>NW_027555847.1:360184732-360908482 GCF_003287225.1 Phascolarctos cinereus
ATGGATTGAAGCAAGAGAACTTTGAGTCAGGAGACCAGTCACAGGGCTATTCTAGTAGTCCAAGGCAAGAGGTAATGATAGCCTGTACTAGAGTAATAACTGTTGAGTGGAGAGAAGGTGGCATGTACAAGAAATAGTGTTAAGGTAGAAACAAGATTTTGCAACAGATAGGATATGGGGAGTGAGTGGGAATGAGGGGTCGAGGATGATACTGAGGGTGCGAGCCCTGGTGACTGGGGAAATGATAAGAAAGTTGGGAAAAGAGGAGGGTTTTGTGGAAAAGATATTGAGTTATGTTTTGAATGTGTTGAGTTTGAAGTGCCTAGGAGAACAAATTCTAGTACTGGATACATAGATCTGTGAATCATTGAACCCGTGGGAACTGATGAGATCACCAAACAAGAGAGTACAGAGGGACAACAGCAGGGTCCCAGGACAGACCTTGTGGCACACCCAGAGCCTGTGATATTAACTTGAAGGACAGTCCATCCAAGGCCCTAAGAAGGACCAGTCTGAGAGGTAGGAGTTACCCTTTTCAGTGTATCTAAATGCTGTCCTGAGAGAAAAAGGATAAACCTCTACATCTATCCCTTTGTTTCCTGGGGCCTTCTTGTGTCAGTCATCACCTAAGATGGAGAATCATCTAAGATAAAAATTCATTTAAAAGTGTTATTCAAGTCAGTGTCCTCATGGATTTTATCAGCACATAATATGCATAGCAGGAAAACTGCTGTAACATTGGAGCCTACAAAATATTTTGACATTTAAAAAGGGATTCTTATACTCAAAGATTGGGAACCACTGCACTAGTGTTTTTGCTTTTTATTTGATAAGGAAAAAAAGTTACATTCTTGAATAGCAAGTTCTTGATTTATTCTGTGGCCAGGCTACTTGTGGGTGTTAATGAGCGAATGAGAGAGTGACAGATTCTACAGCAACCATTTGGACTTTGAGTCCTTAGAAACTTTGTTCTTCTAAAGAGAGTTCCCTTCTTTTCAGGGAAAGAACCATTTTAGACATAAGTTTTGGAAAAAACCCTTGACCTGGGTGGGGCAAGGGGGGGGAGAAAGAGCACTTTGTCCAAAAAACAAACTGTCCATGTTTTGAGTATTGTATATACATTTAAAAAGTTAAAGTAATATATCCCCAAAGTAGTTATCTTCATTTTTCTCCCAATTCCATCCTTGCTTTTGGTACTGATCTAACATATCTTTTTAAAAAAATACCTCAATAAAAATATCAATAGTTATCAGTAACGATTGCCATTTAAGTAAGAGAAGAAAGTCTCTTTCCAAAGGATCACTTTCTTATTTGTGGCTTTTGCTTGATGATCTCCCTAGAGCTTCTGCTTTTTCTTGCTGTCTTTCTGCATGTGGTTCCTGGGGCATCTCCCTGGGTTAAGTATAGTGCTACATAAGTTTTTCCTGTGTAGACTTCAGTGGAAGATGTCATGAGGCCAAATAGCCCTTGTAAATACTTCCTAAAGCCTGATGAAATAGATAGCTGTTGCAAAAGTGTTGTGAATCCAGAGCTTTTCTTCTGTCCTCTTTCTCTTTATTTAGCTCTTATACATTCCCTCTGGTAAAATTGCAGCCAATGTCAGAATTGTTGGTAATGACAGATCTGAGATTTATCTTGCAGTTCTAGACTTTCTTTTGCATACAGAAATGGATAATGCTTTTAGAAGATTGAGGTTCTAAGAAACCTAAATTCAGCTGGCATTTTGGAGATGAGGGAATTATTAAAATACAGTTCTTTAATACTGACTGCTGATCGACAGCTCTTAGCATTTTATCCTGACATACTTTCTATATCAGCAAGTTCATATAATGACAACCAGTGTAGTAATTCTATTAGAAAAAGAAATGAGACTAATTTGGCCTGACTTATTCTTGATGAAACTAGGAAATAATGAAAATTGAATCACATTATACCATATCAATTGGTGTCCTCCCTGTTTATGAATGTAACTCAACAAACATCTGCAAAAGCTCCTTCATTTAGAGGAGTGAATGAGACAGTCCTAACCCTCACAGAGCTTATTGTCTAGTAAGGGGTATAATATGTACACTAATACCTGTGATAAAAAGTGTACCCCGAGTGCTTGAGTGGTATTGGAGGACCAAGGTGCTTTTCTGCTTTAGGATTCCTCGTGAATTCCTCTTAATAAGTATTGTAAGCTCCTTGAGGGCAAACACTGTTTTATTTCATCTTTATACCTTCCTTATCTTAAGACTTAATGCCTTACTTGTTGTAATAGGTACTTAATAAATGTTGCCATCTCCACCTTAACTCCTACAGAATTCTTCCCAGTGTCTCTGACTGCAGCTGAGAGATAACCCCCACCAGCCTGATGAGTGGAGCATAATCTGGAAGTTATTTTTTCAAAGCGGGAGAGTGAATTTGTTCCCAAGCTATTGCCAGATTCTCATCCAGTCCCTTTGTAACCGTGGAAGTGCATTTTTTGTGATTAACTAGTTGTTAGGGTTGCAGTCTGTGACTGGAGTGAAGGTAACCAACTGGTACAGGGAATGAACCTGAAACTTTGGCCTCATTAGCTCCAACCAACAGAGCTAGCTCTCTAGCTCTCTACAAGCAATGAGAAAGCCAAGGAAAGAATTTAACAGGATGTACAAAGGGTATATTTGTTTTTTACAGATTCAAACAAACAAAAATCCCAAACTGAACTGTTATCTGTAACTGGTGAGGAGGGTATATGTACTCTGATTATTGCCTTTAAGAGATCTTGAAGATGTTGGAAAAGTGTCTAGAAGGGAAGAAACGGTAATGGTTCTCACAATCCCCAGATATGTGACTATTTGGATGGAAAGAGTGAAGAGAACTATCAGGCAGCCTTTGTAATCCGTATAGAAGTTGGAGAACAATGAAAGCAGGCAGAACAGTTCAGTTCAGCAAACACTTACCACTTCAAGCTCTGTTTTAAGAGGAGTGACTGTGGGTAGTTTGAAACAAACCTTCAGAAGCTGGGGAATTATTCATGTATCTTCAACTTTATCGTAGCTGTTTGGTTTTTGATTATATAATCTTAGCATATTGAGACTTTTCCCAGGTGAGTTATAAATAAAAAAGGATGGCATGTTTTTGGTCACTTCATTTCCTTTTCCTCTTCTCTCTGTTCTGTTCTACCTATGGAAATATGTTGATCATGTTCAGAATTTAGAATTCCAAACTAATGAACAAATTTTAAAAAAAAATTAGTGGCTGACCTCTGACATTTTGGTACATTTCATTCTGTGGACTTATTTTTCTCTTCACCGCACCCCTTTCTAAATGATCTTTTTTATCTAGACCAACTTTTACATCCTGATTACATCAGTTCAGTGATTCATTGAGATTTGAGGAAAGTTTTAAAAAATAAAATAAATTCTTGGAGAAATGTTTTTTTCATATAATTTTAGTTGTAGAAGTGTTTCCTCTTGATTTCTTTAACAGTGCGTATCTTAAAATTTTGTTTATATTGCCTCAGTTAAATGTGACTTTCATCTTACAGAACAAGGATCTGTAACATTTCAGAGACAGCATGCCAAATATTCATTTATTTTTCTCATAGTGGAGAAAGGAGTCCCTGGATATAGAAAGAAGGCAGCAGATCTTGTCAATTTCAGTTTTAATTAAGGTCAACCCTGGCCACAAGACCCCACTCTTTGCCAACTCTGGCAAAAAATAAAATTGTCAACCCTTTTTCAAGTCCATGCTTCTAGGACTTATAAAGATTTTTCTTTTACAAACCTAAAAATCCCTTTGCTTATCATAACCAAAGGCAACCAGTTTTAGGTCTCCGTGTGCCATACTTTCTTACAAGGTGAAGAACGTATCTTCAGTTAGAGGAATTGTCTCTCTCCTTTAACCTCTCAAGTGAAAGTTGTGAATTGTTGCTGGACTAGTGAGAAATAATTTACTTCTCTGTCTCTCTTGGAACATCATCTTCCCTCCTCCCCTTTAATCTTTCTTGCTAATATGTTCTTCCTGTATGTTCCAAACTGTTACGAGAACCACTTTTCCCTTTGGACCAGTATATGATGTTATGGACGTCAGTACTTAAAGAAGAAAGTCTAGGACCCAGTTAACTGTGGATCAGTCACTTGGCAACAGGAAGCACTTATGTCTTTATCTCACAGAGGATCCTGGGTTGAGACAACATTGTTTGGCAGTTCTGTGTTCCAAAAACAGGATCTCTTTGCTCTCCTATACCCACCCCCAGTTTTTTCTTGCCTGTGCTGGAATCATAGCCTCCTCATTGACTTTCTCTTTACATTACCCTTGTCCTTGGAGAAACTTTTTTTTTCCTTTGGCTTATCTGGCCCTTCATTGCTAGTTAACATTTGAATCCCTGCTATGTGAAGGGAGACAAGAGAAATGCAGTACTTATGAACATGTTTGGGTTTCTGTTACTGTACCCGAGTGACAAACCTATAAACATAGCCAATTACAATTGTATAGCATTATTTACATAAAGGCTAAGTATTCAAAGTCAAAAGATAATGTAAAAAGGGGGATAGAATGTGTAAGCAGTGGAATCACCCTCCTTAGACTATCCTGACATATAATTTCCTTAAGAGCTTTTGTGAATTTTCTGGTCAGTTTTTACCAGGATGATATAGCCTACTAAGTCTCTCTGAATGAGACCTGATAATAGTGTTTCTGCTTCTCTGAAGGTCTCTCCATTAGATGTGTAGACAGCCTCTCTTTTGTCCCTTCTTCGCTGGCAAAAGTTTTAGACCAAAGCAGAGGGGCAAGTGTTATGCCTTGTATGACTATCACCTCAAATATGACATGTTCAAATTTGAATTTGTGTTCCTTCCTTGCTAATACGAGTATGAATGAGGATTTCATTGTAATTGAGTAAAAGATAAACTGTCTAAGGCATAGGAAGTTTTGGTATGGCTTTTGTTGATCGGCTGTTTCCCTCCCCACCACTCCTTTTAGGTCAGCAGAAGAGTTCAAAATTGTTTCACATGAAATTTAGATTGTGCATTAGTGTAAGTAAGGACTTTTTAGAAATGATGGTGTAGGCAATATGATGTCTGTTTAATTGTTATGTGGTGATTTTGACAGAAAAAGTGATAGGGATCAATTTAGCTGGTTCCTAGTTACTAGTCTTAGGCCTACAACACTTACAGGTCTGAGAAAATGACTGGAAAAAAAGTACTAATTTTATGTGATGAGAGAGTAGAGAAATCAAGAGGGATTTAAAGATTAGGAACTGGGACTGTAGCTTCGTGTGATTTCCTTACCTTCAGAAAACTGGAACATGTCTTTCAACCAAACATCTGATTATTGGTTATCCTAGTGTTGTGTGTCTGCTTCCCAGGTGTCTGATAATTGGTTCTCTTAATTGGTTATAAGAGTAAGCTTTCCTTTATATTGCCAAGACAGTGTGTAGAGGAGAGATGTGGTCAGGCTTCACAGACATGATCTTCACAGGTCATGATCTCAGAGTCTAGACACTTGAGAAATGAATCTAATTGCTTGTCCCCAAAAGGAGTTATAGAGTTGACTCCCTCGTGGAAGTTAGTTTTTTCCCTCCTGTTACCCAGTTCTAATCACCCAGAAATTGGAATTAGTGGAGGACTTCTATGCAACCCTTAGTCTTTTTTGTTTCATTGATGAGACTTAGAAGATTTAAAATTTTGGCTGTTAAAAAAAAAACAACCATCAAACCATTTTAATATAAATAAGATTCCAGTTCCTTACTGTATCATTTATTCTTTCCAAAAGGGCTCTTTAGGATGTATATAAATTTTTAGTGTACTGACTCCTAATACTAATATTGTACCTTAGGATTGTATTTAAATTTCAGGGACTACTTTTAGGCGAGAGTATTATCAGACTTTAAAACTCCTGAACGTTCTTTTATCTAGATGCTCTGCTTTCTGCTCCTTTCCCCAAGTCACTTGTCTTGTGACTGCAACATCCCTTTTGCTGGCCTTGTTTTCTCCCATGGCTTCAGTATCACTTGTGCAGATGACTACCAGATGCATATATAATTTTCAGTATTACATCTCTAATTACTTCTCGTAGCTCTCCAGTTAAATGCCCTGCCATAGTCTGAAACTCAACATATCATCTGTTTGACTTTCTCCTCCCTCCTCTTCCACCTCCTTCCCCCCAAAAAACCTTGGTCCTCCCAACTTCTCTATTTCTATTGGTTCTACTAGTCTAGTTATTCAAGCTTAAAGTTTGTCATTTTAAATTCTTCCCCCTCATTGCCTCTCCTCTGCCATTTAATTGATTACTGTCTTCTGCCCCTGAAATATCCCTTGGACCACCCCATCTTTTGTACTCACTGACCCAGTTCAAGCCCTATTAACTAATTTTTTTAAAGTTTGTTATTTTTACTTTTTAATTGATAAAGATTTAAAAAATTAATCTATTCCTCCCACTACTCTTTACTTCATTGGACTCATGGTTAACTGTTATGCTGTTCAGAGTTCTAAAGCTTTGCAAAGCTGTTTTTCACTGTGATGTTGTTATCATTGAGACTTTGCTCTGCATCAATTCACAAAGGCCTCTCTGGTTTCCTCTGAAATTGTCCATTTGTCATTTTTATCAGTGGTATTCCTTATATTCATAGCTTTCATTGCTTCTTGCTTTAGGTTGCTGTTAATAACAAGTATGCTTGCCCCTTCACTTTCTCTCCTTCCTGCTTTTCTGACATTGTCACTTCTCTACTCAAAACCCTTCAGTGGTTCTCCATTCCTTACTGACACAGAATTAGCCTGGCATTCAAGAGCAGTCAACAATCTGACTCCAAGGCTACCTTTCCAGTCTGGTTGCATTTTGGTTTCCTTTATGCAATCTGATCCAGTCAAACAGAATTACTTGGTGTTCCCGGTATCATTCTTCCCTTTTCTAGCTTTATGCAAGGAAGCAGTATACCCTGGAAAGAGAATCCTCGTTCTGCCACTTAATTTAACCTGTGTGTTCCTTGTTTAGTTTACACCGATCTCAGTTCCTCATCTGTGAAATGACAGAACTGGATTAAATGACCTTTTGTAGGGGCCCTTCTAGCTTTAAATTTATGGTCTTAGGAATAGCTCTCCCCCTTTAAAAAAAATTATTTATTTTTAGTTTTCAACATTCATTTCCATTTTGAATTCCAAATTTCCTCCCCATCTCTCCCCTTCCCCCACCCCAAGACGGCATGTAAATTGATATAGGCTCAACATATTTTTCCCCCTTTTGAGGAAAAGATTTCTCTGCCTGTTAAAATATTTGCCTTCCTTTGAAGACCAAATCAGATTCCAATTCCTCAAATACTTGCCTCATTTTCCCTCCCCTAGCCATCTTTCTCATATTGAATCTCATGCCACTCTGGACCTCTTCTATTTACTTAACAATATAACTTGTTTTAGTGTTGTTTTTATATTTTCTTATCTCCCCCCCCATCCCAATGGATTGTAAGATCTTTGAGAGCAAGGGTTGTCCTGCCTGAGATTTACCCACTCTTTGAATTCATTTGTTGAGAGTTGGCCTGAACAAAAGGAGTACAGAGAATTCAGCAAACACTTGGCAGATAATTAGAGGCATATCAGCATAGCCCTGAGTCTCAGATTCTTCTAGTAATATTACTAATAGATTGTAAGTGTGTGTGTGTGTGTGTGTAAATAAATCTAGTTGCAGATAAATCTAGTAATCCTGACACCACCAAGAGATTTGAACTGTAATGAGAAAGTCAGTGCAGCTTGGCTGGAAGAAGTATTATTAAAGACAGTAAATAATTTACCTCTAGATAATTGAGTTTATGGTGCTTGTGAATGCCGCATTCCATTGAAACCTTGTAGAGTTACTATTTTGTAAATGAATAGTCGTGTAAAGATGTCACTTGTTGAGGAATGAATGAAAACACATTTGTTAAGTACTTTCTGTGTGTCAGACACTGTGCTAAGGGCTAGGGAGAAAAAAGCAAGCCAGAAAGGCTAGAGCCTGGGTCCCAGAGGCAGAGTCCAGGTTCTAGGAGGAGGGTATTTAGGAAGATGGCTGGAATATAACTGGCGCGGTTTGGAAATAACTAGAGAATGACATGAAGGTGATACTACAGAAGTAGGTCAGTCCCCTCAATGTCTTTCTGTTATATTTGGTATATTTTTACTGGAAGATTTTTCTTTGTTTCATAAGTTGTTGCAATCAGACACAAGGTGATAGACCTCTTTATATTTAGACTGAGTCTTGAGCAGCAAGCCCCACCTGTCTCAGCTGGATGGCATGTGTCAGAGCTTGTGTTCTGCTGGCTTAGCTTTGAGAACCGAGGGCTACCTTGGTGCTTTGAAGCATGAGAGGAAGAGTCTGTTATTAAGAGTCAGGCATTCAGTTTGAGACGTCCTCTAGTTTCACATCATAGGTTCGTTATAATCCTCTGATTTTATCTATATATTTGCTGAAAAGTAGTTTGGTAAGATTTGGGTCATTGTTTGCATAGATGACCTAGAATCTTAGGATTATAAATCTAGATCTAGAAGGAACTTCAGAGTTTATCTGAGTTCACCCCCTTCCATTTACAGATGAGGAAACTGAGGCTCAAAGAGGTTATGTAATTTGCCCAAGGTTTATTCTAGAGGTCCCAATTGGTGTGTCGTCTTAGTTCAGCACAGCTGCTCTCCAGTTTGAGGATTGGTTCTGTTCTCATTTGGCATAAACAGACTGCTGTTCGTAGGCAAGACAGAAGTAGCAATAGCTGAAAATCCCTAGGATTTCTGCCTTTGGTTGGAGCCTAAGCCGATGTGATGAAGCCTTGTTTTTTATTTTAATTTTTTTTTTGAGCTTAATAAAGAAACAACTATGAATATTTCAATGGGGAAAAAAATGGACAAGGAGATTGTATGAAACACTAAACTTCCATTATAAAAACTTTTTTTCCCCCACCAAGTAAAGCTTGGGATTTCTTTTTCCATATAACTCAAATTTAACACAGTAGTGAACTGCCAAAGTCCCATTTTTATCTGTAAAGTATGAGCTTGAGGAAGTTAGAAGACCCGGTATTCATGCTCCTATCCAGTGAATTTGAGCCACTTGGATTGGGGAAGTTTGATAACAGTTTCCTGGCTTGAAAAACCAGGACATCCTTTGGCCTCAGAGCAGCATTTACTATTGTCTTGGGCTAAAATAGCAAACTTTTGACTATATCCAAGTACAGCCATAAATGGTAATATATATAACATATATAGATCAGCTATATAACTGATATAATTTGGTGAAAATGTCTAATTGGCAAATGAATTGCTCTTCAGTGCTTTTAAGATTTTGGGAATAATAAAGGAGTACTAGATTAGATGTTTTATAATCAGTCAAACCTGTTAGGCTCAATATTAAAGCATTACAGTAGTCTTCTTAGCCTTATCTACACATAGAACATGACAGTTAGTTGATTGGGAGAGGTTGGGGGGAGGTGAAAATAACATTTTAACTGTTGATTTTTCAGCTGTGGCAGTCGAATTTCCACCACTTGCTGGTGAGGAAACTGAACCGGCAGTGTTGAAGAATCAAGCTGTTGGTTAATGGAAAATCTTGAGCTCTTCTCCTTAGAGCCAGAACATGGAAGGTGTTTGCAAAGCCATTGATTTTTAGGCAGTGGTGTGACAGCTGCTGCTTCATTGAACGTGTTGAATGGGTTGGGAAAACCTGGTAATACTCCAGTTGAGTTAACAGCTGTTCCATTCCTGAACTTCCTGGAAGACTTGCTCAACAGACATCATGATTTCCAGCTTGCTGGGTTAATACCAAATAAGGGGCAACCTTTCATAGGATGTCATATTTCTTCAAAACTCCTCTCTTGGTAGGAGACTCCATAATGCTTATTCTAACCCTGTTTCTCATCTAGCAAGGTAGCATTTCTCAACACTCTCTCTGTGTAAGTCGCTGTGCTAGTTGCTAAGGAAAGCAATAAAGATAATTGGGGGCACTAACAACTGGGGGAAGCAGGAAAGGCCTCTTGGAGGACCTGGCACTTGATCTGAGATTTGAAGGGGGCTGAGAGTTAGTTCTGAGAGGCAGAGATGAAAAGGGAGAGCATTTTACAAATAGGGGACAATCTGTGCCAAGGTTTGAAGGCAGGGAATGGGATGTGTTGTGTTCAGTGGCAGCAAATAGTCCAGTTTGGCTGAAGCATGAAGAGTGTAAAAAACAATAATATGAAATCCATCTGAAGCCAGATTGTGAAAGGCTTCCAGTGACAAATATAGGAGCTTTCATTTTATTGTAAAGGCAGTAGGGAGACATTGCAGCTTTTTACTCAGAAGAGTGCCATGGTCAGAACTGTGCTTTAGAAAAATCAATTTGGGGGGCAGCTAGGTGGTGAGGTACATAGAGCACTGACTCTGAAATCGGGAGGACCTGAGTTCAAATCCAGCCTCAGATACATGATACTCACTAGCTGTGTGACCCTGGGCAAGTCACTTGACCCTGATTGCCTCACCAAAAAAAAAAAAATCAATTTGGCAGTTGTGTTGAAAATAGATTAGAGAGGGGAGATCAGTTGGTAGGCTATTGAATGAGTCCAGATGAGAAGTGATGAAGGCATGGTTGAGGTGATTGTGGTGTGAGTAGAGAAGTAATGGATTTGAGGGATGGTTAAGAAATTGAATGACAAGATATGGCACCATGTTGGTTTTGAGATACCTGTGGAACAGCTAAGTAAAACTATCCGGTAGACATTTGGAGCTCAGGAGAGATCAGAGCTGTATTTTGGAAGTCATCTGCATAGACATGATAGTTGATTATATTTCCAAGAGAGTGGAGTGGAGAGGGAGAAGCATGAGGAGTGAGATATGGATGATGAACCTGCAGAGAAAACTGAAAAAACATTGGTTAGACAGGTCTGAAGGGAGCCATGATTAAGCAAGGAGGAGAGTCTCCAGAAGGAGGGTGTGGTTAGGAATGTCACAAAACAACAAAGAGTTCAAGAAGAATGAGGACTTGGACAAAAGTGTTTGGATTTAGCAATAAGGAGTGACATTGACTTGTGATGTTGGAGTGAATGTTTCCAGTTGAGTGGTGGGAATAGTAGCCAGATTGTAAGGGTTTGAGAAGCTCATTATTTTTTTTATTTTTTGCTAGGCAATGGGGTTAAGTGACTTATCCAGGGTCACACAGCTAGTACGTGTTATGTCTGAGGCCAGATTTGAACTCAGGTCCTAGCTGCCCAAGAAGTTTGTTAGAGGTGAGAAAGTGGAAACAACCAGTGTAAATAACTCTAGCAGTTTGGCTGTGAAAAGGAAAGAGATTGGTATAGAATACTACCAATTATTGGTAATAATACCAATTATATGAAGGGATGATAGGGTAAGGTAAAGGCTTTTTAAGGATAGGGAAACTGCATCTTTTAAGGCAATAGGACAGGAGCTAACAGATAAAGAAAGGTTAAAAATTAGGAAGGGAGAGGAGATGAATGGACAGGTGCCTGAAGGAGATGGAATTGAGGTTCAAGTTGACAAGAAGCTGTACATCATCCTTCAAATCTGGAGCAAAGGAGAGGGATGAAGACATATGTCCCAAAGAAGTTAAACAAAGAGGAATAGGGCCCATAAATACAAAACCATTTATTAAGCAGTATCTATCAAAAGAATGACTGAACAAATCATGATGTATGAATGTGATGGAATACTGTTGTGCTGTAAGAAATTATAAAAGTGGCAGTTTCAGAGAAACAGGATAAAACTTGTATTAGCTGATATATAATAATGAAGTGAGCAGAACCAAAAGAACAATTTACAGAAGGGCACCAACATTGTAAAGAAAGCCAGCTTTGAAAGACTTAAGAAATTTGATCAATGTCATAATCAACCATGACTCCAGAGGACTGATATACTATGCTATCCACCTTCTGACAGAGAATTATGACATAAAGATGCAGAATGAAACATATTTTTGGACATGGCCAATGTAGGAATTTATTTTGACTATGCATATTTGTTGCAAGAATGTTTTTTTTCTTTTTCTTTTCTAGTGGGGAGGAGGGAGGAAAGGAAGAGAGGGGAATGCTTGTTAATTAAAAAAAAGATCAACATTTAATATGTAAATAAAATTAAAGGTAGTGTGATGTAGTGAATAGAGAATCAGGAAGACCTGGGCTCAAGACCCATTTCTGACACAAAGCTATGAGACCTTGGGCAAGTTACTTTCTCAATCACAAGTTTTTAGGGCAGTTTTAATTAGTTGGTAGAGGGAATTTTGTCACTTAGAGTTTTAAATGTTTGTTGTGAATTTTCTCCTAACTGAAGTTTCTGGGACCAAATAGGGGTTGCTGTCAAAAGCCGCTGCTCAGAAAACCATCTTCCTTCCTGTGGCATGCCTAATCATTTGTACCTAATGAAATTGCATACTTAAGATGGCCATTTGAACACTTCTTTAGTGTTGAGGTGTGTGTGTGTTCTTGGGGTGGCTAGAAGAAGATAATACATAGTGTTAACAGATCTTTGTGACTATTTAGAGAAAATGAACATTAATAGAAAAGGCCACCTCTTTCTGTAACATAGATCCTCACACAAATAAAAGGCAACTTAATTTAGTGAGAATTATTTTAAAAAAGAGATATGTAGAAATTCCATGTTGCTTTCTAATTCAGAACTAAGAACACAAAATGGTTTTCAGTAAATATAACAAAGGATACATGTATTTTCTATGTTCTGTAAGTTAAAATGGACGAGGTTGAAAGAAAGAGAATATAAAGAAAGGTGGCTGAAAAACAGGAATCCTTGAGAGACAAAGAACAAAAGAAAAACACTCACACAGAATAACGTCATTAACATTTATTCGGTGACTATACTGTATTTGTGTTCTGTCCACAGGCACGGAGGAAGTGAGAAAGACAAAGACAAAGGCAAGACCAGGCATTAACTCAAAACAGACTATCTCCATTGGTCCTAATACTTCTCTATCGAAAACAGAGATTTTTAGATTTTAAATGTTCATTGTTGCCTGAGGCCATCTATTTACTTTAGGTTTTACAAGTGACTCCAACCAGGGATTAGATGAACCTGCTACTATATGATTTCAGCCTTTCTTTCCTCTTCTCTTTTTGTTTGGGTAAATGATGGAAAAACATTAAGGCCTTCTGCATATAACTTTATGGTATGAGGACTTGGCTTGTCACCCAGACCCTTAGGAAATGTTCTTCCCTCCTGGGAAAAACAGCTTCCTTAATATCCCAGGGTTCCTGTTAACATTTACCCTTTTAAGTTTATGCAGAAGTCTTTGTTAGGCCTTATAATTCTTTTTACTATATGAGAATTTTTCATTTAATCTTATTTTTACTTTTTATTTTTTACTATTTTCTCTGCTTCTAAAAGTTTATTTTGATTTCAAACACTCCACTGGTTATCTCATGTTGTAAACACTGGAGTCTTGCTGTCTTTTGCCCTCCCCCTCAAGTTAAAATTCAGCAGAAATACTCCTCCCCTTCCTTGCCAACAGATCTGAGGAACAGTATTGCATAATGGAGAGAAAGTTGACTTTGTCTCAAGCCCTGCCTCTTATGCACACTGGCTGTGTGATCAAGATCTACCTTTGACCTCTCAATGCTCTAAGCAACTGAGACAATAATAATAATATCACTTTACATAGCACTTTGAGGGTTGTACAGCAGTTATATGTGTTATCGTGCATGGAAACTATAAACTTCTGATCTTCACATCAAACACTGACAATTCTTTTTTTTCTTTTTTAAAATTTTTTTTCAATCAACAAAAATCAATCTTTGTCTCCCATTTCCCCCACCCTTGGAAAAAAGAAAAACAAAACCCTTGTAACAAATGTTCATAGTCAAGCAAAACAAATTCCTTCTCTGGCCATGGCCAAAAAATGTCTTATTCTGTACTCTGCTTCCATAACCTTTCTCTCTGTCGAGAGGTGGGTCACATGCTTCATCATCAGTTTTTAGGAATGATGGTTGGCCATTTCATTGACCAGAATCTTTCAAAATTGTTTGTTTTTACAGTCTTGTTATTGTATAAATTGTTCTCCTTGTCCTACTTAGTTCACTGGGCATGCTTACTCATCTTTTTCCCTGTAGGCCCCACCCCCTCCACCTCAGCTGTCCCCTCTTCCTAACTTCCCTGTTACTGTCCAGAGTACCACCATCCTCCTGGTCAGCCAGGCTGGAAACCCAGGTGTCATTCTTGACTCCTCCATCTTACCTATCCAGTCTCTTGTCAAATCTTGTCACTTCTACCTTGATAACTTCTCTCCTCTGAAACTGCAACGTGATGGTTGGTCTCTCTAGCTCAGGTCTCTCCCCATTCCATCCCATCCTCCCACTCAGCTGTAGAATTGATCTTCCTAAAGGGCAGGTCTGACACCTGTTCAGTAAACTCAAATGGCTCACTCTTACCTTACCATCAAATACAAAATCCTTTCTTTGGTTTTTCAGGTCCTTCAAACCTGGCCCCTTCCTACCTTTCCAGTCTTCTTGTGCCATACACCCGTCCTTATACTCTTTGAGCCAGTGACACTAGCCTCCTCGATGTTACGCACACACACACACACACACACACACACACACACACACACACACACGTCCTTCCATCTCCTGATTCTGGCCATTTTTTACTGACTATCCCATGACTTTGGAACTGCCTCCTTCCTCATCAGTGCCCACTAGGTTGCCTATTTTCCTTCACATCTCAGCCAAATCCCACCTTCTTCAAGAAGCCTTTCATAGTCCACTTTAATCTTAGTGCCTTCTTTTTGGATATTATTCTCAATTTAGCTGGCATTTGTATCTTGTTTGAACATAATTGTTTGCATATTGTCTCCCCTATTAAACAGCAGACTTCTTTAAGAATGAGTTTGCCAGGGGTTTTTGTTTAAGTTTGGGGTTTGGGATTGGGTTTTTTTTTTCCTTCTTTGTAGCCCCAGGGCTTACCACAATACTTGGTTTATAGTGGGTGCTTAATAAATGCTTGTTGACTGTCTGACAGTTCCATAATGGATTGTTAACTGAATAGTTTATTATCACCTAAGAAAGGAAGTGTTGATCACTAGACATTATCACGAGCTCCTTAAGAACAACTTATGTTAAGCTAAGCCCATTTCATTTTCTTGGTTAGGGGTACTAGCTCAGGAAAGAGGTACAGATGTAGCATATCTGGTATTCAGCAAGGTGTTTTATGAAGTTTTTCATGGTGTTTAGTAAGAGGTGTCATCTGAGGTGAGAGCTCTGAAGATGTAGAGGTGGGTGAGCATGGAGTATATTTCAGGCATGGGGAAAACCTGGGCAGAGACAAGGAGACAGAAGGCAGAAGGCAGTTCTGTAGGCCAATTTGGCTAGATCATAGAGTGCATGAAAGGGAAGCAATGTGAAATGTCTGGAAAACCTGCCTGAAGCCAGATTTTGAAGGACTTTAAATGCCTAGTTGTTTTTATTTGTCTTGGAGGCGACAGAGAACCCCTGAAGCTTTTTGATCGCAGCAGCCCAATGGTCCTACTTGTGTTTTAAGATTATTTTTGGCAGCTGTGTGAACAAAGAATTGGAGAGAAGAGAGCCTAGAAGCAGGGAAATGTATTTAGGAGCCTGTTCTAATAGTCCGGGCAAGAGGTGATGAGGGCCGGAACTGGGATGCTAGTCTTGTAAGCAAAGAGAAGGGAGTGAACGGGAGAGATATTTTGGAGGTATAATCAAGACTTGGCAACTAATTTGGATGTTGAAGTTAGGAGAGATTAAAGGGTCTGGGATAATTTCAAGGTTGTGAACCTGGGTGACTAGAAAGAGATTGGTTTCCTCTACAGGAATAGTGATGTTTTAGGGAAGGGGCAGGAAATAGAGATTCTCATTTTCAGAGCAGTAGCCTGAGCTGGGCAGGCAAGAGCAATTGAAGCTTTTCTTCAGACTCCACTGAACTTGAAGGTGCCAGCTCACCCTAGCAGGCATGGAGAGAATGGCTATAGTCCACTTATGGGAGGGAAACATGTTTCATTCATTGTGCGTCAGCACTACTTTGAGCTCCCCACTTCTCCACCAGAGTCTGGGGAAGTTGATGCAAGGCGTTTCTTCTTCCTGATATCCTGCTGTGGCCCCAACACCCGGGTACTATCCACCTAAGTAGAGTCTGGAAGCCATGTGCAGGGCACCTTCTTTCTCCCTTCCAGCTGAACAGTAGTACCCTCAGGCAGCTTATGTGATGGGCCATGAGGGAGGCATTTCACTTGTTTCTGTAAAGTTCCCTCCTCGTTCTGCCTCTTGTTTTATCCCATTTCCCCCACTGTGAGTCTCCCAAGAAAGGGAAGAGGAGATGGGCAGCTTTGGGGGTGACAAGTAAAGTGCGTTCTGCCATCACCCCTCCATGAAAGTAACTGCTTAGCTCTGATCCTGCTACCTTCTTACCTCATCAGGCCTCACTCACCATCAGCTTGAAGAGGGAAAAATGGATCCCAGTATGATGGTGGTGGTAGAGCGAAGAGGTGGATGTGTGGAGAAGGTGTTACACCCTCCCTTTCCATGCCCTTCATTGAAGGGTCCCTGTGATAGATGCTCTCTATCCCTTAGTGAGTATAATTAGAAAAATAAGCCTCCATGTCATCTGCATTTGGTCCCTTCCTCCATACCATGCCTTGTGTGGGTGACTGAAGGTCTCTGTGCTCACTGCAGGGTACCTTCCATAACTCTCTTATATCTCATGTGTAAAAACTCCTAGTTCAGCTCTTTTTTGGAAATGATAACTTTTGCAGATGTTACTGATGCATCCAGAGAGTGGGCACTTGATGATGTGAAACTGGAGTTCAGGAGAAAGACTAGGCTTGTTTGTGTATCTTAATTCAGGAGTCATCTGCATAGAGATAATGACTGAACTGAACTTGTGGCAGCTGATGTGATCAGAGAGAGATGATGTATATATAGAAAAGGTCTAAGGAAGAACTTTGGAGAGGAAGAGATGCTCACATTAGGAGGCAAGAGGTGATGGTTTGGAAAAGGACGCTGAGAAAGACCAGTCAGACAGGTAGGAGAAGAACCAGGGAAGAGCGTGAAAGACACAGAAGTGGTCAGCAAGAGAAATCAGATGCAGAGAGATCAGGGAGGCTGAGGACCAAGGAAAGGCTAGGGATTTAGCAACGAAGAGAACAGTTTTTGGTAACCACGAGAGCATTTCAGCCTGATTGTAAGGTGATGAGAAGTGAGAGGTATACCCATGGAGATAAGGAGTTTGTGAGCAAAGGGGGGGAAGAGTGATAATAAGGTAGCTAGAGGTGATGGCAAGATCAAGTAAAGATTTTAAGAATGGGAAAGATAAATACTTGTAGGCTATGGGGAAAGAGCCATAGGACAAAAAGATTGAAGCTGAGAGAGCAGAAAGTTCCTGGAAGAGATGGGAGAGGAGGAGACTAAAGGCACAAGGAGAGGAATTTGCTCTGGCAAGGAAAAGGACTGTATCTTCCTTAGAGACAGGAGTAAAGTAGGAGAGAATGGGGAGAGCATTTTAAAGTAAGTGAGAAGAAAGGTGGCCTTGCATTTCTTCAGAGTGGGAGGCAAAAATCTAAGATCACAAATTTAGAATTAGAAGGGACCTTAGAGGCCCTTGAGTCCGACTCTCTCCTTATACAGATGGAGGAACCAAGGTACCGAGGGGTCAGGTGACTTATGCGGGGTCACACAGTAAATGTCTGAGGCAATATTTGTACCACGGTCTTCATAACTCCAAGTCCAGTGTCTGTCTTCAATACCATTCTGCCTTTTAGAAAGGGATACTATAGGGGCCTTAATAAAAAAAGAGAGTCAGGGGCAGGTAGGTGGTGCAGTGGATAGAGCACCAGCCCTGAAGTCAGGAGGACCTGAGTTCAAATGCGGCCTCAGACCAAACACTGGACACTAGCTGTGTGACCCTGGGTAAGTCACTTAACCCCAATTGCCTAAAAAGAGAGAGAGAGAGAGAGAGAGAGAGAGAGAGAGAGAGAGAGAGAGAGAGAGAGAGAGAGAGAGAGAGAGAGACAGGGAAGAAATAAAGTAATACATTGTAGTAGGGGAGTTCCAGTTGAAATTAGGTAACATCAATTTATTGTAGACCCCGTTGGCATAGTTCTGTGATTTCCTGCAGCACTGAGCAGTGTACTATGTGAGTGGAAGTAGAAAAGGCAGATGTTAGGGATAGCTCAGGCTTGGGGCTTGACAAGGCTTTGGTGGTGATAGGGTAGGAGTTAAAGGCTAGAAGACAGTATATACAGTATATAGTCAGTCTTGTTAAGTATATAGTCAAGTCTCTGGAGGGAGGAAAGTAAGGACAGAGTAGACAGAGGTAGTGCACTCATTGAGTAAGGGGTGTGTGGGGTCACTTTTGGTCCCATTTGGGATGAAGAGCGGGTGTGAGGCAGGATTGAAATGGAAAGATAGGAGTTTATGATTAAAGAGAAAAATTTCAGCTCTGGATCCTAGAACTAGAACAATTACGAGTGATAAGATTAAGAATATGTCTGTTAAATTTGACCAGCATTTATTGAGTGCCTGAAATATGCTATCTATTATGCTAAACCCTGGGATACAAAGACAACAGCCTCCCTCACCAAGGAGCTTATTTATATTCTCGTGTGTGGTTGAGGCAGAGTACAGGCTTAGTTATGGGAGCTGATAAAGTAGATGAACTGGCAGGTCAGGGTGTTTGAACAGTCACCAATGTGTTGAAGCCCCAAAGTGGGGGGTGCCAGGGTAGAGAGGAGGAAGACTGTTGAGAGCCATTTAATTCCTTTAAAAAGAGGAAAGGTTAGGGGCAGCTAGGTGGCACAGTGGGTAGAGCACCGGCCCTGAAGTCAGGAGGACCTGAGTTCAAATCCGGCCTCAAACCAAACACTTGACACTAGCTGTGTGACCCTGGGCAAGTCACTTAACCCCAATTGCCTAAAAGCAAAAAAAAAAAAGGGGGGGGGAAAGGTTAAAAAAAAAAAAGGAGAGTAAAAAAATTTTTTAAAAAAAGAGGAAAAGTTCCCCAAGTACTGGTAGCAGAATCTGAAAGTGGCAGTGAGGAGTTAGGAATATGCTTATTCCTCTCTCTGGCTGTGTTTCTCTGTCAGGAGGTGCATGGAAGAAAGGAGGTTGCTCAGTAGATAGAGCGCTGACCCTGGAGTCAGGAAGACCTAAATTCAAATTCAACCTCACATACTTACTAGCTGTGTGACCCTGGGCAAGTCACTTAACCCTGTTTGCCTCTGTTTCCTCTTCTGTAAAATGAGATGGAAAAGGAAATGGCAAACCATTCCAGTATCGCTGCCGAGAAAACCCCAAATGGGGTCAGAGAGAGTCAGACAAGGCTGAACAACAACAAAAACAAAAGAAGTCATAGGGCTGGAGGTGATCAGGGATGCAGTAGCTTCTGGGGAAGCAGAGAAGGGAGCTCAGCTTCCAGAAGTGTGGAACTGTGAAAAAGTGGAGAGGAAGATGTCTAAGATGGTTAATGATAGAATGGGAATTTCAGAGAAGGAATGAAGGAGGACAGCATGAGATAGACTTTGGAATGGGAGGGTTGAGGTGAATGAGGTGGTAGTAGTGGGGTTAGTAGCAGGGGAAGAGAATTTTCAGACAGACTCTGGATATCAGGGATTAGAAAAGGAAATAGGAGCTTGCTAGACAGAGGATGGGGAAGTGCCATTTGAGCGGGGTTCTCCACCATAGTCCCAGTTGGGAAAATTTCTTTTAATTATCTTGTCTCCAACAATTTATTTTATTGGCTAAGATTCTTTTCTTTCTGTAATTAAGATAAATGTCATTCCTTTTTCTCCCAGTTCTTAAAAGTATTTGGATAATTTATCTTTTATTATTTTACTATCCTGTCGTCTCAGGGATTTTTATTGAATTCCATTCTGTATTGTTTAGTGTTTGTTATACCAAAGATTAAAAGTCTTTTGTATGCCCCTGGTTATAATTTTGGATTTTTTTATCTGATATACTAATTGTTCTACATTAAAACCAGATAGTTTTGATAATTATTGCTTTATAGGATAAATTGAGATCCCACAAAAGCAAGTCCCTTTTAATTCTCCATAGTTATTCTTGCTTGTTTGTTTTTCCATTATAAATTTTGATTGGTATTGTATTAAATCTGTAAATTAAATTTTTTTTTACTGAATATTGGTTTAATTTAACCATGTGCTTTGGCTGTCTCTCCAATTATTTGTTATTCCCTTGTGTTAAAATTACTTTATATCTGTCTCTGTTTGGGTCTTGTGCATATCTTGGTAGGTAAATTCTCAGGTATTAGATATATTTTTTTGTTTGGGTTTTTTTTTAGGCAATTGGGGTTCAGTGACTTGCCCAGGGTCACACAGCTAGTAAGTGTCAAGTGTTTGGTCAGAGGCCAGATTTGAACTCGGGTCCTCCTGACTTCAGGGCTGGTGCTCTATCCACTGTGCCACCTAGCTGCCCCTAGATATATTTTAGTTAGTGTTGCAAAGGGTCTCTTCATTTCCACAGATAACTTGTGAGGTTCAAAAAACTATCCTTGTTCATTCAGTAGCTGAGTCTCCTAATTGGTCCTCAGGACACTGGTGTTAGCTGTTCAGAAGGCTCTGGTTTCCTTCCTGGTTCTCAGCTATGCCCTAGATAGATTGAGGGATAGTTGAGTTCCAGATAGGTGAGGTCTTATATTTTAGTGAGTAATATTCATGGGGTACAAGAATTCTTCTCTTGGCTAGATGACCATTTTCCTTAACACTGCATTTCAGCACTGAAGGTTTTGTTTTTGTTCTGAACTCTGGTTTTTCCTGCTGCTACAGTACTGAAGGAAGTCTGGTGAATGCAAGAATTACAGTAGGAAGTTAGCCACTGCAGGGATTCGGCGACCTTTCTGTCTTATCCTGATGTGAAGAGCAGCCTTTCTCTTGTGAAGTGCATGATTCCTGGCTGACCCCTAGTATGTTCCTCTCCTTTTCCTGATTGACAGATACCTTTGTTCCACAGCTTAACACCAACTTCAAAGTCTGTTTTCACTCTAAAATAAGCCAGTAACTTGAAAATGTGACATTTCTGCTGAGATCCTAGACCTTTGACGGAGATGAAGATGATTGAGAAGGGTCCCCTCAGTCTTTGCTTTATCAAGGGTGAACTCTGAGCTCCCTTAAACATTTTCTAATTGCTGATACTTACTTAATGATGCCGTAGATTGTTTCCCAAGGTATTGTGCTCCTTTAGGAAGATTCCACCGCTCTCTGCTGACCTAGTTTATATACTGTGACTAAGTGATGCTGAATGAACAATACAGTTTCTATAAAACTGCTTTTTCGAATCTTAGATCCAGGGCCATGTTACGTTGCTGGATAATACTGTACATTTTTACTCCACAGTTTCACCAGTCCCCTGAAGCTGATCAGGACTTTTCTGTAACTCTGTGGATGGTCAAGAATCTTGTCACCCAGTAGCTTGGTACTGAGCCCCTTTGATTGTGGACAGCAATGACAGTCAGTCTTATGAGACGTCCTTGAGGTCTCCCAGCTTGGAAGCCCACGTCAGAGCTTGCTCCGCTGTCCTAGCCTGTGAGAACCCAGGGTCACCCTAGTGCCCCAAGGAGGCTAGTGAGTAGTACACATTATGGGCACAAACAACAAAAGTCAACAAAGTAGATTTTACATGAGATCATAAACATATCATTAACTGATTATTAAATTAATTGATTATTAGTAATAAATATAAAATTATTAACAGCAATTTTTAATTGCTTATTACCCTTAACAAAGTGATAACAAAATTGTACTATTTGTTTCTAGGTTCCATTCTGAACTTTTTTCTTCTGTATTTTTCCCAGATACTTTTTAGCTGTTCCTATTATTTATCTAGTTTATTAATTCATTTTGATTTATCAACAATCACTTCCATATGCTTTTCAGTTTAAAATTTTTCTCCCCCTTCCTCCCCACCACCCTCCCCAAGATGGCACACAATCTGATGTAGGCTATACATTTACATTCCTATTAAACATATTTTCACATTAGTGAAGTTGTAAGTAAAAATTAAAACCAATAGGAGGAACCATCAGAAAGAGGAAACAAAACTCAACAGAAGAGAAAAAAAAAGATAGCGCTTCAACTTTCACAGTTATGATTACTCTCTGTGTCTTTTTCTCCGTCCTTTTTCCCTCCTGTTTATGCTTTTCTTTCTCATTTCTCCCCCTCACTAGTGTTTTGCTTTTGACCACCACCTCCTTCAGTCTGTCCTTCCTTTTATTAGCCCTTTGCCTTTTCTTCCCTTTGCCACTTTCTTCTCCCTCCCTTCTATCCCCCTCCCTTTTCTTTCCCTTTTCCCTCCTACTGCCTATAGGGCAATGTTAGATTTCTATACCTAACTGATTATGTTTTCCCTTCTTGAGCCAAATCTGATGAGAGTAAGGTTCAAACAATGCTCACCCCCTCCCTTCTTTCCCTCTGCTGTAATAGGATTTTCTGTCTTTTCCTGTAATGTAATTTACCCTTGTCTGCCTCCTCCTTTTCTCAGTACATTTTCTAAGATCAGACTAATCCACTTGGATCCATTTAACCCACTTGACTAGATTTTTTTTTTATCATTACATCAAAGTCAACTAATATCCACCCCTTTATGTATACTCCTTTAACATGGTGTAATAACAATACAGTTCTCAAAGTTGCAAGTGTCATCTTCCCTTGTAGGGATTAAACAGTCCCTTATTAACAACATATTGTATCTTTCTGTCCCATTTACCTTTTTATGTCTTTCTTGAATCTTGTACTTGAAGATCAAATTTTTTGTTGAGCTCTGGTCTTTTTATCAGGAAGTTTGGAAGTCCTATTTCATTGAATATCCATCTCCTCCCTTGAAAAATCATGCTCATTTTTGCTGGGTAGTTGATCCTTGGCTGCAATCCAAGCTCCTTTGCCTATCATGTTCACACCCTGCGGTCTTTTAATGTAGAAGCTGCAAGGTCCTGTGTAATCCTGACTGTGGTTCCATGATATTTAAATTGTTTCTTTCTGGCTGCTTGCAGCACCTTCTCTTTCATCTGGTAATTTTGGAATTTTGCTATTATATTCCTTGGCATTGTCAATTGGGGATCTCTTTCAGGTGGTGAGTGGAGTATTCTTTCTATGGTTATTTTACCTTCTGGTTCTAGGACTTCAGGGCAGTTTTCCTTTATGATTTCCTGAAAGATACTGTCCAGGCTCTTTTTTTCATCATGATTTTCAGGTAGTCCAAATTGTCTCTCCTGATCGATTTTCCAGGTCGGTTGTTTTAATGAGGTATTTTATTTTCATCTTTTTTTCATTTTTTGTTTCTGTTTGACTGATTCTTGCTCTCTCATAGAGTCATTAGTTTCCATTTGTCCAATTCTAGTTTTTAACAGATTGTTTTCTTCTGTTAGTTTTTGTACTTCCTTCTTCAATTGGCCAATTGTTTTTAGGGACTTGTTTTCTTCAGTGTACTTTTTTTTCCAATTGGCCAATTGTGTTTTTTAAGGACTCTTCTACCTCTCTCATTTGACTTTAAAATCCTTCTTGAGCTCTTCTAAGAAGGCTTTTTGGGCTTCAGACCAGTTCATATTCCCTTTTGATGTGCAGATGTGGGTTTGTTGACAATGTTGTCCTCTTCAGAATTTCTGTCTTGATCTTCACTCTTCTCATAATATGAATCTATGCATGTTTCTTTTTACTCATGGTGTTTCTTTATTCCCTGGACTTTAAAGAGATTGAGCTCTCCTGCTGGGGAACAGAGGGCACTGACCCAAGCTTCTTGTGTTGGGAGCCTAGGTCTTGGTCACTGGCTTTGTGTGCTGGGGCCTCTTATGTTGGCAATTGGAGGCTGTAGGTTTCTGGCAGCTTACCTTATGTTGGGCTGGAATCAGCAAGGCTGGAACTTTCAGGCAATTCTAGGTTGCCTGCTTTTCCTTTCCTTTAGCTTTCTTCAGCTCCTTTTAGATGGGTACTGCAGGGTGCTTATCTGCCTGGGGCCCCTTGTTGTCTCCCCTTTCTGCTAATGCACTGGGAGATTCCTTTGGGTAGAGTGCGAGGCACCTGGTGGTTTTCTGAGCTGGTTTCCACCTGTTCTTCCCGCCTCACTGAGGCATTCGGAGGTCCAGGTGTTGGTGTTTGCCTGTTCTACCACCTGTGCTTCAGGATTTCTTCACAATTGGAGGCTTCAGGGCTCCTACAGCTCACCTGGTGTTGGGTTGAAATCAGCAAGGCCAGAGCTTTAGGAAGCCTTTAGGTTGTTTTCTTCACCTCCTTTCAGAATGCTGCAGGGTACTTATCAACCTGGGGCCCTTTGCAGTGCTGCTTCCCTTATTTTTGCTGAAGCACTGGGAGACCTGTTTGCTGGGCTGCTTCACTGCTGTTCCCTGTCTTTCTTCTAGTTCAGCTGTTCCAGGGTTTGTATTTTTTTCTGGGGTGATATTTTCTGGGTTTTCAGAGGTTGATAGGGGAGGCTGAGAGCGACCACCTTTTTACTCTGCCATCTTGTTATTTACCTAGTTGTAATCAGTAGTTGCCTACTGGCTACAAAATAGATAGGGCCCTTGTCCTGGAGTCAGGATAACTGATGTTCAAATCCAGCCTCTGATACTTACTCGCTGTATGACTCTGGGCAAGTCACTTAACAAGTCTGCCTCATTTTCCTTATCTGTAAGATGGGGATGATAATAATGTCTGCCTGTCAGGGTTGTTGTGAGGATGAAATGAGATATTTGTAAAGCATTTTTTGAACACATTAAAGTGCTTCCTAAGTGCTAGCTATTGTTATTATGTATATTTTGATTGTTTTCTTCACTCAATCACTTCATATAAGTCTTCTCATGTTCTTTTTATCCTCCACATTTGTTATTTCTTATGGTGCAATCCTTTATTATGTTCATATGTCACAATTTGTTCACTTTTCCCCAATTTTTGGACATCTACATTGTTTCCAGTTTTTGTTGTTGGGAATAAAACTCCTATGAATTTTTTTGTACATGTTCTTTTTTTTCCCCTTCAGCAATACTTATGACTTAGTCCTAATAGCACCTACATCTTTGCCTTAATTAAACATTTCTTCAGAATCCAAATGTAAGAAAATGTCCTGTTCTGCCTCTTGACCTCTTCAGCTTTTTGCTGGTTATGTGTGCTGATATGAACTCCTACTCAGGCTGAGACAGAATGATTTGAGAAGAGTGAATGTTACTATCACTAGTAGTAACTAGTAATAACTTTAATGACATCTGGAGAGCCAGGAGTACAGGTCCCATCCTTCCTGTTTTCTGGCCTTTTGAAAAATTAAATTATTTTGATTTTATTACATATAAATTGGGTTATGTTCTTGGGGAAAAGGATTGCTGCTTAGAATTAGGAAGCTTTCCAGGACAGGCTTGTAGTTTAAAGGCTTCCCTGTTAATGATCTTGTTCTTATCAAAGTCATATATATTCATGGAGTGCAGTTACTCAGATTAATATTGGTGCTAGTCATGGTTCAGAGGCATCACTTTTTGCATTTTCCACCCACCCAGGTAGTATCTAGTGGGCCCTCTCTATTAATGTACATAAAATGACTGTTTTTAATGTCTTGGTTTTTTTTTTTAAGTCTTCATCACCTTCCCTCTGAGATTACCTTCCATCTACCCTGTATAGATCTAGTTTCTACAGAGTTATTATCTCCCCTTCCCACCCCTAAACTGTGAGCTTCTTGAGAGCAAGGTCTGTTTTTGACTTTTTTGTGTCCCCAGCAGTTAGCTCAGTGCATGGCACATAATACATGATTAATAAATGTACTTTGATCTGCTATAAACTAGTTGGAAGGAAGCTATAAATAGAAACCCAAGCCAGACTGAAGGGTGTGGTTGCTTGTGCCAGGCCAAAAAGGGGGACAATTCACAATCTTCTCACTTGAAGTGCTACTTCTCAATCCAATGTACTCTTACAATCCATTTGCTTTCTGTTTAACCTTTGGTCTACTCTTTTTTTTCCCCCCCCATTTTGACTTTGTGTCTCCAGCACATAGTAGGGGCTTGAAACCATGCTTATTGTGCTGAGTTGAATTGGAGAAGTAATTGGAAGCTTTGGGAATGAATTATCATGTGTTGAGCTTTCCAGACAGTAAAAAGGCTCACAAGTACCAGATTTTTAAACTGGCTTTTAAAATAATTATACATAAGACCATATAAAATATTAATGATTAATTTAATAATAATAATAATCTTAATTTTCTGTAATGTATTTATATGCTTTATTACTTTTTTAAACAGACAATATGAGCCTAATCTGACTTTTTCTTTGACTAAAGGTCATTATCATGATTATTTTGAGGAACAGTTACTTTGATGAACTGAAGATGTAATATAGAAATAAACATAATAATGATGATGATAATTAGCATTTATATAGCACTTTAAGGTTTACCAAGTATTGTATATTTGTTATCTCACTGGATCCTTGAAGTGAGGTAGGTGCTATTACTCCCCATTTTGCAGATAAGGAAACTGAGGCTGAGAAGAGGTTAACTAGTCAATATCTGAGGCATAATTTGAATTCCTAAATACCTGACTTCGAGTCTAGTACACTTACTCATTTTGGCACCTTACTATCTGTGTATGTGATGGTATGGGGCATTGAGGCAGCATGGTATATTGAAAGAGGCCTGAATTTGGAGTCAAAGCATCTGGCTTTAAATCCTGTCTCTGCTGTTGACCACTCTTTGCTCCTTGATAACTCTGTTTCCTCTAGGTGTTCAGGACATCACTGTCCTGGTTCTCCCCCTAACCATCTGACTGATGCTCCTCTGTTTCCTTTGCTGGATTCTCTTCCAGATCATTCCCTCTAACTGTAGGTATTACTCAGGGTTCTGTCCTGGGTCCTCTTCTTTTCTCCCTCTGTACTACTTCACTTGGTAATCTCCTCAGCTCCCATGGATTTAATTACCATCTCTATGCTGATGATTCTCAAATCTGCTTTTCCTGCCCCAAACTCTCTGCTGTCCTCCAATCTCAAATCTTCAGTTGCCTTCCAGACATCTCTAACTGGATGTCCAGTAGACATCTTAAACTCAACATGTTCAAAACAGAACTTACTCCCTTTCCCCCAAGGCCCTTCCCCCCCCTTCCCTATTACTGTTGAGGGCAATACCATCCATCCTTCCAGTCCCTCAGGCTCACAACTTAGGAGTTATCCTGGATTCCTTACTATCTTTCACACACCTCCATATCCAGTCTGTTGTAAGGCCTGTAGATTTCACCTTTCCAGCATCTCTGGAATACATCCCCTTCTCTCCTCTCATACTACTACCACCCTGGTGTTACAGGTCCCTCATTACCTCACTTCTTGATTGTTGTGATCACCTCCTTGTGGGTGTGCCTGCCTCAAGTCTCTCCTCACACCAGGCCATCTTCTGTTTAGCCACTAAAGTGATTTTCCTGAAGTGCAAGTCTGACTACATCACCTTCTTCTCAATAAACTCTAGTTTCTTCCTCTTGTCTCTAGCATCAAACACAAGATCCTCTGTTTGGCATTCAGAGCTTTTCATAACCAAACCCCCTCCTACCTTTCCAGTCTTCTTACCACTTATTCCCCGGCATGTACTTTTCAATGCAGTGACATTGGCCTCCAGGCTGTTCCACAAACATACTCTTATCTTTTGGTTCTGAGCTTTTTTCTGAGTGTTCCCTGTGTCCAAAATGCTTTACCTTCTCTGCTCCAGCTACTGACCTCGCTGGCTTCCTTTAAGTCCCAACTAAAATCCCACCTTCTACAGGAAGCCTTTCCCAACAGCTCTTAATTATTTCCTACTTATCCTGTACATAGCTTGCTTACACACACACACACACACACACACACACACACACACACACACACATACTTTTTTTTTTTTGCATGTTGTCTCTCCCATTAGATTGTAAGCTTCTCAAAGGCAGGGATTATCCTTTGCCTTTTTTGTATCCTCAGTGCCTCATACTTAATAAATTTTTTTTGTTTGTTTTAACATTTTAATTAATTTATTTATTTTTAGTTTTCACCATTCACTTCCGCAAGATTTTGAGTTCCAAATTTTCTCCCCATCTCACTCCTCCCCCTACCCCAAGATGGCATGTATTCTGAATACCCCTTCTCCTAATCTGCCCTCCCTTCTATCTCTCCCCCCCTTCTCTTATCCCCTTCCCCTTCAATTTTCCTGTAGGGCAGAATAGATTTATATACTCCATTTCCTGGATAAATGTTTGTTGATTGATTGATTACTCCCCCTGGGACCTTTAAGCATATCTGAGCCATAGGTTTTTTTTCCATTAGGACTCTTACCAGTGTGTGATCTTAAAAGACTAACAACTCCTGCAGTGACTCTAGTATTTACTTTCTTAACATCCTTGCCAACAGTTTGCTTTTTGCTCATTTACCTCATTTTCAAAAGTAGAATGAGATGTGGGTAGCAGGCAGCTAAGTAACCTCTGTGCTAGAGGATATGCCTGATTTCCTGCTAAATTAATAACTCGGACTAACAAGGCCTTCTTACAGGTGGCTTTCTTGTCATGTAGAAAATCACCTTCTCTTTGTCCAGTGATTTTTCAGTATTGTTGAAAACATCTACGGTTGCTGTTTCTCATACATAAAGGATGGACCACAGATACCTCCTTGCTGACTTACCTTCATTCTTGTAACTTTGCCGTAGTTTGCTCATGGCATATGCAAGAAAGAGAAGAAAAATAAATTAATTGGTGGAGTTAACATCTTCAAGAATCTGTGAGAATACGTAGATAGATAATAATAATAATAATAATAATAATGCTGGCCCTTTCAGACTGCTTGACTTACCAGAGACAAAACAAACACACACTCTTAATTTAGGTATTCATGCCTGATGTTTCCACAAAGTTCTTATCAGTTCTTCCAGTCCTTCCCTTACTCAAGTGAAGATGATTTTTATACCTTGAAAGCTATAATATATTGAGGTTCAAAAGACTGCTGCTCCCTGATGGGGGAAGCTAAATGGGATAGTGGGTAGAGCGCTGGGCCTTTAGTAAGGAAGACCTGAATTCAAATCCACCAGACACTTGCTAGCTGTGTGACTCTGGTCAAGTCACTCTCTGTTTGCCTGTTTCCTCAAATGTGAAATGTAAATAATAACAGCACCCTCCCAAGGTTATTGTGAGGGTCAAATAAGATAATATTTGAAAAGCACTTAGCACAGTACCTGGCATATAGTAGATGTTATATAAATGCTTACTCCGCCATCCCCCCACTGTAAAGTTATTTTAGTTTTGCTTCAGAAAAAAAAAAATTAGAGCAGGTACCAAGAGACCTGAGTTCTAATGCTGGTTCCACTGCCATTGTATACTGTGTTTCCTTGCCTATAAAATGAGAATATTAGATTGGATGATCTTGGAGATCTCTTTTAGTTCTAAATCCCTTCCATCTCCAAAATGTTATAATTTTCCATTATCATCGTCTATAATTCAACATTCCTTTCATTGCTTTTTTTTGTTTGTTTTTGTTTTAGGCAATTGGGACTAAGTGACTTGCCCAGAGTCACACAGCTAGTAAGTGTCAAGTGTTTGGTCTGAGGCTGGATTTGAACTCAGGTCCTTCTGACTTCAGGGCCAGTGCTCTGTCCACTGTGCCACCTAGCTGCAACCGTTTCATTGCTTCTAATCCTTACTGCTATTCTTTCTTTTTTTCTTTCTTTAGTTTTAAAATAGCTCCTTTTGCTCCTCTTATACCTGTTACCTGTAAAGGCTGGACTTTTATAGATAGTGTCATTGAGAAAAGATATTAGTTGGCAAATTTACCAGTTATGGTGTGGCTACGTGTACTCTTAAAAATATCAACTTTTCACTGCTGTGTTAATTTGTTTTTATGTTCTGGGAGACATTTTTTTCATTGTCAAAGAGGATCTTTGATTCCTTAGACCCTAGCACCATACACTCAAAACAATTATTTTTGAATCCTGAACCATTCCACATTAGTTGGCTTAGGTTTGCTTGCCTTTCTTTAGAAATTTTGTGTTAATATTTATTAAACTAATAATATTTTAGAGAGATGTTAGAAATCTTTCAGTTCAAAGCAAATAGCTTTAACATGTTGGGGCAGGTTTGGGAGGGTTAGTCTTTTGTCTGACACTTGTCAACCAAAATCACCTTAGTCCTTTATGGCCTAACGAACAAAGTAGTAGGGGTATGATATGATAGCTTTTTTTTGTTCTTTTCAAGCTTGAAAAAAAATTTTGTTTAATCACCCTGTTTTCCCTCTTTTCTAGGAAATACACACAAATGAAAAGGAAGTAACAGAGAAGGAAGTAAATCTTCACTTGTTACCAGGTAACAGGCTTTTTCAGGACCGTATACCATGTGCAACTTGGTCAACAAATAAATTACCTCATTTCTGATGTTACTATATATATACACACACTCTTTTGTCTTCAACAAAGGCTTGTAGCCCCAATGAGGATGCAAAGCTGAGTTACAGAGGTAGCTAGTTCAGTAACCACATACCTGGATGTGCGTCTGTGCTTTGTGTGACAAGATGGCAGCCTCTTGCTTTTTCTCCCTGCTGTGCCCCACCTGGCTGTAAATTAAATATTCAGCCAACCCTTCTCACCATACATATCTTTGTATGCTTTTTTTGCTATAGCGACCCCAGCTTGCCATCCTTTTCTTTCCTGAGTTATGATTTGAGCAGAGCAAAACAGCCTTAGTCCTCAAAACCCTTATTTAGTGTACACCAGCTTTCCTCAGTAATAGAGTAGTTTGTCTGTCACAGCATAAGCTGTCTTCCTGACTTGGGTCTAGTTTTTTTTCTCATCCTTATTTCTTTTCCTGTACTACTTAACACAAGACACTTGAAATATCCAGTAGAATTTAAATACTCACCAATCAATTGTGCATTTATTAAACATTATCTGTGCTAATCCAAGAAGTTTACATTCTAATGGGAGAGACAACATAGACATATATATATATGGACATATAAATAAATGTAAAATATACAACATATGTGTGCACATATAAATGAAAACTTATACACACACAAGTTATACAGAGGAGGTACAAGGTAATCTTGTGGGGGAAGCAGCGAAGAGTAGAGGAGCAGGGAGGTGTACACAAGGTGGGCTTTGAGCTAGGTCTTAAAGGAAGGAAGCCAGGGATTGTAAGAGGTAGAAGGTAAGGAGAAAAAGTGTTCTAGGCATGGAGGACAACCATTGTAAAGACATAAAGACAAGGGAATGGAATAGCAAGTAAGCCAGTATATCCGGACCATAGAGTGTGTGGTAGGGAGTAATGTGTAAAAAGCCTGGAAGATAGGAAGAGACTAGAATAGGAAGAGCTTTAAATGACAACCATGTTTATATTTTATTCTAGAAATATAGCAGTAGGGAGCCTTTGATGTTTTTTGGAGTGGCAGGGGTGGGGCCAGGGGAAAGGGAATGGATATTCATCAGATCTGCTTTGGCACGTTGGTGATTCTCTGGAGGATAAATTGGTATGGGGCAAGATTTGAGGTAGGAAGATCAATTAGAAGATTATTGCAAATCTGTGACTCATCCACATAGAGATGGTAATTGAACCCCTGGTAACTGATGAGATCATGCAGCAAGATAGTACAGAGAGAAAGGAGAAGAGGGCCAGGTCAGAGCCTTGAATGACACCTAGAGTTAGTGGTTATGACATGAAAAGTCCAGCGGAAGAGATCAAGGAGTTGTCAGTTGAAGGAAAACCAAGAGAGCACAAGATCCAGGAGAAGAAGGGGGTCAGCAGTCCCAAATGTTGCAGATGGTAAGAAAAGGTAAGGATTGAGGAGGAGGCCATTGGGTTTGGCAATTAGGAGAGAGTGTTTTCAGTTGAATGATGGGTTAGAAGCCAGATTGTAGTGGGTTTAGAAGAGTTGAGAGCATAGTAAGTGGGAGTACTAAGTATAGATGGCTTTATGAAGTTTATCTGAGAAAGAGAGAAGGAGCTATAAGATGAAAGGTAGTAGGGGATGCTAGGAGCTAATGAGGGTTAGGTTTGGGTTTTTTTTTTAAGTATAAGGGGAGCCTTGGGTGTGCTTAAAAGAAGCAGGGAAGAAAGAGAAAAAGAAAGGAAGGAAGAAAGAAAAGAAAGAAAGAAAGAAAAAGAGTGAGCGTAATAGTAATAGTAGGGACAGTCTCTTGGAGAAGATGGAATGGGATAGACTCAAAGGTACATGAGGAGGTGTTATCCGAACCACGTCATCATCATCAGACACTAGAGTGAAGAGAAGATAGTGGGAGACCATCTCAAGGGGATGTGACCTCGAGTCAAATGGCCTCAATTTTTTTTTTTTTAGTGAGCTAGCAAGGCAGCTCCTCAGTTGAGAGGGTGGTGAAAGGGGTTTGTGTGCAAGGCTTGAAGAGAAAGCAGAACGTTTGAGCAGCTGTTGTGGTAAGTGGGATAGAAAGTCAGGTAGGAAGGATTGCTTTGATTTAGTGAGGGATCAGTTAGGATTAGATAATATAAATATGTAGGGGATGGTTGTGTGACTTGTACACTCAGCAAGATGCAAGTAGGAGTGAAGGACGTAGATGGTGAGTGTTCCATGATTGGAGTTTGGCAAGGTATAAGCCTCAATAAAACTTCAGAGCTAGAATTTAAGAATAAAGAATAATGTACAGTTGAACTGATTCACCAATGTCAAGATTGGGAAGGGAGGAGAGGATAGCTAGAGCAACAGTGGTGGCCTGGGAAAGTATGGAGGCGTAGAGGGATTGAAAGTCATGGTTCAGACAAAAAAGTAGAGTTAGGAGTAACAAGGCCTCAGGAGAGATGCAGTGATCAAAGATTAGCAGTGGGGTAGGGACTGGAGCTGTGATTTCATTGGTATAAGAAATCCTCAAGGCCACACGTCAAGTTAGTGAGCGTTTATCATTTGTGCCAGGCAAGGCATTAAATGCTGGGGATACAAAGAAAAGCAAAAACAATTTCTCCCCTCAAGGAGTTCACAGTCTAACAAGGGAGACAACATACAAACAATTATGTATAAATAAGTCAATACAAAATAAATGGGAAATAATCAACAGAGGGAAGACACTAGCATTATTGAGGAAAAGGCCAGTTGCACAAGGTGGGATTTTAGCTGAGATTTGGAGAAAGTCAGGTAGAGGGGGCAGGGTAGAAGAGAACTTCAGCCATGGTGGGTAGCCAGTGACAACGCCTGGAGTCAGGAGGTGAGGTGTTGTCATGCAAGGAAGAGCAAGGAGGTCAGTGTCACTCACTGCATGGAAAAGTATGTGGAGAGAAGGAAGGTGTAAAAAGATTGGAAAGGTACAAGTGGGCCCGAACCTTCATGAAAAGCTTTAAAAGTCAAGCAAAGAATTTTGTATTTGATCCTAGAGGTGCTAGGGAGCTGCTGGAGGTTGTTGATTGTGTGTGTGTGTGTGTGTGTGTGTGTGTGTGTGTGTGTGTGTGTGTGACACAGTGAGACCTTTAGGAAGATCACTTTGATCACTGAGTGGAGCATGGGCTGGAGTGGGGAGAGAGTTAAGGTAGGGAGACCACCCAGCAGACTTCTGCAATAGTGAGGTGATGAGGGTGTGCATCAGGGTAAAAGGATGTGAGAGGAGAAAGGGGGCATATGGGAGAGATGGGGTTTTTTTCCTTTATCATTTTTTAAAATTTATTTTATTTATTTTGATTTATCAACAATCACTTCCATGTGCTTTGGAGTTTAGAATTTTTCTCCCCCTTCCTTCCCACCTCCCTCCCCAAGACGGCACACAATCTGATATAGGCTATACATTTATATTCCTATTAAACATATTTTCACATTAGTGAAGTTGTAAGTAAAAATTAAAACAAATAGGAGGAACCATCAGAAAGAGGAAACAACTCAACAGAAGAGGAAAAAAAAAAGATAGCGATTCAGCTTTCACAGTTGTGATTACTATCTGTGTCTTTTATATTTTCTAAGATCAGACTAATCCACTTGGATCCATTTAACCCACTTGACTAGATTTTTTTTTTATCATTACATCAAAGTCAACTAATATCCACCCCTTTATGTATACTCCTTTAACATGGTGTAATAACAATACAGTTCTCAAAAGTTGCAAGTGTCATCTTCCCTTGTAGGAATGTGAACAGTCTGCTCTTATTAACAACATATTGTATCTTTCTGTCCCATTTACCTTTTTATGTCTTTCTTGAATCTTGTACTTGAAGATCAAATTTTTTGTTGAGCTCTGGTCTTTTTATGAGGAAGGTTTAGAAGTTGCCTATTTCATTGAATATCCATCTCCTCCCTTGAAAAATCATGCTCATTTTTGCAGGGTAGTTGATCGTTGGCTGCAATCCAAGCTCCTTTGCCTTATGTTCCACACCCTCAGTCTTTTAATGTAGAAGCTGCAAGATCCTGTGTAATCCTGACTGTGGTTCCATGATATTTACATTGTTTCTTTCTGGCTGCTTGCAGCACCTTCTCTTTCATCTGGTAATTTTGGAATTTTGCTATTATATTCCTTGGCGTTGTCAGTTTGCGATCTCTTTCAGGTGGTGAGCAGTGTATTCTTTCTATGGTTATTTTACCTTCTGGTTCTAGGACTTCCAGGTAGTGTTCCTTTATGATTTCCTGAAAGATACTGTCCAGGCTTTTTTTTTTTGTCATGGTTTTCAGGTAGTCCAGTGATTTTTAAATTGTCTCTCCTGGATCGATTTTCTAAGTCAGTTGTTTTACTGATGAGGTATTTTATGTTTTCGTCTATTTTTTCATTTTTTTGTTTCTGTTTTACTGATTCCTGCTCTCTCATAGAGTTATTAGTTTCCGTTTGTCCAATTCTAGTTTTTAACAGATTGTTTTCTTCTGTTGATTTTTGTACTTCCTTCTTCAATTGGCCAATTGTATTTTTAAGGGATTTGTTTTCTTCAGTGTACTTTTTTTCCAGTTTGCCAATTGTGTTTTTTAGGGACTTGTTTTCTTCAGTGTACTTTTTTTCTAGTTGGCCAATTGTGTTTTTTAATTACTCTTCTGCCTTTCTCGTTAGACTTTGAAAATCCTTCTTGAGCTCTTCTAAGAAGACTTTTTGGGCTTCAGACCAGTTCATATTCCCTTGTGAGGTTGCAGATGTGGGTTTCTGTCTTGATCTTAACTCTTCTCATAATATGAATCTATCGTACATTTCTTTTTACTCATGGTGTTTCCTTATTCCTTGGCCTTTAAAGAGATTGAGCTCTCCTACTGGGGAACAGAGGGCACTGACCCAAGCATCTTGTGTTGGGAGCCTAGGTCTTGGTCACTGGCTTTGTGTGCTGGGGCCTCTTTTGTTGACAATTGGAGGCTGTAGGGTTTGGCAGCTTACCTTATGTTGGGCTGGAATCAGCAAGGCTGGAACTGTCAGGCAACTCTAGGTTGCCTGCTTTTCCTTTCCTTTAGCTTTCTTCAGCTCCTTTTAGATGGGTGCTGCAGGGTGTTTATCTGCCTGGGGCCCCTTGCAATGTTGCCTCCCACGTTTCTGCTAATGCACTGGGAGATTCCTTTGAGGTAGAGTGCTGAAGCACCTGGTGGTTTTCTGAGCTGGTTTCTACCAATTCCCCCACCCTCACTGAGGCACTTGGAGGTCCAGGTGTTGGTGTTTGCCTTCTCTACCACCTGGGCTTTAGGATCTCCTCCTGGTTGACAGTTGGAGGCTGCAGGGTTTTGACAGCTTACCTGGTGTTGGGTTGGAACCAGCAAGGCTGGGACTTTAGGAAGACTCTAGGTTGCTTTCTTCAGCTCCTTTCAGATGAATGCTGCAGGGTGCTTATCCCCCTGGGGCCCTTTGCAGTGCTGCTTCCCTTATTTTTGCTGAAGCACTGGGAGACCTGTTTGCTGGGCTGTTGCACTGCTGTTCCCCGTCTTTCTTCTATTTCAGCTGTTCCAGTGTTTGTTTTTTTTCTGGGGTTATATTTTCTGGGTTTTCAGAGGTTGATAGGGGAGGCTGAGAGTGACCACCTTTTTACTCCACCATCTTGGCTCCCAGAAGCGGAAGTTGTCGGGAGAGATGTTTTGAAAGTAGAATCTAGTCCCTGATGATGAAACTTCTTCTACTGATGCAGTTTGGATTAAGATTATCTGGGATTCTTGTGCATCAGAGTAGAATATTATGAAGGGTATGACCTTCTCTGTGTTTAGCTCAGGTGAAACAGAGGAAGAAGTCATGAGTTGTTTGAACCACTAGAAGTCAGGGTATTTGAGAGACCATCAACATGTATGTTGAAGTCCCTAGTTTGAGGTAGGAGTTGGGGTGGAGAGGAAATGATGAGCCAGACACTGAACTCATTAAGAAAGGAGGGGAAATGTCTTAGAAGTTAGTAGATAACGGTCAGCAGGATGAATGAATGAATGAAAAAAAGTTTATTAAAACATTTAATTATGTGTCGAGTGCTGCTAATAGACATAGAAAGGCAAGACTGTCCATGCTCTCAAGGAGTTCACATACTAATGGGGGAGGCAACACATTTATGAGAAGGGGCAGCTCCCATTGTCCATAGAGTACTGTGGCAAAGCAAATGGCAGTGCCTCTTCTTTAATGCCATCTCTGCTGTTAAAATCCTATCTGTTTCTGATACTGAACCACCTGATGTTGCCAAGGACTTTGATGATGGGTACCTTGTTTTCCTCTGCATCAGTAGCTGTAGATGCTGAGGAGGCAAGGCTGCAACACGCACAGAAGCAGTTATCCGGGCACATCTTCACAGGGTTATTTCCTGGATGAAAGCTGTAGAGGTTAGTCTGGAAGCAAGAATTAGGGTCCTGCTACTCGGGGCTCTTGGGTTGGTCAGCGGTTGGTGGTGATGATGAGGAAGGGCGGGCTCCTTTCTCCTCAGTGATTGCTTCCCTCAGTGATGGCCGGGAGCACTGCTATTCCCAAAGCTCTTGGACTCAGGGTCCTAGGCTGTCTCCACTGGGGTCGGAGGTCAGGTGGTGGCCCAAGGGTATAGAAGGTTTGGTTTGCCTGGCACACGCTGCCTTTAGTATCTCCTTCGGGGTGCCTAGATTTGGATTGAGTGATAAATTTGTGTAGCATAAATGGCAAAGAAGAGGTGGTGACAGTAGGGAGAGTTGGAGAAAGCAAGGAGTATTACAGCTCTGTCACTGGAAGTAATGAGTCAGGGGAATGTGAGAAGATGCAACCAGTGCTGGAAAGAATGGCCAGGGATGCATCATCCTTATGGAGCAGGGTGGGGCAGGCTGGGGTGTTGAGGAGCTATGTCTTAGTGCCAGAGAACAGAAGGAGCAAGAGAGGAAGGAGGCTAAAATGAAAGGATGTTTTAAAATCAGAGTCAGAGTTCCAGGTGGCACAGTGAAGAGGGCTGACAGATCTGGAATGAGGACATTGAGGAGGATGGGGTTGAGGTGAATAGGATTAAGGGAGCAGGCTGCCAGGGTTGGGAATAAGGGTTTGTTCCTCAGTGATTGGGGATTCAGTATCACTGGAATGGGTTAGTTCCATTGGAGAATGAGAGGACAATCACTGATGAAAGAAGGTAGTAAGGTTCAGGGTTTCCTCCATTGTCAGACTCCCTATTTCTCAGCACAGTCAGTCCTCAATTACCTAGCCCCACTCTTTGGGTACTGGGGGTCCTCACCTAGGGATGTGGTGACCCTGGGAACCTAGTAGGGTCGCTGGTGGTGTTGTGCCCGTACATTTTCAATCTTCTTATGCTGTACTCCCTCCTTCCATTCTCCCATGTACTCTGCAGTCCAGTAACACTTGCCTCCTTGCTGTTACTTGAACAAGAACACCTGACTTCAGGCATTTCGACCGGCCGTCTGCCCCCATGCTTGGAATATTCTTCCTCCTCTTCTCCACCTCCTGGCTTTCTTCAAGTCGCAACTACAATCCTCCGCTCTCCCAAGGAGCCTTTCTTAATTCTAGTGCCTTCCCTCTGTAGAAGATCACCAGTTTATCCTCTTATAGTTTGTTTGTACATAGTTTGCTTGTTGTCTCCCCCATTAAACTGTGAACTCTTTGAGGGCAGGGACTGTTTTTGCCTTCTTTGTTTAGCATAGCACCGTGCCTGGCACTTAGTAGGAACTTAATAAATATACAGTCTGACAAGGTAGGCATGGCTGCATTTGTCCTGGGGGCCCCCAGGAGCCTAGCAAGAAGATAAGAAGTGAAATGTCCCAGCCTAGCAGTCAAGTAGGCCTTGGCACAGCTGTATTCCAGGGGTCTCAGAGAGCCCAGCGAAGAGACATGAGTTTCAGGTGTTTCACATCATAGGTTTATCTGTTGTAGGGGGGAGGCGTAGCTGAAAAAAAACTTAAGATTTTTTTTTCTTGCTAGGATTTTAAAGTACTGGAAAGCTTTTTTGCAGTCTTCCATGTATACCTTTTTCTGAAGCCAGTTTGAAAACTGAATACTTAACTGCGATGATTGCTCTGGGCATCGGGAGGCAGTGCCTAGCACTAGCAGGGCTGGGGATTTTTTGGTGATTGGTTCATTCCATTCCCATCATAGACTAGACGTCACATTATTATGTGTATTCTTGTTCTTAAGATAAAAGGCGTAATTCTGAAACCAGAGCAAGTCTTTGTTTTCCTGACTGTTCAGAACCAAGATGAACTTGTTACCTTGCATTAGTGAGAATATTTCTGTGAAGAGTCATGAATGAAATGACATCAGCTGTTCCTCATTCTTCTCCTCTTAGAGCATGTTAAGGAACAACTTGCCCCCGATTGTGACTGATTAACCACCTGGAGCAGGTATACAGCTTCTCAGTCAAATAACAGACATTTATTAAGTGCTTACTGTATTCCAGGCACTGTGCTAAGTGCTAGAAATACAAAGAAAGATGAAAACACAATCCCTTCCCTCAAGATGCTCACATTCTAATGGTGGAAAAGCATGTTAATAGCTTGACACACACAGCGTACATACAGAGTAGATGGAAGGTCGTCTTCACATCTCTAGAGGATTTTTTGTGGAGAAAGGAACTTCAGCCATCACCTGGACCACCCTTTGATCTCTACTAATAACTAGCATTTATATGGTGCCTCCTCTGAGCTAGGCACTCTGCTAAGCACTTTACAACTATTATCTCATTGGATCCTCACAACAGCCCTAGGATGTAGGTGCTGTTATTATTCCTATTTTATAGTTGAGGAAACTGAGGCAGACAAAAGTTAAGTGACTTGCCCATGGTCATACAGCTAGTATGTGAGGCTGGATTTGAACTCAGCTGTTCCTGACTCCAAGCCTGGTACTTGATGGCACAACCAGCTGCCTCACACATAGTAAACATGTGGAACCTCCCTTAGCCAACTTGACTTGGGCATCCCTAGCAATTTCTCCCATTCACCACAAAGTCAAATTGATTCAAGTTCAGCCAGGATGTAGCAGAAAGCCATAAGTCTTTATCACATTTCACTAGGCCTCTAGGAGTGTTGTTCCTCTTGACAACTTAGAATCTGAAAGATTATTTTTCTTTTGTTTGGTCTAGACTTGTGATTTCATTGGTCTATGAAACTCACCTCTATCATTGCAGATCTACAACTTTGAGTCTGAGAGAGTTGCCTCCAGGGACTTGCCCAGAGTCACATAGCTAGTGTGTGTTCTGAAGCCAGCACTCTGTATACTATGCTGTGCTCCCCCTCTTTGGAAAGAATTTTATCCTTGTACACACGAATTAATATGCAGTCTGCCACTGTATACTATGCTTCAAAATATCTTCTTCTACTGGCTTTGTATTATAAAAAATAGAAAGCCTCCTATTAGCTGCCTTATATTAATTTTTAATCTTAAGTATTTCAGCCACAGGATGGTGTCCATCTGTTTGGGGTAGAAGTGTAGCTGAAAAACTTATTAAAGCCATTTCAGGGTATCTAAATCACAGGAAGCTTTTTTTTTTTAAATAAGTCTTCTTTTAGCTTAACTGAAGAGCCTTTTCTGGAGCTATTTTGAACACTGAATAAATTGCTTAACTGTTGTGTATGTATTTTCCCCAAACACTACTGTCTCCAAAGATTGCACTATTAGATGAACCTTCGTTGGATAAACACCTGTTTTGTTGTCTTACTCTTTAAAGTTTAAGAAGTTATTTAACTTCTTAAAGATGGAAGGTAAATTAATGCTGGTCTATGTTCTCTTGCTGATCCTGGGGCATTGAAAATTTATCTCTGGTCTTATATGGAGTGTTCAATGAAAGGGGAACAATTTACTGACACTGAGAAATTTACAAAGAGGATAATTTGCTTTTTTCCTTTTCCCTTCATCCCTTTTGTGTATGTGTATTCGAGGTGGGAATTGTGTATATGTAAGGGAGTTGCTTTTTTAGAGGAAAAATAGTTTCCTCCACTTATTATACTGTATCTCCAGTCTTTTGACACATGACATTCCTTTTTCCTACCTTTTATGATGGCCTTCCAGAAAACTTGAGCTTTTCTTCTTCTTCTTCTTGGGAGCAGACAGCCCCCTACCTCTGTACTGTGAGCATGTGTTATGCACCTTCTCCTGGGAGCCAGACTCCAAGTGACTATGATAATTTTGCAAGAAGTTGCTCTGCCTCACATCTCCGCTAGCCAGTTTCCAACCTTGCAACCAAGGAGCCAGGAAGACTCTATTATATCCCCTTCCCCCACCCAAATAGAAAATGTGACCAAGAAACTGATTAGAGGTTCTAGATTATGGAAATATTAGCAAGATTTTACTCTGTCTTTCAGCCACCCAGGGGAAGGATCTGTCTAGGCTAAAATGAGTTACTGACAGTCTTGCTACCATGTCTTATTGATGATGTAGGCCTGATGAACACCGTCTCCTTAGAAACACCCACCTCTCAAAGTCAGGTTTGTCCAGGAAAATGTCCATCATAGACCTATCAGTCCATTTTGACTTTGCTTATCTTAGTGCTTGATTTTTTTGTGCTATAATTAAGTCTCTCACAGAATTTTTTCATCCTATCCCAATCCAGTAAAATATGTATGTATGTAAAAGGGTCAGTAGCATTTTCACATATAGACACACACACACACACACATAATATGTGTGGATGTGTTTTTGGTTTTAGCTAAGGTAAAACTGTAATCCTTTAATTTTTTATACTATTCATGGAAAATTCATGTACTTATTTTGTTTTTTTGGTTAGGTGAACAACTGCTTTGTGAAGCCAGCACGGTGCTTAAGTGTATCCAGGATGATTCAGGTCAGCATGGAATCTGTGGGAAACTTGTTTGCACAGACTTCAAGATTGCCTTCCTCGGAGATGAGTCTACATTGGATGATAATGTATGAGGATACTATTACCTAGACTATTGCAGTAGCCTCTTAGAGGATCTTCCAGCTTCTAGTTTACATATATGTAATATATTCTCATTTATATATATGTATATGTATACATGAAAATATATGTAATATATTTTGTGTGTGTGTGTGTGTGTACCATATTCTCTTTTTCTCTCTTCTTCTTCCCCCCATCCCTCCTCTTGTTAACATGTGCGTGCATACACACACACACACACCACACACACACACACACACACACACACACATGGAATTTCTTTTCTACTATCTTCACTGATCAGTCAAAAAGTGTTCATTAAGCTCTTACTGTGATCATGGGGCATTCAAAGAAAGGCAAAAAAACAGTCTCTACCCTCAGATCATTCCTTTTAGTAGCAGAACCCCTATGAAACTTTTTACTAGCATCATTTACAAGCTGGCTTATGTTTGCCACATCCAGGTAGTTAGGCTGTAGCCTGTCACAAGTAATACCTTGGGTGCGAAATATGGTATAAAAAAACTATTCTCAGGAACGCATATGAATATAGAAAAGGAGCTGGGTTGGATATGTAGTGAGAATGAAGGACAGCAGGTAGATGACTTCAAGGCCGCCCAGATGTACATGAAAGCATTAGAAGAGTCAGGAAGGCCTCTGCAGTATTTCATTGTATTGTAGATCTATGGAACAGCATGTACAAGAACCATCGAATGTGGCATGGAGGAGCTGTTATCTTCACTGGCTGGTGAAGTGCTCACACTAATGAGAGAATGCCTCCATCAAAATTTAGACATTTCTGTAGAATACTATGTGCTAGGTACTAGGGGAATTACAAGGTATAAGAAATTGTTCCTGCTCTCATAGAGTTGGTACTCTGAGTCGACAGCATGAATAAACGAACACTACATATAAAGGAAAATGTAGCCAATTCATAATATAAAGCAGAGATCACCTCCTGGGACTTGCCCTTTGTCAGGCTCAGGTTTTAAATAGCAGGGCCATGGTGTTAATGAAGAATGTGATCCACTAGTGACACCTTGCCCTCTGATTGAGAGTCTTCCGTTCCTCTTGTGGAAATTTATAAAGAATGCATTTACTAGAAGCCTGCATCTTTTGGTCTTTTCTCCTTTTTCTAGGTTTGAGTTTGCTCACTTTTATAGATGAAGAGGATTTCTGTGACTTCTAGAATTTATAGAGGAAAGATGTTAACCCCCTGTTTCCCTTCCCACTAAATAGAGTGGGTGTCATTTGACCCTATACCTACATGATGTTAACCGTGGATGTTTAGATAGTGTAGGGTTCTTTAGCTTGCTGTCTGTGCCATGTGTCTACATGATGTCTTACGCAGAGGTGTGGTCACTTTTTCCAGTCATTCTCAGAACTTGTAAGGAAGATACTGACTCAATCTGTGCCCAGCCTGTACAGTTTCTAAATCCTGAATGTTAGGAATTCTGACTTATTTGTTGTTCGTGTTGGGTTTTTTTTTCTAGGAGCCTCAATTTAAGAATAAGGTGATAGGAGAAAATGATATTACGTTACACTGTGTTGACCAAATTTATGGAGGTAAGTGTGTGTTTTAAAGTATCACACAAAAGCAAGTCTTGAAAATCTGTTCTGCATGCAGTGTCAGCTCCATGTTCAGTAACAACCTTGGCTGTTTAGGCTGCCCACCGAAGGTTAATCTCATCAAATCTGTCAGAGAGTCATAGATTTAGAGCTGGAAGGGCCTTTGAGACCATCTAGTCCACTCCATTCACTCTAAAAATGATGACCCAGAAGTAGGGAGTTGCAGTGACTGTCCCAAAGTCGCACAGCTATTTTGTGTCTGAGGTAGAATTTGAACCCAGATCTTTTTTAGTACAAGTCCAATGACATATCAACTTCACCAGTACTGCCTCTCTATCCTTTTAAACTGAGGAGCAGAGCCCACTCAATTCCAAACCTGCCACACCCTGAATTGATGCCTCTTCTTCCGGTGTCAAAGAGAACTTGCCTAGCCAGCCTTCTTCGGCTTCCTTTCTTCCTACTGTTCACAATATGAATTTAACCGGTTTAGAGCTGTGGAATTTTATCAGACATTTACTATGTTTCTAGTGTGCTAAGTACAAAGGATTATAGCAAAAGAAATAGAACAGTGCTTATGTATGTGCCCATAAAAAAGCTTTGTGGTGGTGTTCAGTCATTTCAGTCGTGTCTGATTCTTGGTGACCCCATTTGGGGTTTTCTTGGCAGATATTGGAATGGTTTGCCATTTTCTTCTCCAACTCATTTGTAGATGAGGAAACTAAGGCAAACAGGGCTAAGTGACTTACCCAGGGTCACCCAGCTAGTAAGTGTCTGAAGCCATATTTGTACTCAGGTCTTCCTGACTGCAGGCCAGGCACTCTAGCTGCAGCACCACCTCACTGCCCCATAAAAAAAGCTCAGGCAGCAAAAAAGGGCAGCTAGGTGGTACCGTGGATAGAGTGCCATGCATGGAGTCAAGGAATACTCATCTTCCTTAGTTGAAATCTGGCCTCAGAAACTTACTAGCTGGGTGACCTGGGCAAGTCACTTAACCCTGTGTGTCTCAGTTCCTCGTCTGTAAAATGAGCAGGAGAAGAAAATGGCAAATGCCTCTGGTCTCCCTGCCGAGAAAACCCCAAATGGGAACTCGAAGAGTCAAACACGACTGAAACTACTGAACAAAAATGAGAACGTAGATACATTCATCCATTCCCCCCACTCTAGAACCATGGCCCCTCTGTTAGATGGTTTTCCCCTGGTGATCTCTCTACTTAGTAATTTTTAGTTTCAGGATCCTGGTTTTTCACATCAGTGAAGTTTAGTTCTCCTGAGAGTAAGCAGCCTCTTCCATTGCTGGTGTGAGGAAACATGACCATGTGGAGACTGGGTCAGGGAGAGTGCTCTTGCTCAGTGGGATCACCTTAGAGAATGAGCACTGTTTTTACTCTCACCACCCTGATTGTTCAAACTTTAGCTTATCAGCCTTGTGCCTTTGTAACCCAATTTTCTTTTCTCATCTAATCTGCTGACTTGGATTTTTTTTCCTGTAGTGTTTGATGAGAAAAAAAAACCATTGTTTGGACAACTGAAGAAATACCCTGAAAAGCTCATCATCCACTGCAAAGACCTCCGAGTATTTCACTTCTGCCTGAGGTACACAAAGGAGGAGGAAGTTAAAAGGGTAACTATTTGCATATGTTTGGGGAATTTATTTCCCTTTAGATTTGCTCCTTGGAATCCTGGGAGGGAATGGATTGTTTGTTTTGCTTATATTGCATAAAAGGGGGAAAAAGAACAGCTTGTCCTGACAATTTTTTTTTAAATGACATAGTGATGCAGTATTGCATTTGGGCTGTACTCAAAACGCAATTACGCCAGCCTGTGCATTTTCAGAGAGTGTACTGCCGACTTCTGAGGGTCTTCATTCTTTTCACATCTTACTTTCTAGTCCTTCACCAGGCAGAGGAATGGTAAGTCAGAGTAGTTCTCCGTGAAGGCAGTTAGGGGCATTGCTGGTGGGGTTGACTAAAGAGATAAGGCCTGCAGCAATCCACCCCCCAGAGTTGGCTTCCCAGACAAAAGTTGACAGGTCTGCGACCTTGATGCCTAAGGAAAAGCACAAATGGAAGACTTGAAAGGAAGTGTTGAGGTGAGGAAGAGAGAACTATAGGTTCAGTGATGGAAACTGAGTCGTGTGGAAGGGGCTGTGCTTTTGGAGAGTCAGTAAACCTTAATTGCCCAGAGCCGCAGAAAAGTGATGTGACATAAGCTGGTAGATTAAAAAAATGACCAGGACCGTTTTACTTTAATCACTGTTCCTGTACTTTCACTTAACAAGATGTAGAACATATATGTAGCGAGCCTTTTTTCCCCCTCACGTTAGACTCTTCAGTAGAAATCTGATGGGAATTTAGTTTATTTGCTTTCTGTCTGTGGCAAATAATATCCATGTGTTATTCTAGCTCTTTGGTTGTCTGCTAGTTAGTATGGTACCTGAGTTTGGATAGATTCATCCTAATCTCAAACTGACCTCCGTAGCCAACTCTGTTGTCTATACTAAGGGGAGGAGGCAAGTGTAGATACTGCATATCTCCAGGTAGCCCCAAAAGATCACTGTAATAAGTAGTTTCAACCTGTTCTCCTAACAGGTAGTAAGATGGATTGATGTGAACTTGGAGAAGGTTATTTAGCCCCCCTTTGCCTTAGTTTGCTCATCTGTAAAATGGGAACAATAATTGTGGGATCATGTGATAATTTAAGTAAAGCACTATAAAAATGCTAGCTGTCATTATTATTGTTATTGCTTAGTCACTTGGGTAGCAAGTGTCAGAATGAAATTTGAACCTGGCCCCCTTAATTCTAGTGCCTTCTCTCCATTAATTATTTCTAGTTAATCTGGTGTATATAGATTGTCTGTACATAATCGTTTACATGTTATCTTCCCCATTAGACTGAGCTCCTTGAGCGCAGGGACTGGCCTTTCTTTGCATTCTCAGCACATAGCTCAGTGCCTAGTATATATAATAAAGGTTTACTGACTGACTCCAGAGCCACAGCTGTTATTATTATTCCATGTTACCTTCACATGTACAGAGACAGAAAAAAGATCTAGACACACAGAACAAAAAAAAAGTTGCTTTTTAAAAAAATTAAACTTAAATATTTTTAACAGAATATAAATAGTCTGGAGTCTGAGATTGTATTTAAAATTTTATTAATCGGGGCAGCTAGGTGGCGCAGTGGAAAGAGCTCCACCCTGAAATCAGGAGGACCTGAGTTCAAATGTGACAGCAGACCAGACTCTTGACACTTACTGGCTATGCAACCCTGGGCAATTCACTTAACCCCAATTGCCTAAAAATTAAAAATTTTTTTAAAAAAAATTAAAATTTTGTTAATCGTTGGGTTGCCACTTAAATTCAATTTTTAAGAAAAAACACTGTTTGCAAAATTTTTGCCTATGTATTTGGCAATCTGACCACTTACTATGGCTCTGAAAGTTGTTTTTGAAGCTTGGACATATGTGGCTAACTGAGCTGTCATAGGGGGCCATAGGCTGTCTTTCTCAGTGTGTTTCTAGCAAAAATTATGAGCTTTTTTACTCTGAGATTTTCCTGGACAAAATTTAACTATGTTTGGGTCTTTAGTACTTAATAACTTGATGGTGGTTACTTTTTTCCTAGATTGTCAGTGGCATAATTCATCATACCCAGGCTCCTAAACTACTTAAAAGATTGTTTCTATTTTCCTATGCAAGTGCTAAACAAAACAATACAGGTATGTAATTTCTGCTTTCTCTCTCTCTCTCTCTCTCTCTCTCTCTCTCTCTCTCTCTCTCTCTCTCTCTCTCTCTCTCTCTCTCTCTCTCTCCTCCCTCCCTCTCTCTCTTTCTCTCTCTCTCTCTCTTTTTGAGGGCAAACAGCATTTTTCTTCTAATGTCCCAAATGGAAGTGGAAGTAGGGGTTGGGAAGAGAAATAAGTCTCAAAATTATACTTTCTTTTTTCTGCTCGCTCTCTCTCTTTTCCTCTTGCTTTGGTTTCTGTCTCAATTTGGTCTTAGTAGATTACTTAAGGCCAAGGGAAAATAAATTTTTGTCTGCAGGGTTTTGATGACTGAACTTTAACATTTAACTTTTTAACTGGTTTTTTGACTCTTAGGAGAGATAGACCAGGGGTGGGGAACCTGTGACCTTCTAGGTCCTAGGTCCTTTTGACTGAATCCAAGTTTTACAGAACAAATCCTTTTATGAAGGGGATTTGTTCTGTGAAGTTTGGATTCAGTCAAAGGGCCACAGTTGAGGACACAGAGGGCCACATGTGGCCTTGAGGACACAGGTTCCCCACCCCTGAGGTAGACTATATAAATTGTAGCTCTTTGTGCTTGGAATATAGAAAAACACACATTGAAACAGATACTTGCAAATATTCTGTCCTTCTTAAATGGCTTGATCTAGGCGCTTCTAGAGAAGTGTTACATGTCTTATGAATAATCAGAACAATAATTGGGAATAATAAATACAAGCACATTTTTTTAAAAAACCGGACTTGGTGTGAAAAACATCTTATTACCACAAGTTGGGCATTTGCTATAGTGTACTGGTACTTAACCTTTTTTGTGTCATAGACCCTTTTGAGAGTCTGGTGAAGCCCTTCTCAGGGCTTAAAATGCACGAAATAAAATGCATAGGATTACAAAGAAAACCAACCATGTTGAAATATAGTTATCACAATATTTTTTAGAAAAGAACTTCACGGACCCCAGGTTAAGAACCTTGTCTTTCTGAGGAAGGGAGCCAAAACAAAGAAATTTTGGAAATCAGAGATGACATCTTTCGCTCAGTCTAGTTCTCCTGAGAGCCATCAGCCTATTTTGTTGCTGGTGTGTGGTCAGCAGAGTGAGGAGCCATGACTTTTGCTGGAGTACGTGCTTTGAGCACTTGCTCAGAGTGGTGGAGAAGGCAAGCAGTTCTAACCATCTTCCCACTCTGTGTTTTCTCGATTTGGCTCCTAGATCAGCCCGTTTGCCATGCTTTCTTTGTCCTCAGCTGCCTTGCTTTCTGGTGGCCCCGTAGGCTTTTGGACATCTGTCAGGGAAGTGGCATCTGGAATGGTGTGGGAGTTTCCACAGGCACATAAAGGATATTCCAGAATGCAGTGGTGTATGCTCTTGTGGCATACTTGGGTCCCGGGGTATTCTGATTAGTCATATTCTGGGTACTAGACAGCTGTTACACATATTATGCATGCTATGACCAATTTTCAGAGAATTAAACTATAAACTTCGGTCAGGATGACCTGGATTCAGGTCCCACCTGTAACCTATACTGACTGGGTGAACTTGAGCCTCTCACTTCAAGGTGTCAACATGTGTTAATAGAGGGAGTTTCTGCAAACCAGCCATTCCATATATATTTCATTAATTTCCAAGAAAATCCTTATAAGTTGCAAAACAATTGACAGTCACTGATAAAATTGCAGGACTGAACCAAAAACACACACACACACACACACACACACACACACGTATTAATGTTTAACAACCACTCTCTAGGGGAAAAAAGTTCTGCAGCACACTTTAAAGTTTGCTCTGCATTATTAACATTTTCTCCATCACTTTCTTAAGTCTAGACTATCAGCAAAACAATAAATCAAGCCCTGGGTTGTAGCATTTGCTGATTTTTCATGAGATATTAATGCTCACACTGAAAATTTAGTAATTGACTCTTGCAAGGTGATCTGAACTGCTTCTAACACACCTTTGCACACATCCACTAAAACTGTGCTGAATGTCATTTTGTTTGGTTTTGTTTTAGAAAATAATCAAGGATTACAGAGTACTTTAAGTGCCAGTTAATATGATAATGTAAATATGTGTAAGTTTGTTCTAATATGAAAATAGTGGGAGGTGCTAATTTCTCAGTTATTGTAATTAATTGGAAAGTTTGCTGGTTGAGAAATTATGCTGTACTTGAATTAATTCTATGCCCTTCTTGGTTTTATTTGAGCTTTCTGTCATGATTCCTGGAATTTGGACACAATCTGTGAATATTTCTCGCCTAGCCAGTTTTTAACTTTCTCTCCACCCTAACATATGTTGATCAGCATGCCAAGAACCTTACCCCAATTGACCCTGCCCATTTTATTCATCTGCACTAACTTATGTCCCACAGCTAGAAGGAACAGAATCTTCTCTTAACAGTTTTTACGTCCACCCTTTTCCTCCCTTATCTGCCACTCTCATTGAAGGAATTTTATACAAATAGATGTTAAATTTAGCAATTAATTTGACCAATTTTAAATTAGAAATCAAATATGTAGGAATTTGAAGAGATGGGAATTTTGTAATCTGGACCATTGGTGTCAAACTCAAATAGAAACAGATCCCTGCCCTGCCTACTGACTTAGTAAACTGTAGATTAACATTATCTGTGTTATATTATGTTTTTATTTATTTTGTTAAATGTTTCCCAGTCCCATTTGAATCTAGTTCTTTGCACTCCTTGCCACAAGCTGACTGTAAGTTTGACATCTCTGGTCTGGACAACCTGTTGCAACCATCATTTGCCCTAATAATTCATTAATATGTTTTACTGAGACCCACTAAAAGCTTCATTATGCTTTCAGAGAAAGACTTGCCTCTCTGGAAACTTAACTACAGAACCTGAGTGACATAGTCTTTGAGACCTTTGTAAGTTTCACTTTACTAGCTGGGCAGCAGAAGGAAGCTACTATCTTGATTCAGTTCAAGCCATAGAGGAAGGCTTCCAGTGTTTTTTGTTTTGTTTTGTACATATGGACCTTTTATTTGTGCTTATTCCCTGGGGTTATTCAAAATGAAGGGCACGGATTTTATCAGACTGGTAATCTTTATTTTCAGATAGGCAGTGATAGACATTTGAACCAAATGGTTCACTGCAGTCTGAGTAAAAACACCTGAGACTGTCTTGGCAAGTGTCCTCACCTGCCTGTGGCCACAGCCAGATACTTCTCTCCCTTCTGGCTCCTTTCTCACAACTCACAAATGGGAGCAGACGTCAGGTGAGGCAGAGAGATGATCATCTGTTGCCTCAGTGTCCGCATGATTGCTTTCTCCTTACCCATCCCCAGGAATCTTGATTTCCCTTCCAGGGGAATGACACATGCTATTGTGTCTTTCTGTACATTGTGGTAAGCTTAAAAAAATGCATTTATTGTTTTAGTGTGTCTGCCAAGCCTTTCTTCAGAGTTTAATGCCTCTTTGAGGAGCTAAATTATTGCGTAATATGGCTAAAAATGTAGCTGGGTGTGGGACTTTGTGAAAAATAGCAATCAAAATATCTTTGTGTCATGTGAAATGACAGTCATTGGTTAATGAAGAAAATAGGATAAAATTTTTGCTCTTTTGATTTGGACCTGACTTCTTCATTGATATAGGAACTAATTCCCTGGTGTGAAAATTGCTTTCATCAGTGCAGCTTCTCTGTAATTTACAGTCTTGGAGAGTTCCCTGGACCACTGAGACAGTAAATGACCTGCTCTGGGTCACACGGCTTTGTATGTGTCACATGTAGTACTTGAACTGAGGTCTTCCAGATTCCTCAGTCATCCTTCAGATTAAGATGAAGAGTAAGAAATGAATGGTTTTGTAAAAATTAAGTGTATTAAATTTGGTTGATGTGGGCACATGAAAAAGGGAAGGAATCTCAAATCTGAGATTCCCCTTTTATATAACTGCAACATGAGTGCTTCATGAAAATCTCATTTTAATCCCTTTATTTTTGTTTTGTTAGCCACAGGCCCCCCACACCAAACCATGATGTTTGACACAATTAAGGACTGGCATTGGGAGCTGGAGCGAACGAAAGGAAACATAAAATACAAAGCAGTGAGTGCCAATGAAGGCTATAAAGTCTGTGAAAAGTAAGGTTTTAATATTGTGCTTTTTAAAAGAAACCTTGAACATGACAAAAGGTGTTATTGTGTAGACTTCAAAACTCTGCAGTGCAAAATTCAAGTGTACAGCTTCTTTTGCCTTGGGTTGGGAATTGCGGTTGCAAATGTCCCTGCTGCTCCCCGAGCCCTTTCTGTTTCTAGCTCAGCGCCCTTTAAACTTAGTTCTTGATGCTCATTTGAAAGAGGGTCTTCAGGGCCCTGCTGTCAGTGTCTCCTAAAATCCCTATCATCATTGTAGTGTTTCATAGTTAAATTGACTCTCCCTGCTCAAAGAGGTTTCCCCTACAAGTAGATCTGTTAATCAGTAGGTGCTGTCAAGTCTTGTAGTCATCTGCCAGCCTGAACCATGACCTCTTCTGGAGTGGGGCATGAATATATTCAGTGGAGTTTGAACCTAACATGCCTCATTGTTTTCAGCCCTGTTTCATGCTCTAAAACCTCTTCAGTAGAGTAGCTTGATGGTAGAATTTTCAAAGTAACTTTTTGTCGTTGAGTTGAGTCCAAGACACATAAAAACATAGCGTCTGTAATAATTGGCAAGGGATATGGCTTAATCTAGCAAGTAAATGCTGACAAAGGGGGATTTTCCTCATGTTTGTTCTCCATTTGGCCAGACAGATCTTTAAAGGAACTGTTGAAGTGAACCAAGAGTAAAAACAGTAAAGAAAAATCATCAAATTATTATTGCTCAACACTGGGGTCCTATGTCCCTTGAATAGATACAACAAGCCTAAAGCATTCCCTTTTCCAGGATCCCTCTGTAGGAGGAATTCTTACCCTGATGTCTGTGTCTATGGTTTTGTTAATATTTCAGTAAGAGGCAGTTAGGTGACCCAGTAGTTAGAACATTGTACTTGGAATTGGGAAGTCCAGAGTTCAAATCTGGTCTTAAACACTTACTAGCTGTGTGACTCTGGGCAAGTCACTTAACCTCTCTGTGCCTCAGTTTCCTTTTTTATAAAATGGGGATAATAATAGCACCCACTTCTGATAAAAATGATGTATTTTTATAAAGCACTTTGCAAACTTTAAAGCATTATATAGATGCTAGCTTCTTATTAATATAGTTGGTTTCCTTTGTAGTCCTGTATATTTTATTTTATTCATTTAAAAACATGATTCTGAGGAATCCATAGGTTTCACCACACAGTCAAAGGGGTCTATTTCATTAAAAAGTTAAGAACCACTACGTAATCGCTTAAACAGGTTCTCAGTTCTCTAAATCAGGGCTTCAAAACCCCTTTAATACTTCTTAAACTGTGGGTGGCAACCCCATGTGGGGTCATGACCTACAGTTTAAGAAGCGCTGGTTGACAAATTACCCAAATAACTGCACTCCTAAAGTTTTCCCTCCACTACTCTTTTTAAACATTGTGTGCTCATTTATTAATTAGGTACAGACTTTTAGGCAAGTCACTTAATCTCTCTCAGCCTCAATTTTCTCATCTATAAAATGGGCACAATAATAGCACCTACCTCATAGATTTGTTGCAGGGATCAAATGAGATAATATACTTTTTACAGTTTAAAGTGCTATAGAAATGTTAACTACTGCTATTATTATTATCCCTAAAGCACATCTGTCCTGTATTAGAATCTTCTGTAGGCATTCCCAGATTGATAGCTACTACAGTAACCTGCTTAACATTCAGAGAATGTTAGATAAATCCATAGATTATTAGATAAATAGAAGGAATTAATAGTTATTTATCTGTTGAGATGCATGTCACACTTTGCTACAAATTGTCCTTAGATACTCATGTCAAAGACAGTTACTGGGCCAGGGAGTTGTGTTCATGTTCCCGTGTGCATCAATCAGCTCATAACAGCTAACTTTTAAAGTGGCACATCAATGTTTACAAACGGTTTTACAAGTATGATCTCATTTTATCCCCCCAAAACCCAATGTTGTTACAACCTGATGAATTATCCCTTGTAACTCTTTGCCAAAGTAGATAACACCCTAGGGAGAATTTCTTTCATTGACTAAAAAGTGATATATTTACTTATAGTTACAAATCTGGCCACCTTCTGGCAGATCCCCACCCAGGACAACAAAAGGGCTATCAGGTCCTCATGCCTTCTTGGGAAGCTCGTGGAGCAGAATAACCAAAAATTCCTACCAGTAACACCTTAGTGTATAGAATTTCTTACAGAGACTGCTTATAAATTTGGAATCTCTGAAATGAAAACAGTATGGTTTTGTGTCATTTTTTTTGAGGATATCCTGTTTTATTCCTCTAGCTGCCAGATCTTTTCTGACTTTTCTAACTTCAGGTAGAAGCTTGAAGGGAAATTTTGAAACATTTCTGTTGGAGATCATTTTAATGGACTTGCCAGTAAGTGAATAGTGCAGGTGTTGGCACTTAACAAAGAGCCTACTCTCCACTCCGAATGGAATTCTCCCCACTTGCCTCATGGTTAAATTACCACTGGGTAATTTTAGTTTCTTCTCTTGAAGAAAGGGGCTTTTTGAGAGGAAGAAGCAAAGAGCTGCTTTGTTCGGAACCAGGGTTGCTTCTGAGAACTGAGGCTTCATACCTGGTTCTACTTAAATCTACTGCATGGTTTTTTATATAGCATTTGGTTTGTATATTTTTAATAAATAATAATTTAATGTGAGACATTTTTAAAATTCAGCCCAGTGAAGACTTACCTTGTTTAACTATATCTCTGAAAATCTTGTGTTTGGAACCAGTTGACGCATTTGCTGTACTGTAGGAATGTTGGTAGAGAGAAAAGGGATATACTACTTAAAAGGTCCTTGAATTCTAGTATTGTGACATGGTTTGGGACAAAATGTTTCTTTCTATGTGTTATTTGCTGAGGGACTGTGTTCTCAGTAAAAGTGATAAGAGTCTCTAAAAGTTCCCTCTTGGATAGTGGGCAGGCTGGACTTTCTGACACAGCTTAGCTAGTTATTGTTGATAGACCCTTGTCATAAGCTTTTTGCTGTGTTAACTTTCTTTATTCATGTGGTAGCTATTGGTGCCTCCACTACCCAGAAGGCAGCGTGCTCAGATATGATTACTTGTCCTCCTGTGTCTATACCACTAAGAAAGGAGTTTAGCTCAGTAGACATTTTATTGTTTACTCTGTGGGATAATAGCTGAAGTTTTCATAACATTTTAAGTTTGTGAAGTGCTTTACATAAATTATCTCATTTTATTTTCATAATAGCCTGGTGAGGTTGGCACTTCAGCCCCCTATTTTAAGATATAGGGACAGGGACTGGATCTCTGGTTTCATTGGCCCAGGGAACTCCTGGTGAGGAAATTCTACCAATGCAGGTCATCATCTTCTTGGCAACTTACAGTCTTAGAGAATTGCTTAGAGCATTCAGGGGTAAAATGCCTTGCCCAGGATCACACAGCCAGTATGTGTCAGAAGTGAGACTTGAACCCAGATCATTCAGGTTCCAAGACTGGCCCTTGATCCATTACTCATGTTGTCCCTTTTCAAGATATAGTATACTAGGTGCTGGGAACACAACAACAAAAATAAAAGTCTTTGTAATGGAATAAATAACATTCTGTTTATGTACACATATAACCAAATACAAGGTAACTGAATGTGAGAAAGGGCACATTAACAGTTGTTGTGTGGCATTAACAATGGAGTGCGGAAGTGGCAGTTTGGAAGACTTGACCTTGAAATCATCATCGATCACTTACTCTCTCTTAACCCCAGTTTCCTCATCTTTGAAAACGGAGAAATAATAGCACCTGCCTCACAGGATTGTTCATACGCTCAATGAGATGACATAAAGTGCTGTGCAAAAACTATAAAGTGCTGTCTAACGGTGAGGTATGAACTGGACTGGATGTATTAGGAAAACCTTCCCAGAAGAGGCGACACCTGAACTGAGCGTTGACATAGGCTAGCAAGTCCTAAGAGCCAGAGGTGCAGTCCAGTGCAGCCTGGGCAAAGGCCTCAGGAGAGGGAATGCTAAGGTTAGGAAATACCTACCAAGTCCCATTGGCTGGCACAGAAAGGCATAGTCTAGAGCACGGTGGTTGTTGTTCAATCACGTCCCATTCTTTGTGACTCCACTTGGAGTTTTCTTGACAAGGATACTAGAGTGGTTTGCCATTTCCTTCTCCAACTTATTTTAGAGATGAATAACTGAGGCAAACAGGGTTAAGTGACTTTCCCAAGGTCACACAGTTAGTAAGTATCTGAGGCTGGATTTTAATTCAGGAAGATGAGTCTTCCTGATTCAGGCCCAGCAACTCTATCCACTATACCACCTAACTTCCCTGAGCAAGATTGGACATTTCCTAAATAGCAGCCTGAGAAATTTGCATGGTATCTGAGATGTAATAAGGCACTTCATCAGGATTTTGTTTGTGTTGTTTGTTTTTTAATAAAAGAGTGATGTGGTTTGGGCTGTGTTTTGGAAATTATTAATGCAGCAGCTATATGAAGGATGGAATGGGGAGGGTAAAGACCTGGGCTTGGGAAACTGATTGGGAAGACCATTGTTCTGGAGAGAGTGGTCTTGTGAGCTGACAGAACCGGCTGGAGGCAAGAGACGTGGAGATAGTCATCTAGGTTTGGCAATTGACTGAAGAAGGAAGTCAGGAAGAGGGAAGAGTCAAGGATGGCTCTGACTAAGTGTCTCTGTATCTGGCCTCATCGTCTGCCCTGAATTCATCCCTCAACACCAGCTGCCTGTGGTGCATTTCAAACAGGGTGGCCTGGAACATCTCAGACTCAACATATCCCAAACAGAACTTCTCTTTCTTTCCAAACCCACCTTTTATCCCAAGTTCCTTATTTCTGTTAAAGGCACCTCCCTTCTCCCATGTTGGTAACCTTACCATTATACTCAACTTCCTGTTCGCCCCACCTATTCAGTGTGTTGCCAAACCTTGCCATTTTTGTGACCTCTATCATTTAACCTCTCAGTGTTCAGGCTAGGGGTCAGCAAACTGTGACCTGAGTATCAAATTAGGCCTTCTTCCTGTTTTTGTACAAACCTGTAAGCTAAAAGTAGTTTTTACATTTTAAAACACAACAAAAATTTGTTTAAAATGTAAAAACCTTAGCTCCTATGTTGTATAAAAACAGGAAGCAGGCCGCATTTGACCCACAGGCTGTAGTTTGCTGACTCCTGCTGTAGATGAGTCTCTAAGACCATAAGTTGAAGAGAATGTGGTGACCAATTAATAAACACTTATTAAGTGCCTGCTTTGTACCAAACACTGTGCTAAGTGTTAGGGATACAAAAAGAGGCAAAGACAGCGCCTGCCTTTAAGGAGCTTACAATCTAGCAGGGGAGATAACTTGCAAACAAATATGTACAAAGCAGGCCACGTACAGGATAAATAGGAAATAATTAGCAGAGAGAATGCACTAGATCAGGGGTGGAGAACCTGCAGCCTCAAGGCCACATGTGGCCCTCTTGGTCCTCAAGTGCAGCCCTTTGACCGAATCCAAACTTCACAAAGCAGGTCCTCTTAATAAAAAGGATTTGTTCTGTCAAACTTCGGCTCAGTCAGAAGGACCTAGAAGGCCAAGTATAGCCTCGAGGCCACAGGTTCCTCACCCCTGTGACTAGATTTAAGAGATGTTGGGAAAGGAAGGCTTCCTGTAAAAGGTGGAATTTTAGTTGGGATGTAAAGGAAGTCATGTCCATAGATGGAGTTGAGGAGGGAGAGTGTTGCAGGCACGAGGGACAGCTAGAGAAAATGCCTGGAGCTGAGAGGTGGAGTATCTTGTTTGTGGAACAGCCAGGAGGTCAGCTTCACTGAGTAGAAGAGTATTTGTCAGGGGGTAAAGTATAAGCCTAAAAGGTAGGAGGGGGGTGAGGTTATGAAAGGCTTTGAATGCCAAACACAGCATTGAGAGAGGGAGTTTCCTTACCTGAGAGTTCCCCACTTGATGAAATCCTGTCCTCCTTCCTTTCCTAACATCATAGAATTTTGGGTTGAAAGGAACATTTTACAGATGAAGAAACAGAGGGCCAGAGAAGCAAATGGTTTTTTGAGATTATACAGCTACTTTTTGGCACCCATGGGGTTAGAATCCTTGCCTTGTGGCTTCCTGTTCAGTGAGTGCTCTTTCTACACTGAGAAAGAGAGAGAGAATGAGAGAGAGAGAATGAATGAATGAATGAGAGAATACATTGGAGCTAGTTCTCCTTAATCAGGGAAATATGGTCCTTTGCCCTTGGCTGTGCTTGCATTTCTTTGTTTTGGAATCTCAGCCTTTTTGATTTAATTAACACCAGCCTTTGGTAGTAGAATGCATTCTTTCTTCCCTATAGGCTTCCAGCCTACTTTGTTGTTCCTGTTTCTCTTTCTGAAGAGGATATCTCATGTTTTCAAGGACGAGGTATTCCTGTAAGTAATTGTGGAAGCCTAAATATCCTGAAAGCCAAATGCTTATATCATTTGCCTTTAAATGTGTTTTTTTTAATTTGTCACAGAAAAATCAACTTATTTAAAGTTCTGGGTTTATGTTTCTAATACTGAGTAGTTTGTCCTCATTCCAACAGGGATCTAGAAATATCTTAGGGATTCCTCAGAGGTGGTAGTGCTGCTGCTTCTAAGAAAGGAGGCTAACACAGCCTGGCCTGAGACTGTCTTCACAAAGCTTTACCCCAGTTTTACCGAAAAAACTCACAAAAGCTGCCTCTGACACAGTACTAATTGTGTGACCCTGGGCAAGTAACTTAACCTCTCAGGGTTCAGAGTAACTCTGAAAAACTGTAAGTTGCAGAAAAGATGCCAACCCATGTTCCTACATCAAGTATTTAAAATCTAGTTTAAAAAAGGAATCATTTGGGTCATCTGAAATGATTTCTGTAAGTGTAGGAGGAATCCTTGGAGAATCAGTGTACTTTTCATAAAAGGGTGGCATGCAGAGCTTGTTTTCCTTGTATTCCAAACCACAATCAGGCAGGAAGTATAATGATCAAAGAAGGCAAGACTCCAGAAACCACCCCTAATTTTCAAATTTCCCCCTGCCTTTGGGGAATTTATTGAGAAAAGAATATCATGAATAAATGCTATGCTATACAGAACTTGCTGGTCCATTAAAAAAGCATCTTTGTCTCATTGAAATTATAGCCGTCTCCCCTGTGTGAGTTTGAATGTCTGACTGGCTTAATGGGTCGTTGTGCATGTGATCCCTGGAAAAATGTTCTTTTTCATTCTCTAGATTTGGTGTTGGTCTTGCCATAATGGTTGTGCCCTTCTGAAAATGTCAGCTTTCCCCAAAGAACAGGATGACTCCATTTTACAAACACAAAAAGCCTTCTTAGACGGGTCAGTAATTTCTTACATTTATACTCTTTTTTTTTCTTCTAAGTGACTTTTTTAAAAATGAAAAATGCTTATGCTTGGTCATAGTAGTCTTCAGAAACAAATAATAATACCTGATAAAACATTGATTTCCTCCAATTGGTTGATATCTTTTACTACATGGACTTAATATTTGTAAATTACCTCGATTCATGTTTATGAAACTCATTTTTATAAAAAGTGCTTGTGGTTGTTACTATTGGTCTTTGGAGACATATACTAAAGTACCCAGTAATATATTCATTTTTGCCAACCTGTTGATATCCTCTTACTACAGGGACTTTGAGTTTTAAATACTTGTAGATTACTTTGATTCCTGTTTCCTCTTCTAATCTCTTGATATTTTTTGATATCTAGAATTTACAAGACCATCCATAAGCCACCTTATGAAAATTTAAAAACTGAAGAACTGTCAAATACCTTCATATCCCTACAGGAAATCCAGACTTCGTACTCTAAATTTAAACAGCTGTTCCTAATAGGTGAGGAGTACACAACTAAAATAACTTTTTCAGATGGGGAAAGAAATGCTAACTGGGTCGCATGACAGATGGCACCTTTTCCTTACTCTGTGGTAACATTCAGATGCTTCTTGCCATCAGGATTGACACCATACGTAGAAGAGAGTTTTCTAGTTAGGCCTCCTATTGACTTACTTTATTCTAGTCTAAGATTCTTCCTCTTCTGTTTTGGGGAATCTATTTTTGGTCTTCATAGAGTAAAAAAGTTTCTTGGGGGTAGGAAATATGTCTGTAAATTCTTTATATTCCTAATATAGTACTCTAAGTATAGTACTCCAAGTATTAAATAATAAAATTATTAAGTCTTACTTAATGTTGATATAACTTTTTTTTTCTACTGTTGCAGACAACAGTTCTGAATTTTGGGACACAGACGTGAAATGGTTTTCATTGTTGGAAAGTAGCAACTGGCTGGACATCATCAGGTATTTAGATTACTTGCAGTCATGATTTTGAACCTGTAACAATTGAACTTTCTTCAACCACATGAATTTTATTCAGGGACTTTTTAACACTTTAATATTAGATATTATTCTTAATGAAATTTTATTATTCAATACTTGTGTCTATATTGGGAATATACAGAATTTACAGGTATATTCCCTACCCCCAAAGAACTTTTTTTACTCTCTGAAGACCGAAAATAGATGCCCAAAACAGATAAGGACTGTAAGATAAAGGAAGTCATTTTCCCCCTGTTCTCTTAATAGCCCAAGCCTTTTTTTTCAATCCTATAAGAAATGAGGAATCCTCCTCATAATAAAAAGGAGGTGATGGATTCAAGATGCAGAATGAAGACATTCATTTTCAGAAATGGCCAACGTGGGGATTTATTTGGTGTGACTCCATAGATTTGTTCCAGGGGTTTTGTATTCCTTTTTTTAAGGTGGAAAGGGATAGATGGGCTATGGAAGAGAGAGGATTGCCAAAAAAAGGAAACAAAAGAGTCATTGGAGTATTTTTTTAATGGACAGAAAAGAATATTAAAAGGACCAGAAGAAATCGTAGACAAGCAGGCTAGCTTTGAAATTTCCGTGTTGAATTTATTAGCAAACTGTACATGATGGAAATCCGTAGTTTTGTGTTCAGTCCTCTTTATATTCTGCTCTGTCTTATACAGAAATGCTTGTTTTGTTTGGTGCTTGAGTTACATAAAAAAAAGTCACTGAAGGTTCTTTGAGGTTTTTTTAAGTTTAATTTATCCTTTTTGGTTTTGCATCAGTCATTTCCTTATATAACACTCCATACATACTTCACACCCCCATACACACTTTTACACCTGCTGAACCTCCCTTTGTAACAGAAAAATTATTTAAGACCAACTTAGTATTGGCAATACTCCACATCTGCAGCATCCCCCACCTCTTTACGAAGAAGGAAAGACTCTTCTTCTGGGAATGATATCTCTTGTTCTATGTGACTAAACTTGGTTGTTACAGTTAGCCAGAGTTTGGTTGCATTTTGGTTTTTTGTTTTTTAAATCACATTATTGTCATCATTTCTATTCTCACTACTGTTTGTTTCACTCTGCCTCCATTCCTATAAGGTTTCCTGTGCTTCTCTCAATTTCTCATATTGTTCATTTCTTTTGACACAACAATATTGCATCACATTCATGTACCACGATTTATTTGGTCATTCCCCAGTTTATGGATACCTCCTTTATCTCCAGTTCAGTCTATTTTTGATATAGCCATAGATTATTGCAAGTCGATAGAGAATATGTCAGAGTGAAGTCCCAATGGAATGATGCTTCCAAGGGTTTGTCTAAGGAAAGAGAGATTCTTCTATCCCGAAATAGTAATCTCCCACCTACGCTCATAAAAATTCAACGTTCTCAACATGTTGTTTCACGTGTAATCAGGTGTTCTCAAGACTAAAAATACCCTTAGACTTTGGAGTAAAGAAGCTGTAGTATCGATAGAAGCTACAGACTCAAGAAAAACAGTCTTCATATGAATATACAGTATGGAAGGGACCTTCTCAGTCTTTCCAGGCACAGTCACACAGTCTGTCACCTTGGGGGAAAAACATAAATATACATTAAGCTCTTATGGTTAGTTCAGCTATGAGAGATGCTAAATCGTCACATTTTCCTAGGAATAAAGTTTTTTTTGGTAAAAATATCTAGTTCAGAAATAACCTCTAAGAAAATCCTTATGGGAGTTTTTAAATTCTGTGGGCTTTTTGAAAATGTTAAGATTCTCATTCTCCACTAAAGTCCTATCTTAATGCCACATTGTAGTGTAAAGGTGGCATTCTGATCTCAGAAACAACATCAGCTAAATGCAAGTCCATAGCCGGACTATTTTTCTTCCCAAGATTAGTTTAGCTAAATTCAGAGAGGCTCCCTGCTAGAAGGTTGGCTATTGGGTAATGACCTTGAGCCATAATGGCTTCTATCTAAGCAGGCATGTAGGAGTTGTAGTCTGTATGAATGGGGGGGAATATCCATGCCTATAAAATCACTTATCTTTTTAAGTATTGGAGAATATTCTAATAGGTAGATTTAACATTCAGTTCAACAAACATTTATTAAGTATTTAGTATGTGGTGGAGCATTGTTCTGGTTCTGGCTCTTGTCTCCTTACTTGAATATCTTATTGAGTCTTTTGTTCTCTAAGATATTGATATGTTAATCCAAGAATCTGAAAAGCAATTCAGACCATGCCTAAACTTAAAGCCTTTCCTATTCTCTGCCCGTCTGGCCCTCCCTTCCATTAGTGTCTTCTCCCTCCCCAGTTATTTCTAGAGCTCTGTTTGGTGTCTTCATGGTGTCTCTCTCTCTCTCCCTACCCCCATATACTTATTGTCTGTGTTCTTGTTCTGCCTCTCTAGGAGAATGAAGCTTCCTTGAGGACAGGGGCTGTTTCATTTATGTCTTGGTGCCTTGTGTGCACATTCGTTGTAGGCCCTTTATAAACTGTCTGTTGCACATTTGTTGAAAGTACCACACGTAAGCATTCATATCCCCTTTTCTTGTCTCCCTTTTTAGACGCTGTCTGAAAAAAGCAATAGAAGTTATTGAATGTCTGGAAGTACAAAACACAAATGTTCTTCTCATAGGTAAGATGCTGTTTGAAGAAAAAACTCTTTCCCCTTTTCATTCAGTTTATGTGACAGTTGTGGAGAGTTAATGATTTTCTTACCTACTTTCTTGGATCCCTAAAATGATCTGCCTGGGATTTTCATGTGACTCTTTGAAAAAAAGTCTTACTTCTGACCCCTTGGTGGCAGACTTATTCTGAGCCTAAGAAAGAATTATTTGAAATTGTAGGGGGTATATTTTCTTCATTCAACCAAATAGCAAAACTTGAAGTTATTAACATCCTTGAATTTCCTAGTGGTACTTCAACTTAGTTGAAATGAAAAATCTATAAATGTGTTAAAGTCATTCTGTGTATAGTTATGCAGCCCCAAACATAGAGCTTTGTAAGGCTACACTAGCAACTTCTGAGGATAGGTGATTTTCTTTGCTTTAGTGGACTGAAGATGCCATGTTTGAGGATAGGGACTTGGAAATTCAAACAAAATAAACACAAACATGGGGGAATGGGGTTCATCTCTAAAAGCAAGCTTTACACTAACCTTTGACACACGATTAAAAGTTTTCAGTGTAGTTGGATACATGAGCTAACACTCCTTAACAAAGTGTTTCATATAACCAGAATTGAAATTACTTAACTCATTCTCTGAAATTAACAAAGCTTTTATAGTTCATCTACTCGGTCAGCAAGTATTTAAGTGCTTACTCTGTTCCAGGCACTAAGTGTTGCCAATATAGAGAAAGGCAAATAGTTCTTCTTCTCAAGGAGCCAACAATCCAGTGGGGCATTTTATATGCATTTTTAATCTGTATTTCTAAAAGCAGAATAAAGTCTGTCTTTAACATGTTTCAAAAAGGGTCTCTCTTTAAATCTCAGATACCATCATTATTTTCTGCTGTGTTCAGAGAGCTGTATCCACCTTCAGTAGGAATTTACATGGAAAGTCTTTGTGGTCTCGGCCTACTGGGACTTTACAAATTAATGAGAAAAACAGAACACCTTACTAAAAACAGCACTACAAACCTAAAGTGAGACAGAGATTTTACATGTGTAAAGTAATTTTGAAAATCAAAAGCACCTCAGGCCAGACTAGATCAGGATGAGCTCTATGGGGAGTTTTAATTCACTCTCTAGTGAGTGTGGAATGTTAAGTCGCTGGTAAAAGGGTTCACTTAAATAGATATTGTTTGAACTGAAATCTTAGCTTCTATTTTCTTTTCTTTACATTACCTAAAAGAAATATTAGCTTAGGCTAAATAGGGAAGTAGGAATTTTAGCCTTGCTGTCTGGACTTTCATGTACTTGCAAAAGTATAACTTGTTTGGCTACTACTAGAATATGAAAGACAAGAACAAAACCCTCTTACCTATAAAGTCTGCCAGTTCTTTATTTTGACTTTTGTCCTGAAGGGGGAAAGAGGTAGGAGGTGTGACTCAAATCTTAATGTGATAATTTAGGTCTGATGTAATTATTTTCATAATAAAAATGTCTGCTGACTTGCGCACCTTACCTTGAGTTTATTACCTCCAGTATTAATAATACAGTCATCTTCTTAAACATTTTTTAAGCTGTTTTTAAGAACCACTCATTATATGCAGCAGACTGTACAAACAGTTAACACAGTTCTGCTTTCTAAGAGCTTAAAGTCTAAGAAACATTTTCTGTCTGTAGTATTACCATTCACCCAGTCTCCTGGGATGAAAATCTTGGGATTATTTTTAACTCTTCTTTCTCAAAAATGTTTGTCTTTATTTTCTTCTGTGTCACATATATTAAATACACATATAGACAATGTGATATTTACACACATGGAGCATTCATTCGGTAGAGATTTAATTAGCTCCTGTTTTGTACAGAACACTGTGATGGGTGCTAGCGGACATTGACTGCCCTCCTTCACAGAGTATAATGTGTAATGGGAAGATAAGACAGCTCTCTGACACAATTTTGTGAAAAACATGCATTAGAATCTTGAAAAACAAAGTATTACAACTTTTTAAAGGAACTTAGCAGTAAAGGGGAGCAGAGATAGAGATGACTTGATGGTGATGATGATGTGATAGTTGCTAACATAGTGCTGTAAGGTTTATAAACTGCTTTACATGTGTATTCTTATTTAACCCTTATGATAAGCCTGTGGCTGTTGTTATTATCCCCATTTTGCAGCTGAAGAAATTGAACTGAGGAAGGTTAAGTGAGTTACTCAAGGTTACATAGTTAATGAGCTCCTAAGAATTTGAACTCAGATCTTCCTAACTCCAGGTCCAGCCTTCTATCTTCCAACTGCTTCCAGAAGGATCAAAGGGCATTATTTTTTAGTATTGGGATGACTTGATCGTGTTTGTAGGAAAATGAGAAAGAGCTGGTTGTGAAGGCAGAGGTATACTGGAACCAACTCATAGTAGCTCACTAACGCTGATTGTTAAATTTTCACTGTGAGTATTTATACCTTGAAAACCAGCAAACATTACAAAACAGGGCTTGGTTTATTTTGATTATCTAAACTTAAGAATATGATGGAGAAAATGTTAATAATACAAATTAAAATTAAAAGTGTATCTTGTGCACATTTGGCAGCTGGGAATGGCTTGGAGTGTAGAGATCCAGTTATTAAATATTTAGTTAGACACCCTTGGGTGAGAGAGACTGAATACACCTAACAGAGTGGGGAACAATTCTAGAAATCCTAAAGAAGGGGATGAGATCTATGGTGCAGGTAAAGGATTAAGTTTAGTAAAGAGTTGAGAATTTCTTGTGTGACCAGAGGAAAGGAGGAGAGTGTGAATGTGTTGAAAAGTTTTCAGGAGGACCAAGGGGGAGATTGTGTCAAATGGCCTGTCTCTTTTGGTGTGAAGTAGGAGCCTGGGTCATGTGCTGTAAGTGTAGTTGGGAGAAAAGAGAAGAGAAGCTTGGAATAGCCTTTGTAGGAAATAAGAGGGAAACTATTAAGTTAGGGTAGAACTTTCATCTAGCATTGAGAATCAAGTTGAAATTGGGCATAACATATTGTAGTGTGTGAAGTCACCTTGATTTTGTAAATTTCTTCACTGACGCTGAGCTTTCTTGGAGTGGGACTGGAGAAAATTGTATATTTGAGGTTACTTAAGGATGGAAAATTCACAGATCAGGAATGGTCAAAGATCAGGGGCACAATGGAGTCTAGGGAAGCGATTTAGGGAAACAGAGTGGCAGACAATGTGGTCAAGACTAGGGATGGACGAAAGAAAAAACAGTGAATGAAATGAACTGAGAGAATGAGGTTGAGTGAAGACAGCCGAGATTGTGATAGAAGTAGGCAGAGGAATTTCAGTGTGAAGAAGACTTGGAAGGATAAGAGATTGTGGCTAATGTTGTAGTTCCAAGAGACAGTCTTATTATGACTCTGCCTGCATAGGACTTAAGTAGGATAGAAGAGGCTATTAAAGGTTTTAAAGAAATTACAGAAGAAGACAGCATAGTGAATATACACACACAGATGCATGGGCTTCAGAAGTTAAAGGTTATTGAGAGATATTGGTAGGGACAAAAAATGGTCTAGAAGCAGTATGGGGGCGCAACAAGTATAGCCAACCCTTCTCCTGACCTTGTAAGTAACCTTGCAGTTGTAGGTGATGTGGTGTTCCCAGAGAAGAACCAAGTCGTGATTAAAGGAAAGTAGAAGAACTATTCGTTACAAAGCTTAGGAACATAGTGGACTTGTGCAGTAGAGTGAGTCTTCCAAAGGTCACAGTGGAATAGGCTCTGAAGTATTTCCCTTTGATGTCAGGACTTGAGTCTTAGTGTCCTCTTGGAGGGAGGGTAAGGTAGCTCTGGGGGAAGAACACAATTAGGATGAAGGTCAGGTTCAACAGAATGGAATCTCCTTGAGAGTTTATGATGTTTTTTTTTTCCCCTTCATATCCCTGGTGCCTAGCATAGTTCTAGGCACATTGAAGATGCTTAAATCTTAAATTTATTATTAACAAATACTCGATTGATTGAACTAGGGAGGGCTGAAGCTAATTGGGGTGTAGATGACAGTTTTGGAGAAGGTATAATTCTTCTAAGGCAGAGAGTTTAAATGACCTGGATTAAGTAGTCAGTACAACAGAAGAGAAATAATAGTCCATGGACAGAGCTTACCAAGGAAAGTTAACCCACCCCAAAACTGAAAACAGAATTTGAAATGCTTGTATTTGGGGATTTCTTTGAGAAGCTTCAACCCCAGGTGTACTGCTGTTGGTTCCTCTTGATGAGCAGGAGTTTCTGCTCATCTGGTCCTTTGAGTGTGAAGGCCAAGGAACCCTTTCACTAGATTTTATGAGTGGGTGGCAACGAGTAGCATGTAATTGGGATGGAGGTGAGGGAGAAGAACCTCTCATGGCTGCTGTCTAGACTAGGAATGTAGAGGAAAGCAGTCACTGGAAGAGCTTATGACAAAGGTAGGCTGTATCAGAAATCAGGATAGGGTCTACACCTATAATTTCATTGCTGTCGGGAACTCCCCTTTGAAGAAACTCCTGCCAATGCACATTTGCACCTTCTCTGCAACTTAGGGAGTTGCCTTGAGCACTGAGAAATTAAATGAATGTCCACAGCCAGTTTGTGTCCGAGGCAGGATGTGAACACAACCAGATATTGCAGACTTCAGTGCTGGCTCTCTATCCATTATGCCCATTCTAGTTTTATGTCTAGATCAGGAATAAATCAGTTGGTTTAAAAATAAGGGCATTCCAGGCCTATGAAGGCTTCTCTAAAGCATTGCAAAGATAAATAGGATGAATAAACAGAAAGGTTGATGAGGTCAAGAGTAGGATTGGGCCCACTTGTTGTGCTTATTCTTTACGATTTTAAAATATTTTGTACTCTGTGTACTATTACCATGATTTTTCCTAGAGGAGAATGCGTCTGACCTGTGCTGCATAATCTCCTCTCTGGTACAAGTGATGATGGACCCATACTGCAGAACCAGATTTGGTTTTCAGAGCCTCATCCAAAAGGAATGGATAATGGGTGGGCACTGTTTCTTGGATCGATGCAACCATCTACGCCAGAACGATAAAGAGGAGGTAAGCTTCCTGCTGGCTATTTCAGGGTTTCACTTGAGGTGGATTTCAGTGAAAGAGTGACTTAGCACATATATTCTGTTGTTAAGATCATTCCTGGCAAAAGTTTTTTGTTAGGAAAGGATCAATTCATTTCTTGGTTACAGCAAAAACTTGAATAATTCTAATAAAGTGATTTGTAGGTGAAAAAGACACTAAAGAGATCTGCTAGAAGCACCTGTCCTATTCATCAAGCAAGTTTTGCCATGGAATGGTCCTCTTGTTTGGAATTTTCAAAATTAATTTAATTTTATTGAGTGACACCTACATTAAAACTGCTGCTGATTTTAGTTTTTTATTTGCTCTTTACAGAAATTTTTTTCTAAATGCAGAGTGTCTTACAAAAAAAAAATCAAAGACAGTAATGAAGAAAATTTTGCCTTATACATAAAAAGCAGAATATTAACTTCAGATCGCCATCTCAGTGCAGTAACATTGAACACAGTTCTAAATAAGCCTTCAGCGAAGATAGGTCTTGGGTGACCTAGAATTTTAATAAAATTGGAAAACGTGTTTCCTAGAAATCGTACTGTACTTTCCTGTAATGTTGACATGTAGTATGATCAGCTGATTCAGTTCTACGAAAGGAATGATGAAGATTCCCCCTCCCCTTTTTTTCCAGTTTGCAGAACTGAAAGATAATAATTGTGTGATTTATAGCCTCTGATTTTTCTTATTCAGTTCAGAAAATATTTACTGAGTACCTGCAGCATTCATAGTGCTGTACATAGCTATCAAAAAGTGTGCAACAGACTTCTTGCCTTCACTAAGGCCCTTTATCTTCCTGGAGAGCCTACAGCGCTGTCTTGTTAGACTTGGCTTAAATTCTTTTTTTTTTTTAAGTAATTTATTTATTTTTAGTTTTCAACATTCACTTCTGTAAGATTTTGAGTTTTAAATTTTCTCCCCCTCCTTCTCCCCCCTCCCCAAGACAGCATGCAATCTGATATAGACTCTACTTGTACATTCATATAAGCATGTTTTCACATTATTCATGATGTAAAGAAGAATTAGAACCAATGGGAGGAACCATGAGAAAGAAGAAACAAAACAAAACAACAAAAGGAAAGGAGGGCTAATAGCATGCTTCCATCTGCATTCAGACTCCGTAGTTCTTTCTCTGGATGTGGATAGCATTTTCCATCATGAGACTTTTGGAGATGTCTTCTCTCCTTGCATTGCTGAGAAGAGCTAAGTCTAGCAAAGTCAAGTCGGTCATCACACAACGTGGCTGTTAACTGTGTACAGCGTTCTTCTGGTTCTGCTCGCTTCACTCAGCATCAGACCCATACAAGTTGTTCCAGGTTTTTCTCAAGTCTGCCTGCTCTTCTAGGACAATAGTATTCAATTACATTCATATACCACAACTTGTTCAGCCATTCCCCAACTGGCTTAATTTCTTTCTGGCCCGAGGCCTATACATACATTATGCATTAGTTGATCTAAACCAAAATACTGAACCCCTCTCTCGTGTTAGAAGTGCCTCTCGCTTTTTGAGGACTTGTGACAGCTCTCATTTGTCTCCGTGCCCTGAAAGTAACTTGGTCTTCTTTTCATTTAGGTTCCTGTTTTCCTGCTTTTCTTAGACTGTGTTTGGCAGTTGCTCCAGCAACATCCTCCAGCTTTCGAGTTCACAGAGACTTACTTGACTGTTTTGTCAGATAGCCTGTACATACCTATCTTTAGTACCTTCTTCTTCAATTCGCCGTATCAGAAAGATACTAATCTGGTAAGGGTCCCTAGCAGAGTGTTATTGTCTTTTGCTGGTTCTCATCATGCCAGTTTTTTGTGCCATTAAAGCCCTTTCTTGTTTTTCATGATCTTTTTTAAAATTTTTTTCTTAAGGCAATCAGGGTTAAGTGACTTGCCCAGGGTCACACGGCTAATAAGTGTCAGGTGTTTGGTCTGAGGTCAAATTTGAACTCAGGTCCTCCTGACTTCAGGGCCGGTGCTCTATCCACTGCGCCACCTAGCTGCCCCTTGTTTTTCATGATATTAAAAGGGTGTGCCTAAGCTTTGTCATTCTCTCCTTGTTCTGCTCTGAAACGGCTCAGAAAGCATAGCATATCCATACTTGGAATAGCTGAGTGGAAATTAAGAAAATAGAAACAAATTTCAAACTACTCTTTAACTTTCCATTTCTACAGTTTTTGTCTCACTTAACAATAAAGTCCATAAGATTTAAATGTATCTTAAAGCCTGCCTGTTAAAGTCTTAGACCACAGCCCTAGGCATGTTACTCTTTTTGTCCCAAAGTCAGCCTTTCCCATAATAACTCACATTTATATAATGATTTTTAAATTTTTATAAGTGTTTTTTTTTGTTTTTGTTTTTTGCTACCCTGTGAAGATAGGTAGTTCAAGTACTATCCACAACTTGTAGCTGAAGAAACTGAGGCTTAGAAATAAAGTTACTTGCTTTAGAGTCACACAGTAAGTGTCAGAGCTGGGATTTAAACCTAGGTCTCACCTGACTCTCTCTGTAAAATGTAAAAGAGTGGCTTCTTATGCCCAAGGTTACTGTAGTCTTGTGTAAATACTGTAATGCCCATTCATTTTAGTTAAAACTCCAGGGCTTTTGAAATCCAGGTCTTGTCCTGTTTTAGGAAATGTTTTTAGTGAATAACTTAACGAAAACAAACTCTCCTACATATGTAAGCGACAAATGAATGATAAATATCAGGGCAGTCGTCATTTCTGGAGAGGGAACCTTGCAATTCTTACAACATTCTCTTTCTTCTCAGAGTTTTGCCATGTTCTGTCCCACCCTTGGAACCAGTATGATATGTGCTTGTCTTGGCAGGGTAAGGAAAGCCAGGACTCACAAAGCAAGCCTTTGAGTCTCCTCACCGTTTGGGATTGGTCTGTGCAGTTTGAACCTAAGGCTCAGATTTTGCTCAACAATCCTCTTTATGTAGAAAAGCCAAAACCAGATAGAAGCCAGCGGAGAGCATCACATTTTAAAGTAAGATATTTATATCTCTGATCTTTCTTGTCTGTCCAACCATATATAATGACATAAAGGATTTTTTATATGATATATAATTGATGTTAATATGTGTTACCACTTCACATCCAGAGGCATTTTTGGCCGGATATAAAGGACCACATTCGGGCTATTTGCATTTTGAAGATCAGACTTTGTACTGTGTTTCAAAATGACTTTGAAACATAGCCTTTTGGCACTAAAAAATGAGATTCTGCCAGGCAATGCCAAATAAACCCATATTTAACAAGAAATCATTGTAAGTTTGAAAGTATAATTCCTAAGATATAGCTTATCCATTGTCTTCGTATATTATTTTGGCAACAAAAATGAAATTGATTCTCTTTTACTGAGTCCCAAAGTATCCATGACTTTAAATGTTAGCCAGTCAGTAAACAATTATTAAGCACCTGCTGTGTGCCAGGCTTTGTGTGCTAAGCACTGGGGGTACAAAAAGAAGCAAAAGACAGCCCCTGCCTTCCAAGAGCTTACCATCTAGAAAACATACAAATAAATGTGTACAAACAATGTACAGGATAAATAGATAATTAACGGAGGAAAGGCACTGGAATTAAGAAGGATTGGGAAAGGCTTCTTATAAAAGGTGAGATTTTAGTTGGGACATAGAGCCAAGGAGGTCCCTAGCTAGAGTAGAGGAGACATGAGAGACAGCCAGAGAAAATGCACAAAACAGAGAGAGCATCTTGTTTGTGGAACAGCCACAAGGCTGGTGTCACTGGATCAAAGAGTTTGTGTTGGGGGGTGAAGTGTAAGAAGACTGGAAGGCTAAGAGGCAGTTAGGTTATGAAGGGCTTTGAATGACAAACAAAAGGTTTTGTATTTGATCCTGGAGGCAGTTAGAAACCACTGAAGTTTATTGAATAAGGGTGATGTGGTTGGACCTGTGCTTTAGGAAAATCACTTTAGTGGCTAAATAGTAGATGGACTGGAGTGAGGAGAGACTTGAGGCGGGCAGACCCACAAGGAAGCTGTTGCAATAGTCTAGACATGAGGTGAGGAGGGACTGCATCACAACGGTGGTAGTATCAGAGGAGAGAGTTGCAAAGGTGAAATTGACAGGCCTTGACAACAGTTTGGCCATGGAGGATTGGGGGGTGAGAGAGAGAGGAGTGAAGATGACACATAGATGTAGGCTTTCAGGACCAGGAGGATGGTGTCAGTAGTAATAGGGAAGTTAGGAGGGGGGGAGAAGGATTTAGGGTGAAGAAAGATAATTCAGTTTGGGACATGTTGAATTTAACATATCTATTGGATGTCCAGTTCTAGATGTCTGAAAGGCAGTCAGAGATGCAAGACTGGAGGACTGCCTTGAGGCAGGATAGGCAGATTTGAGGATTGTCAGCATAGAGACAGTAATTACATCCATGGGAGCTGATGAGATCACCAAATGAAGTCGTGTAGAGGAAGAAGAGAAAGAGGACCTAGCACAGAAGCTATAGAGATAGGACACCTATGGTTAGAGGGCATGACCTGGATGAGGATGCAGCAAAGGAGCTAAGAAGGAGCAGTCGTATAATTAAGAGGAGAAGCAGGAGACAGTTGTGCCTCAAACCCAGAGAAGGGAGTACCAAAATGGAAAGAGTGATCAGCAGTGTCAGAGGCTGCAGAGAGGTTGAGAATGAGGATTGAGGAAAAGGCCATTGGATTTGGCAATTAAGGGATCATTAGAAACTTTGGAGAGAGAGCAGTTTTAGTGGAATGATGAGGTCAGTAGCCACGGGTTAAGATGGAGTGAGAGGAGAGAAAATGGAGGTGCCTATTTTTTTTCAAGGAGGTTAACCACAAAGGGCAGAAGACATATAGAATGATAGCTAATGCGGTTGAAAGGATCAAATGAGGGTTTTTTTCAGAATAGGGGAGATGTGGGCACATTTTTTAGCAGTTGGAAAGGAGTCCTTAGACAGGGCAAGATTGAAAATAAGTGATAAAGGAATTAGCCTTGATAAGGAGTAAGGCCACCTCATTGTATGAGACAGGAGGAGATATTGGCAGAAGGTATGAGTGATATGAGATGAGGAAGAGGGAAGAAGAGGGAGTTTACAGTAAATGGCCTTGATTTTTTTCTACGAAATGAGGCAACTTTCTCAGCTACAGGAACAGTAGGATGTTTGAAGAAGGATGGAAAGGTTTGGAAGAGCTGCTGTGGAGAGTGGAATAATGGTTAATAAGGGAAGTATATAATAAGATTGCCTAGCAGCGGTGAGGGCCCAGTTGAGATTGTAGAACAAATTTGTAGTGGACCCAATGAGAATGGTCTGTGATTTTCTCCATCTTTGTTTAGTATGTATGTTTAGGTGCAAAGGCAATCAATAGTGGTTGTGATCCAAGGCTGAGGCTTTGCAACCAGTGAAATCACTCAGCTAGGGACTCGAGAGGAGGACAGTGTAGAGTTGAATTGGTTCGCCAAGGGGTCAAGATGGAGAAAAGAGGAGAAAGTGGCTAGTGAAGGGGAGGTGACCTGAAAAAGAATTGAGGAGTTGAGGGGGTAAAGGTCATGGTGTGAAGGAAGAATAGGGTTTGGGAAGGGAAGGCAGAGGAAAAGGTGGAAAGGCAATAGATTATAGTCAGTAATAAATGTTAAAAGGCTCTTTAAACACATTTTTTTGATAATTTTTGCTTTTATATCACTTATATTTCCAAAATGTATCCTTCCCCCAGAGAGCCATCTTGTTTAACAAAGAAATTTAAAAAACCAAACAACATTGGAAAAGGTCTGGCATTAAATGCTCTAATATAGTCCAAAGAAGTAATTGCTTTCTAATATCTAGTTTCTGGGGCTAAGCTTATTCATTATAATTTTACTGAATTTTGTATTGTTGTTATTTGTTGATCAAAACAATTGTTTTGTTGTTCTTTCCACTTCATAGTCAGTAGTCTTTATATACATTGTTTTACTGATTCTACTTACTTTAATTTTTTTTGGGGGGGGGATGAGGCAATTGGGGTTAAGTGACTTGCCCACAGTCACACAACTAGTGACTATTATGGGTCTGAGGCCAGATTTGAATTCAGGTCCTCCTGACTCCAGGACCAGTGCTCTATCCCCTGAGCCACCTAGCTGCCTCTCTGCTTACTTTATTTTGCATTAGTTTGTATAAGTCTTACCAGGCTTTTCTGTATTCATTATAGTATTTCTTATAGCACAATAATGGTCCATTATATTCACATACCAAATTTTTTTAGCCATTCAAAAGGCTATTTTCTAATTAAAGTGTGTCTTTAAACAGAATGTACCTTTCCTTTCCTTCTCTCCCCAAATCATTTCGGTTTGACTGTGCATGTTTGTCCAAGTATATTACTCACTGAAACACTTCCCCAAAAGAGGAAGCAGAATCATAGATTTGTAGTTAAAAAGTTATTTAAACAGTAATTCATAGCTGTTTCTTCATCACAGGAAATTGCTTCCAAAAGTACCTCAGAGAAATGGAAGTCAGTGGTCACAAATCCCTTCATAAAATTTGTGCTGCTGTTGCTTTTTCTTTTGTTGTTGAATTCTGGTAGAGCCCAAGATAGGGAGAACCTGGGAATTGGCTCTGATGTTTGTCCTCACTTTGGTGAAAGGAGGTCATTCAATGGCCTGTCTGAAAATGTGGATTTATTTTAATAAGGATTAAGAGTTTGGACCAGGCTGGGCCTAGACTTGAAAATCTAAAACTGCAAACCACTCCAATGCCTTTTCGGTAATAATAACTGACACATGCTTTAACATTTGTAAAATGCTTTCCATACATTCTTTTATTTGAGCCTCCCAATAATTCTCAGTTGGAGTGGGGAGAGAGGGTATAAGTTCTATAGATGATATTATCTTTCTTTTACACATGAGGAAATCAAGGCTCAGAGATTGTGACTGGCCCAGTATCACACAGCCAGTGCATGCATGAGGTAGGATTCAACCCCAGCTCTTTCTGACTCCAAGTACAGTGTTTTACCCACATTCAATCAATAAGCATTTATTAAACACCTATTATTTGCCAGACCTTTCAAAGGATCTCATAGACTGGACATGGCACTTCTTGTACTTTGTAGTTTTAGACTCTTGCCCACATAATTGGATCTGAAGACAATCCATCTATGGAAGTGAAATAACACAAAATGCTATTAACTGAGTCATTTTGGTATTTTGCCAGAAATCAATTGTTCTTTAGTGTGTTACGCCCCCTGGTGGCCTCACATAGACAACATCTTGTCATGGCTGCCTTGGAACCATAGCATTGTAGAATGTAGGAGCTGGGAAGAGTGCTCAGAAACGATCTAGTCTAAACCCCTCATTTTACAGATGAAGATGCGACCAGATTTTAGCTCGCAATTCCACCTGGATCTAGTTTTTCTAACTCTTCTCTTTTTCCTTGTGACTGTCAAGTGTCTGAGGTACTTAGAAGTTGAACAGAGGGAGAGTTTGAGCAGATATGAGTGTTCCGGTTGTACAGGGCAAAGGAATTGGGGCAACAGGGTTCTAAGGCATTCAGGTAAACACAGAAGTGTGGAACTCTAGAGTAGGAAGGGATTTTAGAGATGTTTTGTCCAAGTCTCATTTTACAGATGAGGAGACTGAGGCCTAGATGTAGTTAGTTGTGGTAGGGCCAAGATTAGATTCTGGGTGTCCTGAGTCCTATCCTGTCGTTCCTTCTGTCACACCATAGGTGTCCCATTACACTGCATATCCTGAGGTGATGGCCCAGTCTTCAAGTGGCACGGAACATCAGAGGAGATCTAGTCTAAACTGTGCCTCTATAGGAATCCCCTCTTCAATTTGCCTGGCCGGTGGTCACTCAGCTTTTACTTCAGGACAGCCAGTGAGGGGAAGCTCCTCTCTCTTGAGGCAGCCCGTTCTGCTTCTGGGTAGCGCTAGTTGTAGGTGCTAGTTTTTCTTTCCTTACATCTAACCTAAAGTGACCTCTTCATGATTTTAGCCCGTTAATCTTTTTTTCTTTCCTCTGGGCTTAAGAGAAACATGTCTAATCCCTCTTTCATTGATATCCTTTTAAATGATAATAGCTAGCACATCTTCCTTTATTCTCCCATTCTTCTCTTGAGATTACATATCCCCAATTTCTCACTTAATCATTAGACTGGGGGCAGCTAGGTGGCGTAGTGTATAGACCACCGACTCTGAAGTCAGAAGGACCTGAGTTCAAATCCGGCCTCAAACCAAACACTTGACACATACTAGCTGTGTGACCCTGGGCAAGTCACTTACCCCCATTTGCCTAAAAACAAAAAAACAAAAATCATTAGACTGTAGCATCATAGACTTAGAGGTAGAAGGGACCTCAGACTAGCTAGACCAAACCCTTCATTTTTCAGATAAGGAATCTCTGGCCCGAGAGGTTAAGAAACTTGCCCTCGGTCATGTCACTGGCAGAGCTGGGAGGTCCTGGGATTCCAAATTCAACACTCACATGACAAGACTTGTTTTCCATGTGAGTCACTGTCCTATGAACTTTATAATATCAATATCCTTCCTAAAATGTGGTGACTAGAACTCAACATAGTATTGTAGATGTCATCCTAAGATACCTCTTTCTCACTTCCTGCCCCACATATACATCCCCCCCCTTTTTTTTAAACAAAGTACATTGAATGGACAGATAGTCCGTGAGCAGGCCCTGTCAGGGACTTTCACTTAGTTGCAGATAAACAATTCAAAGTGCCATGGTCTGCTTTGAAAATCGGCATATAAAATCATTATCAGTTAATTTAGCAGTAAGTTCACAAAATACATTAATTTAGGGCATTGCATAGGTGCCTAATCTGAATTGCAATTTAGAACCAGGAACTGGCTCCTTTTAACTTATGCCCATCAGAATTCCACTCACCAAAGAACTGCTCTGTCTACATAGGGAAGGCGGAAGAGGGAATCATTTAAAGTATTGGGATCCCTGATTCCTCTCTCCTGCTATCACAGACATCTGACTCAACACTCTGGCTTTCCAGTTTCCCAGCTGACTTTCCAGGAGTATTTTTTGCTTTTGCTTTAGTTCAAGAGGTTGATATTATTTACCAAATCAAGTCAAACCACCCTTTCTGTGAGGCCCCCCTCTACCTTTTTTCTCCCACTTCTCCCCATTGATTGTGCATCTAATCCTGTTTTTATACAAGCAGATAAAAAGTAAAGAATATAGCATAACTTCTCCATGCTGTTATATTTTAATAATTTTTATCTATAAATGGCAATTTGATGTTTCTCAAAACAGGCTTCTGCAGTATTACTTTTTTGTACTCAATGGCATCAAATAGTTGTGTTGTTTATTAAACAAAAGTATTTGTGTCTCTCTTTAAAGCATCAGCGCCAGCTTTCTCTACCACTTACCCAAACAAAATCATCTCCCAAAAGAGGATTTTTCAGGGAAGAAACAGACCACTTAATCAAAAACCTTCTGGGCAAGAGAATTAGCAAACTAATTAATTCCTCTGACGAACTTCATGACAGTTTTCGAGAATTCTATGATAGCTGGCACAGCAAAACTGTTGACTATCACGGACTGTTACTTCCTCATATAGAGGGTCCAGAAATCAAAGTCTGGGCCCAGCGCTGCCTGCGTTGGATTCCAGAAGCCCAGATCCTAGGTGGTGGCCCAGTGGCCACCGTGAACAAAGTCTTAGAAATGATGGAAGAGGTTCAGAGCTTGCAAAAGAAAATTGATGAGAAGCACAACAGCCTTATGGCCCCTCCCCTGGATGCCCTTTCCCTGCTAAGGAAGCCTACCCGTTTGTCCTCTTTGTTTCCTTTTGCTTTGCTCCAGAGACATTCCTCCAAGCCAGTCTTGCCCACCAATAGTTGGAAAGCCCTGGGAGATGAAGAAGACTTGGCCAAACAAGAAGATGAGTTTGTTGATCTAGGTGATGTGTGACTTAATTTTTCTTTTTTCAGTTGCCCAGAAACTGTGGAGCAGGAGGAACATTGAAGACTGTAGTGGATGTCAAATGTTTTGTCTCTAGGCACTAAAATATATCCTAGTATGGCCTAATATGGTGAGGGTTTTTGTGATTTCAGCTATGTCATCACTGGCCCGGTGGTTAGGAAAAGGGATGGTTCTTGTTTTGCATTTTGTTTAACGTGGTTAATGAAAGACTATGCAACTGAAACTATCTCTAGGAATGTTAATTAACTTGCAAGGTGTTATAGCTTGAAGCTTGAATAAGATCATGTCCTTTTGGGTAATTTTTTATAAAGCAGCAGTAAGGAAGATATTTTCATATCTAGATTGCAGCCAAAGGACTTGATCGATTATTCTTGGTCTTAACACTTTGCTGAAATTCTTTCTGTGCCAAAATTGTTGTTACCCAGTCAGTAAGAAGAGTCAGTTTTCTTATCCGTGTCATTTTAAGATACCTCTAAAAATGCACTTGTATTAAAAGGATCAAAAGATTTATTTAGGGAATGGGCGGGATATGAAGATGTTATGGTATATGTTTAAACAAAACAGTTCATTGTTCTCTACGTCTCAGCCACAGAAAAACTGAGAAAATTCCAGATCCTTGACTTTCTGGTCATTCCTTTTCACCCTTCCATTGTTTAGCTTTGTAGATGATGAAAAGAGCAGATTTAGTAACCCATTTTCCTATACTAGTAGCTGTATGTCCTTCTTTACACCTCATTCCCTCATTCATTTATTCATTCAGCAAAATGTATTAAGCACCTTCTCTGTGCAAGATGCTATCTAAGCCGCACTTATTTGCATTCCTCCACTTTCTTGTTGCCTTGGTATGCTTCTTTCTAGCTGCTTGCTGCTAATCCTACTAGTCAGACTGAGGTTTTCTTCAGTTTACTAGGGGAACTTCAATTCTTTCTAGAGAAGCTGAATTTTTCATCTGAGCCTCCCAGCATTTGAAGCTAACTGCCTAATGTTTCTCTTAGTGTGCACTGAGACTCTAGACCTCAATTACTAGAGCATTAAAAACCATAGCCTTCTGTGGCAACCCCGGAGTTGTCCTTTGTTAGTGTCTGTTCCATGTGCAGACTGATGGAATATGATCCTTTTTGAATGTGGCTTTCACTTAGGAAAGCATTTAGACATTGGAATCAAGAGTTGCTGAATATCTTATAGTACCTCAGTGATTTTAAAAGCCATAGAAGAAACGTGATTTTATGCTTGACACCTCTTTTAGATCTGCTGTGTGAATAATCTATTTTTATGCAAAAAAGTACACTTTGTAAGGACCAGTTATTTTGCTCCTGATGTGACCTGTCAAATTCTACATGAGAAAGAAAAAAAATCTCATTTGTTAAGAGATTTCTAATTAATGTTTCCCTTTTGTATTTGTATGTTTGATATCTAATAATAGACCCTCTTGTAATTGTTAGATGTTGGAAAAGCTTTTAATTGCTCAAGGACAATGACAAAGAATGTTGAAACTTTTTGAGGAGTTTCTAAGTTTGCACTGAATCATCTATATACATACAGGAAATTGTTGACTGTTCTCCCATCTCCATGGTAACTTATGAGCCAGGTTGAATCTATTTAGATGAGAGATGTTGAAACTGGGAGATAATAGGATTAATGGGGATGGGGGGAGGGGAACCCACAAAAAGTTCGAGTCTCGATTGCCTTATGAGTCTTAGTAGTGAGGACAGTGTTAAGCTTTCAGTAGCAGTTTTTACAAGGACACTAGTTCCATAGCTCCTTTCAGTTACATGGGCCTTCTTCAACTAGCACTAACCTCTCTACACTGCTCCACTTTCTCATGCCCCTCCCCATCCTCCAAATACACTATGGAGCTATTTTTGTTACCGTGTTATAAAGTGAATGTTTATACAGTAGCCTATAAAATCCTTGGATTTTGAGTAAACATGCATTCCAAAAATGCTTTGTGTGATGCTTTATGCTCCAGAAATCTTGGGTTAAAGTCACATATTTGTGACCATTGTAATAGTAGTTGAATGTGCATTGGAATATTTTTATATACTTTTAAAAACTGCAGTCCAGGAAAAGAAGATTAAGCTGTTGTAATTTGTAAGGTCATGACAGTTATGTATTTATATTTGAAATCATATTTCTATAACTTGTGTTTGTGTATAAAATTCTCAAATGGGTTTATATATTGTGAAATTTTTATTAAAGATTGAAACATGGGAAGTGCTTAATTGTAAAAGCTGAAGTGAAACCATTTAAAACCTTGTTGAAAATGCTGCACTGCAAGTTTAGAAATGTATATTAATTTACTGTATATAATAGCCTGAATTTCTCTGTATACCTCCAAGTTTTTACACTGAATACAAGCTAGCTTTAATTGAATTTAAAACATGCCTGTTTTTGAGGATTTTTTTTTTATTTGAGGAATAAGCTGTTGGGCAAAATCTGTATAAATTTGCTTTTTATTTTACTGTATGTACAATTAGAGTTTATACTTGTATCACACTGCATCATATCTGATTGCAGTAATTAAAGCACAGTTTAAAAATAACACCCTGTTTTGTGTGATGCATTGTGTGTTATGTCTGCTGCAGCATGAGATGTTTTAAAAAAAAAAAACAAAGAAAATTGTACACGTACACCAACCTCTTCATCCCCACCGAAATAATGTTGTCATGCCCTTTGTCTTTTCCCCTCTTTTTGTGACCAGAAGAGGCAGACCATTGATGTTGGAGTCAAAAATACATGGGTTCAAATTTGAGTTCTGTAATAATATTTATATGCAGAGGTGTGCTGGAGCCAACTCTTATCAGACAGCCTGTTGTTAAATTTTCATTGAGAACACTTACACCTCAAAAATTGGCAAAAGCTACAAATTAGGGCCTAATTTATTGTTTTGTTGATTGCCCAGACTTAAGAAAGTGATGGAAAAAATGTGAACAATGCAAATTAAACTTAAAAGTGTATCATGAGTACATTTCCCCCCGCCCAGAGAGCTAGTTACAAAACATTTACCAACACACTGCTCCTTACATACAAATATGACTTTGGGCCAAAGTCACTTGACCCTTGACCAGCATGGTTCTCATTTTTCTCATCTCTTAAGATAAAGGAGCTGAACTAGATGGTCTCTTAGGTCCTCTATTGCTTGAAAAACAAAATCTTATTAGGAATTAACTTAGCTCATCACCTGTCTCTCTACCTCTTGCTTTTATATTTCTTTTCCAAAAAATATTCCACTTTAGCATTCTATCTCCTTCATTTGAGGAAATGTTGATGTAAGGGAATCACATATAAAGAATGAAGTTTTTCTCCATTGCTAAGTGGGAAGTGGTGTGTGTGTTTTTCTCATTCAGAATCTGTACTTCTTTAGATTCCATCCACTTTTCATTTTTATTTTTTATGATATTATCAAGGGTTGAAATTTACTTGCTAGTATATGCAACATCCTCCTGAAGTTACTGTCAGCTATTCCCACCTAGAAGGAGAGGTTGTCTCCACTGATTTCTTTTACTGTAGATTGCTTTTTTACTGTAGATTTCTTTTACTGTAGATAGTAAATAGATCTGTCCCTAGGTTACCGATAATCGAGTGAGCACCCTTAGGCTCCTTAATATTCTTTTGGACTATAATAACTCATACTTACATAGTGCATAATGATTCAGGGAAGTACCATTAGTAGGGGCAACATTGGGAGTACCCTTTTGTAATTGCTTTTTCCCCCCTTCCCCTATCAAGGCTTGCCTTGATAATTTAAAACAGACTTCATATTTCCCCTCTCCTTTTTTTAAATTTAATTTATTTATTTACTTTATTTTGGAGGCAGTAGGGGTTAAGTGACTTGCCCAGGGTCACACAGCTACTAAGTGTCAAGTGTCTGAGGCCAGATTTGAACTCGGGTCCTCCTGACTCCAGGGCCAATGCTTTATTCATGTGCCACCTAGTTGCCCCCCTTCACTCTTATCATGAAGTGTTAGGACCTTTGTCTGGTGACAGCCTGGTCAGTCATGGATAATACCAAGCAGATGTTTTGAAATTCACTTAAATTTAATTATTCTTACTTATATTTATTACACTTATTTATACTTATTACACTTAGACTTAAGTTATTCTTAGCCATACAGTTGATCCAAGACAGTTCCAAGGGACTCGTGATGAAAAATGCTCTCCACCTCCAGAGAAAGAACTGATAGAGTTTGAATGCAGACTAAAGCCTACTTTTCACTCTTTCTTTCATGAATTTTTTATTTTTGGTCTGTGTTTTCTTTCACAATATGACTAATATGGAAATATATTTTGAATGATTGCTCATGCATAACCTATATCAAATTGCAGTGTCAGGGAGAGAGGGAGAGAATTTGGAATTCATAATTTTTAAAAACGAGTGTTTAAAATTATTTTTACATGTAATTAGGAAAAAATATTCATTGAATAAAAAGCTTACTTAAACTTTAAAAGTTTCCCAGAAAACTGTTTTTAAAAACATAGTCTTAGATTTTTTGAGTGGATTACTTTGGTTTACCAACTGTTGGCTGGATCTGAACTTTGGTGGGTTTTTTACATCCTATTATTTTGTTCTTGGTCCTTTTCAGTACAAACATGGAGCATATAAACACATAAATACGTGCACTGTAGTATGTTTAAAAACTATTTTTAGATGTTTAATGTTGTTCGTGAGCCTTTCTAACCCTTTAACAAAAAATGAGTTATCTTAATTTAGAAAGTAGCTTGTGTAAGTGGAGGTTTAGGGGGGATTGGGATGATCCTTTCCCCTCCCCTCCCATTCAGAATTTTTGAGACTAGCCTGTTATTTTTACAAAAGGTTTGAGTGAAGTTAATGTTGTGCCCCATCTATCAAAAAATCTGAGGCAAAACTTAAAAGTGGTCTCGTTGGTTTTGATCTTGAAGATCTTTCTTGAGCGTGCTGGCCCCATACTACTGCTGCAAAGTAATCAAGAAGGATATTTTAAAGCAAACAAAATTGCCTATCTTTATTAAAGCCACGATGTATACATGTCTGAAATATTATGAGTAGTTGTGATTACTAAACTCCCTAGTACTATATGAGCAACTCAAATACAAAAAGCCCTAATCTCTGTATCTATATGGTTGAAGGTGAGAGTGAATAAGTGGAGAGCCTACTGCCTTATAGTTTCCACCTAAAGAAAGAATTCCAGATTTTTACTCTGTAATGCTGTCTGTTCACTTACCTCTATATCCCCAGTTTGTTTTTCTTTTTTTCCTTTGGCTGATTAAAATCTCATCTGCAGTACTTGTCAAGTGCAGAAGAAAAGATGTTCTTACCCTATTACCTGAGCCTAGATGGATAGAGTTATAATAACTCCTTCAAGGCCTCTAGGCAGTTGAGAACTTCAGAGACCTTACCTGGTTACAGGATCAAACATAAAGTATCTTGGGAGTGTTCAAATTGTTCTGAGGCTCATTAGAACATCAGGACTGCTATTAAGTAATGCATGGTGATGTTCAATTTTGTAAACTGGTTTGCATTTCAGTAATCCAGGCCTTTTTTTTTTTTGAGCGACTGAGTAAAACTCAGCATCTAATCTAGAGAAGAGAAAAAGAAAATACCCATGAACATAACTTGAGCATCCAAATAAAATTTATTCAAGGATATTCTAGGTCTGACCAAGGCCAGAGATTGGCTGGAGATGGAAGGAGGCACTATGGTCCTCCAAATCTGCATCCAGATTGCTGTGGTGGGACAGCTCCTCCTATGGATTCAAGTCCCATTTCATATATGTTAGAGATGTGCCTTTTGTTTTTTCAGGAGTTGCAGAATGATAATTGTTAAGGATCAAAGTATTATGTAGTGTCTTGGCTTTCTGAGCTACACTTTGGAAAAGGCCTAAATTATGACTTTAATATACATATACATAATATGCATAATGTATACACATATCTGTATTAACATATACATATGTGTATATGTATCTACTTTCTAGTAAGCAATATTATTAATTTTTAGCTATGAAATTCTAAAAATTAAACATCCTTATACACATCATAAAAAGGGCCATAGAAACCACACACCAGATACAATGAAATGAATTGTGGTAGTGCTGGTTTAACAGGTCTTACAGCTGCAGAATCCAATTAAACCAACAAAAATCATCAGCCTTTCTCTGCATTACTAAAAAACCCAAGAGGGTGTTTACTAACAAAACCCCAAGAGGAAGAGATGAGTAAAGAAATTCCATTTTTAAAACAGCCAAATGCATTAAATATCTGGGAATTAACTTACCAATATAAATAGAATTAGAAAAAATAGTAAAATTCATTTGAAGTTATGAAAAGTAAGACTATCAAAGGTTATCATGAAAAATAGTATGAAGAACAGTAGAGCTTTGGCCTATCAGATATCAAATTAAGTGGAGGAGGGAAGGAGGAGGTTTGTGATTTCATCAGTGTGTGGAATTCCTAGTATGAAAATTACTTCCACTGATGCAGGCTGTTGCCTCCCCTTGTAACTTCTAGAATTCCTTCAGTCATTGAGCAAATAAATGACCCCACCCATGGTGACACAGCTAATATGTGTCAGAAATTTGAACTGAACCCAGGTCTTCTTGACTCTTCAGCCAGGCCTCTATTATACCATTCAACAAAGTAGTAATTATCAAAACTCTTTGGTATGCAATCAAAAAAACCCCAGAAAAGTAGATCAGTCAAAAGTGCTCCTTTCTCATGGCAAAGGGGCAGAAAATTCACTTGTGTAAAGAAAAAATGTGAAGGATGGAAGATCCTGCCCATTTCATATGTGAATAGTGGCTGAAATGAGCGAGGGAGGGGGAGGTTGGGGTGAAGGGGGAAGTATTTTTGTGTAAGATAAAATCCATGTGTGAAGAAAACATTTTCCCATTAAAATGTAAGGAAGGACAGATTTCTGAGTCATATAACCAACATCTGGAGGACTAGAGCTTTTTTCCCAGCCTTCACTAACTCCCCAAAACTTCTCAAAATAAGATTGTGTGCAGCAGATAAAGCCAGGACAGCTGAGCCCTACTTAAGGTGCTCACTCAGAGCAAGCAACCTGAGCCTTCAGTTTTGTGCTCTGGGATCCAATCAGTAATGCCCTTGCTGCTGTTGTAGACTTTGCCAGCATACCTGAATCTAATCATCAATGAAAAAAGATGAACATTCGATCAAAGAGAGGCATTTGAAGCATTCCTAATCACCACCCCACTGTGAGCAGATTATTTGATTTTCAGATACCTCAGAACAAAATAATAGAATGTAAAAAACCCACCAGAGTTCAGACACCTCGAACAACAGAAACACAAAGGTAAATAAATACAACTACCAAAGAAAGCTTATGTAATACAATAAATTAGCCTGTTAAAAGGAAAACAAACTAGAAAAACAAAGTAATCTATTCATCATTGGCCTTCTGGCTATTTCACGAACCAGACACTCCATCTCTCAGCCCTGGGCATTTTCTCTGGCTGTCCCCCATGCCTAAAATGCTCTCATCCCTCAACTCCACCTCTTGGCTTCCCTGGCTTCCTTTAAATTCCAACTTAAATCCCAACTTCTCAAGGAAACCTTTCCTAACCCCTCTTAATTCCAGTGCCTTTCCTCTTTTAATTACTTCCTATTTATCTTGTATAAAGCTTGCTTTGTATATATTTGTTTGCGCTGTATCCCCCATGAGACTGTAAGTTCCTTGAGGGCAGGGGCTGTCCTTTGCGTCTTTTGGTAAGTCCAGAGTTTAGCACAATACCTGAATCATAGTAGATGTTTAATGAAATGTTTATGTTTTGATAAAAGGCTTTTTTTCCCTAAAAGCACACAAAAGGATAAAGATGAACATGGAATTTTACCAGGCCTGAAGCATCATGGACTAAAGTTTAAAAACCTCACCCCTCACCTTACAGTTGAATCAATGTATTTTGTGGGATTAAACTATAAAACTGGAGGGCACATAAAAGGGGAGAAGGGAGATGGCAGATAGGTGGTGCAGTGGAAAAGAATGCTGGACTTGGAGTCAGCAAGACCTGATTTGAAAATCATGCATGGGCAAGCCAATTAACCTCTCTCAGCCTCAGTTTCCTCATCTGCAGTATGGGGATAATAGCACCTACCACTCAAGACTGTTGTGATAATAAAATGAGCATTTGTAAATTACTTCACAAAGCTGTGTAAATGCTAGCTATTATTATTACAATGGATATAAATTGCAAGGATTTGGTGCCTGGAAAGACCACAATACCTGAGAGTATACTGTACCTATATATAGACATCATCCTATATCAGGAAAAGGGGAGTCAAAGCTCCTGGGAGCATCCAGAAGGATGGAAGGGAATGGACCCAAAGAGCAGATTCCATGACAAATGGGAAAGAAAATGAATGTGGAGGAGGACAGGGTAGAGAACTGGAACACATGATCAGGGACACAGGGAAATTTCTGTCAATGAAATAATAGTTCTCTCTTCAGGAATTCATGCTTCTGCATGAGGCATAATTAGGGGGGAAGAAAGGGAGATGGGATCTAACAACATGGAAATTGCTTTAAAAAAAAAAGATTGTTCTTTGAAAAGACTAAGAAAATTGGTAAACCTTTAGCCAACCTGATATTTAAGAAAGAGGGCAGAAAATCAGATCAACAAAATATCAATTAAACTGTGAAATCACAAGAAGAAGAAATATAAAGAATTATCAGAACCAACTATACACAGTTATATTCTAATAACATTGAGAATGTAAAACAATTGCTGTAGAGGAGTACTTTCAAAAATATAAAATATCTAAACTAATAGAAGACAAATCACGATCTTAAATAATCTCAGAAAAGAAAATAGAACTAAATAAAAAAGAACTACTTAAGGAAAAAAAAACCTCTTCATCCTGATGGATTCCACAAAACGTTTAGAGAACAATATCAATACTACACAAATTATTCTCAAAAATTGACAAATTGACTTAGACAAATATAATCTTAACTAAATCAAGGAAGGATAAAGCAAAAAAAGAATTTTTATCAATGTCATTAATGAATGTCAGTCTTAAAAATTTAAATAAATTCTTGTCAGACTATAACAATTCATCTAAGAAATTATTCATTATGACCTAGTTGGATTTTTACTGTCATATAAGACTGGTTCAGCATTAATAAAATTATCATTAAACATATTAAAAATAAAAACATCCCCAGAACAATTATCTCAGATGCAAAAAGAAAAAAAAGGCTTGATACTTATTTATGCTCAAACCCTAAAAAGTATAAGCATGGAGTGATTTTATTTTAATATAAAAGTAGGCAACTTAAAATCAAAGTTAAGAATCATATACAAGAGGGTACACTAGAAGGTTTCCACATAAATACAAGAGTAAAGCAATATACCCATTTTACTATTTGACATAGTTCTAGAAATGTTAGTTATAACAATAAGACAAGACAAAGGGGTAGAGGAGGGAAAAGAATGAGCATTTATATAGTGTTTATTATATGCCAGATACTATGCTAATTTATTAATATTACAGATATAAGTATCTCATATGATCCTCACAACAACCCTACAAAGTAGGTACTGTTATTACCCCCATTTTATAGTTGTAGAAACTGAGACAAACAAAGGTTAAGTGACTTGCCCAGGGTCACAAAGCTACTAAGTGTCTGAGGCTAAATTTGAACTTAGTTTTTGCCTCCACTTCGTCCACTATGCTACCTTTCTATGGATAGGAAGGAATTAAAGATGCAAAAGATAGGCAAAGAGCAGATAAAACTATCCTTACTTTGCTGATGACATGATGGTTTACTTTAAAAATCCTAGGGAATCAACAAAGAAACTAATTGAGATAATAACATCAGCAAATATGTAGGCTACAAAACAAACTCATACAAAACTATTGGTATATAATCATAAAATTTAAGAGGCAGTAATAGATAAATGCAATTTAAAACAACAACATGCATGAAATGTTTTGGGATCAAACTACCAAAAACACACAAAATATGTGTATAGATTCAATTTACAAAGAACCCCTTAGAGAAATAAAGAACAACTTGGATTGGAGGAATATTTAGTGCTCATGGCTAGCTGGACCATGCCAGTGTAATAAAAATGACAATACTACCAAATTAACTTATAGTTTAATGCCATACCAATCAATCTATCAAAAGGATACTTTACAGAAGTCAAAAAAATAATAATAATGATTTGGAGAAACAAAAGTTTTATAACATAGAGGGAAATAATTTTTAAGGTAGGAATGAAGGGGAAGTAATACTTCCAGACCTCAAACTATATTATAAAGCAGAAGTCATCAAAAACATCTGGCATTGGTTAAAAAATAAAGTAGATCAATGGACCAGACTAATTAAGGGAGGATGTGCTAGAAATCTAGATAACAACTGCTGGGGGAAATGGCAGAAATTAGGCTCAAACTAACCTCTTAGAACACATTCCACAAAATCTATTTATCACCATTATTATTTTTTTTAAAAATCAAACTGTGCTAGAAGCTGTAGCCAAAGAACTTTACTTTATTAAAGTTGGTTGAGTCTTGGGACGGAGATGGGTAACATGAAGTTTACAAGCTGTTATTGCACATATTCTATATAGCAGGTGCACTTTTTTTCATTCTTCTTATTCTAGTTTGGCAAAGAGATTAAAAAACATTAATTTATTTCAAGTCCTTGTTTTAATGATTGACATTCTTGAAGAATTTTCATTACTTTCTACTGCATTGCAGACATGATCAGCTAGCATTTATAAAGTACAAAAATTAATCAAATACACCATAAGAGCTTTAGAAAATATAAAAATTGGTACTAGAAAGTATGAATCTGAAGTTGAAATTTAATTAAGTCATGTAAGTTTAAAGACATTCTATTTGTTAAAAATAACAAATTTAATACTCTTCCTAGAAATATATTATTAGAAAATATAACTAAACACATAAAATGACATCTTTTGTCAAATAGAAACAATGATGAAAGCATTTTTAGTTATTTTTATTTATTAAAACCATTTACTTGGCTTTATGAAGAACTAATTTCATTTAGATACCAAGTGAAAAAATTGTATCATTTAACTGACATTTTAAAACATGAAATTCATTTAAATTTTCAGGATTTTATATAAAATAATGTAGAATCAAACAATGTTTCAATCTCTGCAACTATACAAAAGGCTTAAAAAGATAGCATTATTGAAATCAGTGGTGCCGAAACTGAAAGAAGTTTCAGTTTAATAAATATAATTTGTATGAGGGTGAGAAGTAGTTTAACAGTAGATAACATGGCAGATTTAATGATTATAAACTTACTGGGAAAAAAGCTAGCAGACTGAGATGAAAATCTGTTTGTCAAATCATGGTTGAATTGCAGCTGTAGGTTGGCAATGGATACAAATCAGCAAAAGCATTCTTTGACTCTATGAAATTTACCGGAGTGTTAAACATTTCCTATTATTTATAAAGACATATCATTTATATCAGTTAAATTTATTTTAAAAAATGTATATTCATGTATATATATGTATATGTATATATATATATATATATATATATATATATATGTATGTATGCATATTTTTGAGAGCCAGTTGTTAAACTTTTACAAGCACACTACTGAAAACCTGCATGTAACTCAGAGTTCTAACTCCTCACACTATAGCTCAATGATCCCTAACTGGCATGCTTCTCACTGACAGTCTATAGACATTTTTTTCAATATATTGATGAGTTCTGCTGAATTTTTCCCCTCTTCTTCCTCTTTTTTCTTTTAATAAATTTCTTTATTATATAGAATGGCTCTCTAGAAAGGATAGAAGGGGGAATTTAGTCAATGCAGTAACAAATTATATCAATACAAATTGATTTTTTTTTTAAAGAAAGAGCACTAGATTTAGAGTCAGAAGACCTGTGTTTGAGTCCTGGGTCTTCCACTTAAAGGTTCTGTGACTTAAGTCAGTCACTTCCCCTATCTGGGCTTCAGTTACATCATCAGTAAAATGAAGCAATTGGACTAGGTGATCTCTAAGGCCCTTCCAGCTCTTAACAATTTATAAATTTCTTTCTTACCACCATATGTTCACAACGTGTCCCAAACTGAATTCCCCATCTTCACTCTTCTTTCCTAACATCTTTATTTCTCTTTATGGTACCATCAATTTCCTCCTCCCTAGCTGACCTTTCCTTCTCAGTCTCCTTTGCTTGATATTCACCCAGGTCATGTCTGCTAACACTGAGTGTCCTCCAAGGCTCTGTCAGCTATATTTTGGACATCCCAAACTAGATGGTTCATAGACATCTTAAACTCAGCATATCCAAAAGCCAACTCATTATCTTTTCCCCAAACCATTTTCTTCTTCACAACTTCACTAATTACTGTTGAGAGTATCACAGTCTTCACAATTACCAGACTGGCAACCTAGATGTCACCTTCCATTCCTAACTGTCTTACTTTCCATTCCTAATCAATAGTCAGTCCTTTCAGTTCTACCTTTGCATCATCTTTTGTATTCTGTCCTCTGACACTACCCCTACCCTGGTACAGGCCCTCATCACCTCATACCTGGACTGTTTGGATTCCCTGCCACAAATCTTTCCCCACTTGAATACATCTTCCATTTAGTAATCAAATTGATCTTCCTAAAACACAACCTCTCTATTCAGTAACCTCCAGTGGGTTCCTATTGTCTCCAGGATCAAATATGAAATCCTCTGACTTTCAAAGCCCTTTACAACCTGGCCATTTTCTATCTTTCCAATCTTATGCTTTACTCCCCTCCTTTGAAGCAGTGGGAGGCCCATAGGTATGAAACATTGCAGATTTTTTCAAATTATTGATTGGTTTTGCTGATTATTTTTCACTGCTTTTTCTTTGAAAAATATTCTTTGTATATATGAAAAGGCTCTCTGAGAAAGGGGGAGGGAAGGAATAAAAAGGAAATTTAGGCAATTAAAAATATCAATAAAAATTTATTTTTCAAAATATGAGGACAGATACAAGAGGACAGATATAGGACTTAGAAGACCTGTTTTAGGACAGAAAAATGAAGGGGCAGCTAGGTAGCGCAGTGGATAGAGCTCTGGCCTTGGAGTCAGGAGGACGTGAGTTCAAATCCAATCTCAGACACATGATACTTACTAGCTATGTGACCCTGGGCAAGTCACTTAACCCTGATTGCCTCACCAAAAAAAAAAAAAAAGAAATGACTTCATCTGGAGGGCATTATGATTCTTCACTCATTGGCATGTGACTATTTTTAGACCTTGAAAGGTTAAAATTCACAAAGTAGTTAATTAAATAACTATTTGGAAACTATGGAAACATTAAGGAATGTTGGTTTGTTAACTGACAGAAAGTTGAATTTAATGAGTTTTACATCATAAGAGAGGGATGAATGACTGAACATGAAGAGGCTATGATTTGTACCTTTCGAGGCAGTAATCAAGGAGTTATGAAGATAGCAGGAGAGGGTTTTAGAAGACACTAGGAGCAATCGTTATCTGACAGGGAGATTTTAGCTGTTGTACTGGAGAAGAAGTTGTTTGGAAGAGAATATTGCTTTGTAGATTGGCTGAAGAAAAGGCTGGGTGACTTAGGATTGAAGGAGAGTGGAACTCTGCTATATTTTCAGGTATTGCCCTTCAGCAACCATCTATAGTTTAAGAAATAGGTGTCAAATAGGAACACTCCCAAGTGTGGTCTAAACCAGAATAATATGTAACAAAGAAATTTTTTTAAAAATTTAAATATAATAGAACATGGACAATGTGAATATGTGGTTTTCTAAGTCAATATGAGCCTGAAGTGATCTTTGTGTATGGTTTAGTGGCCTCCATTCCTTGAGTTGACAGTACTGGCTTAAGAGAAGTAAAGTCTCTTTGAGATACCTGGTTGTTCTCTGCTGGCTCCATTCTGGATTGCAAGGGAAAAGCAGAGGTAAAAATTCAGACTTTGCAGCTGCTTTGTTATAAATATCAAAGAGAAGTGATTGGACAACACAGCATAGGTTTGAGTGAAGAGTTGGCTGAGTTTGTTTGCAGTTCCTAGAGAGTCAATCTGAGGAGCTTTGCTGTAAGCTCTGCTTGGCTGTAATTTAAAAAAAAAAAGTTCTATTTTTCCTGAGCTCTGATTGGACAATGCAGAATCCTGGAACATGAAGAGCTGGTTGGGTTTGCCTTGCCCAGAGAGTTAACCTGAGGAGCTATGCAGTTCCCTGACTTAAGGAAACTGCTGTCACTCTAATAGCATACATAACAAGTTCTCATTGTAGATGATGTATTATTATAATTATCTTGCTTTTATCTTATTCTTACATAAATGTTTTATGTTTAAAATTTTCTGTGAATGAGAAATTCACTGGTGTGGGCTCATGAGCTACAGTACCAAATAGTAAGAATATATCACCCCACAATGTTACCCCCAAGGAGCATGAGTGAGTTTGAGCCCTAGATGCTTAACAGTGGTCTTGCTCTGGAAACCCCAGATGTGCCAGTGTGAGGTCAGGCTGGCTGGTAGAGGCTACCCAGAGAGAGAGGATGTGGTCATGTCCATGCACCTGCTACACCAAGAAACTAAAGCACACAGGAGACTTGAGAAAGGACTTATTATACAAGAACTATTAGAGAAACTGGAAAGCAGTTTTGACTAAAAAGAAGTTCAGAGTAGTGTAAATTCCAAACATGTAAGCAATATGTGAAAATGAATGCCACATTATGGCATATTGCTTATATTTTCTAATAATTGATATGTTGGTTAGTTTTATTGTGCTATTTTTTTCCTCTTTCTAAAATATTTGTTAAAGGGGATGGTTCACTAAGGAGGAGAGAAGAGGGGAAAGGATATGTTCAGATCTAAACATGATATAAAAACCAAAAAGCATCATTACAAATAAATATCGTTTTAATTAGTAAATGATTGGAGTATAAAGCTGTATGTCATAATCATTCTTTTATGCTATTTTGCTTAAATTTTTGAAGGTATTATGCTTTGTAGATAGTTTAGATATCAATTTGTCGAGGTTCATATCATATCTCAAAACAAAATTTATCAATAAAACTAAAAAACACAAGTTAAGAAATTAAAAAATATAAACTTTCAGGGGCAGCTAGGTGGTACAGTGGGTAGAGCACTGGCTCTGGAGTCAGGAGGACCTCCAGCCTCAGACACTTGACACTTACTAGCTGTGTGACCCTGGGCAAGTCACTTAACCCCATTGCCTAACCCCCTCCCAAAAAAAATACATGTGTGTGTGTGTGTGTGTATAACTATAAAGAAAAAATATATAATCATTTGGAAGAACAAAAGGACTAGAATCTCAAGGGCATAAAGAGTAAAAGTATAATTGAAGGGGAACATAACATTACCAAAATTCAAACTCTTATCATTTGATACTGGTTTTAAAAAAAAAGTAAAACATACTAAATAAGCAAGAAACAAAAGTAACTAAAGCTTGTAATACAATGTTTAATAAATCAAAAGAACATAAATTATTGTAATAGTGACTTCCTTTTTAAAGGAAAAACTAGAAATCAATTTGTCAGAAATTAGGTCTAGACCAATATCTAACTCTATTTAACATGATAAACTCAAAATAAATATGTGGCCTGAGTATAAAACATCAGTCAGACCATAAAAATATAAAGAATGAAATCAGGTACCCTTCAAAACTATAGTTAGAGCAGAGGTTTTAATGCATTTTATTGACATCTTTTTAATATCACCCACATTTCCCATTTTATCTCTCACCTCTCTCCCTCCCAGAGAGTAATCCTTTATAACATAAATTTTTTTTAAAGTTCATAAAAATTAACTAACAAGTTAAAGGAGTGAGGTCCATTCTCATATCTTTTCTTTGGTTCCAAGCTTGATCACTATAATTTCATAGCATTCAGTTTCAGTTATTTTATTCTTGCTCTTTATGTTTACATGGTTCTAATTGTGTATATTGTTTTCATGATTCTGGTTATTTTACTTTTCATCAATCCAAATGTTTTCCCATGATTTTCTTTATTTGTTGTATTGTTTCTTACAGAATAGTAATATGTTGTTAAATTCATTTCCCACAGCTTAGCCAGTTCCCCAATCAATGGGCATTTATTTTGTTTGCAGTTTGTTGCTACATCAAAAAATGTTGCCACAAATATTTTATATGTGAGGACATTCTTCCTATCACTGACCTACATTACTGTGATCTATGATTCAAAGGGTAAGAAACGTTATTATCATTTTCTTTCCATAATTCCAAATTGTTTTCCAGAATGGTTAGAGACTAATTCACAGTGTTTACAACAGTGTGACAATATGCCTGCCTTTCCATGACAACATCATTATCATCATCTATCCTCCTTCTCCTTCTCCTTCTCCTTCTCCTTCCTTCATCATCATCTTCTTCTTCTTCTTCTTCTTCTTCTTCTTCTTCTTCTTCTTCTTCTTCTCTTCTTCTTCTTCTTCTTCTTCTTCTTCTTCTTCTTCCCTTGCCACATGTAGCAACTCTTTTCATTTGGGGTGCCATATCCTTACCTGTGGATGATCTCTCCATAGAAATATAATTTTGGTTGCTTGTGTTTTGTAAGGTATTTGGGGGTTGGGGGAGTAGATATTTAAAATTGTTTTTATTTTAAAACTTATTTATCCTTCAAAATGTTGGGGCAATTTACTTTTTGTCCTGTGCAGTTTTCATTTATGATCCCTTGAAATATAGCTCTAGAAAAACAGGCTTTTAGAAATGCAAGAAAAGTTGGCCTAGCTGTACCAGATCTTAAATCGTATTATAAAACAGCAATCATCAAAACTACTTGGTACTGTACTACTTGTTACCAACATCTTACACTGTATACCAAGATAAAGTCAAAATGGGTACACAATGTAGATATAAAGGCTGATACTATGAGCAAACTAGGGGAGCAAGGAATAGTTTCCATATCAGATTTATGGAGAATGGAAGAATTTATGACCAAACAGGAGATAGAGAACATTATGAAATGCAAAATGGATAATTTTGATTACATTAAATTGAAAAGTTTTTGCACAAACAAAGCCAAAGTAACCAAGATTAGAAGGAAAGTAGAAAACTGGGAAAGAATTTTTACAACCAGTCTCTCTGATAAGGGATTCATTTCTAAAATATATAGAGAATTAAGTCAAATTTATAAGAATACAGGTCATTCCTCAATTGATAAATGGTCAAAGGATATGAACAGACAGTTCTCAGATGAAGAAATTGAAGCTGTCTATAGTCATATGAAAAAATGCTCTAAATCACTATTGATTAGAGAAATGCAAATCAAAACTACTCTAAGTTACTACATCATACCCATCAGATTGGCCAACATGACAAAACAGGAAAATGATAAATATTGGAGAAGATGTGGGAAAATTGGAACACTAATGCATTATTGGTGGAGTTGTGAACTGATCCAACCATTCTGGAGAACAATTTGGAACTATACCCACAGGGCAACCAAATTGTGTGTACACTTTGACCCAGCAATACCACTTCTAGGTCTGTATCCCAAAGATATCACAAAAATGGGAAAAGGGCCCACATGTAAAAATATTTATGGCAGCTCTTTTTGTGGTGGCCAAGAATTGGAAATTGAGAGGATGCCCCTCAATTGGGGAATGACTGAGCAAGTTGTGGTAGATGAATATAGTGGAATATTATTGTTCAATAAGAAATGATGAGCAGGTGGACTTCAAAAAAACCTGGAAAAATTGAACATAAACTGATGCTGAGTGAAGTGAGCAGAACCAGAACACTGTGTACAGTAACAGCCACATAGTGTGATGACTAACACTGATAGACTTACCTGTTCTTAGCAATGCAAGGATCTAAGACAACTCCAAAAGACTCATAATGGAAAATGCTATCCATATCCAGAAAAAGAACTATGGACTCTGATTGCATATTGAAGCATACTATTTGCTCTCTTTTTCCTGTTGTTTCTTCTCATGGTTTCTCCCATTGGTTCTAATTCTTCTTACAACATGACTAATGTAAAAACATGTTTAATATGAATGTATATGTAGAGCCTATATCAGATAGCACACTGTCTTGGGGTTGAAGGAGGGAATAGAGGGGGAGAAAATTTGGAACTCAAAACCTTATGAAAGCTCTGGGCTCACTAACTAATTGGTAAGTTTTCAGTGTAGCTGCACTCTGAGCACAGTGAAACTGGGTAAATGATTCAGTGATTGACAACATTACCTAATGAATGGACCCTTGCATAATCTTATCTCATTAACTAGTCTGGTTTGTTGTTTTTTTTTTAAGGAGAGAAGAAAACTAATTGTCAATATCAAAAAGGGAAAAGAAGAAAGTCACAAGAAATGAAAAGGAAACAAGGGAAACTATTAGAAACTATTTTCTCCAACTATTTGCCAACAAAACCTGATCATGTAAATGAAATGGATCAATACTGACAAAAATATAAAATACAGAGATTAAAAATCCCAGGACTAGATGTATTTACAAGTAAATTTAGTCAAACATTCAACGAACAATTCCAATCACATGAAGTATTTGCAAAAATCAGGTTATGTTAAATATTGTCTGCCTCCTTCATCCCCTACCTTCCTGTTCCTTCTGTCTTGTGTATTCCTATTCTGTTCCCTCTTCTTTCCTCTTTTAAGATCATCAAAACATAGCAAGACCACTCTCAGATCCTTTGTCTTTTTAAATAACTCTATGACCCTTGATGACTTTAGGGTTCTTAGGAAACATTTGCTTCTTCTTCCTCTATTAGAATGTAAGTTCATCATCCTTATATAAACCTTTCCAATTGTACAAATATGTTTAACTTTTTATTTTTCTCTTAACTCCTCTGGGTGTATTTCAGTTTCTACTCAGCTCTGGTCTTTTTTGTGAGCAATACTTGGAAGTCTTCTATTTCATTAAAAGCCTATTTTCCCCCGAGGGATTATTCTCAGTTTTACTAAATTATAAGCTGTTTTATTTAACTATATTATTTAATATAGTTAATCTATAATTTAATGATTTAATATAGAAATATTTAACTATATCATTTTCCTTTTGGAATATTGTATTCCAAGATGTCCTTTTCTTCATAGTGGAAGCTGCCAGATCTTTTGTGATCATGAATGTGATTCCTCAGTACTTGAATTTTCCTTATTGATGCTTGCAGTATTTTTTTTTTAATATGAAGGTTCTGGATTATGGCTATGATGTTTCTTGGAGTTTTCATTTTGAGTTTTCTTTTGGGAGGTGATCTAGGTTCTTTCTATTTTTACTTTGTCCTCTGGTTCTAATAGGACAGCTAGGTAGCATGGTAGATACAGTGTCAGGCCTGGAATTAGGAAGACTCATCTTCCTGAGGTCAAATCTTGCCTCAGACACTTACCAGCTGTGTGACCCTGGAAAAGTCACTGAACACTGTTTGCCTTAGTTTCCTCATCTGTAAAATAAGCTGGAGAAAGAAATGGCAAACCACTCCAGTATCTTTGCCAAGAAAATTCCAAATGGAGTCATGGAGAGTCGGACACAACTGAACAGTAACAATTGGTTCTAATGGCTCTGTGTAATTTTCAGTTATTATTTCTTAAAATATGATATCAAGGTTCTTTTTTAGTCATGGTTTTCAAGTTATCCAGTGATTCTTAGTTATTGGCTTTTTCCTCTTTGACCTGGTTTCCAGGTTGCTTGATTTTTATATGAGGTGCCTTTTATTTTCTTCTATTTTTCTTCAGTCTTTTGACTTTGTTTTAATATTTCTTGTTATCACAAAGAGTCATAAATTTCTATTTGGTTCATTCTAATTTTTAGGGAATTTGTTTTGTAGCTAAGGTTTTTTACCTCTTATACTAAGCTGCTGGGAGAAGAAAGTGAGGCTGGTGACTTTGCACAGCCCTCCCTCACTTAAATCCATTTCACTTGGACAGCCATGGCATCACCTCCCTGATGTCATGGTCCACTGTGAAAATGAAGGACAAACAACAGCCTCTGTAACAAGGCCATTCTCTGCCTCATTTCTTATTAAGCCTTACTCACTGAATGGGCATTGCCTCAGTCAAACCGAGACCTATTAAAGACCTTAGCTTGAAAAGGCCACTGTCTCTACTGCCTCCTCAGCCATCTCCAGTTGTCCTGATCCATATCTGGCCACTGGACCCAGAGGGCTCTGGAGGAGAAAGTGAGGCTGGTGACTTTGCACAGCCCTCCCTCCACTTAAATCCAATTCACTTGGATGTCATGCCCCTGACATCACGGTCCTCTTCAAGAACGGAGGACAAACAGCAAACAAGTAAGCTGCTAATTCTTCCAAGTCTTTTCTCTGCTGTTCTCATTTCTTTTTTAATTCTTTCTTCTAGAGATTATATTTTATCTATTGTATGATTTTTTAAAACCCTTTGCTTCATTTATTTTAGAAATTCTAGTTGACCTTGTGGGCAAACTGTGTTTTTCTTTGCAGTTTTGCTCATAGATGTCGTAAAGTTATTTTCTTCTGGGTTTGTGTCCTGGATGTCCCTGGCTCTGTAAGAGCTCTTTATTGTGATTGTCTTTTTTTTTTTTACTTATTCTTTTAGCTTTACTTCTCAAACTGGGATCTTGTGTTAAGGCCAGATTTTATGCATTTTTGGAAGGAATCTTGGGGCGTCATTTTCTGCTGATCCATATTCTCTGAGGTTCTGCTGCTATTTCTCTGGTTACTGCTTACTTTGCTATTCAAGGTGGCTTAAGCCTAGGTACTGCAAGCTTTCAGGATACCCTAAGCAATTTAAACTAGGGGGAGGTCTGATCACCATCTTCTTGACCTGAGCTTTGCAAGCTCCAGACCCAGGTTTGGGTCTGGCCTACACATCTACAGTCTTACTCCTAGCTGGAGCTTGTAGTAGACTGCTGCTAACCCCTGTCCCTATGAACCAGCTGAAAGGCTCTTCAGATTCATAGTGACAAAGCTGTAGAATCACTCTTCTCATTGACCTGTCTTAAGCCTTAGGTAGTATAGCTGTGTGACCCTGCTCCATGTTGTGATACATGTCTGCAGGCCCCAGCCTCAGTTCATGCTGGATCACCAGCCCACCTCCCCAAGGTTAGAGCAACATAACTACTTGCTTGATCTTATTTTTGTCCCCCGCAAGGTACATAGAACAGGTACAGTCTCCACCTCAACTCTACTTCTTGCCACAAGCTAGCTTCAGTCCTCACTAGATCCTTAACCCTACTCTAGTGTCATAACATCACAACTTCCAGCTTCTCCCTGTTGCTGTTCCTTGTCTGGTATCTTGCAAAGGTCTTTTTTTTTTATAGCTGATGACTATCAAACTTTCCCAGTCACAGAGAAAAGTTTTTTGTTTTAATTCTGACCAGAAAATAACTTTGGACAATTGTTCCCCTTTACAGCAGATGCCTTCTATAGTCATTTCAGTTCCTAATAAAGTGAAATACATGGAGAAATACAAGAAAGCATTGTAAATCAGAAGGCTATTTTTGCAAGAGATTACAAAAATGAAATAGTTCCTGCCCTCAAGAAACTTGTATTCTACTGAGGGATACTGCATATATAAAGAAGTAGGCACAGATATAGGTATATATCCCGTTCTGGGTTACTCCCCCCGCATTTGCTGATACTCACAAGTTGGGCCAATAAAGGGCGGTTGGTACTCCCATGTGCTGGAAATAGTGTTAGACTCAAATAGAAACAGATCCCTGTGGACTTCAAATTGACTTAGGAAATCACAAATTGACGCTATCTGTGTTGTGCTATATTTTTATTTATTTTGTTAAACATTGCCCAATTACATTTAATCTGATTTGAGTTGGTCACAGGCCAGGAGTTTGACATTTCTGTTCTAGGGAACTCACGAGCCTCCAGTGGTGAGATTCCCTTTAACCATCATCCAGTAGTCACAAATAGTTTAAAGGCATTTACTAAGATGACAGAGGAAGAACAGTAGTTATAAAACATTAACATAAACCTAAACAACCTTCCACAAATACACACAGAGTACATGGAAGAATGGTCACAATCTTGGAGTATAATAGTAGTGACACACATTTAGAGAACATATGTGGATGGTTGTTGTCCTTCATTCTTTAAGAGGATCAAAATGTCACTATGTTAGAGTCAAGTTACAGTGTGCCCAACTGTGGCTGATCAGACCATTACGAGCTTGGAATGCTCTACCACAGGTTGAGCACAAATAGTCCATGTGAACATTTGGGGTCACATCTTGGGGGCAGAGCCAAAATGGCAGAAAAAAGGCAGGGACTCGCCCAAGCTCTCCCCCAAACCCCTCCAAATACTGTTAAAAAATGAGTCTAAACAAATTCTAGAGCAGCAGAACCCACAAAAAGATGGAGTCAAACACATTTTCAGCCCAAGACAACTTGGAAGGTCAACAGGAAAGGTCTGTTGCACCAGAGTGAGAGAGAACAATCCAGCTCAGGCTGCACCAGTGTAGATCAGGCCCCCACAAACCTAGAGCAGCCCTTGGGTGACTGAATCAGTGGCAGTTTCCAGACCTCTCAACCCACAGACACCAAAGCCATCTTAGAAGGTCAGCAGGAAGGTTCCACTGCACTTAAGTGAGAGTACAGTACAGTCCAGCACTGGCCACACCAGCACAGTCCCGGCCCCAGAAAAACCAGGAACAGGCCTTGGGAATGACTGAATCAGCAGTGGCAGTGGCAGTGGCAGAAACTGTTTCTGGAGCTTTCAGCCCACAGATGGTAAGGGGGTCAGAAGGAGATTACAGAGGGGGTTTTTTTGGTAGCACTGAGGCAAGACTCTGTTGCTTTGCCTATACTTGGATCCAGGTTCCAGTCCTGGGTGGCAGTCCCAGGGCAAGGAAGAGCACTAGCATAGCAGAGCTTGCAGCAGCAGTGGAGGGGGGACCCTCATCACAGTTTCAGGGCAGAAAAGAATACTTATGGTCACTCACAGACAAAAGCACAGGCCAGAAGAGTAGTAAACACCTCTCCTTAGATCATACCACCTTGGAACTTACAGGTACCTAGAAGTATTTCTGAAAACAGCTGCACAAAACCCCTGAAGCTTGGGACAGTGAGCCCTCCACCCTGGAAGCAGAGTCCTACTTAAAAAAAAAAAACACTTAAAAGTCAAGTAATAGGCTGGGAAAATGAGCAAACAATGGAAAAAAAACTCTGACTTTAGAAAGTTATTATGGTGACAAGGAAGATTAAAACACACATGCAGAAGAAGACAACAAAATCAAAACTCCTATATTCAAAGCCTCCAAGAAAAATATGAATTGGTCTCAGGCCATGGAAGAGCTCAAAAAGGATTTTGAAAATCAAGTAAGAGCAGTAGAGACAAAATTGGGAAGAAATATGAGAATGATGCAAGAAAATCATAAGAAAAGATTCAACAGCTTAATAAAGGAGATATAAAATAATACTGAAGAAAATAACATCTCAAGAAACAGACTAGGCCAAATGGCAAAAGAGGTCCAAAAAGTCAATGAGGAAAAGAATGCAGAATTGCTAAATAGCAGAATTGGCCAAATAGAAAAGGAGGTCTAAAAGCTCACTGAAAAAAATACTTCCTTAAAAATTAGAATGGAGCAAATAGAAGCTAATGACTAATGAGAAATCAAGAAACAACAAAACCAAAGGAATGAAAAAATAGAAGATAATGTGAAATATCTCATTGGAAAAACAACTGACCTGGAAAATAGATCCAAAAGAGATAATTTAAAAATTGTTGGACTACCTGAAAGCTATGATCAAAAAAGGAGCCTAGACATCATCTTTCAAGAAATTATCAAGGAAAACTTCCCTGATATTCTAGGACCAGAGAGCACAATAGAAATTGAAAGAATGCACTGATCACTTCCTGAAAGAGATCCCAAAATGAAAACTGCCAGGAATATTATAGCCAAATTCCAGAGTTCCCAGGTCAAGCAGAAAATATTGCAAGCAGCCAGAAAGAAACAATTCAAGTGTTGTGAAGACACAGTTAGGATAAGGATCTGAGGACTTAGAATATGATATTCTGGAAGGCAAAGGAGCTAGAATTACAACTAGAATCACCTACCCAGAAAAACTGAGTATAATCCATGAGGGGTAAAATGGACATTCAGTGAGATAGAGGACTTTTAAGTATTCTTGATAAAAAGACCAGAGCTAAATAGAAAATTTGCAAGACTCAAGTATACAAAGCTAAACAGGAAAGGGAAATCATAAGGGACTTATTCAGGTTGAACTGTTTACATTCCTACATGGAAAGGTGATATTTGTAACTCATAAGACCTTAATCATTATTAGGGTAGTTAGAAGGAATATATATAGACAGAGGGCACAGGTGTGAGTTGAATATGAAGGGATGATATCTAAATAAATAAAAGTAAGGGGAAAGAGAGGAATTTACTGGGAGAAAGAGAAAGGGAGAAGTAGAATGAGGTAAATTATCTCACATAAAAGGCAAGAAAAAGCTTTTACAGTGGAGGGGAAGAGGGGGGAAGTGAGGAGGACTGAGTAAACCTTACTCATCAGAATTGGCTCAAAGAAAGAATAAGATACACACTCAATTGGGTATAGAAATTAATTTTGCCTTACAGGGAAGTAGAAAGGGAAGGGTATAAGAAAAGGGGGCAAGGTGATAGAAGGGAGGCCAGATTGGGGGAGGGTATAGTCAGAAGCAAAACACTTTTGAGGAGGGACAGGGTGAAAGAAGAAAGAGAATAGAATAAATGGGGGGAATAGGATGAAGGTAACTACAATTAGCAATAGTAACTGTGAAAAAAAATTTGAAGCAAATTTCTCTAATAAAGGCCTCATTTCTCAAACCTATGGAGAACTGGGTCATATTATTCCTCAACCGTTAAAAGATCAAAAGATATTATAGGGGGTGGCTAGGTGGCACAGTGGATAGAACACCAGTCCTGGAGTCAGGAGGACCTGAGTTCAAATCCAGCCTCAGACACTTGACACTTACTAGCTGTGTGACCCTGGGCAAGTCACTTAACCCCATTGCCTAGCCCCCCCCCCAAAAAAAAATAGATACTATAATCAGTTTTCAGATGAAGTAATCAAAGCTATCTACAGCCAAATGAAAAGGTATTCTAACTCACTATTGATTGGAGAAATGCAAATTAAAACAATTCTGAGGTACTACCTCATATCTATTAGATTGTCTAATGGGACAGAAAAGGTAAATGTCAGATGTTGGAGGGGATGTGGGGAAAATGTGACATTAATGTAGTATCAGCGGAGTTGTGAACTGATTCAACCGTTCTGTAGAGCAATTTGGGACTATGCCCAAAGGGCTATAAAACCAGGCATACCTTTTGACCTAGCAATATCACTACTAGGTCTGTATCCCAAAAGAGATTTTTAAAAAAAGGAAAAGGACCTATATATACAAAAATATTTATAGTAGCTCTTTTTGGGGGTGGTAAAGAATTAGATATAGAGGGGATGCCAATCAATTGGGGAATGGCTGAACAAGTTGGGTATGTGATTATGATGGAATACTGTTGTACTATAAGAAATGATGAGCGGGATGCTGTCAGAAAAACCTGGAAAGACTTGCATAGGCTGATGCAAAGTGAAATATGCTGTGTACAAAGTAACAGCAATGTTGTAAGATGATCAGCAGTGAATGACTTAGCCATTCTCAGCAATGCAATGATTCAAGACAACTCTGAAGGACTTATGATGAAAAATGCCATCTATCCCCAGAGAAAGTACTGATGGTGTCTGAATACAGATTGAAGCATACTTTTTTTTTTACTTTTCTTTATTTTTCTTGATTTTTTCTTTTTTGTCTATGTTCTTTCACAATGTGACTATTAGGGAAGTGTTTTGCATGACTACACATGTAGAATCAAATTGCTTGCCTTCTCAATGAGGAGGGTGGGGAGGAAAGAAGGGAGAGAATTTGGAACTCAAAGTTTTAAAAACAAATGTTAAAAACTGTTTTTACATGTAACTGGGGAAAAATAAAATAATTTTGCATATCTCACCTTTCATTTGAGCTACTTCAATTCTGCTTTGCTCATAGAGCACAGCTCTTTCTCCAATGAGGGCACACCATGCTGGGCGTCTCCCACGTCACACAAACATATCCCTATACTTCTAGGCCTTTATATCCCTTCTTTATGGAGTCCTCATGCTGCTTGCCCATAGGCACAATGTTTCTTCTCCATGGATCATTCATCTGTTCTCCTAGCGTCCTCTTGGCTCTTGACATTCAGGGATAGTTCTCTCTTGAGTCCATAGTTGGCACTCTTCTTTGTGGCCAGAGTTGTGCTCCTTGAACCTGCTTCCTACCTTGCATTACTGGAGAGCTGGGCAAGTTAGCTTTTTAAATGCAATCAGGGGCATGATCTTTCTTTCAGCAGCCAGTGGCCCCTCTGATTCCAACAAAGAGAACTTCACATATTTCATAAAAAGATAGAGTATTAATGCTTTGTTAACATATCACCACCTCATCGTTTGCCCTTTGCTTTTTGTAATTATATACATTCTTATTCTCAATTTAACACTTTCATTATCTATAATTACTTTCTATTATTATATAAGGGAAATCATTTTGGTCAAGGACCAACTCCCTCCCTCATCCCCATAAAATATAAAGAGCGTACATATATGCAGTTTGTGCATACCACATGCCAGTGTAGAAATATCAACATTATGCACTTTCTGTAGGTCACTTTATTTGCGTCAAGTTAGATCTTCCATTCCTAACCTTCTGTTTTAAAGTTCTCTTGGCTAATACTTTGTGGGCAAATTGCATTGTCCTAGCTAGATACCTTCTAGCAGGAAGGAAAAAAAGCATTAATCACTTACTATGTGCAAGTCATAGTGGGATACAAATTCAAGCAAAAAGAAAGATGGTTCCTGACCTCAAGGAGCTTACATTCCAATAGGGTGAGAACACACACAAAAGGAGATGAAAAGCAAAGTATGAGATAGGGCTGGAGAGAGAGATGAAGGTACCTCCTGGTGGTGGGGCACGGTTCTAATGTCCAAAATCTTGGACAAGTCTGGGAGGACAATGAAGTCCAGCCTGGACCCCTCTACAAAATAGAGGCTCCAGGAGGAACTTGCCAATGGTTATGGCAGCCTGAAGAAGCCCATCGAGGAATTTTCCCCTGGTTCCCAGGTTCCATTTTCATTTAGGATTTTGATATTTAGAAATTTTGGTGTTAAAATATGAATTTTGGGGTAGCTAGGTGGCACAGTGGATAGAGTCTGGCCTTGGAGTCAGGAGGACCTGAGTTCAAATCTGGCCTCAGACACTTGACACTTAGTAGCTGTGTGACCCTGGGCAAGTCACTTAACCCCAATTGCCTCACCAAAAAAAGTAATAATAAATAAATAAACATTTTTTAAAAACATGAAATTTAGTATTTATATTTTTGGCTCATTGCTCCCTTCTTTTAGGGACATCTCACTCTCCCTGTCTCTTCCCTAAGGACCAGGGGTGTGCTGGTAAATGTTTAATTGCTGGCTCTTAAAAAAATGTATACAGACATACTTTTAAGTTTAATCTGCATTATTAAGACTTTCTCCCTAACTTTCTTAAGTCTAGACAACCAACAAAACAATAAATCAAGCCTTGATTTGTAGTGTTTGCTGATTTGTGAAGTGTAAATGTTCAAACTGAAAATTTAATAATTGACTCTTGGAAGCCAATTCAAGCTGGCTCCAGCACATACCTATTCAAAACCCATCTAGGCAGATATTTAGGATGTTGTTAACCTGTTTGAACAAAATGAAATTAACATACAAGACAATTCTGACTCCTGTTTTTATCATATTTGCTCCTTATTTCCTGAGGGTTTTTTTTTAAAGACAGGTATATTCATTATGCTGTTTTAGGATGACAAATTAAAGGAAAATGGGAAAAATGAAATTCCCTCCCAGATCAAGCTGCATAGTTGCTAGAGATCCTTTGCTAGTGATTCTAGTTGTTTCATGCTCCTGTTCTTCCTGGTCTGGTTTAGCACGTGACTATTCCAGTGTCCCTTGTCCAGCTCACTATTCATACTGCTTCTACCTGTCTCTTGACCCCTGTCTCTGAATGTCTGCATTTCAAGAGAAAAGAAAAAATGAAAAATATAGCTGGTCTAGCTAGGACCACTAGGTAGTGTAGTGGATAGAGTGCTAGTCCTGGAGTCAAGACTTTAGCCCAGGAAGGGGCAGGTGGGTGGAAGAGAGACTGTTGCCTTTGCTAACAAGGAAGACTTCTAGGGGTATCACCTGCAGCCTTAGTCCTCCTTAGGAAAGGAGTCTGGGAATTAGATGATAGTATAATCTCTTTTCAAATAGTTTATTATTTTTATTTTTTCAACTAACAAATTAAGCAAAAAATAGAAAGAAAAAGAAAAATGATAAAGCCCTCAAAATGTAACTATGTAGTCCGGCAAAACACTCCCACATTTCCCACGCCTGAAAATCTGTCTCTCTTTCTCTACATTTTAAGTTCATTATCTCCTCGGCAGGAGGTGCTGGGACTGTTTCATCTTTAGTCTTCTGAACTCCCGTTTTGTCATGTCATTGATCAGAGGTCTGAAATCTTTCAGAGTTGTTATTTTTCTCCCCTCTATAATGTTATTGTATAGATTGTACTCCTCGTTCTGCTCACTCTACTCTGAATTAGGACAGAGGGGTCTTCTTAGTGTCCTCTGAAACTGTCTATTTTGTCATTTCTTATGGCGTAATAATATTCTGTTATATTCATCGATCACAATTTGCTTAGCCATTTCCCAATGGGAGGACACCCCCTTGGTTTCTCTTTTTGGGCTACCACAAAAAAAGCTGCTATAAATATTTTTGTACATATAGATCCTTTTCCTCTTTGATTCTTTTGGGGTATGGTCCTATTAGTAATATCCGTGGGTGAAAAAGAATAACCAGTTTGGCAACTTTTTGGTATAGTCTTTGTCTAGCCCTTGGAAGGCAGGCTGGGTCAGAGAGGAACAGTCTCTCCTTTGAGGAGATATTTTGGATTTGATCTGGCTGAACCCAGGGGAGGTGAGAGAGAATGAGGAAAAGATCTCTCTGTGATAAGGATGGCATCCTTGGGTTGTGTTTACCGAGTTGGGGGAAGGAGATAAAGTGAAGTCTGCCCTTGGGGCTTGTAGTTGTTTTACAACTGCTTTTTGTTTCCTTCTACTGAATGTTTGAAGAATCCTACAAAGAGAGAAGAAACTGATTTACTTGTGTAAAACTACAAAGCCTCTCTGTCCACCCTTCTTTCACATATTCTCTGTTAAGGTTGCCTTTGCCCTTTCTTCCTGTGGAGCTGTGCTGAATGTTCTCAGAAGTAAATGAGCACCTGCCTTCACTCTTGACCTATTACTTTTACGAAGTAGGAGACTTGGATTCTATTACTATTTCTGCCATTAAGTAGATGTGTGACTCTAAACAAGTCACTTAACCTCTGTAGATCTATTTCCTTATCTTTTCAAATAGGAATTGAAGGAGCCGCTCTCTAAGATGCTGTGTGAGTTTTCACTTGAAAACCCCTTGGCTGTTAATCACCTATCTTTAAAAGATCAGCTCTGCTGTACAGCAGCTATTTGACACGAGTGTAAGCCAGGGGCAGAGTGTTGTGTTGAGTGGTATGAGCCCATTAAGGGTTGCATGAAGAAACTGGAAGGTTTGGGGGTTATGCTCTAGGGAAAATAAGGTCCCCCAGTTGTCAGACCCAGAGAAAGAAAATCAAGAAGCAAAATATAGGAGCTTGTTTCTTATCACCCTCCTTCCTAGCCTACATTTGAACTCTAAGTCTAGAATATAGCTGAGGGTGCAGCCCCTAGGAATTTGGGGACATGCTCATCGTAGACACATGAAGTTTCTTGTTTTTCATGAGATGGAAGCCAACCATGTTGTTAAGGGACTGGAACAGAGAATTGAAGGACCTGCTCACCAAGGGACAGGGAGTGGCAGCAGGGCCACAGGTCTGGAAATGCAGGTTCTTAGAGATGTTTCTCTGTGGCTCCTCCCTGTTCCTTAGGGATCAAGACTCTCAACTCCTAAGGGGCCAAGAAGGCTGGCATATCCACAGCTCATTTAGAAACCGGTGGAGGGAGCTGCCTGGAATACGGTTGTCTGAACAGGTTTCTGTTAATTATTGAAAAGGGTCAAGGTAAATATTACTTCTTTTTCCTTTACCACTTAAATCCGGATGTGTTAGACACATCCGGATTCTAATGAGAATCACTAACTGATCAACTTGCTAATGTACAGATACAGGTATTATGTCTACATAGATATAATTTCCCTCCTACCTGGCCAGCCAAGTAACTTAATGCTAGTCAGAGTGGATAGAGACAGACAATCATAACACTTTGTCTGACACATCTTTAGTGGCTCTGACTTATAAATGTATATAATTATTTTTGTGTTTCTATTTCCTCATACTCTCTTCCTAGGTTCAAAGTACCCAGTCAAGCAAATAGCATGTATTAAGCACCTACCATGTGCTAGGCACTGTGCTAAGCTCCAGGCATACAAAGAAAGACAAAATAGACCCTGCCCTCAAGGAGTCCCTGCCTCACAATATAATAAAAGAGGAATTGCTGAGCACCATGTATAGTTGACTAAGCTGTCCTCATCACCCTATACATAGATAGATTTCATATATGCATATATAATATGTATGTGTATATATATATATGCATATATTATATATAATTTTTGTTCATTCTCTTCATCTCTGGAAAAAAAAAGACAGGAAGGAAGGAGGGGACGGTGGGGAGAAAAGGAGAAAGAAAAGAGAAGGAAGGAGAAAAAAAAGAAAAGAAAGTAATCCAGCGTCTTGAAATATAACCCCTTCTCAAATGGAATGATGGTATCATGTAATCTTTTGTATGTCAGTGTTCTTTGGAGCTTGACATTGCATACCAAAAAAAATAAGCAAACCCATAATGTATGCTATTCCTCTTGATAAAGATTATTACATACGTTTATATAAATAAATGAACAAAACTACATTTCAGTCTTTTGAAACAATGTTCTTTAAGCAATAACTGCAGATTTACTCAACAAGGTGGGAAAATGCATTAATTCATGCCTGGATTATAGCAATGGACCCACACCATCACCTGCCCCAGACAATCTAGGCAATTCCTTTAGTTTTAGACTAATCTAGACCAAATTTAGGCCAAAGAGTGGTGGGTTAATATAATGGAAAGAATACTAGACTGAAAGCTGAGGTCATTATTTTAGTTCTGGGGTCACCATTTACAAATTATGTGACATTAGAAAAATTGTGTAATCTGTGTCTCAGTTTACATTGTCTATAAAATGTTGGGGTTGGACTAGTGTAATCGAAAGGATTATGTACTGCTAGATTCAATTTAGGTTCAAGTCTCAAGGCATAATGCCAGGTACTCAGGATAAACTTAACAAATAATCACATTTATTTACAATGATTAACAATGATTAAAAACCACACAAGCAATAAAGATAAGAATAACATTCAATGCAATAAGTAATAATCAACATAAAGGAAAGTAGGAATAAGAAAAGAAAGGATACACACTCACTGACCAGGTAACCTCAAATACCTAATAGATCGGGGAGGGAGACTGGAGAACGGCCAAAAGGTCTGGTTAGTGAAGCCAACGGAGCAGCATTCCGCTCCTACTCAACAGAAGCTGTGCACACGGTCCACTTCCGAACACACACAACAGATATTCGGCATCCCTATTTCTGACATCAAAGTCTCCAAAGATCCCTTTCCAAATGACCCTTTTTATATCCATGTAAACCAGGGAAAGACAATCTTGATATTTTCTTTTGTTTACATCTCCTTGGTGAGTACTCAGATCCAGGGTACTTACACATTCTAACAATGGTTGGAGCTTGATCAGAGCTCCAACTGCCTGTTTGTTGTGTAATTGTCCAAGGAGTGATCAATTCCTTGGACAATTACACACTTTTCTCAAGAAAAATGTTCCTTGAGATAGATTGTTTTCCCAGGTAACATTGTTTAGTTGTTACTTAATGTTCCAGTCTCCTTGATCCTGGCCACGCTTTGATGACTCCATTTTATCTTTATGTCAGGTCATGAGGCAATTATACTGTTAGGTCAGAAGACGGTTACACAGGGGGCTGGGGAGGATCTATCCTCCTCAGTTTCCCTTACAACTAGGCAGTCTTGAAATTGAAAACAAAAGGTTTGGGTTCTGGTTTTGTCTCTGACACTTATTACCTATATAACCTGGAACAAGTGCCATTCTTTAACCCTTAGTTTCCTTATCTGTAAAATGGGAATAATAATACCTAGTGTGCCTGCTTTACAGATTATGGTGACTCTCAACTTAGGTCATATGTGTAGAAAATACTTTATGAACAGTAAAATGCTATACAGATGGAAGGTGCTATTATTTAAAAGTTGAAGGAGAGGGATCACAGGAGCACTTCTTCAGAAGCAATGCTAACCAACATTCTCCCCCCAAAGGAAATCAATCCTATATTACCTGACTGAAAACCTAACAGCAGATTGATTGCCAAACCCAGCTGCCTCAAGTGAGGTTTGAGTGGGGAGATGCTAGGATCCAGAGCTACTTGAAGGACACTTCACAAATGAAAACTGACTGCTGACATTCTCTCGTGTTCGGTTCATCCACAGGAAAAAAAAAATGTACCTTTTAAAGGGTTGCTTTACTTCTACATCAAAGCAACTTCCCTAGTGATAACATTTTCTTTGGAAAACATTAATCTATACTTTCTTTCACCTGGATAGAAGTCTTAAAGAATGATCACTCCAACTACAATGCATATCTAAACTACAATTTATATCTAAAAAGTCCCACAACAATATAATGATCAACAATAGGGCTCGGGAACTTACCTTGGAAATGTGCCACGAGCACCTGCGTCCGCGGCCGTGGTCTGATGCCGGCAGAGTGTGAAGAGAGAAAGGATCACAGGCCAGGTGGAAGATGTGAAGAACAAACTCTGTTTAATGATCTGAGGGCTCAGGCTTATATAGTACTGGATTAAGCAATAGTAACATTATTTTCCATAAAAAGCACAAGCCTAATTAAGTGATTTCCTTACTTCCTTGTACCTTGTCTGGGTCCTGTCCTGTACCCCATCCGTTTCCTCCCTTCCTGCATCCTGTTCTCAAGAGACGGAACAGGGGGGTGGTGAGCCAACATCCCGAGTTTCACAGCTGTTGGGCTTAGTACAAACTGCAGGTAAGATTCGGGCTGGCCTAAGCCCTCCAACTCCCCAGAGCCGGGCCTCTACAGAAATAAAAAATGATTTACCTGGTGATGTTCTGGAAATCATGGGAGGGAGATAAGATACTGTTCTGCCACAGGATACAGCAGGCTTCCTTCCTTCTAGCTCTAATTCTATTCATCCTGCATCACATAATCCCACTGTTTTCCCCACCAGCAAAACTAGGCCTTGGTAACTATTTAGCTTTCAAGTTGCCACGATTCCCCTTAGTTTTTTGGTGTTTCCTATTCACTTGTAGAAGACCACAGAAGTTGCCTTCACTCCCCTTTCTTTGTCCTCTGAAAACTGCACATCAGCCTCTTATGTAGTTTAAAAGTACTAGGAGCCATTTAGGAGAGATATTAGGAGGTAGAAACCACAGGACTTCACTGATTAGATGAGTGAAAGACAGGGAGGACTCAATGGTGACACATAGGTTGTGATTCTAGGGGACTGGGAGGACAGTGGTATTCTCAACAGGAATAGGGAAGTTAGGAAGAAAGAGGCGTTGGAGAAAAGGACAACATGTTCAGTTTTAGACATGTTGGATTTAAGGTGTCTGCAGAACATCCAGGTCAAGATGTCTAAAAGGCAGGTGGAGATGTGAAACTGAAGGCTGAGAGAGAAGTTGTTGTTCAGTTATTTCAGTAGTGTCTGACTCTCTGTGACCACATTTTGGGGGCTTTCTTGGCAGAGATACTAGAGTGGTTTGCCATTTCTTTCTTCAGCTCATTTTACAAATAAGGAAATGAGGCAAACAGGGCTAAGTGACTTGCCCAGGGTCACACAGCTAGTAAGTGTCTGAGGCTAGATTTGAACTCAGGAAGATTCATCTTCCTGATTCCAAACCTAGTGTTCTATCTCCTGTGCCACCTAGCTGTCCCTTTTTATGTGTATATGCGTCAGTATATAGACATATATATGTGTATATATACATATATATACACATACATGTGTGTACATATATATAGTACATATGTATGTATGAATTTATATGTATACATATAAACATATATATGTATTAAAATGTATGTATTTATGATAGCATTGTTTTTAAGAATATGCAAGGGTTTGGGGCATGGCCAAAACCTAGCCAGCCCATCCTCAAAAAAACCTCACTTTGGGCAGCTTGGTGGTGCAGTGGATAGAGAACTGGCCCTGAAGTCAGGGGGACCTGAGTTCAAATCTGACCTCAGACCAAATACTTGACACTTACTAGCTGTGTGACCCTGGGCAAACCACTTAACCCCAATTGCCTAAAATAAATACATACATTAAAAAAATCTCGGAGTTGTGAAATGATCCAACCATTTTGGAGAGCAATTTGGAACTATGCCCAAAGGGCTATAAAAATGTGTATACCCTTTTGACCCATCAATACCACTTCTAGGGTTATATCCCAAAGAGATCATACAAATAGGAAAAAGATCCACATGTCCAAAAATACTTATAGCAGCTCTTTTTGTGGTGGCAAAGAATTGGAAATTGAAAGGATGCCCATCAATTGGGGAATGGCTGAACAAGTTGTGATACATGAATGTAACAGAATACTATTGTGCTATAAGAAATGATGAACAGGGGGGCAGCTAGGTGGTGCAGTGAATAGAGCACCGGCCCTGAAGTCAGGAGTGTCTGAGTTCATATCTGGCCTCAGACCAAACACTTGACACTTACCAGCTGTGTGACCCAGGGCAAGTCACTTAACACCAATTGCCTATTAAAAAAAAAAAGAAATGATGTACAGGCTGATTTCAGAAAAACCTGGAAAGACTTGTATGGTCTGATGCTGAGTGGAGTGAGCGGAACCAAGAGAAAGCTGTACACAATAACAGCCACGTTGTGCAATGACTAATATTGATAAACTTAACCCTTCCCAGCAATACAAGGATCTAAGACATCTCCAAAGGTCTTGTGATGGAAAATGCTATTCACATCCAAAGAAAGAACTATGGAATTTGAGTACAGATTGAAGCATACCATTTGCTAGTTTTTTTCTCCTCTGTTGAGTTTTGTTTCCTCTTTCTGATAATTCCTCTTATTGGTTCTAATTCTTACTTACAACATCACTAATGTGAAAATATGTTTAATAGGAATGTATATGTATAGCCTACATCAGATTGTGTGCCATCTTGGGGAGGGTGGTGGGGAGGAAGGGGGAGAAAAATGTTAAACTCAAAAGCATATGGAAGTGATTGTTTATAAATCAAAATTAATTAGTTAAAAAATTAAAAAATAAACAAAAAACCTCACTTTATCCATTTATCTCCACTAATTATCATCTTATATTTTGCCTTCCTTTTATAGCTAAACTTCAGAAGGCTATCTACAAGAGGTGCCTTTACTTCCTTTCCTCTCACTCTTTTCTTATTTCTTTTTTTTTTTTTTGATGAGGCAATAGGGTTAAGTGACTTGCCCAGGGTCACACAGCTAGTAAGTGTCAAGTGTCTGAGGTCACATTTGAACTCAGGTCATCCTGAATCCAGGGCCAGTGCTCTATCCACTGTGACATCTAGCTGCCTCCCCCCCACATCTGAATTCTTGGCAGTCTGGTTTCCAACCCCATAATTCAACTGAAAATGCGCTCTTCAGTGTTACTAATGATCTCTAAATTGCCATAACAAAAATATGCATAGAAATATAATATACATTATATGTGTATGTGTTCATATGTAAAAGATGGAGATCTTAGGCATCTCACTTAAGAAATTATATCACTACTCCATGATATCTCTTTGTATTATATACCGTGTCTTTGGCTCCAGAACTTCTGGAAAAAACTATGCTAAATGAAGTATTGTAAGATCATGAGATCATTGATTAAGAGCTGAAAGTAACCTTGGTGATCATGTAGTCCAGTGATCTTCAAACTTTTAATCTCACATCCTTATCAGTCACAATTTTTGAGCAGCCACCCCCAGTGTTTATTTATAAATCCTATATCTGTAATACTATACTAATATATTATAAACATTATAAATCAGAAGGAATAGACATTTAAAAGGATAAGATAAAGATGAAATAAATATTAAAGAACAATTTTCATTTTATTTGTGAATAATCCAAAACTCTTTTTGTTTAAGTTCCATTTATTCCAAAATTTGACTCCATCTTGGGCCCTTTTCTCTTCTCTCCAGTCTGTACTGTTTCTCACAGCAATCTCATCAGCCCTCATGGTTTCACCTATTATCTCTATACAGATGATTCTCAGATGTATTTATCCAACCTGAACCTCACTCCAGACCTTCATTCTCACATCTCCCACTGCCTGTTAGAATCTGAGTCTCTTGTAGACATCTTTAACTTAACATATCCAGAATTGAACCCATTGTCTTTCCCTCCAAACCTTCCTCTCTTCCTAACTTACCTACTACTGTGGTGGGTACCACCTTCTTCCTAGTCCCACAGGCTCACAAGCTACGTTTCTTCCTTGACATCTCAATCTTACCCCTCATATCCAATCTCTTGCCAAGACCTGTCAGTTCTGTCTTTGTAACATTTTTTGCCTATGCCCCATTTCTCCTCTGACACTGCCACCACCCTGGTGCACAGCCTTATCACCTCATGCCTAGACGACTAACGTCTCTCCCCACTGTAGTCTGTCCTCCATCCAGCTATCATATTGGTCTTCCTAACACTCGTCTGACCATGTCATTCCCTCCTCCTTCATTCTATAAACTCAGGTGGCTCCCTATTGCCTCCAGGATCAAATATAAAATCCCTTGTGTGATTTTTAAAGCCCTCCATAACTTTTCAGTTTTTTTACATATTATGCCCTACTACCATCACCACCATGGACTCTGTGATCCAGTGAAACTGGCCTCCTTGTTGTTCCTCAGACAAAACCCTCTATCTCCCAACTCCAGGCATTTTCACTGGCTACTCTCCATGCCTGGAATGCTCTTCCTTTTCATCTGCTCCTTCTGGCTTACAAGTCTCAGATAAAGTCTCAGTCTACAAAAAGCCTTTCCCAGTCCCCCTTAAATTTAGTGCCTTCTCTCTGAAATTATTTCTAATTTAACCTGTAAATAAAGTGTCCTCAAGGTCTTGGTGCAGTTTTAAGCTTTAGTAGCTTGAAAAGGACACTCTGTATATCCTGTTTGTACAGAACTCTTTGTATGTTGTCTCCCTGATTAGATTATTAACTCCTTGAGAGCAAAGAATATCTTTCGCCTTTCTTTGTATCCACAGTGATTAACACAGTACCTGGCACATAGTAGGCATTTAATAAATGATAGCTGACTTACAGATTTGTTTTTAATGACTTATAGCTGGAAAAGATCACAAAAAAATACATAAATTCAAATTAAAAAGTACATTATTGTCTGTGCTTACATGATATTTGTTTTGCAGTCTTTTCCATAAAGTAAAGGTTTTTTTATATTTGACTAGTAAATTTCTGTATTCTCTGATACCAATCAGCTATTCCTGCAAAATAGTTGAAAACTGTTTCACCTTTGTATTTTAAACAAATGTGTTCAAAACCCACTGAGACTCATTTGGAAAAATTTTAAAACAGTAGAAAATTCTGTTTTAAGTGTGTGGACATGAGCTTTTAAAGGTGACATATTTGCATTGTTTTGGGAAATAAAAGCTTAATTTTTAAATGTCATTTCAAGGTGGAACTAAAAATGAAAAAAAATTGAATTAAAAAAAAGTCTTGCCGATCTAATGGCTTTCTATTATTACCCAATATCTTAAGGAATGATACACACCTAGGAAAAGGTCTATAGATAATAATAGTGGATGTAAATCCATATTTCAAGTCATCTTATTGATAAATTTATTTTTTGACTAACCTCTTGTCCAATCTAATTTTTACCAATTTTGGTTTGTAATATATCTGATGAAGAGCTTAAGGAGTAAAAATGTCAATTCTACCATTTTCTTGTTTGCTTTTGCTCATTTACCAGTAACTGTTTCTTTGATGAAATTTCTTTTTAAGACACTTGTCCATTTTGTAAAGTTCCTTTAGTTAAAACTAAATAGCATAATCCGTAAATCTACTTAACCAGGCATGTATAATCTATAATACATTTTAATAGGATAAAAGCAAAGAACAAATGAGGGCATGATTGTCAACCTCTTTGCGTTACAGAATTCCTATTCTTCTCTCAAGATACCTTCTGTAACCTGTGTGTGATGCGATCATGTAAGATGCAGACCAAGTGAAGGTCGTAGCATCAATCCATTGAGTATAGCTTAATTTCTTACGTATGGTACTGTCCCTTTTCATATGGAGCAGTTTGTTATTGAGTTTATTCTGCTTTGCTCAGAGTTCTAAGAGAAAAAGTTACTCTAATTCAAAGTTCTGGGACAATTGTTTTGAATGTGACAATCTGTAGGATACTGGAATAATACACACACAAGCACTATTCTATGACTGTGGCACAAATGTAATTTATCTTATAGAAAGAAGATGAGAATTTGATTACAAACTGTAAGATGAGGTGGGGCTATTTTGCAGAGGGCATCTAGAGTCTACATGAAAAAAAGAAAAAGAAGAAAGAGAGAATGAGAGAGGGAGGGAGAGATTCAGGATTGCATCAGCTAAGTTGGCAGTGATAGATACACAATTGATGTTGAGGAGTGAGCCCAGCTGAGCAGAGGAACAGCTTTGAAATAAAGAATCAAAGAATTGATGCACTCATTCAACTGAAAAGCTATGTTCACTGAGGAACACACTTTTATGCACAGTTGCTGAAACAGAAATAGGATGCCAGAGTTTTTTGGTTTTTTTGCATGAGGCAATCACGGTTAAGTGACTTGCCCAGGGTCACACAGCTAGTAAGTGTCAAGTGTCTGAGGTTGGATTTGGACTCAGGTCTTTCTGACTCCAGGTCCGGTGCTGTATCCACTGGGCCACCTAGCTGCCCAGGGTGCCAAAGTTGACAGTTCCAGAGTTATGTTACCCTTGGCACATTGGTTTTCTTCACTAAATTTCTCCTTGCCTGGTTTTGACATAGGCCTATCTTCTCTCAGAGACGCTAAGTATCTTGGTGGAAAAGTGTGACTAGGATTGTGCATGGATTGTGATGTATTTATTTTTTCCTGAATTTTCTTTAATATATGGAGACCTGTAATATTATTATTTCTTTTGCCTAATTGTTAAATGGTTATGTTTGAAATCTGAAAGTGTCATTATTATAGCTGGTTTAGTGTAAATGGAAACATATTAAGGGGAGCTCAAGAGCTATAGTAGTGAGTAAGAGAATGTATTCTCCCAATAATAGATGAATTTGAGTGTAATTGCAAGGTGCAGGTTGGCATGAACAAGTTATCCCAGAAAGTAGGTGACTTTATACTCTGTGTGAGAGGTATGGGGTGCTAGAGTAGATATAGACCAACTGTTAAGGGCAGACTTACATATATAAAACTTGAAATACCAAGTTATCCTTATTGGTAGCAGAGTAGCCAGTGACCTATGTGGTCTAATTTGAGGGGAACTAGGAAGCCTTTCCTTTTACTTAAAATCTGTCCCCCATAAGCCTGTCATCACATCTGATATTAAACCACTAAAGGTGTTCCTCTCAGTTAACAAGCTCCTCTTTTAAAATTCAAATACCCTGGAAAGGTTTACACATTAAACTGTCAGTCATTATCAATCTACTGTGAATTAGTTTAATTATGTTTTTTCTTCCAAGCTGAGACCATCTCACTTAAGGGATATATCCTAGGGGAGGGGCAGGAAAAAGGGAGGGGAGGATAATTTTGGAACACTTAAGAACTCATTTATAATTTCTCTCATCTGAAGGGAGGTAAGGGAGCTAAGAAGTGGGAGAGAGGTATAGAAAAGGGAGGTAGGGCACTATAAAAATACATTTCATAAAAACAAGCAGTGTCAAAGACATCCAAGGTTTCCTGTCCTATTTTCTTTTTTTGTTTTTCAGTAAGGTGGCACAATGGCTAGAGTGTTGGGCCCGGAGTGAGGAAGGCCTGAGTTCAAAGTCAGCCTCAGATACTAGCTATATGACAAGTGCCCTATAACACAAGCTATAAGACAACGTCTGTCTGCCTCAGTTTTCTCATCTGTAAACTGGGGATAATAATAGCACCTGCTTCCCAGACCTGTTGTGAGAATCAAATGAGATAAAAATTGTAAAGCACTTAGCACAGTGCCTGGCACATAGTAGGTGCTATAAAATGTATGCTGTTACTACTACCAGCTACTACTATATGCATGGACGTACTCTTTTTTGGTGGTATAAATTAAGATTTTAAAAATAAAACACCCCCTCCCCATTTTGTCTATGTCATAATAGATCTAGGATCTGCTGACATGTTGGGACTTTAACTGTATTTATCTTTATTTTCAATGGTGATATGCTCAAAATCTAAATATCATTTGTGTGAGATTAGCTGAGGTCTGTCCATCAAACTGGCATTTAATCTTTTTTTTTTTCAACCACAGATCCAATTAAAAAAAAAGAGCACAAACCAGCCAACCAAATAAAGCAAACAAAAAACCCACCCCAAAGTGATATCTACAATTATGTCCTTTTAAAACCTAATTACAAATCATTAACTACTGCCTGAGGCTGTCATTTCAGTTCACATTAACTGAGATTGCCTTTAGAGTTCTGACAAACAAATTCGATACGTTCTTTTATAAACTCATTTATCTTCAAACAGTATAGGATATAGGTGTCATGGAAAGCTGCTTACTTTTTGAGGCTAATTTGAAAGACACCTATGTGACTAAAAATATTGACAATTGAAAGGAATAGATTCTGAGAACCAGAGGAGTCTTAGGTGGTGTATCTGATCAACAAACATCTCCAGTTTACTACTAGATCTGTTCTAATGGTTTAGAATTCAAGCAGATCTCAGACCCCGATGCTGGCCTTTGGCAAAGCAGAAATAGACTATTATAACTTTGCTATTATATAAGGTACTGTAGCCCAGGTAAGCTCCAGGATATCCTTATCCCAAACTACCACTCTCATAAAGGAGTCTCAGGTCTAGAGTATATATTTCCCTCTCAGGGATCTAGGGATACTCCTTTGAAGTTGAGAGTGATTCAGCATAAGCCCCTATCAATGTGCCTCCCCTCAATTTTATCAGCTGAGAATCATTTAGTCGACTAGTCTTAAGTAGTGTTTAGACTGAAGTACTTACGAAGAAAGTACAGTAAGAATATTTGATACAAAACATCCCATCAAAAATCTGCAACACACTCTCCCACAAATACACAGTGTAGGAGAAAGTGGGCTCACACTTAGCACATGTGGCAAAGGAGTATCTCAGAGCTCCTGGTTGCTAGAAGTCCTTTTGCTCCATTCACAAGGAAAGCTGAAGAAATTCTCCTAGGCATAATGCAGTTCTTTTGCCAGGCTCTTTGTGGAGCGATGGAATCATGTTCAGTCTATCCTTGGTTCTCAATATGAATATTGTTATCAGCTGATGCAAGGATGCCACGAGGACACCAATGAAATGTTATTGTTTTCCACCTCCCCACTTCCCCAGTGAGAATGAGGGAGATGGAAGGGAGAAAAAAAAATAAATGCCTGATCATTGAACAAAATAAATTTTAATTTAAAAAAAAACCCATTGGGGGAAAAGGACCTACATGTACAAAAATATTCATAGAAGCTCTTTTTGTGGTGGCAAAGAACTGGAAATTGAGAGGATGCCCATCAATTGGGAAATGGCTGAACAAGTTGTGGCATATGAATGTAATGGAATACTATTGTGCTAGAAGAAATGATGAACAGGCTGATTTCAGAAAAACCTGGAAAGACTTACATGGTCTGATGCTGAGTGAAGTGAGCAGAACCAAGAGGACTTTGTACACAATAACAGCTATGTTATACAATGACTAATATTGTTAAACTGAACCCTTCTCAGCAATACAAGGATCTAAGACATCTCCAGAGGCCTCAGGATGGAAAATGCTGTCCACATCCAAAGAAAGAACCATGGAAGTCGAATCGCTATCAGTTATTTTTACCTTGGGTTGAGTTTTGTTTCATCTTTCTGATGGTTCCTCCTATTGGTTTTAATTTTTACTTACAACTTCACTAATGTGAAAATATGTTTAATAGGAATGTAAATGTAAAGCCTATATCAGACTGTGCGCCCTCTTGGGGAAGGTGGGGTGGAGGAAGGGGGAGAAAAAATTTCAACTCAAAAGCATGTGAAAGTGATTGTTGATAAATCAAAATAAATTAATAAAATTTAAAAAAAAACCATTGGGCTCCTTAAAAACGCATAATTTTTAAAAAGCTTGGGTACTTCATTTCAAGAAATTATAAATTAAAGTTAATTGAATCTATTATAATCAGAGGGGAAAGTAAAGATAGAAGGAATCAACTAATTACTTCCTGAAAGGTATTCCTAAAAGAAAAGTCCCTGGAATATCATAGGCAAAATCCAAAGGGGTGTGTGTGTGTGTGTATGTGTATACACATACATGTATATCAGAAATATATATATACATATATATATTTATATATTTATATCAGCAATACACACACACGTATATGTATCAGTGAGCATTAAGAAAGAAGCAGCTCCAAGTACCAAAAAAAACACTATTTGGACCATACAAGACCTAACAGTTCTACTATATACCAAAGGAGATTTTAGAATATGCTATTCTAAAAGACAAAGATACAGTTTGCAACCAAGAATAACTTATCCAGGGGGGTGTGGGGAGGATGGGGATGGGTGGCAGCTAGATGGCACAGTAGATAGAGCACCAGCCCGGGAGTCAAGAGGACCTGAGTTCAAATCTGGCCTCAGACACACAATACTTACTAGATGTGTGACCCTGGGCAAGTCACTTAACCCCATCGCTAGCCAACAGACAAACAAATAAATAAATAAATGAGTGAATGGATGGATGGATGGATGAATGAATGAGTGAATTTGCAGGGGGTGGGGAATGAACCTTTTAGTACAAGAGGACTTTAATGAGAGAATGTCTATGTATCAGGGGTTACATATGTAGAACACCTTAGCAACTTTGAAGCACTCTGTGGCAAGGTCTCTATTAGTGAACAGTGAATATCATGAAAGGGTCACACTATTGAAATTGGTGTTTCTACTGGGCTGGAACCATGTTTGTGAGTTAATGGTATTACTATGGCTACCATTTTGGACCTACCACATTCCTTCTCATTTCTCAGAGTTGCTCCTGCATTTGTGCTTGATAGTGAGCTAAATCTTCTTTCAATTTTCTGACATAAAATGAGTATAGAGCTAATTCTCATGCATCATTGCTATTACTTACATTGTTGGAAGAAGGCGTTGCCATATCTTGGGAGTTAGAATCTCTTCTACTGGCAGTTAGTACCTTCTCCACTTAACTACCAGCTCTTTTGTTATTTTGAAGACAGCAGGGCAGCTATTTGAAACTCAAAGAAGCAGCCAGTCCTCACTCTATGAAAAATTTTGGAGAGATTAGTTCTGGCTTCACCTGGCTCTGAAAAGTCAGCTGAGAGAGAGAGCTGTCAGTCCTTATTGTGGATAGGATCTTAGGATTATAATTTGGGGCATGAAGGGCCCTCAGAGGGCATGGAGTCCAATCTCCTCATTCATTATACACTTGAGAAAATGGAGGCTGAGAGAGTTTAAGGCATTTGTGTAGGGTCACAGGGCTCCTAAATGTCCAGGGAGGATTGAACGTTGGTCTTTCTGACTCCAAGCTTGGCCTTCTATCCACTGAGTCACTTTCAAGTAGGAATTAAGCAGAGATCAAGAAGAAGATTCTAGATAACTTTTTGGACTGCCGTGGATTCGCAGAATATCACATGCAATAAAGTTCAAATGAAAATACAAAAACACATTCCAAAGTCAAATGCTCCATAAAATATTTTTGGCTTATATCTAATTTTGGATTATCTACATATCTTCTAGGCTATCAAGTGGTTAACAGAGTTCACTGTATAGTTTGTTATTTCCTTGTATCTGTGTACAAGCCTATCAAGGCTTTAAAGCTTTGGAAAGAAAGATTATAAAACTGCTAAGTGTTTGTGAATATGAGGTCACAGTTCACATTCTGTGCCAACAGCATCAACTTATTCAGTAGGAAAAAACGAGACAGTTGAAACATAATTATGGTTAGCTTTAATAAAAAGATCTAGAATAAAATCAGAGTACTGGAGATCAGAGATTTAAAGCTGGCAAAAACCTGAGAAGCCATTAAGTTCCATCCCCTCATTTTATAAATGAGGAAACTGAGGCCCGAAAAGGTAAGGGATTTGTCCAAAGTCACATAGATGATATCAGAGCCCGGATTCTAGCCCAGGTCTTCTGTCTCCAAATTCTGTGATCTGTTCCACTGTTCCAAAGGTGTCTGCGTACCACTACTCTCCAAAATTTGCTTTTCTTGACAGTTTTAAATGTCATACTTGATTAATCTTTACTCCAACAAGTTAAAAACTTCTAGAGAAAAGTGATGGGGATTTTCTGGATTTTTGAGTGCAGTGATTTTTTCTTTTGCTGTAATATAAATAAATTGTGGCAAAACAGTTATTACAGGTGTTTGCAAGGTAATTCAAGGACAATACAAGTTCCTTCAGGGCAGGGACTGGCTTACTTTCATACACCGTGCCTGACATTTAGTAGAACTTTCATAAATGCTTGTTGATTGATTAATTGATTGATTGATTGATAAATAGAGATTTATTTTACAATCCAGGATTGTAAAATACTGAGTTCTTAGGAGAAACCTATGGAAAGGCAAAATACCAAGAACAAGCTCGGGGGTGGAGAGATTTCTCTTACAAATTATCTTGAGGGTTGGTAGCAGCAGCGAGTTGTGGTAGAAATATCACTGAATCGGGAATAAAAGGATCTATGAGTCTGACCTCTATTTACAACCTCTCTGACCTCTGGGAAGCTGCTTTAACCTCTCTAGCCTTCTGGTTTTTAATGTAAAAAATGTGGGGACTGGAATAAATCTTATTATTATCTTAAAAAGGAATAGATCCCTTCCCGGATGCTTGAGACAAAAAGCTGAGTGGAAGAGGATGGGAAATTTTGGAGCCTCACAAGTCTGCACACTGAGGGTAACACTCCCTCTTTACCTCTGGCCAGTCAAGCAGCAAGTAAATGAGTTTTACAGGACACATATCAATCTCCTCCATTCAGTCTAACTAGCCTTTAAGGAACAATACATGGTACTGTGCTAGGCCCCGAGAGAAAAAGGGTAAGAGAGAATCTTGGCCCTCAGTGTGCTTCTTCTGGAAAGCCTAAACCACAATACAGATTCCCCACAGTGAATGGCCAGAGAATGTTGGATTTTAGAGTATTCTATGACAGCTAGAAACAGTTGGCACTGGGCAGTTGGTTGTGAGCAGCCACAAAAATAAAACAAAACAAAATTCTTGACCCTTTTGCTAACACTGAGTGTTTAGAGAGAAGCAGGGTAAAATACATTGATGTTTAAAAACAAAGAAGCATCAGTGGCATTCGGATGGAGTAAATAGGTGAAACAAAATGACAAGAACTTTACAAAACTTGCAAGAGAAAGAGGTCAGAGGAAATCATCTCAAGCAGGAACCAGGAGAAAAGAAAACGTTCATTGGGCCTAATTTCTCATTTAGATGGGCTCTTGTTCATTGAACTGAGAGCCTATGAAGAATTTGAGTCAGTAGTGACTCCTTTTATTTAGTGCACTTTTATTCACACTACTTTCATTTATGTTTTTCTCCCATGAGTAAGCCTTGTCACTAAGCTGTAAGTGTTAACTTGGAGAAGTTTATCTATTTTGGGTAGATGAGATCATGGGACTCCAAGACATGCATCTAACACTAAAAGTTTGAATCTGTGCTTTAAGAAGATATCAGAAAGGGTTCTATCTTTGCAGCAGGTTCATCCATTTATGTCACAGTTCATCTGCCTTTCCCAACAGTGCACCAAATGATCTCTGGATGATGTGACTTTCAGAATTAGCTGTTAGGGGAAAATCTCAAGATTATTTGTAAAAACCCAAAAAATTAGTAAGTACCTCTCTCCCCATCCCCCTTCCCTCCCCTTCTCCCTTAAGGGATTTTGAAACAAGTTAGCTTCAGAGAAGGGAACACACTGCTAAGGGGAAAAAAAGAGGGAAAAAGCATATATTATGGGTGCAATAAATTTTTTATATCAAAATATTTTGAACAAATGTTTTGTTTTTCCTAGCATGTATGGGAGTTTTTTTTTCCTTTCCCCTTTCTCTAAAATTTAAAGTTAAAAAAGTTTTGGATTAGTATAGTAAGGTATGCCTTCTTGATGAAGAATGGTCTACATGTTCACTTTCTAACAAATACTTTAGCACTTGTGTCTATACATTCATTCTGACCCAGTGGTCCCATAGAGGGTTCTGATTGATTCAGTCAAACAACTAGCAAATTTAGTTCATTACTTTGGACTTTGTTGTTTCATCAAATTGGCTTGTTTTCACTGAACTGGACTATTTGATTAGTTATTTAAATATTATGTAGCTACTGCTAAAATCAAGAGGAATAATAATAATGATAATGTTTTAGTTTAAAAGATAAGTACTATTCCTATGCATCTGTTGGGAAGGATGCATAACAAGCAATGCCCAAAGAAAGGGTATCTGCTTGTCAATTATCCCAATGGACTTATAACCACAATTTCCTTCCCAACTAAGTCCTATTAAGGGACATCCTTTACCTAGTGCTTCACCATTTTGGTTGATGACAGACATTGGCTTATTAGCATTTTAATGCCACATTATTTTTTTAAAAAAATAATAGGAGATGATTTTTTTCATCATTTACATTGTAAAATATTTTATAGTTTTCAAATTTCTTTCATAGACTTGTTCTGACTATAATCTGCTTTCAGGACATCAAATGAGATTTTATCTCCTTGTATACCTACCTAACCCTTCTAGACAACATTAACCCTAGACTTGGTCAAAAGAAATTCTTCTCTTGATCCCTGCAATACCTGATGCCATTTTGGAGATGTGAGTATGGGGGAGAAATCTTGCAAAACAGCTTCACTAACATTAGTCTTCTTCAAGGAATTGTTGATAATGTTTTAGACAAGTGGGGTGGGAAACAGACTTCCAGACAGGTCACGATGACTGATACTCAGTTTGCCTTTTGTAACATGTAGAATGATAGAGTTTGACTTATGTATTTCATAAGTAAAGAAGTACTAATGGCAACAGTCACAAATCTCTTAAAAACATTTTATTATGCCATGTTACTCCAACAATGTTATTTTACTTGTTTCTGGTTTTGATTATTAAAATCTCATAAATAAACTCATATTCTATTAAAAAAAATAGGTAGATGATTTGAAAACAAGCAGATTTTGGATATGCTGGATCATAAAGCTATTTACCAAAGGGCCCAAATAACACATGTAAATTCCAAAAGAAGACGCTTTTCTTTACCTGTAGCTTGTTGTTGTTGATGATGATGATTGGAGATGGGGAGAAGTGGCTAGAAACAATGAAAAACTATGCAGGTTATTTAAGTGGAAAACAAACAGTTGTTAGTGCCTGCTGACAATGATTGTGGAATTATAAAACTTGAGAGGACCTCAAATTGTCACCTAATTCTTCATAGTCTAGTTATTCCAGCTGCCTTTGCCATGCTTAAAAAAAAATTCTACAGATGAAATTCCACAGCTCTTCTTGGTAGCATGTTTAAATATTTATCCTAACATGTGTTTAAATATTTATCTTAACATATAACCTAAATCTTTTGTTACTAGTCTAAGTAGGGCAGAGCAAGTCAGAAAGCACCAATAATATGGAAAAGGAAGGGAGTACAGGTCATGGGTGCCTGGCCAAGAATCACTCCTATTGAAGTTAATCTTGTGCCCATAAATGGTCATTAGACTTTGCCTTGGGTTTAAGAACAAAGCCTTTGTCTTTTGCAACTAAATTGCATTCCTTGTTGCCCTTTTCTCAGTGGAAACTAAGTACATGCTCTTCCTTACTCAGACCTTGTAGACCTCAAAGCTTGACTCTCCCCTCAGCTTCTCTCCTTATTTCCACTTCCACCACTTGCTCCAAGCCAAATAAACCCAATTTCTTGAGCCAGTTATGAAGATAAGCACTAGTAGTAGTTCTCACAACCAAGGTTTTCAAAAATAACAGAGAATTAAAAGTCTGTTCACCTTCTAAAACTTTAGAAGGTCGATCTGATTTCACAGTTAAAAGACTTTTCATTGAGAATAAGATGGTCTTGCAAAAGGTTCATCAACATTCTAGGTAACAGACCTCCTGGTCTCCAAGATTATCTTTATACCTAGCCCAAGACTACTTAACAGTTCAATGTCCTCACGCTAAGGGCAGATACAGAGTGTTCCAGAATCCTGCATTACAGCTTAACAAATATGTTGGTCAAATGCCAAAAGAAAGCTTGGCTGAGTAAAGAAAAAGGTTTTTATCTTTAAATGTTATTGTTAAAGTAAACCTAGCAGATCTTTGCTTTTGTACAATATCTATTCTGCAGATATCTTAATATATCAGCCTTAAATACTTCTGGAGAAACTGAGATTGAGGCATAACTGTCAAAGAAGTAATCAACTGACTTTTCACATGTAGCTCAGATCTTATTTCATTAAAAATTCTTACTAGGATTTTGTTGGAGAATTATGAATAAACAATGCAATGCACAGTCGGCTTTTAGTGTTTACTATTCGTCTGTTAAGCGTTAGTGTTTACTGTAATGCTATAATATTTCTAAATATCAATGATTTCATCAGCACATACTCACCCACAATAAAAGATTGGAATCTCTCCCCAATAAGTTCCCCTGGTAGGAAAAGATGCATTCCTTGGTGGCCAATGTTGGTTCGGAGGTTCTCCCAATTTAGCAGGCTGGTAGCTCATGGACCAGCTAACGTTGTCTGTTACAGAGCCTATAACTTTAAAACTTTACAACTTAATGGGACACTTCAGAGTTTGTGCTCCTGTGGAATAATCTTCAAAAACCCCAGGTCATCCAGTGAGTGTCAATTGCTGTCATTCAGTCGTTCAGTCACTTCTCACTCTGTGACCCCATGGACCACAGCATGCCAGGCTCTTCTGTCCTCCACTGTCTCCTAAAGTCTGTCAAATCTCATGTTCATTGCTTCCATGACACTATCTGTCCACTTCATCCTCTGCTGTCCCCTTCTTCTTTTGCCTTCAATGTTTCCCAGCATAAGAGTTTTTTCCAGTGAGTCCTGTCCTCTTATTATGGGGCCAAAGTATTTAAGCTTCAGCTTCAGTATTTATCCTTCCAAGGAACAGTCAATTTCTTTAAGTACTGATTGCTTTGATCTCCTTGCTGTCCAAGGAACTCTATAATTGGAATAACAGGCAAGTTTGGCCTTGGAGTACAAAATGAAGTAGGGCAGAGACTAATAGTGCTGCCAAGATAACTTGCTGGTCATAGCAAACACTCTTTTTCAACAACCCAAAAGGTGACTCTACACATGAACATCACCAGATAGTCAATATCGAAATCAGATTATATATTTTGCAGTCAAAGGTGGAGAAGCTCTATACAGTCAGTTCAAATGAGACCTGGAACTGATGGTGGCTCAGATCATGAACTTCTTAGTGCAAAATTCAGACTTAAATTGAAGAAAGTAGGGAAAAACATCAGACTCTATAGGTAGGACCTAAATAACACTCATTATAAATATGAAACAGAAGTGATGAATATTAAAGGACTAGATCTGGTAGACAGAGAGCCTAAAGAACTATGGACAGAGCTTTTCAGTATTGTACAGGAGGCAGCAACAAAAACATCCTAAGGAAAAAGAAGAGCAAGAAAACAAAATGGCTGTCTGATGAAGCTTTACAAATAGCTGAAGAAAAAAGGAAAGGGAAAGGGAAAGGGAAAGGAGAAAGGGAAAGTTATATCCAAGTGAATGCAGAATTCCAGAGAATAGCAAATATAGTTAAGGTTTTCTTAAATAAGCCATGCAAAGAAATAAAAGGTCTGTTAGGGCCATTCAAGATTAATGGAGAATTACTACTACTACTACAAAAAGTAGTAACAGGTGGAAAATGCAATCCTTAATTTACACTGTGGTGTTCCCAAAGTTCAAGGTTTTTTTCTTAATTTTTTTTTGGGGGGTGAGGCAATTGGGATTAAGTTACTTGCCTAGAGTCACACAGCTAGCGAGTGTTACGTGTCTAAGGCCAGATTTGAACTCAGGTCCTCCTGACTCTGGGGCCGGTGCTCTATCTACTGTACCACCTAACTGCCCTCAAAGTTCACTTTTGTAGTTGTTTGCTTGGAATTCAAAACACACTTCTATAACATGAATGATGTTATTTGTGATGATATTTGTAACAGAAAGGGGACTTAGACTGGGACTCTCTCCTGGTTCTCTTCCTATCTGTTTAGTCTCCCTTGCTGAATCTTCATCCAGACCTCACCTACAAAACTTTAAATGTCCTACAGGGCTCTGCCCACGGCCCTTTTCTCTTTCTCCCCCTTTGGAATCTTATCAGCTCCCAAGGATTCAATGATCATCTCTCTATTGATGAATTTGAAATCTGTTTATCCAACACTAAACTCAGCTCTCCAGTCTTACATCTCCAAATGCCTATCGGACATCTTGGACTGTAGGTCCTGTAGATATTTTAAACTCAACATACCTAAAGCTGAATTCATTACCTTTTCCCCCCAAACCGTCCTCTCTTTCAAATTTCCTTATTACTGTTTAGGGCATCACTATCCTCTCAGGGATCCAGGCTCACAATCTAGGTGTCATCCTGACTACCTCATTCTCAACCCCTCATATCCAATCTGTTGACAAGGCCTGTCGATTTCACCTTTGCCATATCTATCCAATATGCCCCCTTGTCTCCCCTGACATTGTCACCACCTTAGTACAGGCCCTAATCACCTCATACCTGGACTACTACAATAGCCTGCTGGTGGGTCTGCCTGCCTCAAGTCTCATCCTCCAGTCAGCTATCAAAGTGATCTTCCTAAAACTCAAGTCTGACCATGTCATCCCACTGATCCATAAACTCCACTGGCCTCCTATCATCTTCAGGTTCAAATAAAAAACCCTCTGTTTTGGCATTCAAAGTTCTTCTTAACTTGGTCCCTCCCTCCCTTTCCAGTCTTCTTATATCCCCCATGTACTCTGCAATCTAGTAACACTGGCCTCCTTGCTGTTCTTGGCATATGACAATGAGCATTTTCATTAGCTGTCCCCCATGCCTAGAATGCCTAGAATGCCTAGAATACCTAGAATGCTTTCCCTCCTCATCTACTTCCTCGCTTCCTTGGATTCCTTCAAGTCTCAGCTAAAGTCTCACCTTCATAAGAATCCTTCCCCAATCAATAGTCTTAGTGCTTTCCTTCTGTTGATTATTTCTAATTTATCCTGTTTATAACTTGCTTGTATATAATTGTGTATTGTTTTCCCTGTTATACTGTAATCTTCTTGAGGGCAGGGACTGTCTTTTGCCTTTATTTGTATCCCTAGCACTTAGCACAGCACCTGGCACATAATTAATTAAATGTTTATTGTGACTCATGATGTCATTCCTTTAAGAAACTCCCATGTGAAGAAACTCCCTCTAGAAATGCAAGTGAGCACCTTCTTTGCAACTTAGAATTTTTTGAGAGTTGTCAGGATCCAGAGGTTAAGTGTCTCACCTAGGATGTCTAGTATGTTTTAGAGGTAGAACTTGAACCCTGGCCTTCCAGACTTGCAGTGCAGTAAGCCTTGCTGCCTGGTTGAAATAGATCCAGGCTAGCCCACAAAAACATATCTAATGCATAATACAGCTGCTCTATAGTATATTTGAAATGAAAAAGAAAAGTAGAAAACAATGTCACTTGAATAATAATAAAACAAATAAAAATAATAAAACTGAATGCAAGATTGCATGTTCCTGTGTAAGATATGTGTGTCAACATGGGTTGGTAAAATGCATCTCTTGAGGTATTGAGATATATCTCTAGAATCTTGTTCACCTCTCTCTAAGAAAGACTGTAATTATTGCCTTGAGGGGAGCAAGAGAAGGGCCACAAGGCTGGGTGTTCTTTAGTATCTGAGAGGGGTATTGGACTGGAATTATGTCTATCTGCCCCCTTAAATTTTTGCCGATCTAAGGATACATACAATAGGTTCAAAATAAAAGCTAATTCCCTCGCACTATCCCTCAAGAAAGGAGGGTAGTGCCAAGCTTATACCTGCCAGCTTGGCTCCTCTTCTCCCTTTGGTTATACAAAAGACCATCACAAAGTGAATTGTGAGTAAACTCATTTATCCAAGCAAAACAGCAAATAGAAACCAAAGAAGTTATGTAGCTTGGAATAAGCCAGAACAACAAACAAAAGTGAACAAGTTTTTCGAATGGAAACAACATCTCAGCTCAAATAAAAAGAGAAAGACTCCAGTCTCACCCAAGGAGAAATTCTCTCTCTAAAGTTTCTGGAGAAACAAACTGGAAACTGGGGAAATGTTGAGGAGCCAGCTAGCTTTCTTTCCTCGTCTGCAGTGTCCAAAGTCCTTCTTTCTCTTCTTCCCTGAATGTTTGGAACTATGGAGTAATGTATCTCCTTCCAGGAACTCCCTGGAATAATGTATCTCCTCCCAAATGCTCTTTCACCAACTCTAGCTCTCACAAAGACACACTACATTATGACAGTATTCTTTCTACCAATTAGGAGTCTCTTGCATATATATAATGGCACACAAGATGGCTACATGAAGAAACATTTTTTAAATCTGTCTTTAATGGTGGTACTTGAGGAAAAGCAAATGTAATTAGAAGGTGAAGGGTAGATGAAACCTTAGCGGTAAGTAAGAAGGGCACACTATTTTCAAGGGTTTCAAGTTTGATGGCACTGGTTCTATACTACACTGTAAAATGAATGATCTTTCCTTGATAAGTTATTGTTCAGTCTTGTCTGATCCTTGTGACCCCATTTGGTGTTTTCTTGGCAAAGATACTTGAATGGTTTTGTCACTTCCTTCTCCAGCTCATTTTACAGATGAGGAAACTGAGGCAAAGAGGGTTAAGTGGCCTGCTGAGGGTCACACAACTATAGTCTGAGGTCAGATCTGAACTCTAGGCTTAGCACTCTGTCCTCTGAGCCACCCAGCTGCCTCTTCCTACACAACAATATACATATATGTGTGTGTATATATATGTATATACATATACACACATTAAATTTTATTTTTTCAATGAACAAAAATGTTTTCTCTTCCTTCACCCAAATTAAAAAATAAAGAAAGACAAAACTCTTGTAACAAACAGGCATAGTCAAGCAAAACCAATTCCCGCGTCGGTCATGTCCAAAAAATACATGTTTCAATCTGTACCCTGAGTCCTTCATCTCTCTGTCAGGAGGTGAGTAACATGTTTCATCATCAGTCTTCTGGAATCATGGTTGATCATTGTAATCAGAATACTTAAGCCTTTCAGAGTTGTTTGTTTTACAATGCTGTTGTTATTGTATAAATGAAAACAATTTATTGTAGACAACAGAATAATATTATAGAAGAGTAAATTGTTCTCATTTATATAATAACAACAGCATCAGTTCTGGTCACTTCATTCTGCATCAATTTGTACAAATCTTCCCAGGTTTCTTATACTGTCCCTTTTATAATTTCTTAGAATATACTAGTATTCCATTAGATTAATATACCACAGTTTGTTCAGCTACTCCTCAACTGATAGCACCTTAGATGCAGGTATATTATTAGTAGATTAAGGTTTATTAGACATTATTAGTGGAGAGGCAGCCTGGACAGGAAGAGGAAGAAGAGGTAGAAAGAGAGAGAAGGAAAGAGGGAAATTTTTTCCAGCTATTTTAGCAAAAGTTGGAAGAGATTTAAGAAGAAGGGTATTAAGGAGGATGTCTGTACTTGTGAGGAAGAGATGGCCTAGAGTGTAATTAACTGAGATGAGAAAGAGAGGAAAAAGTAGGTCTCCATGGGTGATCCTTCAAGGGGTGAAAAGAAATGGTGAGGAAGAGATGCCGTCAAACAATTATGCCTACTACACTGCTAGGCTGCTATTCAGAGATAAGAAAGGTCAGATGAATTAGCCCTATGCCTAGGAGTATGTTGGATGGCTGGAGGATGAGTGTGAGGTGGGTATTTTATAAATGACTATTTGTATGTATGTTTATGAGTTAGAGGAACCCCACTACAAAATACCTGACAAATAGGAGACTTCCAAAGAGCAGAAATCAACCATCACTCTGGACAACTCATTCCATTTTTAGATAACTAATAGTTAGGAAGATTTTTCTGAGCCCAACCAAAATTTGTTTCTTTGCAAATTCCACCCATCATTCCTGATTCTGTCCTCTCAGACCAAACAGAACAAATCTAATCAATCTTTCACATGACAGCCCTTCATATACAGAAGCCAGTTATCATGACCCTCCTGAGACTTCTCTTCTTCAGGGTAAAGATGCCCAATAACTTCAACTGATCTTTATATGACATGGGCTCAAGGCCTTTTACCATCTTGGTTGTCTGCTCTGGATGTTTTCCAGCTTACCAATGTCCTTAATCTGTGATACCCAGAACTGAACATAGTACTCCAGATAAGGTCTAACAAGGGCAAAGTAGAGAGGGACTCACTATTTTTTTTTTAATTCTTGGAAATGATGCCTCTCTTAATGAAGCCAATTTGCATGAATTTTTAGGTTGTCATATTAAACTAGCAGACCACTAAAACTCCTAAATATTTTTCAGATGAACTGCAATTTTAACCATGCCTCCCTAATGTTATGTACATATGAGGTTGATTTTTTGTACTCAAGCATAAGACTTTACATTTATTCTGAATGAATTTCAGCATTATTAGTTTCAGCTCAATGCTTTAGCTTATCAAGATTTTTTTTGTCAGTTAGTCAATAAACATTTATTAAGCAAATACTATGAGCAAGGCATTGTGCTAAGTGCTGAGGATACAAAGAAAGGCAAGGAGTTCATAGTCTAATGGGGGAGACAGCATGTCAACAAATATGTACAAACAAGCAACAGACAGGATATAATGGGAGGTGGAGAGTCTCAGAGGTTATCTCAGAGGGAAGGCACTAAGATTAAGGCCTGGAAAAGGCTTCTTAGAAAAGGTAGGACTTTAGTTGAGACTTGAACGAATCCATAGAAATTAGAAGTTAGAGACGGGGAGGGAGAGAATTCCAGCTTGGGGGATAACAAGTGAAAATGCTTAGACCTACATGCTAAAAATAGCAAAGAGGGCAGAGTACACGAACCGGGAAAGGTGTAAAAAGACTGGAAAGGTAGGGAAGGGTCATGTTATGAAGGGCTTCAAACACCAGACAAAGAATTTCATATTTGATTCTGGAGGCAATAAAGAGCCACTGGACTTTATTGAGGTATCAGGGGAGAAGGATCACATGAGCAGATTTGAGCTTTAGGAAGATCAATTCGATTGCTGAATGGAAGACGGACTGGAGTGGGAAGAGATGGGCAGGGAAACCACCCAGCTACAGTCTATGTGTGAGGTGGTGGCAATGTAGAGGAGCGAGGGGGGCATACAGGAGAGATGCTAGGAAGAGAAAATCAATAGATCTTGGCAACAGATTGGATACAATGGGGAATAAGAGAGTGAGTAGAGGATGTCACCTAGGTAGTGAGCCTGTGTGACTAGGAGGATGGTGGTACCCTAAATAGGGAAGTTTGGAAGTGGGGAGGGTTTGGGGGGAAAGAAAATGAATTCAGTTTGGACATGCTGAGTTTAATATGTCTATGAGATATTACAGTCTGAGATATCCAATAGGCAGTTGGGGATTCAAGACTGGAGGTTAGCAGAGTTTAGGGCTGGATAGAGTAGATTTTGGCTCTTGACTCTGTCATCCAGTTTATTAGCTTAGGCCAACCACAAATGTAATTTGTAGTATGTCACCTATTCCTTTATGTAAGTAATTGATTAAAAAAAAAACTTTAAATAGAAGAGAGCCAAGCACAGATCTCTGGGATACCCCAGTCCCCGAGACCTCTAACAATGTTGAAATTGAACTATTAAAGTCTACTCTTTGAGTTTTATTATCCAGTCAATTCTGAATCTAATTTTACTATTGTCTAGTTTACATTTATCCATCTTTTCCACAAGAATAGCATGAGATACTTTATTAAAAGTTTTATTGATTGTAGGGAAATTGTATCTATTGTATTCCTCTCATTTACTAGATTGATAACTCTGTCAAAAATGTAAATAAGGTTAGACTGATATGACCTATTCATAATGGAGCAATTCTCACTTTTTCTAATTATTTTCCTTTCTAGATGTCTAGCAAACATCTCCTTAATGATTGGTTCTAGAATTTCGCCAAGAATTTTAAAGCTCACTGGCTTATAGTTTGTAGGTTTTTGTTTCTTTGCCCATCTCCAATCTTGTGGTACCTCTCTTGTTTTCCAGGATCTTCCAAATAATATTTCAATATCTCTTGGTTTCCAAGATTCCCGGTGTCTCTGTAATCATATCTACTAGTTCTTTCAGTACCCAAGAATGTAGTTCTTCTGGGCCAGAATATTTGAATTCATTAACTACCTCATATTTAACTAACTCATATTTATTTTCTAGGGGTATATCAAGTGTTCAGGAAGGACTAACACCCTTGGCATGAAGGTTTGCTGAGCCCTTTTCAGGGCTGTTCATCCACTTGGTGTCCACCTGTCATCCAACTTTCACCTGTGGCTCCAAGAAGCTATGGCATGCACAGTGGCCACATTCTAGTAAAACTATTTCAGCAGATGGGTTAAAACAGATTGAGGGTAACCAACAGGCTTCAAAGCCATTGGTGGGTTAGGAGGATGTCTACCCCAAGCAAAAGAAGACTTCCCCCAGTGGAATGAATGGATGAGAGCAACTTGTTCCAATGGGCCATGAAGGCAGTGGAAGCAGAGGCTGTGGACCTTGGTCAGACACTGAAGACACCAAAGTCATCCACTGTATCCTGGGCCATCGCCAGTCATCTTGACTTTTGTCTTGCCACTGGATTTTGATGACTCTGGAAGACAGAGTGAGGCTGATGACTTTGTGCCACTCTGCCTCACTTAAATCCAATTCACTTGCAATTCCAGACATAACACATCATTCCCTATTTTACTATTTTATTATTTTACTTTTTTTACTATTCTGGGGGCAGCTAGGTAGTGCAACGGATAGAGTGCTGGGCCTGAAGTCAGGAGGACCTGAATTAAAATCTGGCCTCAGATAACTTACTAGCTGTGTGACCCTGGACAAATCACTTCACCCTGTTTGCCCCATCTGTAAAATGAGCTAGAGGAGGAAATGGCAAAACACTCCAGTATCTTTGCCAAGAAAACTCCAAAATGGGGTCATAAAGAGTTGGACATGACTGAAAAAATACTGAACAACAACACATTTAACAATTTTACTATCTTACTGTTTTACTTACCTTGAAGTCCTGTGGTGATGGGTGAGTGATGGAGCAGCAAGTGCGGATACACTGGGAGCTGTAGTCACAACCCTGCACATGGGCAGCTCAGGCCATAAGACCCTCTTCTCACTGGACTGAAGCAAAGGTGGGATTTGGCAGCACCCTGGGTGTCTGAGCAGCTTTTTTTTTTTAACTGTACTACTCCCCTCCTGGTGTGAGGAAGGGGCTAGGAAAGGTAAATTTAAAATTGTCTGCTTCATCCAATCCTGGCCTGCTTACCGCAGCAAGCAGCAATCCCACCCTGCGTCTGAGACACCAAAAAATGTACAACAATTTTTGCAAAGATGATTCCACTCACCATTGGTACACGGAATGCACACGTGATCACAGACCACACAAGATCCAACAGACTTGAGAAATAAACAACTCTTGTGAAAGAACTCAGCAGGTATCACATCCAAATGGCATCCAATGGCATCCTTGAGCAAAACAAGGCTGGCAAATGAAGGCCAGCTTCCTGAAGCTGGAATTGGAACACACATTTTTTGGCTGTGATGTGGAACACTGTGAAGCTGGTGTAGGTTTTGCAATCAGATCTAGTCTAGTCAGCAAGCTTGTATGCCTCCTAAAAGGAGTGAATGACAGGCTCATGACAATGTGGCTGCCACTGGCAGGAAAGTAGCATGCTACTATCATCGGTGTGTATCCCCACCCCCGATCCCAAAGTCATCAATGGGCTGAAAGAGGACAAGCTTGTAATTCTGGGTGACTTGAAGCCATGGAAGGCACAAACTATCAGACGTGCCAGGGTGTCTTTGGGAAGAATGGAGTAGGATGGTCACTTACTACTGAAGACTCATGACCAACTCATGACTCATCACCAACGCTCTCTTCTATTTGCCTAAAAACAACAAAATGTCATGGGTATACCCTGGCAGCAAGCACTGACATTTGATAGACTATATCACTGTGAGAAGAGACAAGCAGGATCTGAGACTGACAAAGGCGATACATGATGCAGGGTGCTGGACTTATCATGTCCAAGCTAAACATTCCCATTCGACAACCGCAGGGGCCCCAAAGTAAGAGGAGGATCAGGAGACTTAACACCAACAGATTAAAGCACTTCTCCATGTGTGAACAGCTGAGTCAGCACACAGTCAGCAACAATGGAGTAGAAAAGGAGTGGGCAGCTTTCAGAGACTTAGAGTACACAACACTGCATTTGTTCACCTGGGCCAGAACAGTCAAAAACATCAAGACAGGTTTGATGAAAATGATGGGGAAATTCAGAAACTGCTAAACGAAAACCAAGAACTTCACAGGGTTTACCAGTAAGACAGTTTGTCTATTTCTAAGAAGGCAGCATTTAACTCCATCAAAAGTAAAGTACAGGGGCAGCTAGGTGGTGCAGTGGATAGAGCACCAGCCCTGAATTCAGGAGGACCTGAGTTCGAATCTGGCCTCAGACACATAACACTTAACTAGCTGTGTGACCTTGGGCAAGTCACTTAACCCCATTGCCTGGCCAAAAAAAAAAAAAGTAAAGTACAAGGGAAGCTGAAAGTGGTGCAAGATTCTTAGTTGAGTAAGAAGGCAGAGGAAATTCAGTTTTACACTAATAGCAACAATCCCAAGTGATCTATGCTGCCCTGAAGATCAATTATGGGCCAAAGACCTATGGTGCATTTCAACTACTCAGTGCTGATAAAGCCACACTAATCAGTGATGAGGACATGATCCTGGAGAGATGGGCTAAAAATACTTCTGTGGTGTTCTCAATAGACTGCCATCAACCAATGCTAAAGCCACTGATCAAATACTTTAGGTTGAAGTCAATCCCTCTCTAGCTGACCTTCCAACTGAAGAAGAGGTTTTGAATGCCATTAGGCTCCTCTCATGTGGCAAAGGGTATGGTGCTGATTCTATTCCAGCTGAGGTTTACAAGGCTGGGGGTCCACTGCTCATACAGAAGCTGACTGAATTCTTCCGGGTTTTATAGCAAGAGGAGGTTATCCCCTGGGAGATCAAGGATGCCTCTATTGTGCAACTCTGTAAAGGAAAAGGAAACTGGTTGTCCTATGAAAATCACAGGAGGAGTCTCTCTCTTAGTCATTACTGGCAAGATTCTTGACAAAGTCCTTCTTAAATCAGTGGATCCTCCACCTGGAAGATGGTCATCTACCTGGGAGCCAGAGTGTCTTCAGAAAGGGCTGAGGAACAGTTGACATGGTTTTGGCTGCCTTATAATTCCAGGAGAAATGCCAGGAGCAGAACAGAAGTCTGTACACTACATTCATTCACCTGGCCAAGGCCTTTGATACTGTCAGTTGTGAGGACTTGTGGGATATCATGGTGAAATTTGGTTGCCTGGAGAAGTTCATCAGTATTGTATGCCAGTTTCACATTGGCATGTTGGCACAGGTTATGGATAAAGGAGAATGCTCTCACGCTTTCTCAGTCACTAATGGAATGAAGCAGGATTGTGTGCTTGCTCCCAAGATTTTTAGCATGATGTTTTCCAGAATGTCGTAAGACACCTTCAATGAGGAAAATGATATCAAAGTCAGCTAACCCACTGACAATAAATTATTTGATTTGAAAAGGTTACAAACCAAGACTAAAGTGAAGGGAGAGTTGGTCCATGACTTTTTGTTCACAGATGATTGTGTGCTCACTGCAGCTTCTGAGGCTGAGATATGATAGAGCATGGATCAAATCTCTGTAACTCTGCTAATTTGGACCTGACAACCAACACCAAGAAAACAGAGATCCTTCACCATGCAGCATCATACTATCCATATGTGGAATCATCAGTTACAGCAAATGGAGAAATTCTGAATGTTGTGGATAAGTTCATTTACATTGGCAGTATGCTTTCCAGGGATGTACACATATATGATGAGGTTGATGCACGCATTGCCAGTACTAGCTCAGTGTTTGAGAGGCTCTAAAGCAAAGTGTGGGAGAGAAGAGGTATTAGGCTACCTACCAAACTGATGGTCTACAGAGCCATTGTACTGACTTCATTATTGTATGCCTGTGAAACCTGGACAGTATACCAGCACCATGCCAGGAAACTGAATCCCTTCCATTTAAATTGTCTTAAGAAGAGTTTGAAGGCCACTTGGCAAGACAAGGTATCAGACACCGAGGTCCTTTCTTGAGTTGAACTGCCAACCATTTGAATTCTACTGCAGAGAGTGCAACTCTGATAAGATGGCTATGTAGCCTGAATGCCAAACATATGTTTACCTAAAAGACTATTTTATGAAGAATTTGAACAAGGCAAGTGGTCACATGGACATCATAAGAATCGATACAAGGACACTTTCAAGGTCTCCTTGAAGAACTTTAGTATCAATTTAAGACATAGGAGACTCCGGCACAGGACTGCTCAGCATGACATGCTCTCATCAAAGAAGGTGCTATGCTTTGTGAGCAAAGTAGAACTGTACTAGCACAAAGAGGATGTGCAAATCTAGAGACATCTCCATCACAAATGTTCAGACAGACTATTTGTGCCTGCCCTATGGTAGAGCCTTCTGAGTTCATGTTGGTCTGATCAGCCACATTTGGTCACACTGTATCTTTGACCCTGAAATCATGATGTCATTGGTAGTCTTCCAGTTTAAAGGACATTTATTCTCTATCAGTTTCCTCATTAGAATATAAGCATCAGGATGATCTGAATCTTTATATCTGTAACCTAGCTTAGCACATAGTAACTACTTAATAAATGCTTTTTTGATTGATTGATCAAGGGCAATTAGATGTGTTCTTATTATCTCCTTACTTAATTTGGGTATTGATTTCCTGTTAGCCATTTTTGTTTTGTCATTTCCACTATAAGAGTCATTCTCATTAGCATAGAAAACAAGCAAAGTTTTTATCCATATCCTTCCATAAACCTGCAATTGATAGTCTAATCTTACCTTTGTCTCAGTCTTTTAACTTTCTCTTAGGGAGGCCTCCTGGTATAGTGGGTAAAGTGCTGGACTTGGAATCAGAAAGCCCTCTGTTCAAATCCAGCCTCAGATACTTGTTACCTGAGTGACACTGCAAGTCTCACAGCCTCAGGTTCCTTATCTATAAAATGGGAATAATAACAGCATCTATTTCATAACAGGGATATGTGTGAAGCATTTTGTAAACCTTAAAGCACTATATAAATAAATATGAGCTATTGTTATTTCCTGTATACCATTGCAGTGGTTAGGGTAGTCTATTTCATAGTAAGAATGTTGGTATTTAAAAACATGGGATGGTGTCACAGAGCAGCTTGAAATCACAAGGGCTACACAATTTTCCCATTGCAATCCAGCTTGCTCTCCTTATTACATTTTGAGCTTAGTTTATTGTCCTGTAATATTAAGGTAGGCTCTACATTCAAAAGGGCTATAACTCCTAGCAAACTATGGGGAACTTAAGATTTAATTAAACTTATAGGTATTTAAAGTATTCAAATACATTTAATGAAACTAAATGAGAAGTCAGTGTGGTGTCATAAAAACACTTGATTAGGGAGTCAGGAAATCTGGGCTGTAGCCACAGCTCTGCTGATAGCTGTGACCTTGGACACCTCTCTGAGTCACCGTTTCTTCATTAGTTAAGCTAGAAAGTCAAACTACATCTTCTAAGGTTCCTTTCAGCTATAAAATGGTATGAATTTAAATATGACTTCCATACCTCACTGGTATGATGGATTTGTGATCTTATCAATGTGGATATCATAATCACTCTTTTTGATTTTGTCCTATTCCTGTTCATGTCCTCCCATAAATTCTCAAGACTGTTTACTGAAACAAAAAAAGAAATAAAAAAAAAGACTTTACTGAATGTTTTGGAAGTTTTCCTTTCTTTCTCCCTTCCCCTCTCTGTATGTGTGTGTGTGTGTGTGTGTGTGTGTGTGTGTGTGGTTATGTATATATCAAATAAGTAGATTGGTCATAGATGGAATAAGAGATTATGGATCAAAACACTTTTTTTCAAAGAACAAAAATCAGTTTTATCTCCTACCCATTCACTCGTCCTCACTGGAAAATAAAAAAAAAAAGATCAGAAGAAAAACTGTGAATGTGAATAGTCAAACAAAACAAATTTCTATATTCTCCAAGTCCAAAAGTGTTTCATTCTTCACTCTATCACCTCTGTCAATAGGCAGGAAGATAGCATGTTTTACTATATATCCTCTGGAATCATAGTTGATCCCTGCATTGATCACAATTCTTAAATCTTTCAAAGTTGTTTGTTTTACAAAGTTGTTATAAGTTATTCTTCTAGTTTTGCTCATTTCATTCTGAATTAATTCATACAGGTCTTTGCAAGTTTTTCTGTAACTGTTCCTTTCAGAATTCCTTAAGCCACAACAGTATTTCATTACATTTATATATTTATTATATATTTATATTTCTTCAGCCATTATCCAATTTATAGGCATCCCCCTAGTTTTCAATTCTATGCTGTTACAAAAAGAATCGGTACAAATATTTTTTTGTACACACAGGTCCTTTTCCTTTGCTCTTTGGGGGGGTATAGTCCTAGCAGTAGTATCACTGGGTCAAAAGAGCATGAACAGTTTAATAATGTTTTGGGAATAATTACAAATTACTTTCCAGAATGGTTGAACCAATTCATACTTGCCTGCCTTTTCACCAAAACTCTTCTAATAGTTGTCATTTTTCTTTTTCGGCCAACTTTTGCCAGTCTGATAGGTATGAACTGGAACCTCTGTTTCTTTTCTCTAATTACTAGACAATGCATTTTAAAACGATTTACGTAATTAACTTTTAAAATAACACTGTTGGATTTGCACAGCCACATGTCACAAGCTTGTAAACTCCGGCAGAAGTACTTGCATTTATTTAGACCATTAGACCACACATCCTCCTGGACTCTGGATGGAACCTGGCCCTAGACTTTTTTTTTTCTTTCTGGGAATCAGCAGCAGAGCCACGACTTCGGCGGACAAATCACAAGATCTCAGATCTACACCTCCGAGGAGATCTCTGCAGCGGTCTAATCCGACCACTTCATTTTACAGATTAGGAAATTTAGCCCGGGGAAGTTAACTGACTTTCCCTAGACTACGCCGGCTTTAGGCATCAGAGGCGTCTTTGAAGTGGACTCCAGTCCCCTCCTCCCCCCGCCCCTCCAGCTCCTCTCCGGCCCCCTCCCAGCTTCCAAGGAAGTGCGGCGGGGGAGGGGCGCAGGTTGGATCCACTTCGAGGCGGCTCTCGGAAAGCCCCGGTTACTTTTCCAGCGCATGCCCGGAGGGGGAAGCAGGGCGGGAGCCCGTAGGAGGACCCCCGAGCCAGTCACGAGATGGGGGAGGTGGCTTCGAGGGCCGGGAAGCCGGCGTGGGGGTGCGAGGCGGGAGGGCGGGGACAGAGCGAGCCGACCCTCGCCCGCCTCCTCCCGGGGCTCTCCCCGCCCCTCCGTCCCCACCCCCACCCCCACCCCCGTCCCTTTTCTCCTCTTCCGGTCCCTCCCCCCCAGCCCCGGCGGACTGTGCCACATCCTCCAGTGACATCAGCCCGCGCCGCCATATTGAGGGAAAGTCGCCGCCGCCGCCGCTTCCAGCTCAGCGCGCCCGCCGCCGCCCCCGCCGCCGTCCCCGCGAGCAGGAGCCCCTTCCCCGCTCGCGCGCCGGCCTCCTCCGGGCCGCCGAGCTAGCCGCCCCGAGGCCCGTCCTCCATGACTCCCGCGGGCGCCGGCGCAGACGGACGTCGCCCCAGCGCTTGAAGCGGAGCCGGTGCGGGCCATCGCGGGCCAGCGGAGAGCCGAGGCGAGGCGGCCCGAGGCGCTCTGCCGCGCAGCCCCGCCGCTGCCCCCGACCTCCGCGGCCCCGGCCGCAGCCATGACCTCGCTGACCCAGCGCAGCTCGGGCCTGGTGCAGCGCCGCACGGAGGCCTCGCGCAGCGCCGCCGACAAGGAACGGGCGGCCGGCGGCGGAGGGGGAGGCGGCGGCGACGACGACGAGCAGAGCCGCCGGGACGAGCAGGACGACGACGACAAGGGCGACTCCAAGGAAACCCGGCTGACCCTGATGGAGGAGGTGCTGCTGCTGGGCCTCAAGGACCGAGAGGTACCGGCCCGGCCCCGGCGCGGAGGGAGCGCGGCCCCCCGGGACGCGGCCCGGCCCCGCCTCGTGGTGCCGGCTGCCCGGCCTGGGGAGGGGGCTGCCCTCACCTGTCTGTGGGGAGGGGCCGCTAGGCGGGCTGGGGGCGGCCGGGGGCGGCCATCCCTTCCTTGCTCCGGGACCCCAGGGCCGGAGAGATCGCCTTCCACTGACCCAGCAGCCAAACATATGGGTTAACGTTTCTCCATAGTCCCTTAAGTAAACATCGCGTTTTCTCAGCCCGGAATGCTGCTTGATAATGCCAGAATGCCCGTTTCTCGAACATCACTCGGCATCTTCAATCGTGGCACTTAAACGGTGTACCATTTTAAATTTGAGATTGCCATGATCCTCTTAGCCCAGCCACCTCCAAACTCATAGGTCTTAAAAGTCAACCACAGATCCTGTTTATGGGAAGAAAAAAAACGCCCCTCCCTTTTTAAAAAACTTGGATTAGAAAAAAGTTATGGAGATTCCAAAGGTCAGATAGAAGTTTTTATGGAGGCGCTGTACTTAAGACGTCAAGAAGCAATTTTAGTGGCGGTTTAAAAAGTATCAGGGTTCTTTGCAATTGACACAACCTCCCTTCCAAGTCTGTATTGGTACAGTTGGCTGAAGCTTATCCAGGAAGTTTTCTGTACATTTCCATATAAGCCTGGTTGATTTACTTTTCTCAGTGGGTGGGAAGAGATAAACAGGGAAGAATCCAGACTTTTTTTTTAAAGTGAGGTAGTTGGGGTTAAAGTGACTTGCCCAGAGTCACACAGCTAGTGTGTGTTATGTGTCTGAGGTTGGATTTGGACTCCTGACTTCAGGCCGGGTGCTCAGACTTTTTAACTAGGACACTTTTTGCAGGGTATATTATTTTCTTATAGGAGAGTTTATAGTGAGAAACACCATTTGGTCATATAGTAAAAGAGTTTGTAAAGTTAAAAGATTTAAAAATCCATGCTATATTAAAAAGAAATGCTTTTAGAGTGATGTGTCAGAACAGTGTTTAAAAATAGGCTTCTGTAATTTTTCTTATGAATTGAACTTTTTTAAAGAATTTACTTGTATTGCAGGTGACATTTTGGTCAAGACAAGAGGTAAATAGACATATATAATCTTGTATGGGCAGTGCTACATCTCAGTCTAGTGTAGCCTTATTTTAACTCAACGAACTAACTACAGACCTGCTGTATTGAGGAGCGAACTTAGAAGAGTCAGTAAATTTTACTCTTTGTGTAAAGTTATCCAAAATTCATGAATATGGGCATAGAATTTCTGTACTGTGAGACTTTTTAGTTTTTCTATCCTAATTTAGCCTTTTCTTTATCCCAGTTAGGCAATATCCAGTGTTAGTTTTTCAGTTTTCGTTACTAAACATTGCTATTCTTTTAGAATACTGGTGTTTGGGAACATAAAAAACCTTAAATTTAACTTTATAGCATGTGATCTGGTGTGTTGCATTGCCTCCTATTCACTTGCTTAGCCTTAGTTCTATAAATTAGTGGCTCTGTGTCATTGACCAAGTTAAACTTGGTATATTTTCAGTCTCCCAAGTATAAATGGGTATGTAATGTCTGCTCTTCATCTGTTTCAGAAATGTCAAAGGATAAATGCAGTATTGTACAAAAGTTGTTTTAAATAAAAAAAATTTACTGTATGCCAAGCACTGGGAATACCAAGAAAGGCGAAAAGTTTGTCCTCAAGGAGATGTAATTCTAATACCAGAGGAGACCTGTATATAAGATGGAAGGAAAGACTCTAGTAGCTGGGGATGTGGAGGGGGAAAAGTAAGGTTGGGGAAGAGAAGAGATCAAAGATAGACTTCTGGGAGAAGTGACATTCAAACAGTCTTGAAAGAAGCCAGGAATTCTAAGGCAGAGAAGAGGAGAGAGAACACATAGGGAACAGCAAGAAGGTCAGTATTGTCTGGTTCCTAAAGTGTGTAGGAGTAGTATGAAAGAAGACAGGTACAGTAGGAAGGGGTCAGGTTGTGAAGAGCTTTAAATACCAAACAGGATTTTGTGATTGGTCTTGTAGGTAAGGAACCCATTGGAGTTTATTGAGTAGGGGGTGATATGATCAGAACTACACTTTAATAAAATTACTTTGGCATCTGAGTGGATGGATTGAAGTGGGGAGAGACTTGAGGCAGGAATTCCAGTTAATTAGGAGGCTCTTGCAGTAGTCCAGGTGAGAAGTGATGAAGGCCTAAATTAGGACAGTGACTGTGTGAGTGGAGAAATGGTGGATGTATAAGAAAGATGGACAAAATTTGGCAACCGATTGGATACGTGGGGTGAGTTAGAGTGAGGAATTTAGGATGACACGAGGTTGTGAACTTGGGCATCAAGGAGGATTCTTAGACGTAGGGAAATTCAGAAGATGCCAGGGTTTAAAGGGAATGAGTTCTGTTTTGGAAATAATTATAGGCCTTCCATTTTAAGCTATTCAGTAGACAGTTGGTGACAAAAGACTGGAGCTCAGGAGACCAAGTAGGGCTAGATATATCGATCTGAGAATCGATCATCTGCATAAAGATGATAATTGAACTCATGGTAGCTGATGAGATCTCAAGGTAAGATTCTGTTAGAGGTAAGAGAGAACATTTGAAGAGAGCCTTGTGGATTGACCACAGATAGTGGGATTGTGGTGGTTGAAGATCTAGCAATGGAAACAAGAAACTACTTTGAAATCTTTAGTAGAAAACCACTGTTTTATAATGTTATGGAAATATTGTATTTTTTTTCAAATTTAATTTAAAACAACTTTTAGAATTTTGAGATGACCAGTGAGAAACTGCATTGGTCTGTTTTCAGTTTGTGAAGGCTTAAATCCTTTGGCTTTCTCTGTATTGTTATTTTTCCCATGAAGATAATTTATCCCTAAGCCTCTCATTTGATTTCATTTAATAGTTTTTGAAATTTAGACACTTGAATATTTTTCAGTGGTAGAATCAGGCTCCAAGTAATTTAAGCTATTTGTTTTACCTCATTTTAAGAATTGAACTGCTTTCAGTGTGATTGGTATGATCAGAGTAATTGGATTTAGAGCTCACAGGGACACTAAAGATCATCAGATCTAATCCTTTAATTTCATATATAAGAAATTGAATCAAGGAGAGGTTCTGTGACTTGCCTAGGATCATAACAGGCAATAATTCACACCCAGAGCTCCTAGACTCTTACATCCAATATCTTTCCACTATGCCACATTTGCCCAACTGTGACTATCCTAGATAGCTTGCTGATCTCAATACTAGTCATAATTAGAAGAAAGATTTGCATTTGCTTTGAGAAGTTACAATTTTGTGGAGGGTTAGCATAGTTGATTTTTATATCAGTTTTTCTCCCTGTAGTAGACAATAGTTACTAAATTCATAGATTGCCATAAATATAGTATACATAGTTGGATCTCAGCAAGGCATTTAACAGTCTTACAAATGGAAATATGTAGACTGAATGATAGTACTGTAAGGTGGTTTCAGAATTGGTTGGATGAATAGAAGCAGAGATTGTTGAGAAACATCATGGTTTAGTAGAAAGAGCACTGGTTGAAGAACAGACTATCTACTAATTGGCCATGTAAAATGAAAAGTGCATGAGAATAAATGGTTAAGGACAGCCAGTGTAGGAGACTCAGAGGGGAAAGTTGATATTTTATATGTTGAAATTTATGTATTTAAATTAAATAGCTATAAAGCAAGATATATGCATTGGTGTATCTTAGTATTATTTGCTAAGTGTCTGCTATGTACCAGGTACTGTGCTAGCTAAGTGCTGTTTATAATCAACTATTTCTTAAGAAAAGAAGAGTGACAAAACCTCTGATACTGTGCTATTCATTCATTTTCTTGAAGAAGAAACAAGGCTACCTTTAAAATGAATTTGCCCTACCATTGGGGAGGTTCTCATTAATCTGAAGCTTCACAGTATTTTTCTTGGAATAAATTATTTTGTAGAAACTGTAAGTATTCCATTTATATTCAACAGTGAATTTATAACCCCCCCCCCAAAAAAAGAGTGAGCAATGGCCTTTCTGTGAAGAGACCTGTTATTGATTCCTGGTTCCAAAACTAATCAACACTTAGCTCTGGTAAACTTAGCTCCTTTCTTCTCCATACAGGGAAATCTGGTCAGCCAGGCAGAGTGTGTCCTTGGAATAGCCACCAAATCCTTAAACTGGTTTTTTTATGCCCAATAGGTGTCCAGGAAGCCACTCCCACAAAGTCTGAGGCCACCAGAAAGCTACATCTGTTGCCAAGTGGCTTGAGCAGCCTTAGGCCCCCTGGCCATTTAAGTCTTGGAGTCAACTTTTTTCTCTTTTAGGGAAAGAATTAGCCCAGAGGTGTCAAACACCTGGCCTGCATTTCTGAGTGCAGCCCAAACCAGATTAACTTGTAATTGGGAAATATTTAACCAAATGAATTAAAAAAAATTGGTAACATTACATTTTAAAACTTAAGTCAATATGCAGCCCACAGGGATCCATATGTACACATTAGAGGCCCCAGTTTTTATTTGAATTTGAAACCCGTAAACTAGCCTCACCTTTATGGAGGATGGGGTTAGATATTGATCCTATATCAAGAGTTTTTATTATCTTTCCTTTCTCCAGAGTGCAGAGAGCCAGCCTCCCGGAGTGCCTGACTTGCCAAGATGAAGTTGGATGGAACGGGTAGAACCTGTGCAGTTCTTGCTGTGGGTTCCTAGTTAGTATTAGGTTAGGACATGGGATCATAGATTTAGCCCTGGAAAAGATCGTATAAGCCTTTGATTCCATTTTATAGATATGGAAATTGAGGTAAATGACTTGCCCACAATCACACTGTTCGAGTAAGAGTTTTAAGGCTGATGTTGAATCCAGGTCTCTTCCTCATTCCAAGTATTGTGACTTCTCCAGAAGACTAGAACACTTTTGCTGCCCTAAGGAGGCCATTTATTGCTTGGTTTCGCCCAAAGGGGTGCAGTTGGGGGGATGTTGGCAAATAAGAGTAGTTATGGTTGTGTTGGAGACAGTTGACTAACACAATAAAAGTCATCTGACCATTAGGTCACGTATCTCTTCAGGAAGGCCATGACTTTCTTAGGATCCTGGTTTCCACTTCACTTAGGAAGGGAAGGGGGAGGAATTTATATTGTACCTTTTATATGTCAAGCACTGTGATAAGGGCATTGCAAATTATATCATTTTATCTTTGGAGACTACTGACTGCTAAGGTCTAACTTTTTGGTCCTGATTCAATTTATTTATTTATTTCAAGAAGAAAAGTACAAAAAGAATTAAATTGTGACTCATTATAAACCAGTCATTTTACTAAAATAAGACATCAAAAGTAGGAATAATTCTGTCATTTGGAAAAGCATTTATTAAAACATTAATATTGCCCTTCTATCTTTTAATTCAGAAGAATGATTTAGATTTGATGTATACTGTCAGTAAAATAGTGAATGGAGTTTCATGTGGCTTGTGGTTTTAATCTTATTAAATTTCAGTTATAGTTCGTATTTTAAGATTCATATATGCTTTGAAAGAAATAATCTTGAAAATAAGAAGACTTTCAGTGATAATTTTATTTTTAAAAGCATCACATAAAATGAATTAAAGTTTTTAAAAATAGTTTTCAGTAATTTCATGAGCTACTTGTTAGGGTGTTGTTTTTTTTTTTAGGTAAAAAGGTCATTGATAGTAGGGCAAAGAGGTGGTAGTTGTATATGAATTGGGCTTAGACCTGTTAGGTACTTGGTAGGATCTGACATCATTTTCTTTGTTGAAAATGCACAAAAACAATGGGAAAAAGGGATGGTGGCAATGCCCGATTGAACTGATTGAAAATTCACTATTTATGGATGTTAGTCTTGAAATTGAGCATATTTAGTAAGGCCTACTATAATATAGTTAGCACTAGTGAAATTAGACCTAGTGTTAATACTTTAACTTCAAACCAAAGTTGTTAAGATTTTAAAATGGATTTTTATTGATATTTTTATTTTATATCACCTACATTTCCCTCCTGAATCTCACCTCATACCCTTCCTACCGGGTCATCCCTTACAACAAAAAATAAGAGAGGAAGAAAAGAAAAAAAAAGTTCTGCAAAGCCAATCAACACCTCAGAAAAGAATGGTGCTCAGGTAGTCTTAGTGAGGTGGAGTCTTTTCAGATCTCTTTGGGCCTTGCCCAGTCATTGTGATTTTATAACATTCAGTTCAGATTGTTTTGTTCTTCTTTTCTTTTGCTTTGTTGTCATTGTGTATATTGTTTTCCTGATACTGTTTATTTCAGTATGCATCAGTTCATATTTCCATGTGTTACTAGTTTATTGTTTCGTTATTTGCGGTTTCTTATAGCATAATAATATTTCTGTTATTTTTATGTGCCGTGATTACTTTGGCCATTTCCTAATCAATGGTCATCTATTTAATTGTTAGTTCTTTGCTACCACAAAACATTGGTATATATGGTGTTCCTTTTATCATTGACTTTTTTGGAGTATATGCCTAGCATTGTAGTCTCTGGGTCAAAGGATATAGACATTTTTGGTCAGTTTCTTAGCATAATGCTTTCCATAATGGTTGAGTCAATTCACAGCTCTAGCAACAATGCAATACTGTGCCTATCTTTCTACCAGCCTTCCAACAATGACATTTTTGGCTATCTTTGTCAATTTGCTGAGTTAGAGGTGAAGCCTAGAGTTGTTTTGATTTGCATCTCTCTTATTATTAGTGATTTGCAATAGTCTTTCTTATGGTTAGTAGTTTACATTTCTTTTGAGAACCATTTTCATATCCTTTGATGACTTATCTATTGGAATAGAGTTAGATTTATAAAATGAAAGAGATCCTTAGTGTGTTAGTGAGCAAATTTATTACATTTAGAAACCTTAAATTACCAAAATTTATGTGGAATGGCACATTTTGGTTAATGTTAACCAGAAATTTTTTTACTTGACTCCCTCTAACTTTAAAAATTTCTGATGTATGTTGTAGCAATACATTCCTCTGCCTTTGCAAACATCCTAGAGTGAAGATAATTTAAGATCTTGCTTAATGAAGATTGGATAAATTTTGTTTCGTAATCATAGCAAATTTTAGGATTTTCTTGGCCATAAGTGCTTTGTGAATGATCAAATGCTATTTTGACAATGTGATTGTGCTGTAAGTGTTGCAGATTCCAGGATATTTAGGTGATAAAAGGTTCAATGTGTAGTGACCGCCATGATATAAACTGAAAGTAGGAGTTAAAGGGAAAAGCAAGGATTTTCTTCTAAAAACTAAGTGCACAAAATCTGGTTTCATACATTTTAGTTAATTGTATTTCACTTGAAACTATTATAGAACATTTAAGTTGATGATTATTTGTTCTCTTGGACTTGGTAGTCTTATTTGTAAAGCTGTGTAAACCTTGAAAACCCATGAAAGTGACTTCATATATTAATGAAATCAGAAATGTGGTCCCTGTCTCTATCCATATATGTTAGGTGTTATTGTTATCATTATGACCTCCAGTGAATAACGTGGCAGTACTTAATTAAAATATTCTCTGAGAAAGAAGCTCTTTCGAAGAAGTTAATATTTTAAAAAAAATAAGCGAAACAATGTGAATTGATATTAGTGATGTTTTAGTACTCTTATTCACCATTTCTGATATTTTTTAATGTATCCTTTTGCCTTCTGTATATTTCCTTTTCTAGTAACTGGGATGCTAACAAGGTATATTATTGAAATGTATCATCATTAATTCAGTTATTACTGTAACGTGGAAACTTTCTGTAGTGTAGAAAATTTATTATGTTAGAATTGTAGGCTTTAGAGCTGCAAGGGTTCTTAGAGGTTGTCTGGTCTAATCCCTCATTTTACAAAAGAGAAAACTAAAACTTGGGAAAGTGACTTCTTCAAGGTTACATAGGTGGTAGCCAGTTATTATTCTTTCCATGATACCATAGTGCCTTCCAGTAAATTTAAGGATCACATGTTACATATCTTGACTTGTGGCTCTTGTGTTTATAGGCATTGGAGAGTATGTTAGATATTTTCTTTTCTTTTCTTTTCTTTTTCCTTTGGTTAGGCAGCGGAGTTAAGTGACTTGCCCAAGGTCACATAGCTAGTAAGTTTCAAATGTCTGAAGTCAAATTTGAACTCAGGTCCTCCTGACTCCAGGGATGGTGCTCTACCTACTGTGCCGCCTAGCTGCCCTCCGGATATTGTCTTGATGTTATATGGTGAAAAAGACACCAATAAAATTAGTTACTTGGCTTAATATTAAATAACACATGTGAATTGTGTTGACCTTAGCATTCTAAAATCTATTCTCGCAAGTAATTGTTAAACAGATGTGCTAAGGATATAAAAATGAGATTATGTTGAGAAAAACAGCCCCAGTAAAATAACTAAATTGGAGAAATTATCTTTTAATCTTTTATTTTATTTTTTAAAAAATATAAATTTATTTGTAGTTTTCAACATTCATTTCCACAAGTTTTTGAGTTTCAAATTTTCCCCCCGTCTTACCCTCCCTCCACCCCAAGATGGCATGCATTCTGGAATATCCTTTCCCCTAGTCTGTCCTCTTTTCTTTCTCTCTCCCATTCTCTTATCCCCTTCCCCTTCTATTTTCCTGTAGGGCAAGATAGACTTCTGTACCCCATTGTTTTTAAAACTTTAGGTTTCAAATTTTCTCTCTTCCTCCCTCCCCACCCACCCTCATTGAAAAGGCAAGCAACTCAATATAGGTTGTACATGTGCAGTTATGCAAAACACTTCCATAGTAGACATGTTGTGAAAAACTAACTCTATTTCCCTTAATCCTATTCTGCCATCCCATTTATTCTATTCTTTCTTTTGACCCTGTTCCTCCTCAGAAGTATTTACTTCTGATTACACCCTTTTCCAATCTGCCCTCCTCTCTATCATCCCCCTGCTCTCTTGTCCCCTTCTCCCCCTATTTTCTTGTAGGGTAAGACAAACTTCCATACCCAATTGAATGTGTATGTTATTCCCTCCTTAAGCCAAATCCTATGAGAATAAGATTTACTCATTCCCTCTCACCTTCCCCTGCTTCCCTCCACTGTAAGAGACTTTTCTTTTCTGTTTTTTCTTTGTGAGATAATTTACCCCATTCTACCTCTCCCTTTCTTCTTCTCTGAGTATAATCCTCCCTCATCCCTTAATTTTATTCTCCAGATATGACCCCTTAATCTTCAACTCACCCTGTGCCTTCTATCTATCTATCTATCTATCTATCTATCTATCTATCTATCTATCTACATACATATAATTTTTTTCCTCCAACTACCCTAATACTGACAAAGGTCTCATGAGTTATAAATATCATCTTTCCATGCAGGAATGTAAACAGTTCAATCTTAATAAGTCTCTTATGATTTCTCTTTCCTGTTTACCTCTTCATGTTCACTGGAGTCCTGTATTTGAAAGTCAAATTTTCTATTCAGCTCTGGTCTTTTCATCAAGAATGCTTGAAAGTCCTCTATTTCACTGAATGACCATTTTTTCCCCTGAAGATTATACTCAGTTTTGCTGGGTAGGTGATTCTTGGTTGTAATCCTATCTCCTTTGCCCTCCAGAATATTATATTCCATGCCCTGGTCCTTTAATGTAGAAGCTGCTAAATCTTGTGTTATCCTGATTGTGTTTCCACAGTACTTGAATTGTTTCCTTCTGGCAGCTTGTAATATTTTCTCCTTGACCTGGGAACTCTGGAATTTGGCTATATATTCCTAGGAGTTTTCCTTTGGGGATCTCTTTCAGGAGGAGATCTGTGGATTCTTTCAATTTCTATTTTGCCCTCTGGTTCTACTATATCAGGGCAGTTTTCCTTGATAATTTCTTGAAAGATGATGTCTAGGCTCTTTTTTTGATCATGGCTTTCAGATAGTCCAATAATTTTTAAATTCTCTCTCCTGGATCTATTTTCCAGGTCAGTTGTTTTTCCAATGAGATATTTCACATTGTTTTCTAATTTTTCATTCTTTTGGATTTGTTTTACAGTGTCTTGATTTCTCATAAAGTCACTAGCTTCCAATTGCTCTATTCTAATTTTTAAGGAAGTATTTTCTTCAGTAATCTTTTGGACTTCCTTTTCCATTTGGCCAATTTTTCTTTTTAGGGCATTTTCTCCTCATTGGCTTTTTGGACCTCTTTTGCCATTTGGGTTAGGCTTTTTTAAGGTGTTATTTTCTTCAGTATTTTTTTGGGTCTCCTTTAGCAAGCTGTTGACTTGTTTTTCATGATTTTCTTGCATCACTCTCATTTCTCTTCCAGTTTTTCCTCTACTTCCCTTACTTGCTTCTCAAAATCCCTTTTGAGCTCTTCCAAGGCCTGGGACTGATTCATATTTTTCTTGGAGGCTTTGGATGTAGGAGCTTTGACTTTGTTGTCTTCTTCTGGTTGTATATTTTGATCTTCTTTGTCACCAAAGTAAGATAATATAGTCTGACTCTTTTTGCGCTGCTTGCTCATGATCCCGGCCAATTACTTGAGTTTTAAACTCTTTGTTAAGGTAAGAGTCTGCTTCCAATGTGGAGAATGTACTGTCCCAAGCTTCAGGGGTTTGTACAGCTGTTTTCAGAGATACTTGTAGGTACCTGTAAATTTTCAGTTTTTGCAAGGTAGTATGATAAGGGGTGAGGTGTTTACTCCTTTCCTGGCCTGTGACCACAAGTATTCCTTCTGTCCTGTAAGTGTGAGGAGGGGTTCCTCTCCACAGCCACTACAAGCTCCACCACACCAGAGTTCCTCCTCACCCCAGCACTGCCACCCAGAACTGTGACCCAGATCCACACACGGGCAAAGGAAGAGATTCCTGCCTCCGCACTGGCAAAGAGATCCCGCAATCCCTCTCTGATCAGCCACTGGATTCCCCCTCAGTCTGTGGGCCAGAAGCTCGGGAAGCAGCTGCCCCTCCCCCCACATTCTTGGGCAATGAAGCTGAGACCCTGCCTTCCTTTCTCATCACCGACAGAAACAGACTTTACCCACTGACCTTCTAAGTTGTCTTTGGCATTAGTGGGTTGAGGAGTCTGGAAACCTCCACAGCTGCCCGAGATTCAGTCCTCTGAGGCCTGCTCCAGGTTCTCTGAGGCCTGCGTTCCCACGCTGCGCAGCCTGGCGCGATACACCTTTCTGATCAATCATCCAGGTTGTCTTGGGCTGGAAATTTGTTTCACTCTGTCTTTTTGTGGGTTCTGCTGCTTCAGAATTTGTTTAGAGCCATTTTTTAATGAGTATTTGGAGGGGTTTGAGGGAGAGCTCAAGCAAGTCACTGCTTTCACTCTGCCATCTTGGCTCCCCCCCAATCATCTTTTAATCTTTTAAAATGATTTCTCTCTGATCATCCTTTATGGTTTATTTTAACTTCAGGTATCTAAAAGAACTAATTTAGCTTTCATTTAATAATATCTATCCAATCCCATTGTAATGGATGCCTTTAAAACTTCTTTGTCTGACAGAAAGCTACCCAGGCCCAAATGTAGTGGGTATGCTCATTTTAAGTTGTGTTATATAAAAATGCAATAAATTAAATTGAATGACCCCTTAGGGCTTCTTTTAGCACAGTTTATAATAATAATTTTTAATGATACAGAACCCTGGATTCTTTAACTTTTCTTGTAGCTGCTTCTTTTTTTTGGCTACCTGCATCAAAAGATGTTTAGGAGAAATAAAAGGAGGTGAACCTACTCTGAGACTATATGCAGTATATTAATTGGACCACTTGTAAATTGTTATAGCCAAACTGGTTGTGTGTGGTGTTCCCACTTATGAGCAAGGACTGTGTTGACTTAAATGGACTGATTTGACTGTAACATACTTCATTCCTTATACTTTGTTCTACTACTTGTTCATCGTGATTAGTATAGATTTATTGGGAGAGAAGGCTAAAAACTCTTTGCTGAAATGAAATTTTGAGGTATAAATTTCAGTCCTTGTTGATCTCTACCTCTTTAACAGGAGTATTGTCTGTACAACTATAAAGAATGACAGAATTGTTCATCTGTTTTAAAAAAATATATATTTTTGCTGCATTTTGTTTTTATATTACCTGCATTACCAATATATTCCTCCTCTGTCCTTCCATAGAGCCATCCTTGAATAAGAATAAAGAAGATAAATTTGGCAAATCTAGTTAATGCATTGAGAAAGCCTGATGGTTTTATGCATTCTTGCATACTGGTTGCTTCTCACCTCTGCAGAGAAGTTGGGGATCACCTGTAGTTTGTGTCTTCTACAGTTCTTGTCTACATGAATATGAGACATGTATTTTAGTAAGATTATTTGCTAAGTTAGCAGTTCATAATTATTTTTCCATGAGTATGTGATCAGATGAGGGACAGATGTCATTAAAAAATTACTTGTGAGTAAATTCCACCTTGATTATAAGTTCTAGAATAATGTGTTTTGATATTAATTGTGGTTGATTGCTTTTGTTGTTCTTATTATTGTTTGTTTTAAATTTTGGACCAAGGACAGGAGAAGGAAGGCGTGTACACATTATAAGTACTTAAGAAATATTTATTGAATTTTAATGAAAACCTGGAGGAAACTGTAGGATGAGGATATTAACAGCATATTAAGTTACAGAAGGCATAAATGCGTGTTTATAATCTCAAGAATAGAATAGATACATTTTTTGTTTTAATTCTTTATACTGGAATCATTAAAGTGACTTTAGTCCTGAAATACAGATAAATGCTATCTTTTTGAATATGAGATATAAGACATGCTCTTTCCATGAAAGAGTTTATAACCAAGGTACAGGGTAACAGAAGTTGTTTTCTTGTGAATTATGGACCAGAATTAAGATCCTTATCTTCCCCCCCTCTTTTAAAAATTTATTCAATAAGCCATATAACTTTTTTCTTTTTTTTTTTTTCTTATGTCTTCTTGCTTCTCCAGGCAGCATCTAATAATATCATTTGTACCATCATATTCTCTCTATTATGTACAAGGTATTATTAATAGAATACTTCTTTCTTTCTTTCTTTCTTTCTTTCTTCTTTCTTTCTTTCTTTCTTTCTTTCCTTCTTTCTTTCTTTCTTTCTTTCTTTCCTTCTTTCTTTCTTTCTTTCTTTCTTTCTTTCTTTCTTTCTTTCTTTCTTTCTTTCTTTCTTTCTTTCTTTCTTTCTTTCTTTCTTTCTTTATTGGTGAGGCAGTTGGGGTTAAGTGACTTGCTCAGGGTCTCACAGCTAGTAAGTGTCAAGTGTCTAGTCTGAGGCTGGATTTGAATTCAGGCCTTCCTAACTACAGAGCCAGTGCTCTATTGAGCCACCTAGCTGCCCCTAGAATACTCTTCCCCATCAAGATAATGGGTAGATGATCATAATACTTTTTTTCTAATGGTTTCCCTGCCTCATGTCTTTTATTCAGTACTGTCCATCCTCTATAACAGAAGTGTCAGATGAGTGTCAGACGCTCCAGAGGGTAGCCCAAACCAGATTAAATTGCAATAAGTAAATATTTAACATAATAAAGAAATAAAGCATATATTTAAAAATTTACGTTTTAAAACTAAGTCAGTATGCAACCTGAAGTGATCACTTACAGATTAATGGCCCTCTTTCTATTTGAGTCTGACACCACTGCTGCCAAAGTGATAGTCCTAAAGCAAAAGTCTGACCATGCTACTCCCCTTTATTCAGATCCCAGTTACTTCTAGAATCAAACATAAACTTTTCTCTTTAACGTTTGAAGCTCTTCACCACTTGGCCAATTTTTATCTTTCCAGTTTTTTTACACATAACCCCCTGCATGAACTCTGTGATCCAGATATATTGCCCTCCTTGCCATTCGCACACCTGCTGGTGGCACTCCTGTCTCTTATCTTTTTGCCTTTGCACTGTTTGTTTCCCATGTCTAGAATGCTCTTCTTCCTCACTTCTTGGAATCCCGGGTTTCCATCAAAATTCACCTCAGGCTCCATATTTTGCATAAGGCCTTTGCTAATTTCACCCCTCCCCAACCCTTCCATATATATTCTCCAGGTCTTGGGACTGTTTTGGCTTTGTCTGGCACATAGTAGAAGCTTAATAGGTGCTGATTGACTGGGATAGGTGCTAGAAGTTCAAAATACCACGTTTGTTTTGTTTGTTTTTTCTCCTCCTCTTGATGGTAGCTGGTTCTTATTTCTGAGCCAGTCAGTTAAAAACATTTTTGAGTGCCTTACCTATAAGGTACTGTTCTTAGATCACACCCACACAACAATCTGGTCTTCCATCAGGGTGCTGTATCAGACAGTGCTATCAGGTTTAGGGAAAGAGAGACTTTCAGAAGAAACCATATCTGTTAGCAATATTGCTGCAAGTAGTGACGTAGAATAAGGAGGACTGAGGAGTAGCTTCCCTGAGTCAGGTTTCAATCCCTTCACCCCATAGAGCTAATCTGTCATTCATACTTCTCATTCCCCACAGTTAGAAACTGCTGATGGGACTTCCCAATGATGCCAGTGGCAAGTGGATCTTAGAGGTGAATTTCCTTGTCTGAAACTGGTCTGGTTCTGTTCAAGCAGCTCAACCATGTCATGTTCTCCTTACTGAGAATATGGAGACAAATCCCACCCATTCAGAATTAGAAGCAAAGACTGGGTTTCAGGCAGCAGTTTTTCAGGAGAACTGGAAAGGGCATGTTTGAGCCAATGAGTTCCAAGTTATGTGACCTTAGTCCCAGGTACTAGAGTTCTGAAAGAATATAATAAAGAGTGTTTAGAGTGGAAAGAATTAAAATGATGAAAAAAAATTTCTTTTAAAAAAAATGGGCCGCTAGGTGGCACAGTGGATAGAGCTCTGGCCTTGGAATCAGGAGGACTTGAGTTCCATTCTGGCCTCAGACATTTGACACTTACTAGCTCTGTGACCCTGGGCAAGTCATTTAACCCAGAATGCTTCATCCAAAAAAAGCCAAATAAATAAATAAATGAAACAAATGAAACCTGCCTTTAAAAAAAAATAAAAACTGGGACTGGACTGTTAACTCCTCGAACAAGAACTGTCTTTTGCCTTTCTTTGTATCCCTAGCCCGTAACACAGTATCTTACACATAGTAAGCATTTAATAAATGCTTGTTGACTTGACACACATTTAAAGAAAGGCAGCTATGGATAGAAACAGTCCTTTCTCTTAATGAACTTCCAGTGGTGGAGACAGAATAAACATGCGCAAAAAATTTGGGAGACAGAATATATACAAATTTATGTAATTATTCTTTAATTTCGAAAGATTGATTTCATTTATTTAGGAACACCTTCCACCGACCCATATTTTAACCCCGCTCTCTTGGTGCACTTAACTAGTCTATTACTCCTCAGTATATTGCTGGGGCTATGTTAAAAGTCTTTCTGGTTTGATGAGATTTACCAGATGTATGCTCTGCCAAGATGGTCTTCAAGAATCCAGAGTCTTCTCCATTCCCTATGCATCAGAATAAGACTTTAGTGGAGGCGATATAGGTATAAATACAAATTGTACACTGTTTAAAAATTACCAAAAATCTAAACTTATGGAACAGAAAATTTCAGGGGTAAATCTTCTTATAAAGCCAATTTTTGAAAAATTCAAACCTTTTCACTCTACTTAAAGTATACCAGAGGAGCTCTGTGATGAATCCAGTTTTTCAGGAATATCTGCTCTATGAAGTGAGAAATATCTGTATGATTCTAAAATCTAACAAAGAGAACATACCTTAATGAATCTATGACCTTACAAATGTGAGTGTTTCCTCCATTTTATTATGCTGGTTGACTTGACTGGATTGGGAGAACTTAGTATTTAAAATATAGATTTTTCATGAGAAAAAAAGACCCATGTGTTTTTGTATCAGGAATCTTCTTATTATTTAAAGCTCTAAAGCATGTATCATATGCAATCTAGCCTGTTTTCTTCCTTCTGTCTAGTTCTGGACCCACTTCAGTGTTCCTGTCTTAGGTAGAAGTACTAATTTAGTGGACTGGCCACCCAGCTGCATGTCGCGGGCATATTTCATCCATTTGGTTTTTCATGTATTGAAAGAACAGTGTGCTAATAATTAGTGTATTTAGCCTAAAGGAGAGAAGACTTGGGAAGGACCTCAAAATTGTCTTCAGGTATTTGAAGGTCTGTCATTAGACTAGATTTACCTGGCTACAAAGGATAGAAATTCCAAAGAGACAATTTTTGGGGGGGGAGGGAGGGCTAGGCAGTGGGGTTAAGTGACTTGCTTAGCATCACACAGCTAGTGTCAAGTGTCTGAGGCTGGATTTGAACTTGGGTTCTCTTGACTCCAGTGCCGGCGCTCTATCCACTGCATTACCTAGCTACCCCCAGAAGAGACAAATGTTGAAGATATATAAGGGAAGATTTCTTAACAGTTAAGGCTATCCAGTGGTAGAATAGAGTTTCCTAGACATTGTGGGTTTCCCCTCACTATTGGTCTTTCAGCAAAGTCTGGATGACCACATAGGTTATGATTAGAAGGGATTATATTTTTTAGGTAAAGTTCCCCCTCCCCATTTTTTTTAACTCTGAACTTAAACACCCAATAAAATTAGCATTTCTATAGAACAGAAAGAAAATTGTACATAAAACTACAAATCATTATTATGAAAGCTGTCCTACTTGTTATTTCCCTCTGCCCTTCTATTTTTACCTGTGAATTTTAAAAATGCTTCATTGAGATGGAGCAACTATTGATATTCTTTTCCCCACCTTCTATCCCTCTCAATCTCCAGTGGTGGGGAACCTTGTAACAACTAAGCAATGTTAAGCAAAACAAATTCCTACATTGGCTTTTAAAAATTTTGTTTTCTTCCACACTGCTCAGATGAAATTTTTTTTCAAGTACAGGTTGTGATAGAGGTCACATATCCTCAAACCTGTGCATTAGGAAGATAATTTTGGTAAATTCACAAATGGTAGATTGGATAGAGGAGAGATTGCACCCAGAGACAACAGTTGGGAGACTATTTACCATCTGGTGAAATCTATTCCACTGTTGGATGTAATTATTAGGAAGTTTTTCCTTAGATAAATTTAAATTACTTCTCTACAAGTTCTACTCATCGTTCTTAATTGAAACTATGAGGCCAAGCAGAAGTCTTAATTTTTCTTCCTTGTTAAAGTCCTTCAAATACTTGGCTGTTTTTTTCCCTAATTCTTTCTACCCATAGAGGTGGGGTGGGTGGGGTGTGAAGGCACCTGAATTTTGGGGGCGTTCCCTGCCTAATAAATTAGAGGTTGTACTAGGCTATGGCCTACATAGTCTTCTCTTCAGACAGCACCACATTGCCACTTCCTCATTGATGTTTTAGGTAGAATTTGAAGTAGATAATCTGTAAGGGTCCTTCCATTTCTTAAGATTTTATAATTCTGTGATCAGTTGCTGTGCTGTTAAGGAGACCTGAAATTTCTCAAAATTTCTTAATTAAAGAAGATTTTAAATAAAACAGTAATCCTTTAAAATTTTTTAATGTATATCTTTGCATCCCTTCTCTTTCTAGAGAAACGTCTGTTATAACAAAGAATGAAGAAAAAGGAGGTTCAGAAAAACTAAGCAACTCATTAAAAAAGTCTTGACAATTTTTGCAATTTTCATACTCAGTCCTTAAAGAAGATTAGAGGTACCTTATATCTCTTTAGGACTAAATGTGTTCCTTATGATTTCACAACATTTAGTTTTAATTATTTTGTTCTTTCAGTTACAGAGTTGGAGTTATTCAGTCATCAGTTGATCAGTATTAGCATCTATGTCCTGGGTTGTTGTTGCTTTGTTTTTGAAGAGGACTAGTGAAATCACAGGGTGATGTCTTGACTTGTGTGTGAATTGGATTTAAATGAGGCAGAGTTGCAGAAGTTTTTTGCCTCACTCTCTTCCTGAGTCATGGAAGTTCAGTGGTAAGACAAAAGTCAGAATGACTAGTGATGTCTTGGGATACAGCGGATGATCTTGGTGTCTTTGATGTCTGACCAAGCTCTAAGGGCTCCACATGGCCTGCTTCTGCTGTCTTCATTGCTATTGAAACAAATTTATCTCATCTGCCCATTCCCCTGGGGCAGATCTTTATGTAGTTGAGATAGATATCCTCTTAAAGTCTTGGGTACATGTAAGATGAAAGCTTGAGGAAGTAGTCTAGTCTAGTGAAGGATATAGGAAGCTTGGGAATTGTTGAAGACAATAGGGAAAGAACCAGTAGATAGAAAGAGGTTGAAGATTAAAGAAAAGGGGGAATTGTATATATTGTTTCCCTGCTTCTGCTTCACTTTGTATCAGTTCCTATGTCTTGCCATACTTCCTGTATTCATCATAGTCATTGTTTCCTATAGTTCAGTAATGTACCACTCTTTTATATACTACAAATTATCCTTTTACCAGTTGATGAGAATCTTCTTCACGTTCTGTGCTACTACAAAAAGTGTTGGTATAAAATAGTTTGGAGTGTGTGGGATTTTTCTTTTTGTCATTGACTTCCTTGGGGTATACGTCTAGTAGTGGGATCTCTATCAGAGTTTATGAATGGACATCATAATAATTTCTTTCAACTAATTAGAAATTGCTTTCTAGAAAGTTGGACCAATTCACAGCTTTATCAACAGTATATTAGTGTTTCTGTCTTCATCCAAACTTCTTATTTTGACATACTTTGCCAGTTTATGAAGTGAAATTTTGCCAATTTATTTATCATCTTTGCAAATTTATGAAGTGAAACTTAGTTGTTTTAATTTATATTTCTTATTATTATCTGGAGCTGTGTTTCATAAAGTAGTTCACAGTTCTTAGGAGAACTGTTAGTTTATAGCCATGGGCTATAAAATACTCTTTTGATCTCCAGCAATACCACTACTAGGTCTGTATCCTAAGGAGACCATAAAAAAGGGAAAAAGACCCACACATAAAAAAATATTTATAGCAGATTTTTGTGGTGGCAAAGAATTGGAAATTGAAGGGATGCCCATTAATCAGGGAATGGCTGAACAAGTTGTGGTATATGACTGTAATGGAATACTATCGTGCTAAGAAATGATGAGCAGGCTTCAGACAAACCTGGAAAGACTTGTGTGTTCTGATGCTGATGAAGTGAGCAGAACCGGAACATGGTACACAGTAACAGCAACATTGTGTGATGATCAGCTATGTTAGACTTAGCTTTTCTCAGCAATACAGTGATCTAAAACAACTCCAAAAGACTAGTATAGAAAGTGCTAACCACACTGGGAGAAAACTATGGAGTCGGAATGCAGATTGAAGCATAATATTTTCACTTTTTTTTGTTTTTTGTTTTTTCTTTCTTGTGGTTTTTCTCTTTTGTTCTCATTTTTCTTTTATAATATGCCTAATGTGGAAATATGTTTAACAGAATTGTACATGTATAACCTATATCAGATTGCTTGCTATCTTGGGAAGGGAAGGAGGGAGAAAAATTTGGAACTCAAAATCTTATAAAAATGAATATTGGGGCAGGTAGGTGGTGCAGTGGATAGGGCACCAGACCTGGAGTCAGGAGGACCTGAGTTCAAATGTGGCCTCAGATACTTGACACTTAATAGTTGTGTGACTCTGGGCAGGTCACTTCACCCTGATTGCCTTGCAAAAAAAAAATGAATATAGAAAAATATCTTTACGTGAAATTGGAAGAAAATAAAGTATTAAATGTTACACATATCTCCTTTAACCACTTATCTGTTGGGAAATAATTTTTAATGTTATATTTCTGTTATTGATTTATTTTCATTATCATACCCTTAGAAATATTTGCTATAAAGATTCCCCCCAACCCCCATTCCTCATTTATCTCATTATAGTTGTGTAATTTATTTGTGAAATAAGTTTTTTTTATTTTATGTAATTACAGTTACCTGTTTTGTATTTCGTGATTGTCTATCATCTCTATCCCATGTTTGGTTAAGAGTCTCCTTCCCAATCCCTGCTTGATACATAGTATTTATTCATTCTCTCTCTCTCCTTCTCTCTCTCTGTAAGACCTTTAATACTTAGGTCATATATCTGTCTGGAGCTTACTGTGATGTATGGTATAGGATGTTAGTCTAAACCTAATTTCTCCCAGACTGCTTTTCAGTTAGCCCAGCAATTTTTGCCAAATACGGATTTATTCCCCAGGTTATTTATGTGTTCTAGTTTGTTGAATGCTGTGTTCTTGAGTTCGTTTTGTCTCTGCGTCTTCCTTTTCTAGCTAGTTCCACTGGTTTTTTTTTTCATCAGTATGAGGTAGTTTTCATGATTATTTCTTTATAACGTAATTTGAAGGCTGAAAAAATTTCCCCCTTTATTCTTCCCCACCCCCTTAGGATTTAGATCTTTTCGTCTTCCAAATGGATTTTATTTTTTCTCTTTCTGTGAAGTACTTTTTAAAAAAGCTTTATTTCTAGTAAATTGACTGATGATCATATCAGTGTATTTACTCACGGTGCAGGGAATGGATCTATAGGAATGGTAGCCTAGTGAGAGTATAAGGGAGAGGTGAAGCATCTTGGTGCATTGGAAAGAGCACTGTATTTGAATCAAATCAGCTGCTTGCTACTGTGTAGCCCCAGGTAAGTAATTTAACCGCTCTGGTGAATTGAGTGGTTTGGACTACATGGCTTCTGTGTTCTCTTCTAGGTCTAAATCTGTGATACTTTTAAGTGTGTCTTGGCATAGAAACAACTGGAGCATACAAGAGAGGTGTGAGGGGACATAGAGTTGGTAGCTGAAAAGCCTTGCAGAGAATATTGATTAGTTGGTTTTGCTTGATTAGAACAGAAAGTTTAAGTTGTAAAATAATTAGGGAGGAATAGTTGTGGGATGAAATTTATATTGTAGAGAATATTGGTTTGAGCAATGAATGATAGGAAGAGGGCCTTAAATCATACTAAATTTGCATTGACATTGGAGCTGTTATTGGTTTTAGTGATGTAATCAAATTGGAATTTTAGGAAAGTGTTTCTTGCACTGTGTAGAATGGATTGGAAGAGGGTAAGGCTTGAGGTAGGGAGGCTTTTGTCCTTTGTTTAAGCAAAAATTATTAGGTCTTGTTACCTGTTGAGTTTGTAGAAATAAACAGATGAGGCAAGGTCTGAGAGACTGTGAAAGAAGAACGGGTAGGGTTGCTTTGGCTATTAGGGGAGCAGAATGATCTTTGTGTCAAAAAATAAAAAATCCCAGAACTTGATTCTTAGGACTTCAGTTTTTTAAAAACACTGTCACATGGTTTTTCCTACTAAAAACATCAGCTTTCCACAAATAACTTTTGAATTTGTTTTCTTTTTTATTTTACAAAACTATCACCATATCCTGTTGGGAATTTGCTTCAAAATCCTACTGCTACAGATAAGTCAGGACAAACTTTTCACAATTGAATTAAATTATGGTTTGACAATTAATGCTATCCTTCTCCATGTGTGTTTGCTGCCAATCTGTTTAACTTTGAATACAGTGGAATCTCACTTTTATACCTATGTTAATCAAGTAGCATAATCAGAAAAAATACATTGAAAAATAAAATTCATTTTTGATAACAATTATCATATCGTTGGAAATGAAAGCTATGTTTGAAGGAAATCGTGAATATTTTTTGGAAATATACTATCAACATGAGATTTCTTTACTTCTAGAGTAAGAATAATGTACTATTGGATGATACGCTAACAGAATCTTTGTAAAACAGGTCATTTTTTCTTTTAATATATTTATTTTACATATATTTGTAGTCTCTCCCTCCCCACTGAATGGTAAACAAAAGAAAACTAAAACCTTTATAACAAATCTACATAGTCCAGCAAAACAAATTCCCATGTTTATAGTCTCAGCCTTTATATCTAAATCATGAACCCATTTTGACTTTATTTTGGTATATGGTGTGAGATTTTGTTCTGTGCCTAGTTTCTGCCGTACTCTTTTTCAGTTTTCCCAGCAGTTTTTGTTAAAGAGTGAGTTTGTATCCCAGAAGCTGGGGTCTTTGGGTTTATCAAATAATAGATTACTATAGTCATTGATTACTGTGTCTTACCTATTGTGCCTAACCTATTACAATGATCCACCACTCTATTTCTTGGCCAGTACCAAGCAGTTTTGATGTGAAATTTGAAGTACAGTCATCAGTATGTGTTGCTAAAGTTGTCAAGATGAATGTCATAGCAGTTGAGGTGGTCTAGGAACTGTAAAACTAAATTCTTAAGAAGGGTCATAGGTAGGGGCAGCTAGGTGGCACAGTAGATAAGCTCCAGCTTCAGAGTCAGGAGGACCTAAGTTCAAATCCATTCTCAGTCATATGACACGTACTAGCTGTGTGACCTTGGGCAAGTCACTTACCTCTAATTACCTCACCAAAAAGGCAAAAAAAAAAAAAGGTCATAGGTAATGAAGCACGATATAGACTAAAGTAAGATTGCGTGCTAGGTTAACATGGAAGGTAAGAGTGTCCTGGTCAGTAAATGACAACATAATGATGAGGAAGGGGTGACATCAAATGGTATGAACTTCAAAGAGAGGAGATTGTTGAGTGATGGTAGTAGACTTGTGACCTGGACTCCAGGAAGTTTTTAGTGAAGACTGTGAGATGGCCTCCTGGCATTATGGTATCACAGTGATGAGCATTTTTTGTTAAAATATTTATTTAAATCCTGAAATGAAAGCTTGAAGGTGGGAAAATACTGTTTGTTGTTTATTCTAGGCTTTAGTAAAAGTTAAATTTAAATACCATATAGAATTTAAATGAGATCTCATCACAGTCATATCATATTAAAAGCCATTTTAGCCCTTTTAGTCTATGTTCTTCTGACAAACAAGTATGTATAGCCTAGAAGTAATAGTTCCGATATAGACTAAATCTGTTAAGCATACAGCTCCTCTGAGTTTTTGAACATCAGTTCAAATACTTTGCTAACATTAAATCTAAGCTCTTATGTGGTATATTGAAAATTAGTTAAAAGACCTTATCATAACAAAGATAATATTTAACCTCACTGATAATTTTAGAAGTTACTGGTCTAGTAGGCTGAGAAATGTATTTTATAAAATTAGCTAGGAAAGCAAGCTCACAGAAATAAAACAAGGTTTTAACTTTTAAATACTTGGAGCAATTTAAGTGCTTAAGAAATGTTTTTTCATTCATTCGTTGTACCACAGATCTGTTAACATAGTTATAGGGGTTTAGGATGAGCGAGTTACTTATTTTTCTCACTTGTGAAGCAATTTTTCTTAGGCAAAAGGATTATTCTTTTTGCTAAGATTTCACAATTACAGATTCATCTTAGCAACCAGATAGTCTCCTCTTTTAATTGAACAGAAGTGCTTCATCTAAATCTTACAGTGTCTTGATGATAAAGTCCGTTATTCTTGTTAGGTTTCTGAAGTGGATGAAATTTGTAAACAGAAAACAGTGCAGTAATCAGAATACAAAGATTGGATATCCATGTTGGATATACATCTTTCCTTGAAAATAACAAAAGGCTGTATCACTGTCATGCCTTTCTTTGACCTTTTTAGGGTATATTCTCAGTAGTTTGATGGTCAAAAGATATGAACTCTTTAGTTCCCACTTGTTTTCCAGAATAATTGGACCGTTTCACTACGTCATCAGTAGCATGTTAATTTGTCTTCTTTTGGAGGGGAGTGGGTGCAATTAGGGTTAAGTGACTTGCCCAGGGTCACATAGCTAGTATCTGAAATCAGTTTTGAACTCAGATCCTCTTGGATCCAGGGCTGCTCCTCTATCCACTGAGCCACCTAGTTATCCATCTTTTGACAGCTTCACTAACATTTATTATTTCTGGTTTTTGTCATTTTTGTTAATTTGCTAAAAAGGAGAAACCTCAGTTTTGTTTTTTGTTTTTATAATTAATGATTTGGATCAGCCTTTGATGTGGTAGTTGATTTACAGTACTTTCAAAAGCTTTGTTCACCTCCTTTGTTAGACTACTTATCTATTTGGACCTGGATATTGGTTATGTATGTGCAAATTTCATTATGTATTTTGGATATCAGACTTGTTTCAGAGACAGCAGATGCCAATATTCCCCATCCACTGCTGCTTCATAATAGCTGCGTTGATTTTGTTCATGCATAAATTTTAAATTTATGTAATTGAAATTGTCTTCTCTTTTTGATCATCTTTTATTCCTTGTTTAGTTGAATTTTCTGTCATATTGATAAAAGTTAAAATCCTTTTGGATATATACATATACATACATACATACATACATACATACATACATACTATATATGTATGTACATATATCATAATGTGATCTTTTATGTGTAGACGGCATTGCAGTAGCCAGATTTGCCACTGCTATGTTGTATTCTCTACATACATAGATATACAGACATGAGTACTTGTAATGTGTCTTCTTTTGTCTTTTAAATTGCTTTTACTTTCTTGTGACTTATGCATGTTTCATTGTAGCGTTCCTGACTAGATTGATTTCAGTATTTGTTAAAATATTTGAAATTCTGGGGCAGTTGGATGATTTGCAAAGAAAAAAGAACAGAATATTTGAAATCAGAATTTTTAGTTGCAGTAAATATATAGAATACCACGTAGGGGAAGACAAAACTTTTTCCCTTCTCAGTATTCATCTATTCTCTATTTGTAAAACTAGTTTTTCATCTCTACTTAAAGAAATATAAGGGAACTAAATTTAGAAGAATGATTTACCTTGAGCAGACCTTCTCAGTATTTTATATACAGATATATTGAGACATAAATATAATATATTTATATTGTGATATGTTTTGTAGGAATGTTAGGTATGACTAGTAAAGGGCTAGAAAGACAGAGCATTTTGCAAGAAACTTTGTTGTATCCCCAGAACAGTTTGATTTTGAATTCAAAGAAAATTAGATATTTTACCACCACTTTTTTTTTTTAAACAGGGCTACACATCATTTTGGAATGACTGTATATCATCTGGATTACGGGGCTGTATGTTAATTGAATTAGCTTTGAGAGGGCGCCTACAACTAGAGGCTTGTGGAATGAGGCGCAAAAGTCTTTTAACGAGAAAGGTAAGATACAGGCTATTTTTCTTTAGAGATTGGTTAAGAACCTTGAACGTGGAAACTGTCTCCAAATGAAAAACATTACTACTCATCGAACTTTCTGAAATTAAGGAAGAAGCCTTTTTTTTCTCCAGCAAAACTCAATACATGATATAGCTAAAAATTGGTTCACTTAAATTCAAGTATGTTTCTAACGGTATCTGAAAGTAGTCTGTATCCATCTTTTTTGCATGAAAAAGATTCCGAACTCTGGCTAATATATTAGATTATTGTACATTTATGCTTAATATATTTTGTTAAGCTAAGTTAGGACAGGTCTTTTCATAGATTGTGAACTATAATTAGTGCTTCTGAAATCATAATTCTGAAGGAACTGGCAAAATGTTTCTTTTTTCTACAAAAGTTTGCTATTCATGAGCCAGCTATCCTGTTTCTATTTATCTTTTTTCAGTAACATTTGAATACTTTCCAGAATTCGGCTTTCAACACTCTAAGAATTAAGTCTCTGTGTAGGTAGACAGATCTTACTTCTCTTGATGTAATGAAAGTGTTCAGTGTTGGTTACTCTGTGGTGAGTCTTTTACAAACGCTTTCTTTTCCTCTCCTTCTCTTAAAGCAGAGTATAGTGCCTTGGATTTTTCTCAGAAAATTCTGAAATGTTCCTGAATATAATAAGACCATATTTGTTTTGTATAATCTGTATTACCACTCTTCTTATATGAGGTTGGTTTTTTTTTTTTGGAGGGGAAGTTTAAAACATCACCCTCTTAAAATTAAAAAAACAAACAAACCAATGTTGTACTGTAGAGATTCTTGATATTTCCACCTTAACACTTTGAATGCTTATAAATAAAAATGGCACTATTACTCTACTCATTTTCCTCTTGTAGGGAAAGGAGCTAGGTAGGGAACACAAAATCTTCTTTGTCTAGTTCCTAGAATTGGCTCCTTCCCAAATTACCCCCAACCCTAAAACCAGAACTATTTGTTTGTGTAAAAGGTTTTTTTTTCCTGTGTAAAAGTTACACTAAATGTTTTCATTTTTGTAAGTAATACTATTTCATGGTTTTTATTTAGTGCCTGGTAGAAATTTGTGTTAACCACCCTCATTTTAAAAATGAAAATACTTCTAGTAAGGTTGTTAAAGGGACTATCAGTCATTCATACTTTAGTGTTAATTTAGATTGTTTTTTTTTTTTTGTAACATCACAGAATCTCAGGATTGGAAGAGAACTCAAACACTGTGTGATCAAATCTCTATCTAAACAGGAATTCCTTTTGTAACATACTCAAAGAAATGACTATCAAGTTTTTGCTTAGAGACTTCTAGTAAGGAGAAACTCCAGTTTCTACTTTACCCTATATTAAGCCTAAATTTTCTTCTTTGTAATGTCTAACCATTGATCTTAGTCCTCTGAAGCAAAACAAGTTTAATCTTCTGAAAAAAGCCCAGTAGGAAAGCTATCATATCCCTCAAAGTCATTGCTGCTTAGATTAAACTACGCAGTTTCTTTAGCCAGTCCTCATGTCATGAGCTGGAGGCCCATTATTACCATCCTTGTTTACCTCCTTTTAAAGACTGACCTCCATATCCTTCCTAAAATGTGACACCCAGACACGAACAGTTTCCTAAGAGTAATTTGATTGAAGGATATTAAGCTGGTGAAAAGTAGGAGATAGTGTGTTATAGGGGAAGGAGCACTTATCTGGAATCAGGACCCAAGTTCAAATCCTGCCTCTGACAGCTTGCTGCTTGTGTGACTTTGGGCAAGTCACTTAATTTCCTTGGGCCTCAATTTCCTCAATTGTAAAATAAAGGGGGGTTGGACTAGTGACCTGTTTTCAGGTCTCTCCTTCTAGTTCTGGATCTGTGAATTATGAAAACTAAGGTAGGATGGGGTTCAAGAGGAGGAAAAAGGAGGGAAAATTAAGCAGTGATGTCACTGATAACAAGTAATAAAAGTATGAAGTCAAAATACCTGATTTACTTGAACTGTAGCTTGTTAAAACATTTATGATGTCTTAATACTCAGCAAATCTAGAGTAAATATGAGGCGCTCAGTTCCTACTGTTCTGTTTTATGTTAATTTCCCAAGTGACTTGAGAGAAGCAAAGGTTTCTTTCCTAGCTTTATTTTAAAGTTTCAAACACTTAAAAAGATGTTAATGGTGATAATTGAATAGCACTTTTTTGTTTTAAAAATATCGACATTTAAAGATTATTTTCCTCTATCAGGTTAAATTTCCATCTAAAGAAGAGCATAAATAATTCTTATCCTGATAAGTCTTTTGCTTCAAATAATTTTCATTTTTATGACATACTGAAGATTGATTCTATTACCATTCAGCCTTGACTTTTGTCTTATATTTTTAAAAGAGAGGGGAGGGTATTGGATTTTAAACATGAAAGACATAAGAACAATTTGGAATTAAAGAATAAAATGTTTTATTTCTTACTAAGAAGTTTGAGGGGTTTTTTTAGTGCAAAGTTTTTAAACTTTTTCTTTTAATTTTTTCATTGACTAAGTGGAATCAGATCTGTGTATTTCTTGTGGATCAGATTGCCTCTTTGGAAGACTTGCTTTAAGTGATATCTGTAAAATTACTTATTTTAACATATTTTGTTAGATTACTTAGATGAGATTAAGCATGTAATATGTTTTGAGAAGATACCTATCAAAACAATTGGGAATATTAAAAAATGTAAATTGATTAGCTCCAGTTACTTGGATTCCCTTATTTGGAAAACTTATGTATTATATGACTTTAGAGACACTGAAGAACCTGTGTTTTCAGTGGTATGGGTATTCTTTTCACTGATACAGATCACAAAGCCTTATTAGTACATGGTTTTGAGTTGTAATGGCCAAAGAATATCTTGATGACTTATGGCAGAGAATCACCCTCTGCTCTGAGAGGCCATGTTAGCAGAGTCATAAGTCTGATAGGTCTTACTAAGGCAGAAAGGGTTCAAGTATAGGTGGTGGACTATCTAGTTTGCCAAGGTTTGTCAACAGAAGGCGCATTTTAGACCCTCAGAAAATAATCATTGAAAGAAGGGGAAATTATTTATTTAAATGTTTTCTGATGTACCAAGAACTTTGCTAATCCTTGGGGGAAATGTGAGCAAAGTCGTTGTTCTCATTGAGTTCTAATGTGGGGGGTATGTTCTAAAGGGAGATAGCAAGGCTTGGTGGTCCAATACATGGGGGTCTAAGGGATGCACAGCAAGGTGGATGTCTTGACTGCAAGCTCATCCATTTGCACACTAGGAAGTGTATGTCCCTCAGTACCTGGTTGAAGAGAAAGACAAAGCATTTCTTCAAAGTGTGCTTTGTTACCTGCCCTGTATAGAGAGGCTCACAGTGCAACAGGAGTCACACTGATGCGATCCCTCTGGGGCCAACAACTTCTGGCAGATTCAGGGTCTGCCTCTCCTGCTGCCATGGTGGAACCTTTCCTAAAGAGAAGGAGCATTTGTTGTAACCAAGGCCTGACTTGCCCAAGACATAATAACATAACGTTTATTAAAATACAGTTTTTTGAATTACACATTTAAAAGAAAAAAAAGAGACAAATTTCTGGTTTACAAATGACAAGCTACAAAATGTTAGTTCCACGTAGAGTTGTTTTTCTGTGGTGCAGTATAGTTTAAATGTTACTAGACTTGGCTCCAAGAGGGCAGGAACTGTGTATTTTTCATATATCTATATATACCTTCCCTAGTATAGTACATTGAGAAACAGCATGAATTTGTAGTGAAGAGAGAGACCTGAGTTCCACCAGCCTTTGACAGTGAATTAGTTTTGTGATCCTGGGTAAGTTGCAGCCTCTCTGAGTCAGAGTCTCCTGGTCTGTAAGATGGGATAACAATGCTTGCATTTTTCATTATGAGCATCAGATGAGGTAATGCTTGTAAAAAGTTTATTGCAAATCTTAATGGACTGTATTAAGAAGAGCCGCTACTATCGCGTGTAACAGTAATGATACTTGAATTTCAGGAGTGAAATCAGTGACAGAGAAACTGAACATACTGGTCCAAAAAGTCATTGTGTTGCTATTCAGTTTCCTCTCCCAGTATTCTACAGCAAGATAACAGGCGTCCCTTGATTACCCAGACCCTATTTGAATGAATATAGGAAAAACTGAACTCATTGTCTTTATCCCTAAACCCTCACCCTTTCCAGTCTTCCCTTGAACTCTCAAGGACACCACCATCCTACTCCTTCAGGCTCAAAACCTAGGTGTCACCCATGACTCCGTATTGCCTTTCATCCCCCCCTTAACTAGTCTGCTGCCAAGGCCTTTCGTCTCTGAAATTCTTTTGCATTCGTACCCTCTCTTTTCCAACAATGCCCTGTTCAGGCACGCACCTCCTGAATTATTACAATAGCCTGCTGGTTGTTCTGATTGCCACACAGTTCTCCCCACTCCCGTCCATTCTCCGTTCAGCCCCTGAAGCAGCTTTCCTGAAGTCAAGTTGGACCATGTCTCCAGTAAACTCAGTAAACTCTCGTGGCTCTTTCTCACCTCCAGGATCAAATACACAATCTTCTCTTTAGTGATCACAGCCTTTCAGAACCTAGGCCCACCACCCCAACTCCCCTTTCAAGTCTTCTTACCTCTTCCCCTCTTCCCTGCTCCCCATGTACTCTGCTGTCCAGTGACACTAAGCTCTTTGTTGTTGGTGGAACAAGTTATTCTCTTGTGCCTGGAATACTCTCGTTCTTCATTTTCACCTCTTAGCTTTTCTGGCTTCTTTCAAGGGCCACCCAAAATCATAACTTATGCTGGAAACTTTTCCTAGTTCTAGTGCTTATTTTAATTAGTTTTTATTTATTCTGTACATATTTGTTTGCATTTTGACTCTTCCATTATATTGTGAGCTTGATTGAGGGTAGGGGCTGTTTTATCTTTCTTTGCATTTCTAGAACATATTCTTATTGCATGTCTGAATAAATGAAAAGCATTTACTAAGCCCTCACTGTGTTCCCCGCTCTGAGGATGCATATTCAAAATCAAGACAGTCCCTACCTTCAAAGAGTTTACATTCTAGTGCTTGAGACAAATAAAAGCCTGGTGACTAGAGATGATCTAGGGCCAATTACAAAGATGATGCATGGAACAAAAGGTCAGTCTGTTGTTGGGTCCTTTACTAAGTCTCTATATTTAACATTTAATTACAATTTTCTGAACTAGAGGTGGAAGCAGGTTATGCATTTCGTGGCAGGGTGAAGATGAGGCTGTATGGTTCACAGGAAATCTTAATTAGAATTCTGGAAAACTTTGCACTTAGCAAATAGAGAAAAGAAAGCATGTGATTATAGGTTATCTTTTCACTTTCCTTACAAAAGTGTGAGTTTTTAGGATTTACAAAAAGTGATTTGCTAAAAAGCAGAATAGGAAAACATGGAGAGAGGTGGTATGATAGTAGATGAAAAGGCATGAAAGTTTCAAGTTTAAAGGTTCTTATGGTTTCATCTTTATTTGAGCACTAATTAATTATAGAGACTATTCTTAGGGGCAGCTAGGTGGCAAAGTGGATAGAGCTGTGGGCCTGGAGGCTGGAAGACTTATCTTCTTCAGTTCAAATCTGGCTTCTGACATTTACTAGCTGTGTGACGCTAGGCAAGTCAAGTCACTTAACCTTTTTTGCCTCAGTCCCTCATCTGTAAAATGAGCTGCATTATAGCAAACCACTCTAGTATCTTTTTTTTTCCACTCTAGTATTTTTGCCAAGAAAAATGGAGTCCTGAAGAGTTGGACAGCACTGAACAACAAAAATTCTTTTTAGACTTTCTCTTGCCTTGCTTGTTCTTTCTGGACTTTTTGCTTTTTTCCTCACTTTTATTTTTCTTTTCTTGCTGAGGCTTTGGCAAGTAGGTTTGCTTATATGGCAAAGCTATTTGTGCCCAGACTCTGGAGTATGGTTTTTTGGGTATCAGTTATTGATGTAGTCTGGTGTCCGTATCCCTCTTGAAGTCTTTTAGCTTGGTAATTTCTCCATATGCCTTGTGGTATATCGATGAGAAGCAGCATTATGTAGTGAATGTAGAGTTTCATTTTTGGAATCAGAAGGACAAGAGCTTAAGTCCTGCTTTTGAGATATGTATAGTAGATGGATGGCACTGCTTGACTCAAACCTGTCAGTGCCCCAGTCAAGACTTACAGGTGACTTGCCAATCTTAATTAATCGTAGGTCCAGACAAAACAAAAACATCAAAACCAAAAACCAAACCTAAAAAAGACCCATGTCTCTGTGTCTGTGACTTAGAAAAGAAACTTTTCTCACACCTTGATTATGCATGAGAAAAACTCTTCCCTAAGTGAAAAGGCATTTTTTAAGTGCTTGCTATGTGCCAACATAATTTCAGGGGATACAAAAGCCAAGCCAGAAGGGGCAGCTAGGTGTCGCAGTGGATAGAGCACTGGCCGTGGAGTCAGGATAACCTTTGTTCAAATCTGGTCTTAGACCATTGACACTTACTAGCTGTGTGACCCTAGGCAGGTCACTTAACCCAAATTGCCTCGCCAAAAAACAAAATCCTCCCCACCAAAAAAAGCCAAGCCAGAGTCTTCTTTCATGAAACTTAGATTCTTTAAAAAAAAAACAAACCCTAGGGTGTCCCCAAAGTTAAAACTTTAATAGCTTAAAAATGTCACTAAGATGTGGGATACCATGTTTAATTATCATACATACATAGAAGTATAGATACCTGTATACATATATATTTATGTATATACATGTATGTGTAATATATGTGTGTATATATGTATAGATAGATAGTGCAAGTTTGAAAGGGGTTAAATGTATAGGTCAGGCTTGGCCTAAGAGATTGGGATGGGAGGCAGATAATTTTTATTGGAGGAGGGGAGATCAGGGAAGCTGTAGTGGAGGAGGTGACACCTGAGTTATTCCGTAGATAGGGAAAGGAGGGTGGTGATGAGGGAAATATAAAACAAATACCAGGAAAGCAATTTATATGTAAAAGTGGGAAGGAGACTTTTAAAGAAAAAAAAATTTTTTTTTTGGCCACAACCCTGGGTAAGTCACTTAACCCCGATTGACTCACAAAAAAAAAGAAAGAAATTTTTAAAAATTTAAAATTTAAATCTAAAATTTAAATTGTAAATCTTAAATTTATTTTTTAAAAAGGTGTTTTTTTTTTAAAGAAAAAGAGGGAGAAAAAAACCCAGCAAAACCAATCAGTGTATTGTAAAAAATCAGATAGCACATGTGGTTGTTCCGTAGTCATAGACTTCCTTTCTCTGCAGAGAAGTTGTGCGTAATAGCTTCTTTTTTTTTCTTTTTCTTTTTAAAATAACTTATTTATTTATTTTTAGTTTTCAACATTCACTTCCATAAGATTTTGGTTTTTAGGCAGTGGGGTTAAGTGACTTGCCCAGGGTTACACAGCTAGTGAGTGTTATGTGTCTGAGGCCAGATTTGAACTCAGGTCCTCCTGAATCCAGGGCCGGTGCTGTATGCACTATGCCACCTAGCTGCCCCAAGATTTTTAGTTTTAAATTTTCTTCTCCTCCCCCTCCCCAGGACAGTGTGCAGTCTGATATAAGCTCAATTTGTACATTCATATTAAGCATATTTTCCCATTAGTCATGATGTAAAGAAAAATTAGAGCTAATGGGAGGAACCACGAGAGAGAGAAGAAACAAAACAAAACAATAAAAGAAAAAGAGAGCGTCCATCTGCATTCAGACTCCATAATTCTTTCTCTGGATGTAGATAGCTTTCCATTGTGAGTCTTTTGGAGTTGTCTTAGAATCCTTGCATTGCTGAGGAGAGCTAAATTTCAAAGTCAGTCATTGAACAATGTGGCTGTTACTGTGTACAACATTCTCTTGGTTCTGCTCATTTTACTCAGCATCAGTTCACATAAGTCTTTCCATCTTTTTATGAAGTCCACCTGCTCATCATTTCTTATAGTACAGTAGTATTCCATTACATTCATATACCACAACTTGTTCAGTCATTCCCCAATTGATGGGCATCCCCTCAATTTCCAGTTCTTTGCCACCACAAAAAAGAGCTGCTATAAATATTTTTGTACAAGCGGCTCCTTTTCCCATTTTTATGATCTCTTTGTGATATAGCCTTCGAAGTGGTATTGCTGGGTCAAAGGGTATGCACATTTTTGTAGCCCTTTGCGCATAGTTCCAAATTGTTCTTCAGAATGGTTGGATCAGTTCACAACTCCACCAACAATGCATTAGTGTTTCAGTTTTCCCACATCTTCTCCCACATTTATCATTTTCCTGCTTTGTCATGTTAGGCAATTAGATTTGTGATGTGATACCTCAGAGTTGTTTTGATTTGCATTTCTCTAATCAATAGTGATTTAGAGTATTTTTTCACATGACTATAACTTTATGCACATTATTTTCTTGGCTTTGCTTACTTCATTTTAAATCTAATAGTTCATGTAAGTCTTCCTGTGCTTCTTTGCTTTCATTGTTTCTTGTTTCTTTCAGCATAATATTCAGTTATGTTCATATACAAGAGTTTATTTGGCCATTCCCCAATTAATCGGCGTTCACTTTGTTTCCATTTCTTTGGTACCACAAAAAGGGTTGCTATAAATATTTTGACACACATAGGGACTTTGACCTTTAAAATTGATTTCCTGGGGTATAGTCTTTGTAGTAGAATTTCTGGGTCACAAAAGTACGGACATTTTAGTCATTTTACTTGCATAATTCCAAATTGCTTTCTAAAATGGTTCTACCAATTCACAGCTCTACCAATAATCCTCTAGTGTGCTTGTCTTCTCACCTTTCCTACCTTGACTTCTGTTATCTTTGCCAGTGTGCTGAGTGAATTGAAACATTGTATTGATTTTCATTTCTTTACTTAGTTATTTGAAGCATTTTTTCATATGGTTGTTAATGGCTTACAATTCTTCTTTTGTGAACTGATCATATCCTTTGACCACTTCTATTTGGGGAATGCCTTTTGGTTTTACATGTATCATGTGTTTTTGTATCTTAGATATGAAACACTTATCTGAGAAATTTGGTACCAAGATTTTTAAGAGGTTTACGTTCTAATGGGGAAACTAGCACATTTAAGGGAATCAGTCAGTAAGCATTTATGGCTTTTTATTTATTGAAGGAAGCTAGGAAGCAGAGATGAGGAGGGAAGGAATTTCAGGCAGGAGTGATAGCCTGGAGCCAGATGAAGTATCTTGTTTGAGGAACATCAAGGAAGCCAGTGGTACTGGATCAAAAGTAAGTGTTAAGGAGGGAGTTTGATGTGTAGGGTGTAAGAGGACTGGAAAGGTGGGGAGGAGCTAGGTTATGTAAAGTTTTATATTTGATCCTGGAGATAATAGGGAGCCACTGGCCTTTATTGAAAAGGGACACAGTGGCATGATCAGACCTACACTTAAGGAAGATCAATTTGACCTTTAGGAAATAAGTTTGACTACTGACTAAAGGATGGACTAAAGTGGTGATAAACTTGAGGAAGGGAGACCAGTCATAAGGCTGATCCATGTTTGAGGTGATGGGGGCATGCACAGGAGTGCTTAACTCATTTGATCCTCACAACAGCCCTGGGAGACACCATGGCCTGGAAAGAAGTAGGTGGGGTAGAAGGACTAGAAAACAGAGACTCCGTCCTGGAGGAACTTCCACTCTTAGTCCTTCTTTCTCCTGATTGGTGATTGGCTCTCCCTGAACATTATTTCAAGAAAACCCCAACTATCTTGCAGTTTACCTTTTCCAAAACTACCTTTCCTCTCAAACCATACTCCTATCAACTCTTCCTATTCCTAGTTGCACTGTCAATCCACTCCCCCAAAGCCCCAATCACCATTCCCATCAAGTGCCTGTCCCTGTCCACCTCAGCTAAGTGGTCCAGTGAACAAAGCAAGGGATCTGGAGTAACTTAAGTGGCTTAAGTTCAAATTCTGCCTCAGACATTAGCTGAGTGACTACCATAGGTGAGTCATTTAACCTGCTTCAGTTACTCCATCTGTAAAATGGAGATGACAATGGCATCTACCTCCCAGGGTTCTTGATAGAAGCTACAGTCCTTTCTAGCTCAAAAATCCTCGGACTCTATTTCCTTGAAGTCTTTGGAAGCTGCCTTCTTTCTTACCTCCATCCCGCAGGTTTTATTTTCATTTAGCTACCTGAATCAGATTGTACTGGATTTTCTAGGCTGGCTTTGCTTTTAAATGCCTCTTCCACCTATGTCATAGACTTCACATCTCTAGCCATATCACATATTATTTACCAAATGGATCACCAAATGAAAATCAGGACTTTTGAGCTAGAAAGGACTGTAGCTTCTATCAAGAACCCTTATACTATAGTTGGTTGGTTGGTTGTTGTCCTTTGTGCATGAGGAGGACCAAAATGATAGCACTATGTCTGGGTCATCGTACAGTGTAACAGAATTGTGATCGGTCAAACCGATATGAGCTCAGAAGGCTCTACCACAGGTTGGGCACAAGTAGTTCACATAAACATTTGAAGTGGAGATGTCTCTAAATTTGTGCATCTCATGTTTCCTTTGAGCTACTGAAATTCTGCTTTACTCATAGAGCATAGTACCTTCTTTGATGAGGGCATGCCATAGGGTCCTGTGATGTCTCCAATTGATTATTGATTCCAAAATTCTTCAGAGAGACCTTGAAAGTGTCCTTGTGTCACTTCTTGCATCCATTTGAGCACTTGCCTTGTTTGTCTGAGTCCTCTGTAGAATAGTCTTTTAGGCAAAGGTATGTTTGGCATTCAAATAACATATCTTTCCTCCCCACTCCCCAATTGGAGTTGTTCTCCCAGCAGTGGAGTTTTAATGCTTGGCAGTTCAGCTCCAGGAAGGACCTCAGTGTGGGGTACCTTATCTTATCAGGTGATCTTCAGAATCTTCCTAAGACAATTCAAATGGAAGTTTTCCTTTTTCCTTATTCAAATATATTTCTTTACTCAAGAATCCCTGCATGTATACTATGCTACACTACGCTATGCTATGCTACTCTGCTCTGCTCTACTCTACTGTATTCTATTCTGTTCTGTTCTGTTCTGTTCTATTCTATTCTACTCTATTCTATTCTTTACTATACTATACTATACTACACTACACTACACTACACCACACCACACCACACCACACCACACCACACCACACCACACCACACCACACCACACCATAAAGAACCCTTATACTATAACCTGATAAATGGTCATTTAGCCTCTGGTTGAATACTACCTCCACCTCCATCCCCTTATACACACACTTCTCAAGGCAACCTATTCAACTTTTGAACCAAGTTGATTGTTAGGAAAGTTTTTCTGACACCAAGCCTAAATTGCTTCAGCAGCTAGCTACTCTTAGTTCTGCTCTCTAGAGTCCAACTAGAGTTCTAATCTCTTTCCCATGACAGCTTTTTCTTCTCTGTCTCAACACTTGACTCCTTACGGACCTTGGACCTGTGAGTCCTGGACACTTTATCTCATACTCCTCCCAATGATAATCACTTCCCTATCTCAAGGTGATGAATCATTGAGCCATACATGGTTCCCTCTTATCCTTCCTCAACCTCTCTCTTTTCCCCACCCTCCAGGATGGGATCCTTTTCACTCTTTTACTCATAATTTAAAATGCCCGTGACATAATATCATCCATTCTTACACTCTTCCAAATATTTGGGTGGGATCATAGTACTACATTGCCTCACCCTGAGCATCCCCATTTCCTCTCTCTTAGCTGCCATTATTGCTGGACATTTTCCTCCCTTTTTTGGGTGCCTGTCACTCCTGAACCATTTGAGACATCTCTCCCTTAAGTGTCTTTAGAGAAGCCTTCTCTATTTAAATTGCTGTGTTGTAAGTTTTGGGCTTTTTATTAAAAAAAAGAAATAGCTGGAAATGACTATTGAGTAATATAATGTTGTTGATTAATACTGCACTGAAATGTAAAATGTACTTTTTATGATTATAGGTTACTTTGTTAGGCACATATCTGGTTATTTAACTTAACATAGAGTCAGTTTATTGTGGTGCACACCTGTAATTCCTGCTGCTGGAGAGGCTAGTGGATTACTTGAGTTCCTGAGTTGTGAGTTACTTAAGGCTTTGCTGGCTAGGTCTCCTGGTCAGCTTCCAGGAGTGAGGGACCACCAGACTGCATAAGAATGATCTAACTAGCCCAGGTTAGAAGCAGGAAGTCATGGCTGCCATGCTTGAGGAACTAACTGAACTTCCAGTCTGGGAAAGAAAGGCAGACTCAGCTCCAGTAAACAAATAAGCAAAGTTTGGGTTTGAATGCAAGACTTCTAGTAATGTAACTTTTCCTGTTTTCATCAAATGATGAATTAATTTTAAAAATCTTTGCATTTTTTCACTTACTATTACTTCTGCTTTAGGTGATTTGTAAGTCAGATGCTCCAACTGGGGATGTTTTACTTGATGAAGCTTTGAAACATGTTAAGGAAACTCAGCCTCCAGAAACAGTCCAGAACTGGATCGAACTGCTTAGTGGTAAGCCATAAAGATAAAAAATAAGTGTTGAAGTTTGTTAACATTTTTTTTTAATCACCATAGTTATTTGGAAATAATCCTGTTTCATAACTGTAAGCAGATTTAAATAGAGTATGGTGACACATATAAACAGAACTTGAAAGAAATTAGGCAGTGAGTTAATATGATAACGGTTGTCAAATTTTGTATCCTAGGGACCCTAAAGAGGTATCTTGAGTGATTGGGGGAAGAATAGAGTTTGGAATAGACAGTAGGATTTGTTTTGGGGAAAAAATAGATATAAAATAATGTAATACTAAAAGAATTAGTTCATTATGTAAAAAGTAGAAAGTCACATTGATTAAACTATCTTCTCTTTATAAATCATAACTTGTATGAATTTTATTTTCTGACCTATCAATATTCACAGTATTATATTTAAAACTGCTCATTTTAAAAGGTTTATAATTACTTTGAGAAGTCATCGTGTCTTTATGAGAATAAAGTGGATTGTTACTGTGACATGTATATATCTAGAAATGTTTCAAATGGGAAGAAATACTCAAAGATTTTGTTGTTTCCTCGATAATGTATCAGTTAAATGAAAAAAACAAAAACAAGAATTCAGTTACTGAATGATGCTTATCTATTCCAACTTTATATCCTGAATAATTTAAAATGTCTAGTTGACTACAAACTTTGTCAGTTGGAATAGGACCAGTTTTAGTGGAAAGTGTATCATATGATGGTGTAATCTGTCTATAGCTCAGAAGAGATAAAGAAAAATGTCATCTCTATACCATATACTTTTTTTGTATAAGTATATGTAGGAAGAACTTTGTAGATGGCTGTAATTATAGGTATTTGGTTATAATAGAAAGGCTTATACCTCATGTATGTTTTATTATTTTGCATTAAGATTTATGCTGAGTCCAGCCAGTAAAACTAGTACCTTAGTCCTCATCCTTACCTAAAGTGTAGCATTTGATTGCCCCTAATGAGCTTTTATTTTAGTACTGATAATTTCGAGGAAGGTCATGCTATTTATTGCAAGGATTTCTTAAGAATTGGTTAAATAACTCCTTTAAAATAGAAAAGAATAAACAAGATTCCAGTGTTATCAGACTTGGTACTTGGTAAAGTATTTGGTTTTATACTTTTTCTGAAACATTGAAAACTTCTGAGGAAACCACCTTTGAACCTATTTGCTAAACATTCATTAACTTAGACCACTGATTTTATTTGTTACAGAAGAATAAATTTTTAATCTGTATTCAAACATTATCTGCTTAACTGTAGTATGGACATTTTACAAAAACGGTTAGTGATAAAATAACGTTTCAGAGGAAGTAGTCATCTAAAACATTGTTATACTTCCATAAAAAATCTTCCTAAGACAATTTATCTAATGAGAGAACCAGAGTTGGCTTTAAAAAACAGTAATGGATTCTGCTTGTTACACTAGGATTTATATAGAACAGTTTTTTATTTTTTATTTTTATATTTATTTTTTAAATTCAATTTTTTTCACTTAACAAAAATCTGTTTTCTTTCCACTGGAAAAAAAAGAAAACAAAACTTTTGTAACATGCATAGTCAAAGAAAACAAATTCCTGCATTGGCCATGTCCAAAAAAGATGCTTCAGTTTTGCACCCTGAGTCCAATACCTTCTCTGTCAGGAGATGGTAGCCGTGATCGGCAGTGTGGTTTTTTTTTAATCCAATATAAGATTATATTAATATTTTTGGCTGCCATATCACACTGTTGAGTCCATGATTCTGTAGTTCATTCACACTGAAATGTTTTTCAAATTGCTATCTAACATTCCTTTCCCATTATCTCAAACCTATGAAGTTGATTTTTTTTAAACCTAAGCATAAGATTTCCCCATAACTTTTATTTTAGATTCATTTCCTGTATCACTACCTACCTAGATCTTTTTGAATGCTGGTTCTGTTAATCAGTCTGTTAGCTTTCTAGCCCAGATTTGTTTTTACATGCAAATGTAATGAGTTTGAATGTATGCCTTTATTCAAATCATTGATAAAAATGGTGGACAACAAAAGGCCAAGCATGGATCCCAAATTTACATAGAACTACTGTTAACTCCTCTTTGGGACTGACCATCCTGTTCTAAATCCATTTAATTATACTATTGTACAGCCTACGTCTCTCAAGTTTTTGATTAATTTTCTGGGACCAAGAGATCTGTGTTTTGACTTTGTGCTTATGTTGAACATGTTGTTAACATACAAGCAGTGACTTGGGTAAAATGTATGAATAGTGTGCTGGATGTCTTGGAGATTTACAGAAGATAGTTACGTAGAAGGGCTAGTTAATACACTGAATGGAAGAGTTGAGATACAAAAGGATCTTGAAAGGTTAGGCAGAAGTCCCCAAAATAAGTTATACCAGCATTGGAATGAATGGGGGTGGAGTGGGGTAGTAGCTTCGACTGCAGTTGGTAGGTATTGAATAAAAATATGGGGGCAGCGGCATAAGGAAAGAAGATAACAAAATGTTGAAAAACCGTTGGTACCTGTTTCATCTATCCTGTAACAGAGTTAAAGTTGAATATAATCATGTGATTATATTGTTTTCCAAATAAACACATGTAATGAAAGTTATAACTTATCAATGGTCAAGTTTGCTAGCAGGTCTTAACAAGCAGTTGGCGGGCAAGCATGTTGGGCGTTGTGGGGGAATCTGTCCAGTGTGCATAGGCCAGAATATGTGTGTGTGATGACTTGTTTACAATATGATACTATACCGTTAAGGTGACACAATATTGCATCATCAAAATTTCGGTGTGGGAAAAACCCCACAAATTTACAATAAATTATTAAATTTAAGATACATCATTAAAAATTTTTTTTTAAATGATGCAGATTTTTAAAAAATTTAAAAGGTTAAAGAAAGTAGATTTCCAGGGAGGCTCTGAGTAGTTTTTATTTTGAAAAGGGGGTGGTAGATCAAATAAATTCAGGAACCTCTGGGCTATTGAGCTGAATCTAAAAAAAGATGAAATTGAATAGATTTTAAAAATCAGCTTCACAGATATAGGAAAGGGACACATAGGTGGACGTTTATCTGAAAAATCTCTAGGGGTTTTGGTGATGTGTATGTTCAGTATGATGTGTAAGCTGAAACAGCTGATGAGATATTTGGCTGTTGTTTGTCCTTCATTCTCAAAGAAGACTATGACATCAGGGAGGTGATGCCAGGAAATGCAAGCGAATTGGATCCTTCCTTCCTCCCTCCCTCCTTCCCTCCCATACCCCTACTTGTGCATGCTGTCCCCAAAGTAAGTGTAAAAAATCACTGAAACTTTTCTTTTTGGCTAGGCAATGGGATTAAGTGACTTGCCCAGGGTCACACAGCTAGTAAATGTCAAGTGTCTGAAGTCAAATTTGAACTCAGGTCCTCCCAACTCCAGGGCAGGTGCTCTATCCACTGTACCACCTAGCTGCCTGAAACTTTTTTTTTAAGGATCAAGCCTTAAACCCAAATCACTCTGGCTCTCATTGATTGGCCAACAAATAGACTCTACTTAGTCATTGTTTGGGCCTCAGAGTGAATGTAAATAGCAGTTGTTTCTGTTTTGGCCAGAAACCCTAAGGGTCTTCCTCCCAGATTGATTTTTTTTTTGACAAGGTAAAAAGGCCTTTCTCTTCCTCATTTCATACCTAGTCTTAATCACTGAATGGTCCTTGCCTCAGATAGTCTTGTGTTTGGCTACATTAAGGGGACTACAGCTTTCAGGAATAAGGAGGTGATAGTCCTCCTATAATTTCCTCGCATCAAGAAGTTCTTAACTTGGAGCCTTTGAATTTGTTTTTCATTGTTTTGATGACTATTTCACTATAACAGCTTTGCAATCCTATCTATTTTATTTTAAGCATTTAAAAACATTCTGAGAAAGGATTTATAGGTTTTATTAGACTGCCAGTAGAACCACCACACAAAAAAGCTTAAAAACCCTTGTCCTAATCAAACTACATCTGAAGTATTATGTTTAGTTGTGAGAGTCACAGTTGAAGAGAGATAAGTTGGAAAGCATTCAGAAGGAGATAGTCTTGTTGATATGGAAGAAAATGTATAGGATGGCTACCCATTTCCTTCTCCCCCTTCTGGAGGGTGGTCAGTCTGTATTTATACCACCTTACCCCTTTTTACTTCACTAGTTGATTTCCACCTTATGGGTCTACAGAAATAGATAACTGTTGTAGGTTTCATACAACTAATTATTCTTAAAGAGTTTCAGAATTGTCACACTATCCTGAAGGATTAGGGAAGAGATGAAAAGAAATTAAAGTAGCCTAGAATTATTCATAGTATGATTCAACAGTACTGTTTAGTAAACTAACAATTATTTATACTTAAAGGAGATTTTAAGTAATAGTCTCAATGTAAAGCTCTGTGTGTGTGTGTGTGTGTGTGTGTGTGTGTGTGTGTGTGTGTGTGTGTTCAGTCTTGATGATCAGTTTGGTGAAGGGCCCTGAGTCCATGTCATGAGGCTTCTCTTAAGGGAAGTGAGGATGTTTAGCCTGTAGAAGAGAAGACTGAGGAGTTGAAATGATGCTGTCTATAAGTATTGAAAGAACTATTCTGTGGAAAAAGGATTAGACTTGTTCTTTTTCACTCCAGGAAACAAAACCAAAGCAACAGATGGAAAGTTACAAAAAGTCAGATTTAGGCTTGGCATCAGGAAGAACTCTCTAACAGTTAAAGCTGTCCAAAAATGGACATCTTGTGAAAGTTACCTCTTGTGAAGGTCATCAAGCAGAGAGATAATGGGTAAATTACTTATCAAGTATATTAGAATGGGGATTTCTTTGTTGGATTAGATGACTGTTGAGGTTCCTTCTAAATCTAACTCTCAATCCTATGAACTTGTATATGTCTCTGCCACTTTATAATTTGATTTAATGGTGAAAATAGAGTGCTAATTTTCACGGGGCAGCTTTTCATGAGTTTCTTGTTAGAAATTCTTAGATGGGAATAATGCAGTAAATCCCTTCTGTTACTAAAATTATAGCAGAACTAAACTCATTATCTGGTTTCTGGATAAGTATTAAGTAATTTTTTTTAAGCAAAGCTAGCACAAATTATGTAAAAATCTACTTTTTATTATAATGAAGGAGTTCTTCAGTGATTTAACAAGATGAATAGCTTTGCCGTACCTATCATGCCTTTGGTAATGATTGAATTTAACAAACATTTGTTGTGTCTAGTGGTCTGTGCATCCTACTGACACATTTTGTTTACAGAAGCTTTATTACTAGAGAAATAATATATGAAACATAGGAGAGTGTTCCAAGATGTCAGAAAGAATGGCTTATATTATTAAATACTGACTAAAATACATACACACACACACACACATGATGCTTTATATTGAGTTGTACTGTTAAAATATCAGTACCTATCCCCTGAACTAGATTTTGAAGATTTATGATTGCATAGGTTGAATCTTCCATAAAAGTCCCACTCTAGTGATTCAACGTGGTGTGGAGGTAATGCTGAGTTCTTTTCTGAGGGATTTGGTGATACTGAATCTTCTTATCTTATGCAGGCTGGAAGTATAGCCAAGCCTTTCTTGACCCTAGTACTGCTTGGCATAGAAACTTTATCCTGCTCCATTTTTCCAACTGGGACCACTTTGCCTCTCTTCATGCAGCTTGGTGACCCTCCATTCCTGGGGGCTCACATATTGGTGCTGGACTTAGTACAGACACCCATTCAGAATTTATCTGTAATGCAGCTCAGAACTCCTGAACTCAAGTGATCGAGTATTGAGTAGTCACCAGCTTCAGCCTCCCCAACAGCAGAGACTACTGACATGTGCCACCATGCCCATCTAATGTTGAGTTCTTTAAGACTATGCCAAAAAAAAGGAGTGCAAACTCTGGGAGATTGTACTAAGCAGGAAAGGCTTTGAATGTGGTCCTTGAAATAGACCACACTCTCTAAAGACAAGCCTAACTAACTTCAGGAAGTGCATCTCTAGTAGGTTTGGGTCATTGGCATCCTATAGGTAAAATATTAAATGACCCTTAATATTTTACAGCATCCTTCCTATTCTTCAGTGAGAGTAACAGAGGTGAAAAGAGGGGCAGGAGATACTGAGTCATATAGATTTTAGACCATTGACAAACATTATTTTTACCGTTGGTAGCTTGAATATGATGACCAAACTGTTGATATGTTATTGGAAGAACTAAACCCCAAGAATATTGACATCCTCATGATAAACGAAGCCAGGAGATGGAAGAAAGTTCCAGCTAAGTGAGAGGATGGCTCATAGGTTCTTACTTAGAGACAAAGAAAGGAGTTAGTTAAGAGTTGGTTTTATTATGCATCCAAATATAATTCGAAACTTCATTTCATAGGAATCTTATCTCACCTTGCAGTGGTCATAACATGAACAAATGCAAAAGGAGCATTATGGTACCAGTTGTAGTTTTTGAACCAACATGTTGCAAAAGCTAAAGAAAGAAAACTCAATGAAGAACTTTATGAGGTCCTCCAAATCAAGTCAACATATATTAATACTTCATGACTTCAATGCAAAAATGGGTATAAAGACATTGAAAAATTTTGGAAAGTATGTTTAAGGACAAATAAATTAAAGAGAGCAAAGGCTTGTTGACTACTTCTTTAAGAAGAGAATCAGGAGGTACTGGGTATGGAAGGTACTCATACATATTCATAATAAAGTATTCATTATATTAATAATAAAGAAAGTGTCTTATCTTACAAGCCAGGAAATAACTGGTTACCAATGTAGGCATCATTTCCAAATCAGGTGTCTGCCAAACAATTGGCTTGCTTAGAGCAAAGCTAAAAATATCAAATTTTGGCTGATAAAGATGAGATGTTAACCATAAACAGTTACAATACCTCCACCTGTCCTATTCAGAGATTGACGGTGAAATAATAGAAAAATGTGTAATGAAAAAGATATCAATGTAGACCATAACCATTTCCTCTAGAAATTTAAGTGATACAAAGCAGGCATCAGAAGAAAATTAAAAGAGCTCATATATTGCTTCAGTGAATACTCAGTATTCTTACCTGAGATATGGTAGACAAGGACCACAGTGACTTAAAATATAAACTCACTTGCAAAATGTTGTAGAAGGAGATCATAGAAGACAAAGAGCAGTTATCACTTCGTAAAACAATAGTGGTGGAGTAGAAATGCTGGGAGTTTGGCATAATACTCGAACTGGCAGTCATTTGTTTTCCCTGTTTAGTGCCACAGTTAGATTGTTAATCTTTCATTGGACAAAATTATCCCTAGGTTGCATCTGTTATGAAACTTAATATGATCTTTTGAAATAGAACTAAATAATACAGTGAAAAGAAAACTGGATTTGGAGTTACAGGGCTAGGGTTTGAAACCCAGTGCTTTGGCTTGCTACTTTTGTGACTTGAGGTAAGTCATTAACATTTCTGGGCTTTGGTTTCCTTACCTAAAAAATAAGCTTGTTAGACCAGAGCAGGAATTTTTAGCCTCTTTTGTGTTATCTTGCGAACCTATGGACTTTCTCTAAGAACTCTTTTTTTTGGTGATTTTTTTTTTTTGCAAGGCAGTTGGGGTTAAGTGACTTGCCCAGAGTTACATACTAGTGAGTGTTATGTGTCTGAGGCTGGATTTGAACTCAGGTTGTCCTGACTCCATGCCTGGTGCTCTCTCTACTGCACCACCCAGCTGCCCCTGAGAATAATATTTTTAAATGCACAAAATAAGATATATAAGATTATAACGGAAACCAATTACATTGAAATATAGTTACCAAACTATTTCTAAAAAGTTGTTGGACCCAAGGACTACATACTTGGACTAGATAATCTCCAAAGTACCTTCCAGATTTATGTCTTGTGGATTTAAATTATTAATCGATAGGGGCAGCTAGGTGGCACAGTGGACAGAGCACCTGCCCTGAAGTCAGGAGGACCTGAGTTCAAATCCAGCCTCTGACCAAACACTTGACACTTACTAGCTGTGTGACCCTGGGCAAGTCACTTAACCCCAATTGCCTAAAAAAAAAAAAAAGAAAAAAGTGTTAAATTATTAATCAATAACTGAGTGCTGGTCACTATGCTAGGCTGTGGGAATGCAAAGACACAGTGTAACAGTTCCTTCCCTCGAGGAGCTCAGTATTCTCTGGTCTTATTAATAATTAGGATATTTCCTTAAACAATGCAGATGTCAACCTATCCATGCCTGTCCATCCTGTGAGATTATTTTCCAAATTCTCCTTCAGTTTTCCCCAATAAATTCACCATGGGAAAGGGGTCTATCCAGAGTTCTGGAGGCCTTTCTTGTATTCTCCTGTCATCACAAGATACTAGTGGAGTTGTTGGGCTGTCTGTGTAGGATCCCTTGTAGAATTTGCTTATTGACTTTATATTGTGGCCTGCTTGCACCCACCATGGACCCCATGGCATGAAGGAGTTGGACTAGAAGACTTCCATGATCCCTTCAGATGCTAGATATATAATATACTGTATGGATAAAATAATGGAAATATCACTAAAGAAGACAAATATGAGAGAACAGCTGGACAGGGTACATGCAGATGAAATCTATGCCAGTGGTGACACAATATTGAAAACATTAAGGAATCAATTTCCAACTGCTCTGAAAGAGGGGGAAATATTCTAAATGACAAGAAAAAATACAGAGTGATATTATAAAAATGATAAATCCAGAAGACAACAATAACTACTTACCTATTCTGTTTTCTTGTCTCTACTATCTATACACATATCAATGGTTTTCCTTGAAGAAAAAGAAGTATGCTTTCACTAGTGATTTTCTGCAGTAGGCAAATTTGACTGAAAGATATGGAGAATACAAGATTATTGTATTATTGTCTGGTTATTTTTTTTAAAGTAATTTAGAGGAACACATAGCATGACTGCCTTTTCTCCCTCCCATAAATTGTCCTTCTGATTATCAGTGCAAGATAATGGCCTTGCTTTGGGGAAATGTCCTACATAGAATTCAAATAAAGAAGAGATTCCCTATAGGTGGTGAGTTCACTTTTTCAGATGACATAGTGGTTTTTACACCTGTGGCCCAAATTATCCAATCATTTATTTATTTATTTTGGCTAGGCAATGGGGTTAAGTGACTTGCTCAGGGTCACACACTAGCTAGTAAGTGTCAAGTGTCTGAGGCTGGATTTGAATTCAGATCCTCCTGACTCCAGGGCTGGTACTGTATCCACTGTTCCACCTAGCTGCCCGAGGCCCAAATTTTTAAAGATTTTTCTCATTGAGGTCCATGGTCATTCAAAAGAAACCAGCCTACCAATACACATAGGAAAAATAGAAAAAGGTGGGACAGTGCCTTTTGCCCAGAGTTTTGTATAGCTGTCAGCCTCTTAAGGCATAGGTTACATAGGCCTTGGACAGATACTTCAAATAGACTATCTGGACCCAAAACTAAATAAGAAGAAAGTGGTATAGATTGCATTGGAGGAAGTTGTAACGGCTCTTTCAACCATCTTAGATTAATATAACACAAAAACTCTTCATTTTAAAACATCAGTATTTTTCTAGTGTAGGCATATGGCTTTGATTTGCAGAACATGACAATACCCATAGAATCAAAATTTTAAGTGACATTAAAGAGTATTGGAGAAGAGTTTAGCATTTTGTCATCAATGATTTGTATGAAGTGGCATAAAAGGTATGTTCAGGATATGTGTGATCAGAAAAGGTCAGTCATACAAGTAAAATGAAAGATGATGGATGGACAGCTTCTCTGTTCTGTATAATATTATAGGAGGATATGGATTAGAATAGCACAGGATGAGAAGATGTGGAAAAGTAATGATTTGAACTTGTGATAAGAGTGCTGCGGTTGATCAAATCAAAGCTCCACTGAAGAGAAGGCCGAGTACAAAATGCAGCAACCAGCAAATTAAACTTTGGCAGATATGAATTTTCACCAGTGCATTCTTCCTCTGAGTAACAGGTAAAATTATAGTATCGAAGCTCAAATTAACCTTCCACATGTAGATTTTTAGACCCCTTTTGTAGCATAAATGTTAGCGTTTAGAGACTATCACTCAGGAATTTTGAATATGTTGTTAATGTAGGTAAATCACTTGATCACTTTGCCTCAAATTATATTCACATATCCATACTTATACGTTGTCTATAAAGGTGTATCTGTATATATGCGTGTACACACATGTAAATGAAAAAATGGATGGAAAAGCATCTATTAAGTACTAACTATATTCCAGGCACTGGTGAGTGTTGGTTATTGATTTTAAGGAGCCTATATTCTAATGTAAAAGACTAGTAAAAGACAGTAAGAGGAGTATTTCAGATAGGGAAGTCCCACGGATGGTCATTAGAGTTGTTGAGTTATTAATTGATATTTTCTTTCCACTAATGGTAGTAGTTTTGATTTGTTTATTCATAGAGTTAAGACTTGGAAAGCTGAGGAGCAAGGAGAAGAGAAGGGTACATGCAGGCCACAAAGATAACTGCATGTGGGGAATCTAGGCTGGATATGGAAATTAGAATAACAGGGTACTAGAGTGGGAGCTTGAGTTTTGAGTCAGAGTTGGAGCTTGGAGCCCAAGAGTAATAGAACTTTGCAATAAAGCATAAAGATAGCCAGGTCTGAATAAATATGGAGAATTCTCACTGATCAGAAGCCCAGTGTTCCAGTGTCTGCCATGCATTTATATTTCTAATTTTTTCATACTTTAGCTTTCAGCTTTGGGGGAACTGACTAAACTTCCAGGATCAATGTTGTTTGTGTGCTAAATATATATCATTAGAAGAGTTGCTAACCTTTCTTGAATCTGTGACATTGGGTAGATATGTATATCTACCTAAATTGTTGTACCTCTATAATCTTGAACTCAGAAATTCCTCTTTCATCATACTCTCATGTTCCCTTTGCTTTGTCCTTCCTAAATCAGTTATTCATTCCCACCACCTTCAATTCTGTATCTCCTTCCGCTCTTCTAGTATTCTTGTCCTCTCCCTTCTTTTTCTTTCCAGTGTTGACCCTCTGCTAAACTACTTAACTGTACACTGTCTTCCTCATTTGAATCTCTTGCCTCTGTGCTCTTTTGCCCTTCACTTAATGAAATTCCTCTAAAATGGGTTACCTCTACCATTTGTCCTCTTAATACCAAACTGAAGTATGCTGCCCAAAGGAAGTCATAACACTTATTCCATCTCTCATTTTCTTTACTCACTTGGCAGACTCCCTAGTTCAGACCCTTGTCATCTGTAGCCTGAATTATTTCAGTAGATTATTATTTTTTTTTATGAGGCATTTGAGGTTAAGTGACTTGCCCATAGTCACACAGCTAGTGAGCGTTATGTATCTGAAGCTGGATTTCAACTCAGGTCCTCCTGAGTCCAAGGCCACTGCTCTATCCACTGCGCCAACTAGCTGCCCCCAGTAGATTCTTAAATGGTCTTTCTGCCTTGTTTCTCTTCATTCTAGTCCAACCCTTACACAACTGCCAAAGTTAGATTACTAATGCACAGGTCTGACTGTGTTGCTGCCCTGCTCAGAAAGCTTCAGTAGTTTCCTGTTGCCACTAGGATCAAGTACAGATTCCTCTGCCTGGCATTTAAAGTCCTTTCCCAATTACTCCAGTATACTTTTTAAAAATTAATGTTGTCTGTACCTCTCCTCTGCCCCCACTCCCTAGTCTGTCGTGAAGCATTTATTAAGCACTTGATTTGTGCCAGACACTGTGCTTAGTTCTACGGATACAAAGAAAGGCAAAAAACCAAACCCAAACCAAAACAAACGGTCCCTGCTCTCGAAGGCGCTCACAGTCTAGGAGGGGAGACAAGATACAAACAACTGTGTATGAATGGGATGTATTGTATAGCAATAAATTGGAATGGGCAGATCAGAAAAGACTTCTTGTAGAAGGTAAGGTTTTAGCTGAGACTTGAAGGAAGGGAGGCCAGGAGGTGAGATGAAGAGAGAGCATCCTGTGTATGGGACATAGCCAGTGAGAGTGCCAAGAGTCGGGAAATTTTCAAGGAGGCCAGTGTCACTGGATTACAGAGTATGTGGGGATGAGGTATAAGAAGACTGGAAAGGTAGAAAAGGGTTATGGTTTATATGCTAAACAGGATTTTGTATTTGATCATACAGGTAATAGGATTGGATTTTATTGAATTGGGTACAAGGTGGGCTGTGTGTGTGTGAGAGAGGGAGAGAGAGAGAGAGAGAGAGAGAGAGAGAGAGAGAGAGAGAGAGAGAGAGAGAGAGGCAGACAGACGCTATCAAATCTGCGCTTTAGGAAGGCAAGTTTGAAAGCTGAGTAGAAAATTGACCAGAGTGGTGAGAGACTTGAGGCAGGGATACCAGCCAGAAGGCTGTTGAAATAGTCCAGGCATGAAGTAATGAGGACCTGCATCAGGGTAATGGCAGTGTTAAAGAACATAAAAGGATGTATGTAAGATGTTACAAAGGTAGAAATGGCAGGCTTGGACAATGGATATGGCAGGGGGTGGGAAGTGAGTGAGTTGAGGATAATATCTAGGTTGTAAGCCTAGGTGACTGGGAGAATGGTGGGGTCCTGAACAGCAATAGGAAAGCTAAAGAGAAGGGAGGGCTTGAAGATAAAGGTAGTGAATTCCTTTTTTGGATGTGCTCCGTTTAAGATGTATGTAGAACATTCAGTTTAAGATGTCTAATAGGAAATTGGACATGGAGGACAAGATTAGGAGAAAAGGGTTAGGACTGAATAAGTAGTTTTGTCAGCAAAGTCAGCAAAGGTGTCATAATTGCACCCTTGGGAGCTGTTGAGATCATCAAATGAAATGGTATAGAGGAAAAAGAGAAAAGGGCTCAGGACAGAACCTTGGGTGGCCCCTATTGTTAGAGGGCGTGATGCAGATGAAGATCCAGCAAAGGAAGCTGAAAAAGAGCAGTTAGACAAGTAGGAAAAGAACCAGAACAATAGTGTTACAAAAACCTATGGAGAAAAAAAAAATCCAAGAGAAGAGGACCATCAACAGTGTCCCAAAGACCGTAAGAAGGCTAAGTATTCAAAAAAGGACTAGATTTGATGACTAAGCTCATAGAAAGAGTACTTTCAGTTGAATATTTAGGTAACAAGCCAGACTACTGAGAGTGAGAGGAAACAAAGTGAAGGTGCCAATTAGACAACTTTTTCATGGAGTTTTGCCACAAAAGAGGCTAAAGAGATATGTGAGATAAAGTGAAAGTTTTTCAAGGATGAGGGAGATATGAGTATGTTAGTGAGCAGTTGGGAAGTAGTTAGTGGAGAGGGAGAGATTGAAGATTAATGAGAGAGTTAGGGGATCATAGAGGAGGCAGTGTGCTAGAGAAGACAAGATGGAATGGAAACACTTATACAGGAAGTAAGAGAGTTTGCCTTAGCAAGAAGAGCCACCTCTTCATGTGAGTCAGATCAAAGAAAAGATAGTGGCTGAAGGCATCTGTGTGAGATGAGGAAGAGGGAAGAAGAGAATGGCATCATTTGTTTTAGTGAGATATGAGGGCAAAGCTTTTCTCTGAGAGGGTATGGCAGGGGATGGGAGGTGGAGAAAGGGAGAACCTTGGGAGGACATTCTAGAAGGAATATAAAGCCTTGTTTAGAAAAGCCACTATGCTAAGTGGGGTAGTGATTTAATTAGGGAAATGTATAAGAACTGTTTCCACTGGGGGAAAAACCATAGTAAAATCTTTATAATAGACATGCTTAATCAACCAAAGCATTCCTATATTGGTCACATTCCAAAATGTGTGTCTTAGCCTGTGTTTAGTTAATTGCTTAAGTGTCAGGAGGTGGGTACCATTTTTTATCATTGGCCCTCTGGAGTCATGCTTGATTATTGCATTGATCATAGTTTTAAAATTTTTTGAAGTTCACTTTTATAGTTTTGTAGTTGCTACAAATTATTCTGATTCTGCCTCAGTCTGCACCAGCTCATACGAGACTCCTCAGGTTTCACTGAAACCATACCTTTCATCATTTTTTTGTGGCATAATAATTCTATTATATTTGTATGTGATAATTTGTTCAGCCATTCTCCATTTGATGGGCACTCCCCATCAAAGATTCCATTACTTTGCCACCACAAATCCACAGTACTTTTTCATATTTATCTCACCTTAATCCCCTTCACTCATACTATAGTTCAGCCAAACTGGCTTTGTTGAAATTCTTTACACTTGAAATTGTATTTCCCACCCTGTGCTTTTAACAGGCTGTTTTCGGAGGCCTGGAATGCACTCTTGTCCTCACCTCATTGTCTGTTATCCTACTGTCTTTCTAAGCTCTGCTCAAGAAACATTTCTTACTTGGAGCTTTTACTGATAGCCCAGACTGCTAGTGCTCTTCCCTTATTGCAGTTATATTTACGTTTTATATATGTGTGTATGTATCGTTTACCTGGGTAAAGCTCCTTTTTGCCTTTGTATTCACCTTATTTAATACTAGATACTTAATAAATACTTGTTCATTGATTTGCATAGATTGGATTTTAATAAAGAGAAGTAGCTCACCTACAGCAGAAGTTTATGTAGGCAGGTTAATGGAAAAAAGACTTGTTTTTTAAAAACTACACCTTTCCTTTTTTTTTTCTTTGTCTTGCAGTTGAGTGTTTTGGTCAGAAGGTGTCATCAGACTACCATGTTTACCCAATTCTATGACATCACTTTTAGTGGATTTTAAATTTTTCTTCCATGAGGATCATAAAATAAACTATCAGTTTAACATAGTTTCAGGAAAGCCTTTTTAAAGACTGGCCGGAAATTTTAAATGACATATGGAACTTTTCCAGTCCTTTATGGAGTAAGGTTTAATCTGTCTTGTACTCCTATTTTGCTTAAGGCATACGATTATACCCCAATATACTACAATTATATGAAATTTCACATATTTGCTAAAGATAACTTGAGCAAAAATTTCCTTTACAAAAAGGTTTTATTATGATTTATAAAAGTTTCTACCCTGTTTAAAATACAATTTCATATGTAAATTTTGATTCACAGTTCCCCCAAATCTCATCTCTTATATAGTGAGTTGTACCAATATGTAAACTTTATATATTTTGCATATGAGTAGAATTTAAAATTCCTCATGTATATATTCAGATATATATTTGTGTGGACACACACACACACACACACCACACACACACACACACACACACACACACACACTGTTCTAGGTCAGTGGGATTTTCCCTACCAGAGTAGGATTTTTTTTTGGCTTTGTCCTAGGTGTCCCTAAATTTCCTAATGAAAAGTTTATATTCTCTTTCTTTCTGTAGACCTATACCCTTCGAGATATGAATCTTTTGTATACCTTTCTTGAATAGAATAGCAGCATATAGCTAGTGAGTATCAGAGCTAGGACTCTTAATTAATGTAGGTATTTTCCTGGAGAGGACATAATAGAAGTCTTATTGGAGGGGGATTAGGTTTGTTCAGCTTGGCTCTAGAAGACAGAAGTAGGGGTGATGAGTGGATATTGCTAAGAGGTAGATTTAGGTTTATTATAAAGCAACACTTTCTAATCACTAGGTTTATTCAGAAGTGGAATGGATTGCCTCATGCTATGGTATATACTCTCCCTGATGATACTTATTTCTTTTTCTTAATTTATTTTTAGTTTTCAGCATTCACTTCCATAAACTTTTGAGTTTTAAATTTTCTCCCTCTCCTTCCCCAAGATGGCATACAATCTGATGTAGGCTCTACATATACATTCCTTTTAAACATATTTTCATATTAGTCGTGTTGTGAAGAAGAATTAGAACCAATAGGAGGAACCACCAGAAAGAAGAAACAAAAGAGAAGGAAAAAAAAGAGCAAATAGTATACTTCAATCTGTATTCAGACTCCATAGTTCTTTCTCTGGATGTGGATAGCATTTTACATCATGAGACTTTTGAAGATGTCTTAGATCCTTGCATTGCTGAGAAGAGCTAAATCTATCAAAAGTAGTCATTGCACACTGTGGCTGTTACTTTGTAAAAAATGTTCTCCTGGTTCTGGGCACTTCACTCAGCATCAGTTTCATACGAATCTTTTCCCTGGTGATATTTAAAGCAGAGGCTAAATGACCATTTATCAGTAATGTTATAGATGAGAGACTCTTTGTCAGCTCTGGGTTGGCCTGGATGGCTTGTAAGGCCTTTCTACTCCAAGATCATGTGAGCTTAGGCATCTTTTTTTCTGACTTTGATTATAGTGTTGTTATACTAGTAGATTTGAGATAGAGATGGCCCTCCTGTTTCTCCCTTTCCCCACTGGCCAGCCGAGATCTCAGTGGTGTGGAAATTTATTTTCTAAACTGGGTCTGCAATCACCTTCAATTTACATAACTAATGGTATTCTAACTCCAATTAGGGAAACAGCCAGCCTGCCCATTATCTTTTCATTTCTGGAAGCCAGTTTTTTCCCTCTCTGTCCTTTGGCAACATAGTATCCTGTGTCCTAGATAAAAGAAGATAGTTTTATTTCTTGCTAGAAAAGAAATAAATATATCAGGTAGGCACTAATAATTTACAATTTTTCTTAGGAATGAAATCTATTATGGGCTTTTTTATTTGCAAAAAAAAAAATTTCTATTTGGCTAGCAGTTTGTTTCCTTTTCTTATTTTTCTCTACCCTCTAAAGCAGAGGTTCTTAATATGGGGTCCCGAGACTATCCTGGCTGTATGGCCCTGGGTAATTCATGTAATTTTGCAGTACCCAGTCAATTCTAAAACTATAAGTTGTGTAGTAGGTGCTGATCTGCATTGATGGAGAGAATTTCCTTCTAGAGAGGAATTCCCTCCCAGGACCTGTCAGAAACCAAAATAGCTGTTATTCTGATCTTTAAGGCCTGCCACAATCTCTTCAGCCTGTCTTTTCAGTCTTCATTTATCCTAAGCCCCTTCACATGCTCCATGTTTCAGGTGAACTCTACTATTTGACCTGCCCTCTGTTGCACAGGCCTTTTTTATTTTTTATTTTTTAAATCTTTTTATAAAAATTAATTTTTGATTTATCAACAATCACTTCCATAAGCTTTTGAGTTTTAAATTTTTCTCCCCCTCCTTTCCCACCTCCCTCCCCAAGATGGCCCTGCAATCTGATACAGGCTATATATATGTACATAGCTATTAAACATATTTTCACATTAGTGATGTTGTAAGGAGGAATTAGGACCAATAGGAGGAACCACCAGAAAGAGGAAACAGAACACAACAGAAGAAAAAAAATAGCAAATAGTATGCTTTGATCTGCATTCCAGCCCCATGGTTCTTTTTTTGGATGTAAATAGCATTTTCCATCATGAGGCCTTTGGAGGCCCAGGCCTTTTTTTACCCCTACCTTAAATCATTGTCTGCAGCTAGGTGGTGCAGTGGATGAAGTCAGGAAGATCGGAGTTCAGATGTGGCCTCAGACACTATCTGTGTGTGTGAGACCCTGGGCAAGTCACTTAACCTCTGCCTCAGTTTCCTCATCAGTAAAATGGGGGGTCATAATAGCACCTACCTCCCAGGGTGGTTGTGAGATTCAAAAGAGGTAATATTGGTAAAGCACTTAGCACAGTACCTGATAAGTAGTGAAAATTATGTAAATGTTGTTGTTTTTATGTCTCAGCCTTCTGAAATATCCTTCTCTTACTTCAAGTCCCAGATCAGGTGTTACTACCCACTACATGAGGCTTCCCTTTCTCAGTCCTCTCCTAGTCCTTAGATAGTTATCTTTCCTGGGCATTTGCTGTATTCTGACTTTAATTATAGTTATTTGTGAACATGTTATGTCATTTTTCCTTCATATCACCATTACCCAGTATGTATTTAATGTTGAGTTGAATTAAATGATACCAACTGTTGTTTATATGGTTAGGATTTTTAAAAAAGCGATTCTTTCTATGAATATGTATCATCTTTGGTAGTTTACATCTTTCTTCCCTTCAGCCTGCTCTCAAGATGTCCTAGATGTTTTTTTCTAGGTCCTTTCAACATTTAGCTGCCCCCTTTTTTAAAAAAAATCATCAAGTGGGCTTTGAAACACTGGGTGGATCCTTAGCCAAGGGGACTATGGCTTCTTCTCAATCCTTCCAATACTATGGTCGTCTTCCTCTGGACACACTACAGCCTATCATATCATTTAAGTTGTGGTACTCAGAACTGACCACAAGACTTCAAATGTCAACTAAGTAAAGTAGAGACAGATCTGTCACCATATTGACATAGTTAATGGTGACAGGTGATGGGCAGCAGTTTATTCCTGTATAATAGACTGGAGATTTTAGATCTTTTATTTTGGTTCTCAGTGGGTGGGCAGAAAATCTGATTTGTGAAAATCAAGCCCTTTTGGAGTATATATTTCCAATTCCCCTCCTTATGGCTTTATGGAACCCATGAATTTCTGATTTGTGGGTTTACATATTCATTACTGCTAAACCCACCTATTGATAGGTGCTATAACTGCTGATTTCTTAATGCCAAAATGCAGCATTAATTTTAACATTGAAGTAAACAGTTGCACTTATTTTATTGATTACATTTTCTTCTAAGAACAAAATAATATAGCCTTGAAAAAAATTTAGATTGCTTTTAATAGGGAAATTGAATAGGAATTTTTATAAATTTGAAATTTTCACTAAAAATAAACCTTAAAATATATAAAATTATCATTCATCAAGTGGGGCATTTGATCTCTTCAAGAAAAACAAATATTTGTTCTCAAGTACAGATATTATCACTTCAAGTTTCCTCACTCTTAGTGTACTATTCAGATTTTGAATTTAATAGAACTGCCATGAATGATCTGCAAAGTGGTATAATTATTGTGGAAAGGAAAGGCTGTTAAGATTAGCTCATCTGATTTTAAATGAGGCATTGTAATTTTCTATCATTCCAGACAGATTATGCTTTTTGTGTTTGCCTCCCAAAAGGGAATGTACGTAGCCGCCAGAGTTTAAAATCATCAGAAATTTATTTCTGATCAGAACTCACTTTACATGTGTGGTCAGAGACTGGCAGTGACTGAGAAGAACAGCTGGTTCTCAGTTTCATTGCCTCTAAAATAAATTTGGGAAATAGGTTATTTTTTAAAGAGAGTAAAATTTTCTCATTTAGCTTTCAGATATGCCTCACTATCTTTAATATTTTTTAAAGATACCAAAAAATTAGTTCATTTCTATACTAAGTTAAAGCTTGCAGTTTTCTGTATTGGCTCTTTGGTTGGAAGAGTACTTTAATATTAGGACATGTGTATTCCATTAATCTAGAAAAATAAATTAGCCAAAATTAATTTTCTTGTTCATTAGCAGACTATTAAGTACACCTTTCATCAGAAATTTTAATTATTTTCTAACTTTTGGAATCTTTTGTTTAGGTGAGACATGGAATCCGTTAAAATTGCACTACCAGTTAAGAAATGTTCGTGAAAGATTAGCTAAAAACCTGGTGGAAAAAGGTGTACTGACAACAGAGAAACAGAACTTCCTCCTTTTTGACATGACAACACATCCACTCACCAACAACAATATTAAGCAACGCCTCATCAAGAAGGTACAAGAAGCTGTTCTTGACAAATGGGTGAATGACCCTCATCGAATGGACAAGCGCTTGCTGGCTCTTATTTACCTCGCTCATGCTTCTGATGTCCTTGAGAACGCTTTTGCCCCTCTTCTGGATGAGCAGTATGATTTAGCCACAAAGAGAGTGCGACAGCTTCTGGATTTAGACCCAGAAGTTGAATGTATGAAGGCCAACACAAATGAGGTCCTGTGGGCTGTAGTTGCAGCCTTTACAAAATAACTGTTGTTGGACTCTTCTTTCATGTTGTTTCTCTTCTATTGACTTCTTGTTTTCTGTAATTCGTACTTTCTCACAATATGAATTGGATCTTGTTTTATGGAAACAGTATGTGGCTTTTCCTGTATGTTGTGTATGCAAGATTCTGCTGGTACGAGACATCTTCCTATTTCTGTTATTAAAAAAAATACTGCCATATTGGCATTCCATTTACTATTGAACTCAAGTTGCTTGCAATTCTTAATGTAAATTTTTGTTTGTTTCTGCTATGCTTTCAAAGTACCTCCACTCCCACATGCACATCTTTTGGATGACCTCATCTTGAGTTGTTCCATATGTGTATATGTCTCTAGTATTCTGCAGTACAGTTCAGACAGAAGTCACAAAACAGGCCTTTAACTCACCAAAGGTAAATATCTGTATCTATTAGGACATTTTATACATAGACCTCAGTTGAGATGTGTACTTAGCAAAGTTATTTTTAAATTAAAACAGCACATTAAATACTTAATGTAAAATTCCCCCTTGACTTCCGATGTAAATCTTATTGTATACATATACTATGGTTTACTACTCAAAAATCAAAATGAAAGTTTGTGTCTAAAGGTCCAGTTGTTTCACATGGCAGGTTTGGGATGAAATATGCATTCCAGTATATTCTGTATATAGTTTGAATTGTATATTAACAGGTCCCTTCTCCTGATCCTATTCCTCTCCATCTAAGTATTTTTCAAGATTTAATTACGTCTCCTTGCTTCAACCATTGCCATTTGGTCAGAACCTTGACCTCTTTACTAAGGGGAAGAAAGAATGTGTGTGTATGTATACATGTATGTTTATAATTGATCCCAGTATCAACTGAGCTGTGCCATTCGTGGTACTCTGCTTATGCATCTATTATTTTGGACATTTATCATCCCATTCTTATAATTTCTGTATGGAAATAGGCTTGTGACCAGTACTGATCTTGAGTACAGTTTAAAAAAAAAACTTTTGTCTGCAAGTAAGTTAATGTTTGTCTCTTAAATATCATTTATCTACTTAACACTTTTTTGGGGGGAAAGGGTGGGGGAGGTGGGAAGCAAATGTCAATCCTAGCAGGTGTTGCATGTAAATTGTTAGCAAGTAATGACTACAGCTCAGATGATTAAGGTTTCTGTAACAGGAAGCTCTGCTATGTTTTCATTTTTTATATATTATAATTATGATTTGCTCATTATTGTAAAACTATAAACTTTGGCTTTATACAGTTTAGTTACTATTACTTTACCACTGCTTATCATACCACCATTGGTTTCATAATGTAAATACTAAACATTGAAAAATAAAACATCAGATTTTTTAATCACCATAATACCTACTAATATGGAACTTTCAGGTGTTTAGAATTATTTTGTTTAACATTGAGGGCAAAAATACTAGATGGTGTATAATTCTAGAGTTGAAATTTAAGGGATCCCTAATCTGTATACTAGCTTTTTACCTGAAGTAATAAATAAACTATGATCTTGAAAGTGCCTGAACCAGAGCAAGCATGTCATTTGTAATTTTGTTTTCTAGATATGTTTCATTCATAGGAAATTTAGTAGACCTTATTGTTACTCTGTATAATTGTAATTTTTATGTACAACTGTTACATTATTTTCTACTTTTCCTTAAAGATCACTTTATTTAGAGTGATAAAAAGTATGAGATTCTAATTTGTTGTATTTTTTTCCCCTCATAAAATGAGTTTTCAAAAACCATTACCAGTATTTTGTTATCTGTTGAGGCAGCTAGGTATCACAGTAGAATGCTGTAGCAGGAATCAGGAAGACCTGAATTCAAATCCAGCCTCAGATTCTGTGTGATTGGGTAAGTGGGGATAATAATAGCACATACTTCTGATGCTTATTGTGAGGATCAAATGAAATATTTGTAAAGAACTTTGTAATCTTTAAAGTGTTACTTAAATGCTGACATCATATTGTTGTTAATGTCTTGGGAGAATTCACCGCTTTACTGCATTTAAAAAAAACTTTTGTAATCAGATTATTTTAAAAGTTTGTGTCATTTTTTAGAGAGTTCTTTTAGAAGGATAATATCTAGGTATTCAGACATGGTGAATCTGATTCTCTCCAGCACATAATGAAGTGCTTATTCCTAAGCATAGAGAGGAAAGAAGTATAGTCCTCCAAGGTCTTACTCAGAACATAGGACAGTATACTAAGTCCTAATGCTGCTGGATCATTTCTTTGTTGTGTATCTGAATTGAAATTCTAGTACTATTATTCAGTTTTGAAACTCAAAAAATAGTGGCGTAGAGGGTCACTAAGTCCCAATACTTCATTTCCTGGAAGAATAAATAAAGCTTTTCCTGTGAGAGGCAGAATAGTGACTGTATGTAGAAATTGTTACTCTCTATGGTTTCATCTATTTCATGGGTTTGTAGATATTGTTCCACAGATCTGAGAATCAAATAATATGAAGATATGTTAACAGAGTAGCCTATACAGATCTATCTGATAGTTCACACTTGTCATCTGAGTTAGTTGAACATGTGGGAAAAGATTAGTATTACTTTTAAATAACATGATCTAATAGTACAGGATGGAAATTGAGCCAGAGACTCAGACACTAAATTACAATTACTAAACATTGTCATTGCCTGGGTAATTGCTGCTCTTGGCTTAAGACAGGCCTTAATTATTGTATAAATTCATAGCTTTAGAGCTCTGAGAGTCCTTGGAGTTCATCTAGTCTACCTCTCTAATTTTACAAATGTGGAAGCTGAAACCCACAGAGACCAAGTGACTTTGCCCAAGGGCACCTTTAGTAAGCAACAGATGAAATTTGAACCCAGTACCTCTGATTTCAGAGCTTGTGCTCTTTTCACTATACTAGATTCCCTTACAGTTTATTTCTCTTGTTTGGGGCTTTTGCTAAGGGATCAGTATTATTTGGAATAAAATTTATTCATTTCAAATGTATTCTCTGTTCTTCATTGAAACTTTATGAAAAGTTCTATCTCCTGGGAAAAAAAGGATTTTTTAACATCTCTTTTTATTTGCCAATCACTATTCTAAGTAGTAGGGATATATATGTGAAAATTGAGCAAAGCAAGCCTTTCCCTCAAGGAATTCACATTGTAAGGGGGGGGGGTCAAAAATGGTGGCTAGAAAAGGGTATTTTAGTCAGGTAAATCTTAGGGATGATAAATGGAACCATGAGGCAGCTGATTGACAATCTCTTTCCAGATTATATAGTACTGTTGAATCAATGATTTTAAATATAGCATTTTGCAGACCTTAAATAACTATATAAATAACTATTATGAATAAATGTTAAAATTTTGCTTTAGAATGAAGACCCCTAATTGGCAGATTGGTATTGTTTATGTGCTACACTTAATACATGTAAGTGTGTTTGCCTTTAACCTTATGCATTTGATATATACCTGCTTCACTTTTCAATCTGCAGTCCATAACGATTAGCTATTCCAAGGGTCTTTGATTTTGTTTTATTGTTTCTTGATGTCTCTGAGTTAGTAGCTTCCACTTGGCCAGTTCTGATTTTTAAGGAGTTATTTTCTTCACTGAGGTCTTTTATCTTTTTTGCCATTTGAACAATTCTGATTTTTAAGGAATTACTTTCTTCAATATTTTTTGTGCCTCTTTTACTAAGCAGTTAATTTTTTCTTTTTTTAATTATCTTTTATTTAAATATTTCCCAATTACATGTAAAATTTTCCAAAATCTCTCCCTCTCCTTAAGAAGGCAAACCATTTTACATTGATTATACATGTGAGATCATGCAAAATATTTCTGAATTAGCCATAATTGCAAGAGAACAATAAAAATAAAAGTATGCTTCAATCTGCATTCAGAGTTCATCAATTCTCTCTCAAGGTGGATAGTCTTTTTCATCATGAATCCTTTAGGATTGTCTTGGATGATTGCCTTGATCAGAGTGGTTAAGTTTTTCACTGTTAACTTTGTACAGTGTTTTTCTAGTTGTGCTCACTTCACTTTACATGAGTTCATTTAAGTCTTCTCAGGCTTTTCCGAAAGCATCCTACTCTTCATTTCTTATAGCACAATATGATATTCCATCACAATCATAAACCACAACTTGTTTAGCCATCACCTAATTGATGGGCAATCCCCTCAATTTCTAATTCTTTGCCACTACTAAGATGGTTGCTATAAATATTTTTGTACAAATAAGTCCTTTTCCCTTTTCTTTGGTCTCTTGGAAACAGACCTAGTAGTGGTATTGCTGGGTCAAAGGATATGCAGAGTTTTATATCTCTGAGCATGGTTCCAAATTGTTCTTTAGAATGGTTGGACTAGTTCACAACTCCAACAGTGCATTAGTGTCCCAATTTTTCCACATCCCCTCCAATATATGTCATTTTTCTTTTCTGTCATGTCAGCCAACATGATAGGTGTGAGATAATATCTCAGAATTGTTATAATTTGGATTTCTCTGACCTGTGATTTAATAGCTTTGATTTCTTCTGAAAACTACCTGTTCATATCCTTTGACCATTTATCAGCTGGGGAATGGTTCATATTTTTACAAGTTTGGTTCAGCTCCCTATTATATTTGAAAAATAAGGCCTTTGTCAGAGAAACTTGCTGTAAAAATTCATTCCCAGTTTCTTGTTTTTCTTCTACTTTTGGCTCCCTTAGTTTTGTTTGTGCAAAAACTTTTAAATTTTATGTGATAAAAATTATCTATTTTACTTCCCATAATGCTATCCATTTCTTGTTTGGTCATAAACTTCCCTTATCCATAGATCCATAGGTACATTTTTCCATACTCTCCTAATTTACTAATGATATTACCCTTTATGTCTAAAATCATTTATTCATTTTGATCTGATCTTGTTATATAGTGTAAGATGCTGATCTACACCTAGTTTCTGCTAAATTGCTTTCCAGTTTCCCAACAATTTTTGTCATGTTGCATTCTTACCCCAGAAGTTTGGTTCTCTAGGTTTATCAAACACTCAGATTGCTACGGTCGTTTACTGCTGTGTCTTTATGTGCCTAATCTATTCCACTGAACCACTACTCTGTTTCTTAGCCAGTACCATATTGTTTTGATGATTACCTCTTTAAAATACAGTTGGATATCTGATACTGCTAAGCTGCCTTCCTTCACATTTTTTTCTTATTCCCTTGATGTTTTTGACCTATTGTTTTTCCAGATGAATTTTGTTACTGTTTTTTCTAGCTATGTAAAATAATTCTTTGGTAGTTTAGTATGGCAGTGAATAAGTAAATTAGGTAGAATTGTTTTATATTGACCCAGTCTTTTCCTTTTTCAGTCATTTTAGTTGTGTCTGTGCTCCCATTTGGGGTTTTCTTGGGCAAAGATACGAGAGTGGTTGGCCATTTCCTTCTCCCCCTCATTTTACTGATGAGGGTTTTTTTTTTAAACATTTGGCTCAGCCTACCCATGAGCAGTTAATATTTTCTCTAATTATTTAAATCTTTTATTTCTGTGAAAAGCATTTTGTAATTGTGTTCCTGTTAATCCCTGGGTTTGTCTTGGCAGGTAGATGCCCAAGTATTTTTTATTGTCTGCCAATATTTTAAATTTTTTGTCTATTCCTGCAGGGTTTTGTTGGTAGTATATAAAAATACTGTTAATTTATGTGGGTTTATTTTATATCTTGCAACTTTGCTAAAGTTGTTGTTTTAGGTAGTCTTTTAGTTGATTCTCTAGGGTTCTCTAAGTATACCATCATACCATCTGCCAAGAGTGATGTTTTTGTTTCCTTGTTGCTTATTTTGATTGCTTCAATTTCTTTTTCTTTCCTTATAAAGCTGTAGCTAGCATTCTAGTACAATATTGAATAATAGTGGTGATAATGGACATCCTTGCTTCAATCCCAGTCTTATTCTGAAGGCTTCTAGTTTATATCCTCATTACACAACAATGCTTGCTCTTGGTTTTAGATAGTTATTACTTGTTATTTTAAGAAATGTTCACTTACTGTATTTTTTTTTCTTATGCTGTATTTCTTTTTTCACAACATGACTCATAATGATTTTGTTTTGTGTGATTGGACATGTATAACCCATACCAAATTGCTTGCTGTCTCAGGGAAGAGGAAAGGGATAGAGAGAGAAAATTTGATGGTGAGAGAAATTTTTTTAAATGAATGTTAAAAATTTTCTTTACATATAAATGGGGAAAATAAAATATTCAAACAAACAAGAAATGCTCCATTGGTTCCTATGTTTTCTAGTGTTTTTTATAAGAATGAGTGTTGTGTTTTGTAGAAGGCTTTTTCTGCATCTGTTGATATAGTTATAAAATTTTTGTTGTTTTTGTTATTGATATGGTCAGTTATTTTCATAGTTTTCCTAATATTGATCCTGTTCTTCATAACTGGTATAAATCTCACCTGGTCATAGTAAATGAATTTTGTGCTATATTGCTGTAATCTCTCTGCTAGTTTTTAAAAGTTTTTGCATTGATAATCATTGAGGAAATTGGTCTGTAGTTTTCTTTCTCTGTTTTTGCTCTTTGTTTAGGTATCAAAACTACCTTTGTGTCAAAAGGAATTTGGTAGGATTCCTTATTTACTTTTTTTCCCCTCCAAATCATTTATATAGTATTGGGATTAATTGTTCTTTAAATATTTGGTGGAATTCACTCATAAATCCATCTGGTCCTGGGGATTTTTTCTTGAGCAGCTCATTGAAGGCTTTTTCAATTTCTTTTTTAAAAAATAGAGCTATTTAAGGATTTTATTTCCTCTTCTGTTAGTCTGAGCAGTTTATATTTTTTTAAATATTCATCCAGCTTACTTAGAGTGACAGTTTTACTGGCCTGTAATTGGGCAAAATAACATGATTGTTTTAATTTCATATTTATTGGTTGTTAATTCTCTTCATAATTTTCTCGTATTCTCATTTCTTTACCCAATTTTTTCCCCTACTGCTCTTATTTGATTTTTAAAATCAGTTTTTTTTCCTCCCCTTGAAAATATCTTCCTTTAGTTTTTCTAAGAATTCTTTTGGGTTTGTGTCCAATATGTGTTTTTCTTTGAGGCTTTGCTTGTAAATGTTTTCAGGTCATTATCTTCTGAGTTTGTGTCTTGATCTTCCCTGTCACAATAGTAGATTTTTATGATCAAGTTCTTTTTTGTTGTTATTTACTAATTTTTCCAACCTATTTCTTGACTTTGGACTTTTAGAGTTGAGTTCTTCTCGCTTCTGGAGGTGATTATCCTTAGCTACAGACTTTTATATCCCTATGTTGCTTTCATAGCTAGGTCTGGGGGCCTGTGATTTTTCAATGCTTCTAGAGTGGTATGATCTGGGGAGTGGTCTCGTCACTGCCCTCCAGTTCTGTGCTCTAGCTATTACTCAGATTGCAATCACTCCTGTCTGCCATGGAAATGGGTAGTGGGTGACAGAGCTGCCAAATGGTGCCAAATCCTGTGCCCAGTGTTAGCACAGGCATCTTTTAGGACCTCTGACCAGGTTTTCAGTTCTCTTACCACCCCTGTGCACTGTGGGTGCTGTTGCTACCACCAGCAGCCTAAAACCAGTGCCACTTCTGCCACAATGAACTCCCAGCCAGCCTCCACCCCATTGTTCACAGGCCTCTCTGTCTTCCAGGCTGTCTTGGGCTGGAAAAATAACTTAGTGTGATATTTTGTTGCTTATTCTGCTCAGAATTCGGTTTGATATGCTTTTTAAAAGAAATTTATAGAGGGTTATGTTGGGAGAGCTCATCAGAAATGCTCACTTCACTCCACCATCTTGGTTTCATCCCACCATTATCTTTGAGGTAGCAAGGTTTAGATTGACTAGTTCTGCTGGAGGATTTGGGGTCTGGCCTTAGTGACTGTAGTTCTTTGGGACTGAATGTTCTAGTTTGAGCTTAGGTCAGATTGTCAGTTCAGTTTCCAGAGGCTTTGTTCTTCCAGAAATCATGACTTTAAGTAAAGGGCAATTACTTTAGTAGAAAGCCTGTTTCATGCAGCACAGAACCTTTAGGCATTCATGTCACTTATGTTTGATTGCCATTTGTCAGTCTCCTTTTCCATAACTTCTGCTTACATCCATTGTCTCAAAAAGGTAAGATACACCATGGAAAGGAATGTAGAGAAAATATTTTGTCTTCAGCTTAGAAGAAGGATATAGCAGTGAGTGCTGCTCAGAGAATAGACGCAGAAGGAAAGGTGTTTACTGTTTACCATGGCCAAGGTATCTGCTATTCACCATGGCTACTTGCTCTGTCGCAAGATTTGTCAAGCCCTCCCTTCCCCTGGATGGTACTGTCCACTCTAAAAAGTGATCATTCTGCTTTTGCTTGAAGACTTTTTGTTTGGGGATGCTAATCCCATTGGCTTGGTTTATTTGGCTTTTTTCAAAATTCACTGAAACTGTCTGATTGCTTTCCTTTTTAATATCCTCTTTCTTGATATGAGTCAGTATAGATAGATTTCTCTTGCCTCCTACTAAGTAAATATTAGGGGTTGTTTTAGTTTTTGTTTTCCACTACTGAGCTGTGAACTACAGAAATGATGTGTATTAGTAGAAAGTTTTATTCGGTTTAATTGTATTTTAATGAAAAATGTTAGTATGGAGTCTGAAGGTGTTGGTTTCATCTAGAGAATATAGTCACTGCTAAAGTTCATCTCCAGTACAGAACCACTCAGGTGATAAGTAGAATTGAAGAACAGGTTAGTAAATATCTAATTCACAAATGGGAATAGTTGCAAAGAACAGTGTCTAGTGTAGAAGTTTTTTACCTCGGATCTGTAAACTTGTTTTTTAATATGTTGACAAATTATTTCAGTGTAATTGGTTTCCTGTGTATTTCTGTGTGCTTATTTTAAGTATTTAAAAACATTCTGAGAAGGGATCCATAGGTTTCATCAGACTGATGGGGAGAGGGGCAGGGTGGAGCACAACAGAAAAAAAGGTTAAGAATCCTTGATCTACTGGATTTTAGCCTAATAGATTTTATACTGTTAAATCTCTTCCCTGTGAAATCAACCAAGCTGTGTGTTTGTTTTCCTCAAGCCTTTTTCCTTTCCCTATTTCCAGTGGAAAATCCTCAGATCTTGAAAATGAGACACACGTTTTCAAGAAACATGGAAGAATTACTTGACAAAAAGTTAAAAAGTGTAAGAGTATGTATATTCTAAAAGCTGCAAATTGGTTCTCAGTTTGAAAAAAAAATTCTGTTAGCTTTGCTCCTATCATGTGGATAAATGAAGATGGACTGAAGAAATAGCAGGTGTTTTCATTTATCAAAACAAGAATATTTTACATTGAATGGAGCATGTCCTACTGTGACTCAATTCATTCCTCTAATCATTGCTACCAGTTGCCTGCCACTCATTGAAACAAACCAAGAACAATATACTTAAGAGCTAGTATGTGGATCAAACCTTTATGACAACGCATGGTTGTCTCCCATTAAAAGTTAACTCAAGTTAAAATTCTGTAGTGTGATTACTCAGTTTTGCCTTCTGATGTCTCTAAAAACCTGTTAGAATTGAAATGGCATCGTTGTATTTTCATAATTGAACCAGACGTTAAATGAAAACTTCCAGTCTTTTCAATTAAGTGTTCTGGAAGAGTATTTCACCTGCATGTTTTGTGATTTTTAGGAAAAAATTATGTTTTACTTGAAATTATTTTATTCTTAATATCATTAAATGAGCATTTCCATGTACATGCCATAACACAAAAATAGGATTCTACATGAAACTAAATCTCAGTTTTATACTGCTTGCTTTAAACACAAATAATGTTACTTTAGAAACTGTCCTTACTATACCTTCTTCTGTTTTCTTTAGTGCATTTCCCCCATATTTAACAATATGTGGCTCAGTCTGCATATTAAGCCATTACTTCTCTGTTAGGAGGTAGGTAGCATTCTAATCTCTGGAATCATGGTTGATCATTGGATTGATGCAAGTTTTTTGGTCTTTAAATGTTTTCCTTTACAATGATACTATAGTATAAATTGTTCTGATTTTGTTTACATCACTCAGCATCAGTTCATACAAGTCTTATTTGACGTAATTCTAAATAGCTTTCCAGAATGGCCAAACCAATTCACAGCTCCACCAGTCGTCTTCGGTGTGTATATTTTCTTGCAGTCCCTTCAGCATTTATTATTTTCCTCTTTTGTCAACTTCGCAAATATGAGTATGAAGTAGAACCTCAGAGTTTATTTAATTTGCATTTCTGAATATTTATTTGGAGCATTCTTTCGTAGCTTAATGGCTTAATTTTTTTTCCATTGAAGAAATTACTTGACCATTTGTCAACTGGGGGATGGCTCTTATTTTTTAATTTTTAAAAATTTAAAAAATTTTTTTAAAGTACAATTTAATTTTTTTCAATCAATAAAAATGTGTCCTCTCATCTCTTGTTCCATCCCCAGTTAAGAATGAAAGAAAAAGAAACTATACAGATGTTTGTAGTCAAGACATTACTTCTGCATTGGCTCTGTCTAAAAGATTGTGTCTGTGTCTGTGTCTTATTTACTCTGATAACAAGAGGTAGATGCCTTGTTTCATCATTACTCTTGGAATCATGGTCCTTATGTTGATCAGAGTTCCTATGTCTTTCAGTTTTTTGTCATTGCAATGTTATTTTCATTATGTAAATTGTTCTGGTTCACTTCACTGTATTAATTCATGCAATTCTTTCAGGTCTCTGAAATCATCCCCTTCATCATTTCTTATGGCACAGTAATATTCCATTACATTTATAAATCATAACTTGATTTTACATCCTTAGAGTTTGTTTTATTTAGGGCTAATACCTTCCTTATTCTATTCTTCCTCTAATTCCCACTCTTCCCTTTTCCCCTTTCCCACCTGTTTCCCTGTTGGGTGAAATGTATTTCTGTACCCAAGTGTGTGTGTGTGTGTGCATGTGTGTATGTGTATTCCCTCTTTTGACCAGCTCGGATGAGAATAAGATTCAAGTGTCAGTTGCCATCCAACTCTTCCTCCTTGTTCATATGGATTTCTATTCGTTCACTTCTGTTATATGACATACTTTTTCCTAACCTTCCTTTACTTTCTCTCCCCCCTTTCCATTATTTTAAGAGCATTAAAATGGAACCACTCTCAGGTTCTCTTTATAATTAGACTCCCTCTATGACCCCTGATGATGGTGGGGTTCAGAGGGGATATGTATCATCTCCCTATATGAGAGTATTATTAAGCAGTTTATTCTTGTTTAGTCTCTTACTATTTATGTTTACCTTTTTATGTTTCTTTTCACTTCTGTGTTTATACTTCAAAGTTTCTATGTTGCTCTGGGCTTTTTAGCAGGAAAGCTTGAAAGTCTTATTTCATTAAAGATTTTTCCTCCTGTAGTGTTATACTCGGTTTTGCTGAGGAAGTGATTCTTGGCTGTTAAGTGTGTCTTTTTTGTATTCTGGATGATCATATTCCAAACTCTCTCCTCCTTTATAGTGGTTTCTGCTAAATTGTGTGTGATCTTGATTGTTGTTGTAATTACTTTCTGGCTGCTTGCAGTATTTTTTCTGTGGTATAGGAGTCTGGATTTTGGCTGTGATGTTCCTGGTAGTTTTAATTTTAGAGTTTCAAGAAACAACTAGTGGATTTACTCTGTTTCTACTTTGCCCTCTTGTTCTAAGAGATCTTGGCAGTTTTATTTTTTATGATTTCTTGAAATACAATATCTAAACTTTTTTTTGTCATGGCATTCAGGTAGTCTAATGATTCTTAATTTTTTTCTCTCCAAAATCTGTTTTCTAGGTCAGTTTTTACTATGAGATTCATTTGCTTCCATTTGGTTCATTCTCATTTTCAGGGAGTTTGTTGTTTGAATAAGACTTTATATCTTTTGGGTCAATCTGTTAATTCCCTTTCCAATTCTTTCCTTTATAGCTCTCATTTATTTTCCAATTTTTTCTTCTAGTGCTCTCATTTCATTTATACAAACTTAAAAACTCTTTCTTAACCTCTTGCTTAATCTCTTCCAGGAATTCTAATTGAATCTGCCCCCTCCATGTTTTTCTCTGATTTCTTTGCTTATTCAAGTTTTAGAGTCATTCTCTTTTTCTGGGTTTGTATCTTGAATATCCCTGTTACCATATTAACTTTTTTTTTAAATGATGAAATTGTTTGTTTGATCACTTTATCCGTCCACTATCTGACTGTGGACTTATGTTAGGAGGAAAGGTCTAGGCTGGTCCAGTTGGGGCTTTCTTGGGAGCATCGAGTATTGTATTACTCCAGGCTCGCAGGGACGCTCAGGCTGAGGACTTCAAGCTTCCAGTGCTCCCCAAATGGTCTGATTCTGAGCAAAGTCTGCTAGCTGCCTCCCTGGTCTGAGCTCTGCTTAGTCCCAATCTGGGCTTGGATCTGAGTGAACTGCTGCTGGACTCAGCCACTGTCAGCCAAATAGCTCTTCTGGTTCGGAGTGGCAGAACTGTAGATTTCTTGGTCTAGTATTCTTGCCCTTGTTAATCCTCTGATGGCTTTGTGTTGGGCTGTGCACTGGAATAGAGACCCTACTTCATTCTTGGGGTCTGAGCTACACTGCTACTTTTTTCCCATGACCCATTACTGCTCCTCATCACAGAATACCGCCCATGGGCACATTTCCCCTTCTCAGTCTGCCCTGGATCTGTGACTCAGAACTGGGTGGTGGGAGAAAAGGCTACCAGTTGGCACTTGTTCCCATGCCCTGTGTGAATGAGGTCAAAGGACTGTGGTACAGATGGGAGACCTCTTCTTGCCTGGATGCGCATACTGTCCCTTTACTGGAGTATTCCACGGGTGAACTCTTGGCTAGATCCTGTCTCCACTGTTTGCAGACCTCTCTTTGCCAACTTCAGTGGAAGAAATGACTCATTGCATTTTCTTGCATTTCAGATTATAATTTGATCTAGTGCATATTTAAGTTCTGTTGAAGTTTCACCATCTCCATCCTGGGGTTAGGGGCAGTGAGCTCACTGTACTTCTAGCTGTTACTCTACCATCTTGCCTTTGCCTGGGAATGGTTCTTATTCTTTTAAGTTTGAATCACTTCCTTTATATAAGCTTAAAAATGAGATCTTTTTCAGAAAACTTTGATCTAAAGATTCTTCCCCAGTTAACTATTTCCCTTTCTAATATTAGATTAATTGGATTTATTTGTACAAAAATTTTTTTAATTTTATGTAATCCAAGTTGTCCATTTTATCTCCTGTGATCCTCTCATTCTCTTGTTTGGTCGTGAACCCTTCCCCTGTCCGTAGATCTACAAAATAATTTCTTTCTTGTTCCTCTAGTTTTATAAAGTGACCTTTTGTATTTAGATCTTGAATCCATTTGGAGTTTATCTTAGTATATGGTGTGGAGTGTTAATCTAAGCCTAATAACTGCCAGACTGCTATCCAATTTCCCCAACAGTTTTTGTCAAATAGTGAGTTCTTATTCTGGTAGCTGGCTGGGTCTTTGAGTTTATAAATTACTAGGTTACTAAGTTTGTTTCTTTATATTGTATATCAAATCTATTCCAGTGATTGACTTCTTTTTTATTGAATACCAAATTGTTTTGATGATTTCTGATTTGTAGCACAGTTTGAGATCTAGCGCTGCTAAGCCCCCTTCCGACTTGTCATTATTTTCTTTCATATTTTTGTTCCTTAGCCAATCAGCTGTCACTTATTGAGCACCTGCCATGTACTAGTCACTGTGCTAAGGGCTGGGCATACAAAGAAAGTGAAAAAACAAAACAAAAAACAGTCTCTGCTTTCAAGCTCACAGTTGAAAGGGGAGATAACATACAAAGAGCTATGTGCAAACAAGATGTATACAAAGATATATAAACCAGGAAAAATTGTAGAAAACAGACAGAAGGAACTAACATTAAGGGAGGGATCAGTAAAGGTTTCTTGCAGGCTAATTTTATTTCTCCAGATGAATTTTGTTATAATCTTTTTTTCTAGCTCTATAAAATAATTTGTTAGTAGTTTGGTATGGCACTGAATAAGCAAATTAATTTAGGTAATTGTCATTTTTATTATATTGTTTTAGCCTCCTTTTGAGTGTTAATTTTTTTTACTTATTTAGGTCTGTATTTCTGCAAAGAATGTTTTGCTGTTATGTTCATCTGTTTCCTATGTGTGTCTTGGTAGATAGACTCTCAAATATTGTACATTCTATGTAGTTACTTTATTTTCTAAAAAATTCTTAAGATACATTTGCTTTCAATTGTTAATTACTTTTATCTCATTTATCACCAGCTGCCAAAGACATTGTAAATCAACCTACCTAAAGCATCAGGATACTGTGAGGGCAAAGTGGGAGGCAACATGTGCCATCAAGTAATCTACCATCACAATTTTATCACCATCTACCTTCAGATCCTAATAGACAGCCCAGGTCCAACAACCCAAGATCTTGGAGATTAGCAATGTTTCCAGCATGGTGTCCAAAGCCATCATCCTGGGAAGCAACTCCTGCTGAGATGCAGCCAGGCAACTGTAACTTGTCATTAACTCAGCAGCAGACACTGATAGGCCTTTATCATTGCAAATGACATTAAAGAAAACTCATTACACTCTGCTTTGCTATTCCACTCTAAGGAACTTCCATTTGATTTGCAGCTGAAAACTTCCAAATATGTTGTTTCCTCAAGTAGAACGTGAGCTCCTTGAGAGCAGGGACTGACTTCTACTTGTATCCCCAGCACTTAGCAAAAAGCTTTGTACATAACAAGCACCTAATAAACGCTTTTTCTTTCCTTCCTTCCTTTCTTCCTATGCATTAGTCTGTAAGTTCTCCATAAGGATGTAGGGAATAATTTTCAATATTAGTTATCTGGAATCATGGTTGATTATTGAATTGATCTGAGTTTTTCAGTCTTTCAAAGTTATTTATCTTTATAGTGATATTTTACTATGAAGTATTCTGGTTCTGCTCACTTCACTTTTCATTTATACAAGTCTTCTTAGTTCTGATACCACTTCTTTTTAAATTTCTCAGAACATAATAGTTCATATTATTATGATATAATTTATATAGCATATAATAAATTATATATTATAATATATTAAAATATGATTTACTCAACTATTCCCAACTTGATAGGTACCCCTTAATTTCTAGTTTTTGCCTCTCCAAAGAGAACTGCTATAAATGTTTTGAGATATGAAGGCCCTTTTTCACTTTCATGGATCTCTTTGGGGTATAGATCTAGTAATGGTCAAAGAGAGGCATAGTTAAATAACTTTTTGGACATACTTCTAAATTGACCACCAGAATAACTGAGTTAATTTACAGCTCCATCACTAGTACTCGGGTGTGTTTGTTTTCCTGCAACACCTCCAACATCTGTCGTCCTTTTTTGTCAGCTTTGTCAAACTTGGTTGTGAGGTAGAGCTAGAGTTGGTTTAATTTGCATTTCCATAATTAGTGGTTTGTCATATGGTTGTAAATAGCTTAGATTTCTTCTCTTGAAAACTACCTGTTCGTATATTTATCAATTAGAAAATGCTTCTCATTCTTATAAATGTGAATCAGTTCCTTATATAGCTTGGAAATTAAGCTCCAGAAACTTGCTCCAAAGATTTTTTTTTCGTAATCTTAATTGCATTGGATTTGTTTGTGCAAAAACCTTTTAAATTTTATGTGATCTAAATTGTCTATTTTATCTTCGGTGATTGTCTCTATCCCTTGTTTGGTCATGAACTCTTAACCCATCCATAGATCTATAAGGAAATTTCTTCCTTGTTCTTCTAATTAGTTTATAATGTGACCTTTTATATCTAGGTCATGTGTCCATTGGGCACAGTAGATAGAGCACCAGGCCTGGAGTCAAGAAGACTTGAGTTCAAATATGGCCTCAGATACTTACTAGCTGTATGACTCTGGACAAGTCACTTAACCATATTTGCCTCAGTTTCCTCATCTGTAAAAGTGAGTGGGAGAAGGAAATGGCCCTACCAAAATGGCTCTTCTCTACCAAGAAAACCCTAATGGTGTCGCGAAGAATTGGATATGACTGAAATGGATCCATATTTGGTATGTGTTGATCTAAACTTGACTTCTGTCAGACTGTTATCAGTTTTCCTAACAATTTTTGTCAAATAGTGAATTTTACCCCAGTAGTTGGGTCTTTGGGTTCTAGGTTTGTTTGCTTCTGTATATTGTGTATTAATATCATCCATTTAATGACCTCTTTTTTATTATCAAATTGTTTTGATGATTACTGCTTTGTAGTTTAGTTTGAGATCTGGTAGTGCTAAACCTCTTTCCCACTTTTTCTCATTTCCCTTCAGATTTTTGATCTTTTGTTTTACTAGATGAATTTTGTCGTTTTTTCTAACAAGAATAATACTAGCTAGCATTTATATTAGGACTTATTTACACTGACTTATAAATCACTTTACAAACATTATCTCTTTATCTTCACAACCACCTGGAATGTAAGTGCTATTATTATCTGCATTTTACGAATGAGGAAACCAAGGAAGACAGAGGTTAAGTGACTTGCATGGTGTCACACAGTTAATAATTATCTAGGCAGGATTTGAACTCAGTTCTTTTTTATCCAGTTATCTGTGGAAAGTTGCCTCTGTTCTTTTTTTTTTTTCCTAGCTTGGTATGTCCTTTTTATTATATTGACTTGCCTGCTCATGAGCAATTAATGTTTCTCTATTTAGGTCTGTTTCAGTAAAGAATATTTTGTTGTTGTTTTCATCTAGTTCCTATGTGTATCATGATACATAGACTCCCAATTACATTAAACATTCTACTTATTTCGGAGGAATTTTTCTGTTTCTGCTGGGTTTTGTTTGCAGTATACAAAATGTTGATGATTTATGTGGATTTATTTTTAAATCTTGCAACTTTACCAAAGTTATTGATTGCTGCAATTAATTTTTCATTCATTCTCTGGTTTTCTAGGAAAACCATCCTATTATCTAAAATTTGGGGTGATTTTGTTTCCTATTTGCTGATATTTATTCTTTTGGTTTCTTTGCTTGTTTTATTGCTGTAGCTAGCATTTCTAGCATTGTCAAATAATGATGGTGATAGTGGATATCCTTGCTTTATTTCTGGTCTTGTGGTCAATATTTTATTGTTATTCTACATAATGCTGGATCTTGGTTTTAGATAGATCCTATTTAACATGCTAAACAGAGATTCATTTTTTCCTTTTTAGTGTTTTTAATGTACATGAGAACTGCAATTTGTCAAAAGCTTTTTGTGTATGTTGACATAATCATGATTTTTGTCATTCTTATTAATATGGTGTTTAGTTCTATTTTTTTATTTTATTAATTTATTTTTAGTTTTTAACATAAGCTTTTGAGTTTTAAATTTTCTTTCCTTCCCTCATTACCTCCCTCTGCCAGAGAGTATGCAATCTGATATAGGTTGTACATATACATTACTATTAAACATATTTTCATATTAGTCATGTTGTGAAGAAGAATTAGAACCCATAGGAGGAACTACAAGAAAGAAGAAACAAAACAAAACAGAAGAAGAAAAAAAGAGCAAATAGTATGCTTCAATCTGCATTCCAACTCCATAGTTATTTCTCTGGATGGGGATAGCATTTTCTAGCATGAGATTTTTTTGAGATGTCTTAGATCCTTGCATTGCTGAGAAAAGCTAAGTCTGTCAAAGTTAGTTGTCACACAGCATGGCTGTTACTGTGTAAAATGGTCTCCTGGTTCTGCTCACTTCACTCAGCATCAGTCCATACAAGTCTTTCCAGGTTTTTCTGAAGTCTGCTTGCTCATCATTTGTTATAGCACAATAGTATTCCATTACATTCATATACCACAACTTGCTCAGCCATTCCCCAATTGATGGGCATCCTCTCAATTTCCAATTCTTTGCCACCACAAAAAGAGTAGCTATAAATATTTTTGTACATGTAGGTCCTTTTCCCATTTTTATGATCTCTTTGGGATACAACCCTAGAAGTGGTATTGCTGAGTCAAAGGGTATGCACATTTTTATAGCCCTTTGGCATAGATCCAAATTGTTCTCCAGAATGGTTGGATCAGCTCCACCAACAGTGCATTAATGTTCCAATTTTCCCACATCTTCTCCAACATTTATCATTTTCCTGTTTTGTGATGTTAGGCAATCTGATAGGTGTGATGTGGTACGTCAGAGTTGTTTTCATTTGCATTTCTCTAATCAATTAGAACTTTTTTTCGTATGACTATAAATAGGTTTAATTTCTTCATCTGAAAACTGCCTGCTCATATCCTTTGACCATTTATCAATTGGAGAATGACTTGTTATAAATTTGACTTAGTTGTCTATATATTTTAGAAATGAGGCCCTTATCAAAGATAATAGTTGTAAAAATTCTTTCCCAGTTTTCTGCTTCCCTTCTAATCTTGAATGGATTGGCTTTGTGCAAAAACTTACCAATTAATGTAATCAAAATTATCCATATAATGTCTCTTGTTTGGTCATAAATTCTTCTGTTCTTTATAAATCTGACAAGTAAACTCTTCCTTGTTCTCCCAGTTCTTATAGTATCAGCCTTTATATCTAAATCCTGTACCCATTTTGACTTAATTTTGGTATATGCCTAGTTTCTGCCATACTCTTTTCCAGTTTTCCCAGCAGTTTTTGTCAGATAGTGAGTTCTTATCCCAGAAGTTGGGTCTTTAGGTTTTCAAACAGCAGATTACTATAGTCATTGACTATTGTGGCTTGTGTACCTAACCTATTCCACTGATCCACCACTCTATTTCTTAGCCAGTACCGAGCAGTTTTGATGATTGCTGCTTTATAATACAATTTAAGATCTAGAAAGGCTAGGCCACCTTCCCTAGCATTTGTTTTCATTAATTCCCTTGATATCCTGGACCTTTTGTTCTTCCAGATGATTCTTGTTATTATTTTTTCTAACTCTATAAAATAATTTTTGGTAGTCTGATTGGTATGGCACTGAATAAGTAAATTCATTTAGGTAGAATTGTCATTTTTATTATATTAGCTTGGTCTACCCATGAGCAACTGATGTTTTTCCAATGATTTTGATCTGACTTTATTTGCGTGAAAAGTGTTTTGTAATTGTATTCATACAGTTCCTGGGTTTGTTTCAGCAGGTAGACTCCTAAATATTTTATAATGTCTACAATAACTTTAAATGGGATTTCTCTTTCTACCTCTTGCTGTTGGGCTTTGTTGGTAATATATTATAGATATGGTTTTAAGATATGGAATTCTTTGTAAAGTAGCATGTCATTCTTGTGCTGAGGGCATATTACTCTTCTCTGTATTTTTCTAGTGTTAGTATATGAGTCACGAGCCCATCCTGTTATTTTGTAATTCACACCTTGCTTGTTAGATTTTATTTTGGTGGACAGGAGCTACCTCATGGTTTGTGTTACAGGATCAAATAAACCTCAAAGAGTCTGAGCAATCAGCTTTCTTAAATCTGTTGTTCTTATCAGGGACTGTAAGTAGGTCATGAGTTGCTATAGAGTTCAGTAAAATGGTCATGAGAGCAGAAAACTGCTGACATGAAAAATTCAAGAAACTGAGCATTTAGCAGAAATCTGACTTGAGAGAGTTTGAGGGAAAATGTACAGTGGCATTATTATCAGTCATCATCTTGATGTCTGGTGAAACAAAGCAAACCCAAGTTTTAAAGATAAAGTTCTAGTCACCATTCACTCCCTTGTTATTTATCCAAGTGGAAAATTACATGGAAAAAAAAAAGACCTAGGTTCATTTTATAATTGAAAGCATCTCTTGTAGAAGATTATTTTTGAGCTTGTCTCATCTACTGAAGATCCAAATGGCCCTGTTTTAGAGAAATCCAGCCTTTGGGCAGGGGATAATTGATAGACTGGTTCCTGTAATTTGGTTTGTGATTATGTAGCACCTCATACCCTTATTGTATGGAAAAGTCCACCTTCTGTAAAAGTCTTACTAAGGCCAGTGCTGGAGATTCAGAATTTAGTAAGTATACTGAAATTCCCTCTGTGCATAAGCAGCTTAACCTTACATTTATTAAAGACATTGCTCATAAATATAGCCTACTTGAAACAATGTCTATTGACTATATATTTTGCCAGCTTGAATGCACTTAGACACACCAGTCCTGATCCTTGCAAAGAGGAGGACAAGGGGTGTTTTGCCACTTAAAATAACAATGATAACTGAAATCCCCACTTAACCCATTACCAGCCATCTGGAAAATTTAGGAAGTTTTCATTATTTCAGAAATCTGGCTTTATGTTTACTAGCCTTGCTGTAAATATTAGACGAGTCAGAAATTTAATTTGACTTATGGGATATGTGTGGTTGTGACTGGGCAGTACCTCTCTATACAATAAATCATTCAGGTAATTTAGAATCTAGCCAATAGTACAAGGCCATAAAAATGCACAGTCTACCTGACTTTATTCATCTAAATAAATCATCAAGGAATACTGTATTTCAAGGCTAGAACAAATAGCTACAGGATAGTATTCTCTGCTTTGTAACATCAACATTCAATTTATTTTTGCTACTGGTAATTCCAGCTTTTGCATGGTATCCTTTTTTTTTTCTTTTTTGGTGAGGCAATCAGGGTTAAGTGACTTGCCCAGAGTCACACAAATATCTGAGGCTGGATTTGAACTCAGGTCCTCCTGATTCCAAGGCTGGAGCTCTATCCACTGCACCACCTAGCTGTCCCCACATGGTATACTTCTACAGCATGTCATAGAATGATAGTGTTTTTGTTTTGTTTTAAATTTATTTATTTTTAGTTTTCAACATTCACTTCCTCAAGAGTTTGAGTTCCACATTTTCTCCCCATCTCATCCCTCTCCGCACCCCAAGATGGCATGCATTCTGTAAGCCCCTTCCCCTAATCTGCCCTTCCTTCTATCTCCCCCCCCCTTTTATCCCCTACCCCTTCTATTTTCCTGTAGGGCAGGATGTATGTCAATACCCCATTTCCTGTATTTCTTATTTCCCAGTTGCATGTGGAAACAATTTTTCTTTAACATATGTTTTTAAAACTTTGGGTTACAAATTTTCTCCCTTCCCTACTTCCCACCTACCCTCATTGAAAAGGCAAGCAACTCGATAACAGGTTATACATGTGTAGTCATGCAAAACACTTCCATAGTAGTCATGTTGCAAAAAACTAAGCATATTTCCCTTCATCCTATCCCGTCCTCCATTTATTCTATTCTCTCTTTTGACCATGTCCCTCCTCAGAAGTGTTTGCTTCTGATTATCCTGTCCCCCAATTTGCACTCCCCTCTATCATCCCCCTGCTGTCTTGTCCCCTTCTCCCCTTAATTTTCCTGTAGGGTAAGATAGATTTCCATACCCTATTGTGTATGTTATTCCCTCCTTAAGCCAAATCCTGTGAGAATAAGATACACTCATTCCCTCTCACCTTCACCCATTTCTGCTCCACTGTAAAAGCCTTTTCTTGTCTGTTTCATGTGAAATAATTTACCCCATTCTACCTCTCCCTTTCTCCTTTCCCAGTGTAATCCTCTCTCACCCCTTAATTTTATTTTCCAAATATCACCCCTTCATCTTCAACTCACCCTGTGCCCTCTATCTAATAATCTATCTATACCTAACGTATGATTTTTTCCCCCCTCCCACTATCCTAATACTGACAAAGGACTCATGAGTTAACAAATATCACCTTTCCATGTAGTAGTGTAAACAGTTCAACCTTAATAAGTCTCTTATGATTTCTCTTTCCTGTTTACCTCTTAATGTTTTACTTGAGTCTTGTATTTGAAAGTCAATTTTTGTGACTTTACTGCTTCCCTGTCACTCAGCCCCCTAAACCTATGAGGACTCCAGCTTCTTTCCCTTTACCTCTAGAGTTTTACAAAACAATGGGAATGGTCGGTCATCTGCCAATGGTCCTGAAAATGTCCTGCATTGGAAGCGTGAACAAAGCCAGAGGTTTTTGCTTGCTTGTTTGTTTTTACTGAACAGATCAACGAAACATAGGGTCATGTCTAAAGCTGAATATAGCTTTATACGCTGATCCAACCATTCTGGAGAGCAATTTGGAACTAGGCCCAAAAGACTATAAAACTGTGCATACCTTTGATCCAGCAATACCACTACCAGGTCTGCATCCCAAAGGGATCATAAAAATGGGAAAAGGATTTATATGTACAAAAATGTTTATAGCTGCTCTTTTTGTGGTGGCAAAGAATTGGAAATTGAGGGGATTGCCCATCAATTGGGGAATGGCTGAACAAGTTGTGGTATATGAATGTAATGAAATACTATTGCGCTATAAGGAATGATGAGCAGGCAGATTTCAGAAAAGCTTGGAAAGACTCAACGTGAACTGATGCTGAGTGAAGTGAACAGAACCATGAGAACATTGTACACAGTAATAGCAACACTGGGATGATCAAATTTGATAGACTTAGCTCTCCTCAGCAATACAGTGATCCAAGACTGTTCCAAAAGACTCATGATAGAAAATGCTATCCACAACCAGAGAAAGAACAATGGAGTCTGAATACAGATTGAAGCATACTGTTTTCACTTTTTTTCTTGTGGTTTTTCCCTTCAGTTCTGATTCTTTTACAACATGACTAATGTGGAAATATGTTTAAAGTGATTGTACATTTATAACCTAAATAAATAACCTAAATTGGTGTCTTGGGGAGGGGGGTGGAAAGGGATAGAGGGAGAAAAATTTGGAACTCAAAATCTTACAAAAATGAATGTTGAAAACTATCTGTACATGTAACTGGGAAAAAATACTGTTAAGTAAGTGTGTGTGTGTGTGTGTGTGTGTGTGTGTGTGTACACACACATACACACATAGCTCTCCAAAATGGTTGGACCAGTTTACAGCTCCACCAACAGTGCGTTACTATGCCCATTTTTTCACATTTCCCCTGCATCATATGTCACTTTTTCTTTTCTGTCACATTAGCCAATCTGATGGGTGTGAGGGAGTATATCAGAATTGTTTTAATTTGCATGTCTCTAGAGTGGTGAATCAATGGAATAAGTTAGGTATGCAAGACACAGTAGTCAATGACTATAGTAATCTACTATTTGATAAGCTGAAGACCCCAGCTTCTGAGATAAGAACTCATTATTTTACCAAAACTGCTAAGAAAGGGGGCAGCTAGGTGGTGCAGTAGATAGAGCTCTGGTCTTGGAGTCAGGAGGACCTGAGTTCAAATCCAGCCTCAGACACATGACTATCCCTTTCATTACTCCTTACAGTACAATAGTATTGCCTTTGTTCAGTCATTCTCTCAATTTATGAGTTCCTCCTAAGTTTCTAATTGTTCTTCACTACAAAAAGCAGCTACAAATATTTTTGTAAATATGGTTTTTCCTCTTTCTTTGATCTCTGTAGGGTATAAACCTAGTAATGGTATTACTGGGTCATTGGGTATGTATAGTTTGACAACTTTTGGCTATAGTTCTAAAATAGCTTTCATTGTTCCTGAATGGCTCCACCAATTCATAGATCCACTAAAATGCATCAATGTACCTGTTTTCTTGCAGCCCCTCCAACATTTGTTATTTTTCTTTTTTGGTCGTGTTCTTATAAGTGATGGGTGTGAGGTAGAAACTCAGAGTTGCTTTAATCTACATTTTTCTAGTTATTAGGAATTTGGAGCAGTCAGTAATATTTATTAAACATCTACTATGTCCTAGGCACTGTGCTAAGTGCTGGGAATACAAAAGAGGCAAAGACAGCCTCTGCCCTTAAAGAACTTACAATCTAATGGAGGAGACAACAGGGCAAACAAATATGTACAAAGAATCTATATACAGGATAAAATATGAAAGAATTAAGAGAGGGAAGACACTAAGAAGGATAGGAAAAGCTTCCTGTAGAAGATGAGATTTTAGCTGGGACTTAAAGGGCGCCAGGGAAGCCAATAGGTAGAAATGAGGAACAAGAACATTCTGGTCATGGGAGAGAGCCAAAAAAAAAAAAAGCCTGGAGCCAAGAGATGGAGCATCTAATTTATGGAACAGCAAGGACACCAGTGTCACTGAATCAAAAATTTGTGTAGGGAATAAGGTACAAGTGAGAGGAATGATTTATTGGACCCCTATTTTATTCTAATCAGTATTAATTAGGTGTGATTCCATAGGGGTAGTGATTATTAGCAATTCTTAGTGATATATTCATCTAGCAATTTACATTTAGTCAGTCTAGTTAACTAATATTAGTATAAGAATTACATATATTAATACATATTTTACATGTGCTATACATAGGGATAATTAGATAAGATAGATTCTTTCTTATAATAGGCCTCAGATTTAAACTATAGGCTATAAGTTCACTGTTGGATGTTCACTAACCTGTAAAGTTAGTTCTCTTGCCTAACCACGAAAGTGCTGACTAGAGGAACTCCACTCTTTTGGGTAAAGAGTATGGGTGAGCACACCAAGCATGGGTGGGATGTGTTGACATGGAAAGTCCACCAACTTATTTTTGTATCTCTAGACCACCCTCTTGCCAACATGAGGAGGGGCCAATTTTACAACCACTTAGCAGAGATGACCCTGGCCTTGCCCATCCTGTGACCACCCATGCTAATGCATCATTTCTGGCCCTCCTGGAGGGTCATGAGCAAGGTCCATCAACCAATAAGACTCTTTGTATCTAGGCATCAAATACTATAAACGTTAAGACCCTGGGAACAAGAGGGCATCTCAGATTGTGAGGAAGGTCTGAGGTCCACTTCATTGGGGGTGGGGGAGGTCCCTTTAATAAAGTGCTATTGCCTTGGAGCTCTACCTCAGTTTCTCTTATTGTAGATTAGACGACTGGAAAGGTAGGAGGGGACTAGATTATGAAGAGATTTGAATACCAAACAGAGGATTTTGCAGTTGATCCTAGAAATGAGAAAAAGTCCCTGGGATTTATCTTAGAGACAGGAATTGGTTTCAATCAGTGCCGATACCTGCTGATAGAAGGTGGTTCTGGAATAGATCCAAGGTGACCGTTCCTCTATTGATTACTAGCAACTTCCTTGGAAAATTTCAAGCTCACTTTGCTGTATCTCAGATATGGGTAATTTTCATTCTTCTGTCCTCCAAATTCAAGCTCATTCCAAGGCTGTAAATGTATTTTTTCTCTCTCATAGAATGAGTAGAATATGTTGATCACTTGTCCTCAGTTGTCCAGAAGAGAAGTGCAGTCCATATTCTCAATCTTCATTGTCACTACTTTGTAGGGTTCTATTGAGTCCAGGCAGAATATGCAAATGGCAATGAGGTCATGCTCACTCCTTTCAGGATCCAAGCTGACTTTCCCAGGCCCTATCTTCGTTTCTCTGTGTTGATTCTTTGACCTTACCACCTGCAGCACTCACAGAATGTTTCCATTGTCACCTCTAAATTGAGGATGGTCATCTTCACAGTTGTAGTGATGATGGTACTGATGGTGGGGATGATGATGATGATGATAGCTAACATCATATAGTGTCAGGAACTGTGCTAAGTGCTTTACAAATTTTATCTCATTTGATCCTCCAGAAAATAATTCTGTCTCTCTGTTTTTCTCCTCATGATGATATTCCTGTATATATCTGTTGTGGTTTCTAATCCTTGTCTCTTTACCTTTTCAAGAGCAGTTTTATCCACAAGCCCATCTTTCATCATATTTTCTTCAGTTTACAGTATAGCTTTTAAAAAAAAATTCTAATTTATTTTTAGTTCTGAACTCTCTCCATCCCATCTCCCCTCCTCCAGCCATTGAGAAAACAAGTAAACAAAACCTGTTACAGATATGTATAATCAAGAAAAATCACCGCATTGACCATGTCAGAAAAAAGTCTTAATATGCATTGAGTACATCATCTCTGTTTCAGGAGGTAGATAAGCATGTTTCGTCATGAGTCCTCTCACATTGGAATTGGTTATTAAATTTATACTACATCTTTAGAGTCATTCCTCTGCATGGTTTCTGTGGTCTGTACACAAGAAGACATCTCTGAGATGGTTAAGGTTAAGATTCTATAATTAGGCTATTGTATGGGCCCTCTTCCAATTGATCAAATACTTTTTTTCTGTATCAGTTCATCACTGTTTCTATAACAGTCTATACTGATACAGTCTTTACTGATACCCTCAAGTCAAGCCAAATCCATAATCCTTTGGTACTCAGGTCAGTCTGTTCATATCTGGTCTTTCAGAGGGTCCCACTTCTCTTGCTATCAGTCTTGATAAGGGGTTGTCCATTTACAACATGAATTTGGATGACAATTTCCCTTTGTACTGAATGGTATTGCCAGATTTGGGAAAACACCACCTCAGTTACTGTACCAGTGTTCTAGAACTACTTGGGTTTTTGTAAGGACATTTCTGATATGAGAGTCCAGAGTTTCTTATGCTTAGATTCCTCAGGTTTTCAATTGCAGAGCCTCTGATACTTTCCAACAAAACTTTATCTTTTTCCTTGGCACATACCTGCCAGTCCTGTTGCTCATTTGGCCCAGACCTCTACTGAGTCTTTCCCAGGAGGACAAGGTTTCTTTCTTCAGAAAATTCTTTTTTTTTTTTTTGGGCTAGGCAATGGGGTTAAGTGACTTGCCCAGGGTCACAGAGCTAGTGAGTGTTATGTACCTGAGACCGGATTTGAACTCAGGTCCTCCTGACTCCAGGGCTGGTGCTGTATTCACTGCGCCACCTAACTGCCCCATCTTCAGAAAATTCTTATCTTGGTCCTGGTATTGCTACCAGCAATGAAGCCTCATACCTGCCCACAAGTGAGGCTTTCCCATCTCTCACCTGATGGGCAGGCACTAGCCCAATCCTAATGTGCAGGTGAGCTATCTTTCTGCACTATGGGACCTAACTTTTGTCTTTCTCACAGGTAAGCTGTTTTTTACTGATGTAGTGGATCTAATTTTCGTCTTTTCCATAGGTACTCCTTTATATGGCTTAGTGGAACCAGCCCTCTTTTTAGCCCAGGTAAAGCTTTCATTCCTGACAACAGAGAATATGAAATTAGCCTCACTCATAGATAAGCTGCCTGATTCTGATAGGAATAATCTTGTCTTAGTTTCTCTTACACATCAGTCTCCTACTATAGAGCTATTTCTACATTTCAACTGCTGTGCTCTTTTGTGTCTTTATTCACTAATGTTTGTTTTTTTAGAGAATTCTAGTTCAGTTGGAGCATTGTGATCTAATTTCGAGGTATTTTCTCCATGTGGAATTTGTTAGGGAATTTTGAGTGGTCCAATGGATCTGGTAATTCAGAGAAAAAGTATAATCTTCTGTCCTAATTCTTCTATAAATTAGTCCTTCAATGGTTTTGCAATTACCTCAGTTTTATATCTAGGTCTGCACCAAATATCAATAGTCCCTCCTGGACATTAATGCTCAGTAAGTGAGAATGCATTTCATATGCAACATTCATATTTCTATAATATTGATCAACAATGACCATATTTGTCCAATCATAGTGTGAAAATAAACTAGTATAATGAATTTTATTACCTTACCGTTGCTGTAGAACAGAACTCTATTTGATAGGTAACAATAGAGCAAATTAGCAGTGATACTAGTATGACTATTCCATTTACTCCCCAACAAAGTAACACTCAGTGTTGCTGCTAGCACCATTAAATAGCAAGTATTCATATGAAAAGGGAACATAGGGGTGTCATAGAGTGGGTACAATGGAGGCAACTACACACAGAGACAAAAACCAAAACAAATAACAATAAACACAATTCAAAGCAAAAATAAGTTTTGATGAGGGAGAAAATAAAATAAGACAGAAAGGAAACAGAAGTTTTAAAATTTTAAGATCCCATAATTATAAGTCAAATTGTAAAGTTCAACAGAAAACAAATCTTCCCAATAATTGAAAAATTAATGAGCTAAATTAAACTCTAAACTTGAAGCATACAAGGAAAATTGAAATAAGAGGGAAAAGTATTAAAAATGAAAAGAAAATTAAACATCCAAAATAAAATTGTTATAGTACTGGTAAATCCAATGCTCATAACAATAATGCTAGAAAATTCTGCTTAAAAGACACAAGGAAAAAGTAATTAAAGCAGCATTTAAAATCCCAAACAGAGGACAACATCCCAACATGACCCTCCGCTTCTAACAGTGGTGGTGGAATGGGATTATTTTACTGATGGATAACTATTGCCTCTCTGGGTCCCATCCTAGTATGGGTAGATCCACTCTGTTTTTCACTTCAAGCACAATTTTTTTATGGTTATCACCCTATCTGTCTCCCCTCTTGGGCAAGGGATTTTCTTAAACCTGCAATAGTAATGGGACCAAGAGAAGGGTAAGTTGCCTGGGGACTTTGTCTTGCTTCTCTTTACCAAGCTGCTTCTTTCCAGAATACTGCTGACTCGATTGTGTCCAGTATATTCTTTAATATAATCTTTTCCCTTCGTTAATAATAGGTATCAATAAAAAAATATTTTTATCTTCAGCTTCTCTCTTCCCTGCACCCACTGATCCCAGTAAATTAGAATTTCCCCTCACTCCATATGGCCAACCACTGTCTCCTCCTCAGCTGCCTTTGAGCAAATGAAAAACTTGTACAGTAATACTTTAGGCCAGAGACAATTTTATCTAATACTAGCTTTTGAAGCCTAAGTGGACAGAAATGCAAAATAGCCTTTGAAGTTGTAACAGCAACAATAATAGCTAACATCTATATAGCTATTCAGGTTTTTTGTTTTGTTTTGTTTTTGTGAGGCAGTTGGGGTTAAGTGACTTGCCCAAAGTCACATAGCTAGTAAGTGTTGTGTGTCTGAGGCCGGATTTGAACTCAGGTCCTCCCAATTCCAGGGCCAGTGCTCTATCCACTGTGCCACCTAGCTGCCCCACTATTCAGGTTTTGAAAGGCAATTTATGTATGTTATTTTACCTGACACTCACAACAACCGTGTATAAGGTAGGTGCTTTAATTATCCTCACTTTAACAGTTCTGATGAACTCAAGATGAAAAATACTATCTACCTCCACAGAGAGAACTGATGAACTCTGAGTGCAAATTGAAGTATAAATTTTTCGCTTTCTTTATTTTTTTCTTTTTTTTTTTTTTGTAGCATGGCTAATATGGAAAAATATGTTTTCATGAAAGTTAAGTCATTATGGTGTAAGACATTTGGGTGTAGAGGTCTTTGCCTCGACAATTTCAAGGCTATAATCTCTCTTAATCATGGTGGCAGCATGCTCTTAGGCCCTTGACCAGCCTTCTGCATCCTTATACACTTCTCTCATTTTGAAAATTTTTACTCTTTCCTTCTTTTGGACAAGGGTTGAAGGGAATTTTTTTCCCCTCTGGTTCAAGTCATAGAGCTCTGTGGTCTTTGGATCAGAATGTGCTTCTGATTTCTTTCCCATCATATAGCTATCTCATCTATATTCTCAAGTTGGCCAAAGGATATTAGATTCTTTTAGATATTAGATTCTTTTTTCTAATCCATTCTCCTCCATTTTATGGGTGAGTTCATCCCATTCATGTTCAGGTTGCCCGTGATTCCACTCTTACAAAAAAAGTAGTGAGAGAGAATGAATGTGATCAGTGTCAGCTGTATTTGAACTGTGCTGCATCTATTCCCCTGCCCCATTCCCCCCCCCATTGGAACATTTCAATTATATGCATATTTTGCACCCTTAGGAAAAGAATTATGGAATTTTTCCTCCTCTACATTTTCACCTTACTTCTTTATGCTCTGTGATACCAGCTGATGTCGTAAAGGACGATGAACCCAAACTGATGGAATGGTAGGAAATCATTCTGCTGCTTTTTCAGAAATCTCAATCAAACATCGAATCTGGGACTTATTTCTCCATACTTTTTAATATGCCCAGGAAGTTCACGACAATTTTTCCTGCTGTGTGGTCATCAGTGATCCCATATTGATCAATATAACCATGCTTCATCATTATAGTTAAGAGCTAGAGTTACTGTAGGGCATAGGTTAATGAGAATCTGGCATTTTCCTTACTTGTCTACATTTATGATGTTTTTTAAGAACATCAGCAAGGATATTCATGTGTACCATGGTGGTAACCTTACGTGATGGTGGAAAGACCTACCCATTCTTTCTTCACCTAGCCCAGATCTTGATCGCTGCTTATTGCTCCCACCTGCTTTTTTTTCATTCTTCCAAAGCGGAAAATTTGTTTTTGGATTACATGGCTTCTGAGGTCATTGAAAAAAAACAACCTTTAAAATATTTTAACTAGCATGGAATTATTTTCTTTCCCTCCACACCCCCAATTAAAATTTTTAAAAGGGAAAAACAAAGTCTTTTTTGAAAAAAAATGCATAGTCAAGCAAAACAAAATCTCACATTTGCCATGTCTAAAAATATATATCTCATTTTGCACCTTGAATCTATCTCCTTTCTGTCAGGAAGGAGATGGGTAAAATGCTTCATCATTGGACCTCTGGAATCATCTTTGGGTACTGCATTGATCAGAGTTCTTTTTGAACTTAAATACAAAAAGAAAAAAACATTTCCATGTACACAGCACAACACCAAAAGAGGATTCAGTATGAAACCATGTGTCTTCATTTCTTTTTTGAAAAACTGTATGATACATACTATGCATCATTTTCAAAGCTACCCTGCTTTTCTGAGTTTTCTTTTGTTCTCGCTTTTGCACGTTTTTCTCCCTCTCCACCCCTCACTAGAGAAAGGCAGCATTAGGCACAGATGTGTGGTGTGTGTGTGTGTGTATATATATATATGTATGCATGTAAAGTCATACTATACATACTTTTATTTATCATTCTCTGGAGGTGGATAGCATCTTCCTTTGTAAGTCCTTTGTAGTTGATTTCAGATTTTATAATACTCAAAATAATTTAGTCATTTACAGTTGTTCTTTGAACAATTTTGCTATTTATATACAGTGTTCTTTTGGTTCTGCTTGTTTCATGCTTCATTATTTCCTGCAAATCTTTCCACGTTTTCTAAAATCAACCTGCTCATCACTTCCTATAGCACAGTAGTATTCCATCACAATCATATGCCACAACTTATTTAGCCATTCCCCAATTGATGGGCACCCCCTCAATTTCCACAAAGAAATTCCCACCACAAAGAAAGCTGCTATAAATATTTTAAAACATATAAATTCTCTTTCTTTTTCCCTGATCACCTTGGGAAACAGACTTAATAGTGAATGGTATTGCTGCATCAAAGGGTATGCAGAGTTTTATAACTCTTTGGGCATAATTCCAAATAGTTCTCCAATATGGTTGGATCAGTTCACCTGTTCCACCAACAGTATTAATGTCCAAATTTTTCCACTTCCCCTCCAACATTTATCATTTTCCCCTTCTATCATTTTAGCCAATCTGATAGATGTAGGATTGTATCTCAAAGTTGTTTCAATTTGCATTTCTCTAATCAATAATAATTTATAGCATTTTTCCATATGACTATAAGTAGTTTTGATTTCTTTATTGAAAAACTGCCTGTTCATATCCTTTGACAACTTATCAATTGGGGAATGATTTATATTCTTATAAATTTGACAAAGTCTCTGTATATTTGAGATATGAGACATTTATCTGAGGAACTGTCTATAAAATTTCACCCCAGTTTTCTGATTTCCTTCTAATCTTGGCTACGTTGGTTTTATTTACACAAAACTTTAAAAAATTTAATGTAATCAAAATTATCCATTTTACACCTCACAATGTTTGTGTTTGACAAATGTAAACACTTAAGCTTTGGGGATAAGAATTTATTATTTGGTTAAAAAAAATTGAGGGGGGACTAGAAAGCATAAATTGGACATGAGCCAATATCTTACATCATTTACCAAAATAAGGTCAAAGTAGATACATGACCCAGATATAAAGGGAACTATCATAAGAAAATTAGGAGAACATTGAACATATTACCTATCAGACTTATGGATAGGAGAAAAATTTTTGAATAAACAAGACATGGAGGTGTAATAATTTGCAACTGTGTATTGTATGTTTACTCTGTTCCACTTATCTTTCTGTTTCTTAGCCAGTAGTGGATAGTTTTTATAATTACTGCCATATAATATAGTTTAAGATCTGGTACTGCTAAACTTCCTTCCTTTACATATTTTTTCCACTAATCCCTTTGATATTCTTGACCTTTTGTTCTTCCAAGTACATTTTGTTACTATTTTTTTCTAGTTTAATAAAATAACTTTTTGGTAATTTAATTGGGATGGCATTGAATGAATAGACTAGTTTAGGTAGAATTGTCATTTTTATTATGTTGGGCTCTGCCTACTCATGAACAATTAGTATTTGTCTAATTATTTAAATCTGACTTTGTATAAAAAGTGTTTTATAATTTATGTTCATGTAGTTGTTGGGTGTGTCTTGGAAGATATACTTCCAGGTATTTTATTCAATCTACAGTTATTTTAAATAAGAGATCTCTTCCTATTTCTTCTTGCAGGATTTCGTGAGATATATATATACGTATATATATATAAATGCTGATGATTTATGTAGGTTTATTTTATATCTAGCTACTTTGCTAAAATTATTCATCATTTCAACTAACTTTTTAGTTGAATCTCTAGGATTTTCCAAATATATCATCGTGTCATCTGCAAAAAGAGATAGTTTTATTACCTCATTGCCCGTTCTGATTCCTTCAATTTCTTTTTCTTTTCTTATTGCTATTGCTAGCATTTCTAATACAGTATTGAATAATATTGGTGATAATGGGCATCATTGTTTTACTCCTGGTCTCATTTGGAAGGCTAGCTTAATCCACTACAATTAACGCTGCTGATGGTTTTAGGTAGATGCTTCTTATCATTTTGAGGAAAAATCCATTTATACCATACCTATGCTTTTAAGTGTTTCTAATAGGAATTAATGTTATATTTTGTCAAAGGCTTTTTCTGCATCTATTGATGTAATCATAGGATTTTTGTTACTTTTATTATTGATATAATCAATTATGTTAATAGTTTTCCTTATGTTAAGCCATCTCTGCATTGCTGGTAATAAATCCCACTTGGTCACAATGTATAATTTTTGTAATATATTGTTGTAGTCTCCTAGCTGGTATTTTATTTAGGATTTTTGCATCCATATTCATTCATGAAATGGTTTTTGTTTCTTTGTTTTTGCTCTTCCTGGTTTAGGTATCAGTACCATAGAGTTCTTCAGACTTTTCTTTATAATCTTGTTGTATAAATTTTTCTCCTGATTCTGTTTGAGGCCACTTTTAACTCTCAATCTAAGAACTATGAACTATCTGGAAGGGCTTGTGGAGTAAGGGTAGCCTCAGTGGCAAGGTTCTTTTGATTTAGAAATCTAGAATTTGGCTAATGTCTTTCAATTAATTAATTCAATTTAACAATCCCTGGAATTGCCAAATCTCTTATTTCTCATCTTTCTTGAGCTTTCTGCTGTATTCGACACAGGATAGACCACCCTGTCATCCTATATCTATCTTCCCTTTCTCATACAAATTCCTGCAAAAAGCTGTCTTTCCTTGATGCCTCTACTTCCTAACCTCTTATTCATTTCTCAATGCTTGGCAATCTGACTTCCTGCTTCATTACTTCAACTGAAGCGGCTCTCTTCAAAGTTACCAATGATCCCTTACTTGCTAAAACTAATCGTATTTTCTCCATCCTCATCCTTCTTGATATCTTTGCTATATTTGACACTACTAAGAGGATGTTCATCAATTGGGTAATGGCTGCACAAGTTGTTGTATGTGATAGTGATAGAGTACTATTGTGCTATAAGAAAGGGTGTGCAGGATGCTCTAAGAAAAACCTAGAAAGATTAATGTGAACTGATGCAAAGTGAAATGAGCAGGACCAGGAGAACATTGTGTATAGTAATGGCAATATTGTATGATGATTGACTGTGAATGACTTAGCTGTTCTTAGTAATAGAATGATCTGAGACAATTCTGAAGGATTTGTGATGAAAAATGCTATCCATCTCCAGACACTACTGACTACTCTGTCCTCCTAGATACTCCCTCATTGCTTTTTCCATTGCTCTTTTCTTGGTTGTTCTCCTACCTAACTGTTCCTTCTCAGTATCCTTTTCTGGCTTATCAGCTTTTCTGGATTTAATTAGCATCTCTACTCAGATGACTCCCACATCTCTATATCCAACCCAAGGCTGTGTCCTGAGTTTTAGTCCTGTTTCACCAACTACCTACTGGGTCTTTGAACTGGATGTCCTGTAGGTATCCTAAACTCAACATGTTCAAAACAGAGCTCATTATCTTTCCACCCAAAGTATCCCCTCTACTAAATGTCCATATTTCTACTGAGGGCACCACTATTCTTCCCATGTCCTAGGCTCTTAACCTAAGCATTACTCTCCCCAACTTCTCCCCCTCATCCCACATGTCCAATCAGTTGCCAAAATTTGCTGATTCTACCTCCACAACATCTCTTGCATTCCACCCTTTCCCTCTATTCACATAGACACCCCCTTAATTCAAGTCTTCACTGCCTCTTGCTTAGAAAATCACAATGGCTTCCTAATTGATCTCCTTGACTCAAGTCTCTATCCTTTCTAACTGATCCTCCTCAAAGCTGCAAACATGATTTTCCTTAAGCACAGAATTAATCATGTCATTGCCTTACTCTAAACTCCTCTGGATCCCTATTAACTATAGAGAAAATATGTCTTCTCTCACTTTTAAAACCCTTCACAACCTGACCTTAATCTATTTTTCTATTCTCATTATATCATCATATTACATTATATTATTATATTATGTGCAGCTAGGTGGTACAATAAATATAGTGCCAGGCCAGGAGGCAGGAAAACCTGAGTTCAAAATCCAGCCTCAGATTCTGACTAGCTGTGTAAATCTGGATAAGTCCCTTAATCTTGGTCTGCCTCAGTTTCCTCAACTGTAAAATGAGGGTGATAATAGCACCTACCTCCCAGTGGTGTAAGGATCAAATTAGATAATATTTGTTAAAAAAAAAAAAAAGCACTTAGATCCGTAGGCAGGTAAATGGCATAACAGACAGCTAGATGCAGAGTGGCTAAAGTGCTGGGCTTGGAGTCAGGAAGACTTACCTTCTTGTGTTCAAATCTGGCCTCAGACACTTACTAGCTGTGTGACCCTGGGAAAGTCATTTAACCCTGTTTGCCTCAGTTTCCTCATCTGTAAGATGAGCTGGAGAAGGAAATAGCAAACCACTCCACTATGTTTGCCAAGACAATCCCAAATGGGGTCATGAAGAGTCAGACATTATTGAAACAACTAAACAAACAACAGCAAAAAACTTCCGTGTAGTGCCTGACATATACCAGGCACTTAATAAATGCTCCTTCCCTTCCCCTTTACTCCCTTCTTATATTCTAGAGTCTAGTCAAACTAGCTTTCTTTCTGTCCTTCACAAATGATACTTCATCTCTCACCTCTCTGCCTTTGGGAGATAAGGAGAAGAATTATGTTTGTAGGACACTGCCACAAGCAAAGTTAGGAGATGACATAGATCAGAGAGGATTAGTAGAAGGGCGAGTGGCATAATTCTTCAGGAAATTCAGGATATAGGGAGGAGTGGTAGATAATAAGAGGTAGACTGCAATAGATTATGGAAAGCTTTCGATGACACACTCAGGAGTGTGGACTTTATTCAGGAGGCAAGAAGGAGACACTGAAGCCCCAACCTAGGGTTTTAGGTTCTTTGTTGTAAATAGGCAAATGTTGAAGTCCAGAAAGATACTGGTCTTCTATACAACTAATTTTCTAAGGGTAAGAAAGAACTGTCTGTTTAGACTACAGGACTGCTTGTCCTTCAGCTAAAGTACTAAAGAATCCTCTATTGCCCCGGCCTTTTTCTCTCTGGCTGCTTGCAGCACCTTCTCTTTCATCTGGTAATTTTGGAATTTTGCTATTATATTCCTTGGCGTTGTCAATTTGGGATCTCTTTCAGGTGGTGACTGGTGGATTCTTTCTATGATTATTTTCCCTTCTGGTTCTAGGACTTCAGGGCAGTTTTCCTTTATGATTTCCTGAAAGATACTGTCCATGCTCTTTTTTTCTTCATGATTTTCAGGTAGTCCAATAATTTTTAAATTGTCTCTCCTGAATCAATTTTCCAGGTCGGTTGTTTTACTGATGAGGTATTTTACGTTTTCATCTATTTTTTCATTTTTTTGTTTCTGTTTGACTGATTCTTGCTCTCTCATAGAGACATTAGTTTCCATTTGTCCAATTCTAGTTTTTAACAGATTGTTTTCTTCTGTTAGTTTTTGTACTTCCTTCTTCAATTGGCCAATTGTGTTTTTAGGGACTTGTTTTCTTCAGTGTACTCTTCTGTTAGTTTTTGCCTTTCCTTCTTCAATTGGCCAACTGTGGTTTTTAGGGACTTGTTTTCTTCAGTGTATTTTTTTTCCAATTGGCCAATTGTATTTTTGAAGGACTCTTCTACCTCTCTCATTTGACTTTAAAATCCTTCTTGAGCTCTTCTAAGAAGGCTTTTTGGGCTTCAGACCAGTTCATATTCCCTTTTGTTGTTGCAGATGTGGGTTTGTTGACAATGTTGTCCTCTTCAGAATTTCTGTCTTGATCTTCACTCTTCTCATAATATGAATCTATGGTATGTTTCTTTTTACTCATGGTGTTTCTTTATTCCCTGGCCTTTAAAGAGATTGAGCTCTCCTGCTGGGGAACAGAGGGCACTGACCCAAGCTTCTTGTGTTGGGAGCCTAGGTCTTGGTCACTGGCTTTGTGTGCTGGGGCCTCTTATGTTGGCAATTGGAGGCTGTAGGTTTCTGGCAGCTTACCTTATGTTGGGCTGGAATCAGCAAGGCTGGAACTTTCAGGCAATTCTAGGTTGCCTGCTTTTCCTTTCCTTTAGCTTTCTTCAGCTCCTTTTAGATGGGTACTGCAGGGTGCTTATCTGCCTGGGGCCTCTTGTAGTGCTCCCACGTTTCTGCTAATGCACTGGGAGATTCCTTTGAGGTAGAGTGCTGAGGCACCTGGTGGTTTTCTGAGCTGGTTTCCACCTGTTCCTCCCGCCCTCACTGAGGCATTCAGAGGTCCAGGTGTTGGTGTTTGCCTGTTCTACCACCTGTGCTTCAGGATTTCTTCACAATTGGAGGCTGCAGGGCTCTGACAGCTCACCTGGTGTTGGGCTGGAACCAGCAAGGCCAGGGCTTTAGGAAGCCTTTAGGTTGTTTTCTTCATCTCCTTTTAGATGAATGCTGCAGGGTACTTATCTGCCTGGGACCCCTCATTCTGCCTCCCTTATTTTTGCTGAGGCACTGGGAGACCCCTTTTGCTGGGCTGCTGGACTGCTGCTCCCTGTCTTTCTTCTAGTTCAGCTGTTCCAGGGTTTTTTTCTGGGGTGATATTTTCTGGGTTTTCAGAGGTTGATAGGGGAGAGTGAGAGCGGCTACCTTTTCACTCTGCCATCTTGGCTCCCGGAAGTGGGCCAGGCCTTTTTCTCAAGGCTCAGGATAACAGTCTTCTGCATTTCCTCCCAACCTGTCCTTAGAGGTGGTAGGTACTAAGGTGCTAACACTTGGAGTATGTGGAGCCATCTCCAGTTGTCCTGATCTACATACTGCTACTGGACCCAGATGGCTCTAGAGGAGAAAGTGAGGCTGGTGACCTTGCACAGCCCTGCCTCACTTAAATCTAATTCACTTGCAAATCATGGCATCACCTTCCTGATGTCATGGTCCTCTTTGGGAATGAAGGACAAACAGCAACTTGGAATACGAGCCAAACAAATGAGAACCAGGCTTGCTTATTTATGAGAACTGACAGATTCATAATCATTTAGATTGGTGGTTGGGGCAGAATATTTTAATAGGAGAATGTGCCCACTTAATTTGATGTACAGGAACATGTGGACAGAGAACACACTTAGTCTAGCCCTCATCTTAATTATCACTGACTGAATCTTTCCCTCTATATCTGACCCTCAACTCTGTAGCTCTCTGGACTAGGTGTGACAGCTAGTCATTTTCTATTTAAATGATGATTAATTCATATTTTCTCTGACTCCCATTTAGTTTCTGGATTTTGCCATTTTCAACTATTTTGACAAAGTCATTGTCTTCCCCTGTATATTATAGAGGCCCTAATGGGCTGGCCACTGTTAATTTAAACAACCACAACAACAAAACACTGTCTATATTTCCCAGTTTTACCCTTTTTTCTATACCCCCTCTTTGACTTTGACCCAATACACACACATACACACACACACACACACACACCCTCTATCGAACAAGACTCCTAACCTATTGTATGGTCATGAACCCCTTTGGCAGTCTAGTGACTGATTATGAGCTCCTCAGAATAATGTATTTAAACGTATAAACTAAAATACAGAGAGATTGCAAAGGCAACCAATTAAATTGAAATTCAGTTATAAAAATCTTCTTTTTTTCAAGTTCACATAATGCTGAATGAAATGAGCAGAACCAGGAGAACATTGTACACAACAACCACGTTGTGCAATTACTAATATTGACAGACTTAGTCCTTCTTTGCAATGCAAGAATCTAAGACAATTCCAAAAGACTCATGATGGAAAATGCTATCCACATCCACAGAAAGAACTATGGAGTCTGAATGCAGATGGAAGCATGCTATTTGCTCTCTTTTTTTTCTTTTTCATGGTTATTCCCTTTAATTCTGATTCTTCTTTATAACATGACTAATGTGGAAATATATTTAATATGACTATACATGTATAGCCTATATCAGATTGCATGCCATCTTGGGAAAGGAGGAGGGCAAGGAGGGGGTAAATTTTAGAACTCAAAATCTTATAAAAGTGAATGTTGAAAACTAAAACTAAATAAATAAATAAAGATAATTTTTTAAAAAATAAGTTCACAGACCCCTGTCTAAAACCCCTTGTACTAAAGCTTCCACTTATTAGATACAGTAAATTCATTTTTCACCTTTTTGTGTTGGATATAATATGTTCATATCTCTTGCTAACAGTTGTCTTTCTTTTTGTCCCTAGAATTTAACACATTGTCCATCACATAGTAAGTTACTTACAATTGCTTGTTGAATGACTGGCAAGTTACAAGAGGACAGCTTCTTTTCCCTACTTTTAGGATCCTATTTCTCATTACCTCCAATCTCCCCAAGCATCTATCTTCTGATAACACACTGCTCTCATTTGAAACAAGTTAGGTATATTGAATAACTTACAACAATTGGGGAGCTGGTTAAGATTTTGTAGGCCCCTTTAAAGACAGATGGCAAGTGAAGGCCAGAGGTACTCTGGTCAGCCAGATGCCTGTGTAAACATTACCAGTAAAGTTCCTGTGCATGGTGCCCTTTCATTTCCCAGGTTAGAGTTTATTCATTTATGGACGTTCTCCTCTCACTGTGTAAAAAACAGCCTGGAAAAGAAGATATGGCAAGGGACACAGCCCACACAGGATGGAAGGAGACTGTTTTGGGGTGGCTTTCAAAAAGCACATCAGATAGACCAGTGCTGTCGTCTTCAGGACCACTCCTCCCATTTGGATAAGAACTGCCTCTTTAGAGATCTTGACTACCCGTGAGGGAAAGAAGGAACCTATGCTGAACATACACAGTCAGGAAAGAAGTCTACCAGCAAGTGGTACCCTGGAGGCAGAAGAGATTGGGTTTAGAGGTGAATATGAGTTTGAACCCTACTCCTTAAAATGTATATGACTTTGGGCAAGAGACTTCAACCCTGTGGGCTTCAGTTTCCTCATCTGTAAACTGAAGGGATTGGATGAGGTGACCTCTCTGGTCCCTTTCAGCTCTACATTCTACCCATGAAACAGTAATACTCTCTCAACTCCCTTCACTTTGCTCTGGAAGTCTTAATATTGTTTTTAGTATCAAAAGTCATCAAAGAGATTTTGTCATTGTTCAGTTGTTTCAGTCATGTCCAACTCTCCATGACCCCATTTGGGGTTTTCTTGGTGAAGATATTGGAGTTGTTTGTCATTTTACAGGTGAGGAAATTGAGGAAAATAGGGGTAAGTGACTTGCCCAGTATCACATGGTTAGTAAGTATCTGAGGCTGCTTTTGAACTCAGGAAGATGAGTCTTCCTGACTTCAGGCTTGGCACTCTGTCCACTCTGCCAAAGATTACTTCTTTGTTATTCAGTGGGGTCTCTGAGAAATTTTTTGGGTTCATAGAATTTAGAGCTGGAAGGAAGATCCTGATTCAGTCCAACCCCCTCATTTTACAGTAGAGGAAACTTAGGCCCAGTAGAGTGAATCATATGACCAGTCCAAGGTCATACATATGTATTAAGTGGCAGAGTCAGGGTTCAAACACAAGTCTCTTGGCTGCACAGGTGTGCTCTGTCCATTATACTTTGGCTATAGCAGCAGATAGCAAATTGGGAAGGAGGCGAGGGGAAGGCAAGAATATTCCTCCAGCTTAGAGGTGGGACAAAGATAAGTTTGACCCTAGGGATAAGTCCATCAGGAAACAACTTTCCTTTATAATGGATTTCAAGTCTGACTGGGAACTCAAATATCAATGATGGAAAACCTCCTCACTAGGTAATCTCATCATTCCTCATCAGTTCCCCTGGTGAGAGCTGACTCATGTTCCTCATTCTTCTTTGGATATAATTGATGAGATTGCCAAGCTGTGTTTGGCTGCCAGAATGGGCTTTGCCAATTACCTCAGTCCCTTGTGTGTATCTGCAGCCCAGCTGCAGTGAAGATCCAAACCAAGACTGACTTGCGCTGAGGGTAGCAGTTCTGGTATAAATTTCTCATACCAACTGTTTTCCCTTAATGTGTTACAAATAACGACAACAAAAGTTTGGGTTTCAAAACTGTGGCTGATGATTCAGCGCTATTTCTCCAAAGGTTCCCAGGTTGAAATTAAGGGGATTAGTGAAGGCTGTCCTGGGAGCAAAGGGAACAACAAAAACAATAGTAAGCTTTTAATTCTAAGTGTGCCAAGAGTTTTCCACCCTCAACAAGTTATTGGTCTTTTAAGGTCATTGGACATATCTTGATAGTGTTTTGCATATAAGTGTTCAGTTGTAATACTTGCTGAACTTTCCACCTTTAAGTTAGAGAAATTGAGTTATAGAGGGAAGAGCTAAGTGGCTCTCTTGGGCCCCTAGGTAGTTTTCTAAAAGAAGATGGTTAATATTCATTAAGAGAAAAAAGATCTTCATCTCTACTGGCTTTCTACTACAGCCTTCCTCCTCTGGCCTCTAACTATTGAATAACTCTCAGTTGAGAAGATAAATCTGTCTCCTCTTTTTGTTTGGCATTTTTGTGGTTTGTGTTATCATCTGCTAAATATATTGCAATGTATTCCTTGTCTTGGTCTGCAGCTTATAGACCTTTGTGTATTTACCTGCTTCCCCATGGAATTTAACAAGAAAGGGCAAATGACACCCAGGGGCCATCTGGGAGTCCTTTCCCTAGATATATTCTAAATTGAGGTATGTAACCAGCTGAGCTCCCACCCAGAGCCTAAGGATTTTGCTTCTATCAGGCTCACCACAAAGAATCATGTACATAGATGGAAAATTAATTTTTAAGAGATGAAACTATGGTCACTCTTGATACCAGAAGATTCAGATTTGAACCAAGCCGATCAATCGATGAGCATTTATTAAACATTTACTATGTATCAGGCACTGTGCTAAGCACCGGGGCTAAAAAAACAAGTAACGGGCTCTGACTTTGAGAAGCTTATATTCGAAGCATATCCTGCCACAGTGTGCCTGTATGACCTTAGCAAGTCACTCTCAGCTTCAATTTCAATTTGCCATCCAAATGTTGACAAAAATGGTGATGTGTGCACTTTAATCCTTCATGACCTAGGGAAGATACATGGCTATGAAAAGCCAGAAGAGCGTAGACTCTCTATCCACATGGTGGAAACTGTTATGATTAGCATCATTTCTATGCTGGCACATCCCAATGGAGACTTGCCCACTAATGTGGACGCAGCCAAAGAATGGAGGGAAGACTGAAATGGAGAATTCAAAAGGAAAGTTGCCCACTGTGTAAGGAAAAGCCAAGAGACTGATTTTGAGTGACATTTATTTAGCAGCTTGTAGCTTCACTTTTTCAGGGTCTCCACTTGGGAAGCATGGCATTCTGCCCGCCTAAGCTGGACTTGTATCATAACAAGTTGACAAACGCTGGTTGGAACTGGCAATGAAATGGGAATAATGATATTTACACAAACTCTTTCTCAGTGATGGTATAAGGATAAAATGAAATAATATAGACTATAATGTCATCAAGGCTCTTCAACTGTGGTTGAAGAGATAAAACAAACTTGCATAAAAAGTTCAGTGACAACATAAGGCAATCTTGGTAAGGGCGTAATAAGTGGCACCAGCCATTAGTACTATAGGAGTTCATTCAACATTCAACAAACATCAACTGTGTACTCTGGCAAAAGGCAATGTCAAGGCTTAGGGGTTTATTTCTATAATTTATTAACTTTATTGCTCTCTGATTTGTTTTGCTGACCTTTGAAGTGGGAATAATAGTACTTTAGTAAGCTGATGTGATGTTTAAGTAGATTGCTTTGGTACACAGAATTTGACAGAGAATACCTTATTGTTGTTTAGAGTTATTTTTATAACTATGATCTAGTGACTTTAACCTCTCCATTATGGTGATGGTGATGGAATACTATAAATATGAAGAAAGTAGTTCCTGCCCTCAAGTTGTTTACAGTATAGTAGGCATGATTAGACACATACACATTTAAAAAATAAAATTAAAATAAAATACATGAAAATAGTTCACACAAGGACAAAGTGTTCTGAGATCCAGCTGGAAGGATGAGATAATGCTTCATGGAGGAGGTTGCATTTGAGGTAGACCTTGAAGGATAGTTAGGTTGTCACCAAGTAGAAATTGAGTGGATGAAGGGGAGGACTAAGGCAAGGAGAGGATGTTGTAGGTATATGCATTGGTGGTGGTATTGTTAGTCCTTAGTTCTCAAAGAGGACCAATGAGGATGATGTCTTGACTTGCAAGTGAATTGGTTTAAGCAAGGCAGAGCTGGTGCAGAGTCATCAGCTTCACTCTCCCCTCCTGAGTCATGCAACATTGTAAACAAAGTCACATGGAAGTAAGAATAATAATGGTAATAGCTAGCATGTATATAGTGCTTTAAAGTTTGCAAAGTACTTCATATACGTTATCTCATTTGATCCTCCTAACAACCTTGGGAGGTCCATGCTATTGTTATCCTTTTTACAAATGAGGAAGCTGAGGCTAAAAACACTTTCCCAAAGTCATACCCTAGTTAGTGTCTGAGTTGCTTTAGGTGAGGGTGTGTGAGTGAGACACATTTAAAGGACAGCTAGCAGTCTAGGCTGGTCAGACCATACCATATGTAATCGGAAGAAAAATGGAAGAAGGTTGGAGCTGTACATTGGAACCAGATTACAGAGGGCTTTGCCTTCTAGGCTAAGGAATTTATGGTCTGTTTGGTAGGCAAGGAGGAGCCACCGGAAGGACATACTTGTCCAGCATTGGAAGATCAGTCTGGAAGCTGTGTGAAAAAAGCATCAAAGGAGACAGAGCTGGCAACAAACTTTGTTTCTCTCTGATTCATTTTGCTAACCTTCGAAATGGAAATAATAGTACTTAAGTGAGCTGGTGTGATATTTAAGTAAAAATCACAGAGTTGCTTAGGCACACAGAATTCGATAGAGAATACCTTGTTTTTGGTTATAATTACTTTCATAACTATGATTTAGTTATTTTAACCTCTCCATTAATATTGCAGCTGGTCTCAAGTCATGGAATATGGATATGAAAAATAGGAGATGCCTCCTTATTTCAGCCAGGAATAAATAATGAATGTGAGACCATCTAACTAGGATGGAGCAATTGCAGAATACTGATGCTTCACATTAAAAAACCAAAATGAATTAAAAATCCCATTCTTTGTTGCAGCAAAAGATCCAGAAGCAATTAGGTGAGACTGCTAGTGTTTGAGTCCACTCCTTTCCCAGTACATAAAACATATGTGTATGTTTGTATGTATGTATGTATGTATTCTATATGCATTGAGAACTTTAATTTGAATAGATAGCTAAGTAGAGACCCGGTTAATCTATCAAGGGAGAGAAGATCAATCATATTTGTTTGAGAGGCAATGTCTCAATGCTTTATATATTCAGCAGAAACATATGCTGCCTCAAGTAGACTATGAACTATCAGTGGAAAAAAATAATACTGATGTGCACAATAATATGAAACTTGGAATTGTTATATTTTCTCTGCATAAGGACATTTCCTATGTGTTTGTTTGATCTCTAAGAGGAGTGCCAGGTAGCTTCACAACAATGATTCTGCAGATAGAACTCTGATAAGAAGCCCTATAACATTTTGACTGGTGTATGACACCTAAAACAGATGAGCAGGGAAAGCAGGATTCTTTAAAGAACATTTGGTATTTATCATACAGAATGGATTTATAAACTCACTCTTCTAGATGAGGAAAGTTACCTTTAATGCAAGGTAAAATAATGTCTGTTTCTTTGATGTCACCTCCATTGCCGCCCAAACAGGACATAACAGTTCTCCCCGGGAAAGTAGAAAGAAATAGCTAGAACTCACGTCTCCATCCCTCTTTAAAGGTTTACTGAGTTTTTCTCACAACAAGCTTGTGAGGCAGAATAGTACAAGACCTTTTATCCCTACTTTACAGAAGAAGAAAGTGAGGCTTAGAAAGGTTGCCCCATATTCACAGAGCTAGTTAAACATTAAAAAACAACAACAGCAGCAACCCAGGTTTCCTCTTCAAGTCCTTTCCACCACAACACTCTACTGAGACAGACTGTACTGCATAAAGCAATGACCCAAGCAGCTAGTCACCCTGATGTCATTCTTAATGACCTCATACATATTCATCTCCATTGACACCCTCCAGTCAAGTCTTTGTTTAATGCTAGACTAGATGATCCCCTGGTCCCTTTCAGTACTAAAATATTTTCTCTGCTTCTCTGAATCCCTCTGTTTACTCTTTTTTTTTTTCTCCCCCATCTCTTTCTCTATTCTCTCTCCCTCTCTATTGTCTTTTCCTATAATCTCTCCTTTCCCTGTCCCTCTAAGCTCTCTCTCCCTCCCTCTCTGTCTCTCTTTCTCCTTCTCTCTCTCTCCCCTCTTTTTTTCTCCTCTCTCTCACTCATCTCTACAGATGACTCATTTATAACTTATAGGCTTAGAGAGTTGGTGGGGAGAGAGGGGAAAATCAGACTGAGAGGTTAAATGATTGGCCCAGAGTCACACAGCTGGTATGTGCCAGAGATGGAATTAGACTTAGGGTCTTCCTGACTCCAAAGTCAACCTTCTATCCACTACACAGCTGCTGTTCTCTTAATCTAAAGTTCTATAATTCCAAAAATCCATTCATTTCATATGGGATTCACTTGGACATTTTCCTGTTCAATTTTTTCTTCTTTATACCCTTCCCCTTCCAGGTGGTCCACAGCATCTTTGTGAAAGTTTATTCATATAAATTAAGATCATTTTAGTGAGTATAGAGACGATATTTAATGTGGGTGGCAATATAGAAAAAGAAATGATCACTCCCTCAAGACTAAAATGCCACAATGGTATCATGACCTTTTCAATGTGGGTGCTCACTCCACTGGCACAGATTGTGTCTCATCCTATGCATCTCTTGTCCACAGCCTTTCATGAACCTTCAATAAAGGATCCCTGAAGGCCTTCTTCAAATACTTTTTAAGATACTCAAGGTCCAAGAATAGCAGTTGGCCTGCCCATCTGTCATCTCCTTATTCTCACTAAATTCGATTAAACTTATTAAGCATTTATTATGTACATACTATATGCCAAGCGTTGTGGCTGAGTTGAGAATGCAAAGATAAAAACAAAGCAATCTCTATTCTCAGGGAGCTTATATTCTATCAGGGGAGTAATACGTACACATGTAGATAAATGCAAACCATCCATAAAGTAATATCCAGAAGAAAGGCATTAGCACCTGGGGTAGGCTCAGAATAGGCTTACCTTAGAAAGTGGCATTTGACCTGAGCTTGGAGGGAAGTTAAGGATGCTAAAAGGTAGACATGAGGAGGATAGACATTGTATGCATGGGGCATAGCCTATTCAAAGTCATGGAGGGAGAGGATGGAATCTCCTTTATGAGGAACAATAAGAAGCCAGTTTGGCCAGAAAGTAGGATGTTGGAAGGAGAGAAAGTATGCACCGGCTCTGAAAAGGTGGACTGGAGCCACATTGTGAAGGCCTTTTAAAAGTGAAACAAAAAAGTTTGTATTTCGTCCTAGAAAGAAAAAGGAGTTACTGTACTATTTTTGAGCAGAGGAGTGACACGGTCAAATGTTCCTTAGAAATGTTAGTTTGGCAGCTATGCAGAGTATGTATTGAAAAGTAGAGAGACCAGTTAGAAGGTGATTACCATAGTGCAGGTGAGTGCAAAGGAGAACGTGAGCTAGGATGGTGGTTATGTGAGAGGAGAGAAGGGAAGAGATGCGATAGATTATTGATAGAGAATCAACAAAACTTGGCAACTGAGTAGATGAGAGGGGAAGAGAAAGAGAGAAGATGACGCTGAGATTGGAATGCAGGTTACAGGAAGACTGTGGTGGCCTCTAATAGAAGAAGAGAAGTTGGGGGAAAAGGAATGGTTTTTGAGAGAAAGCTAATGAATTCTATTTTAAATATATGTTGAGTTTGAGATGGCATCATGGCTAGGCCTGATTCAGGCCATTTCTCTGGTTGTTAATGTTGAATATTGGAATGAAATGAGCTTCTGGTAGGTGGTTCAATAAATATCAAAAGAAGAATTACTTAGCCATAACAAAAGAAGGATATTCAACAAGGATATCATTGAGAACATTCTCAGTTCATTCAGCTAAGCAAAGCCTTCTGTGGTCCCCAGGTAAGCATCAGAGTTCCCCATAACTTTCATGCTCAGGTAATCAGGAAATGATGTCAGCAGCCTGAAGCTTAGGCCTTGAGCCAATTAAATCTCAAGGATGGTTTTAATACTTGTTAAAGAAAAACTAGTTTAATTTGCGTGGGAATAGGGGTTTAAGCTATTGGTTCCATCACAAATGCCTTTTGGAATCCATTTGGAGTGTTCAATAAATGCTTGTTTCCTACTTTCTTTTATTCCTTCCTTTAATAGGCAGATGTAGAGATGTGGGATTGAAGTTAAGTGAATAAAGTAGAGCTATGTATATAGATCTAGGTGTTATCTGCATAGAGATAATAGTTGAACCCATGGAAGATGATGAAGTCATTCACAAAGCAAAGAAAGAGGAGAAGAGAGAGGACAGGGCAGAGCCCTGCTACACCCATGTACTGGGAGTGGGACAATGATGATGACTGAGCAAAGAAGACGGAGAAGATGGCTAGATGGGTAGGAAGGGAAACAAGAGAAGAGTGTTGGAAAACCCAAGGAAGAAATCGCTAAGTGGTCAAAGGATATGAATAGGCAGTTTTCAAAGGAAGAAAACTAAGCTATCAATAGCCATATGAGAAAATACTCCAAATCAGTCAAAGGATATGAGCAGGAAGTTTTCAAAGGAAATCTAAGCTATCAATAGCCACATGAAAAATTCTCCAAATCACAAGTAATTAGATAAATGCAAGTAAAAGTAACTCTGAGGTTCCATCTTGCCCCCATCAGCTTGACAAATGTGATTAAAAAAAGTAAAATGACAAATATTGGAGGTACTGTGGACAAACAGGAACATTAATGCGCTGTTGGTATAGCTATGAATTGATCCAGCCATCCTGGAAAGCAATTGGCAATTATGCTCCAAAATTTACTGAATTATACATATGCTTTGACAGAGTGATAACACTTTGTTGTTATTGAGTTGTTTTTCAGTCATATCCAACTCTTTGTGACCCCATTTGGGGGTTTTCTTGGCAAAGATACTAGACTGGCTTGCCATCTCCTTCTCCAGATCATTTTACAGCTGGGGAAACTGAGGCAAACAGGGTGAAGTGACTCCCAGTGTCACATACCTAGTGTCTGAGGCCAGATATGAACTCAAGAAGGTGAGTCTTCCTGACTCCAGGCTGGGCACTCTATCCACTGTGCCACTTAGCTACCAAAGTGATAACATTACCAGGACTGTATTCCAAAAAGACCAAAAAAAGAGGAAAAGGACCCATATGTGTAAACATATTTGTTGCAATTCTTTTTGTAGTGGCAAAGAACTGGAAACTAAAGAGCTATTTATCACATGGAAAATGACAAGACAAATTGTGGTATATAAAGGTAATGGGACATTATTGCTCCATAAGAAGTAACAAAAAAGTATGGTTTCAGAGAAACCTGGGAAAACTTGTATGAACTGATAGAATGAAGTGAACAGAACCAGGAGAATAATCTATGCAATAACAACAATATTGTAATGACAAACAACTTTGAAAGACTTAAGAATTCTGATCAATGATTTAACCAATCACGATTCAAGAGGGCCTATCATGAAGAATGCTACCCACCTCCTGACAGAGAAATGATGGCTTAAGGCACAGAATGAAATGTAATTTTTTTTGGATATGCCCAATGTGAGAATATACTTGACTTTGTAGATTCGTTACAAGGAACAAATATGCATAGTCAAGTGCATTTCTTTCTTCTCTTTTTCCTTCTCTCTTTTCTTCCTTCCTTCCTTCCTTCCTTCCTTCCTTCCTTCCTTCCTTCCTTCCTTCCTTCCTTCCTTCCATCTTTCTTTCTTTCTTTCTTTCTTTCTTTCTTTCTTTCTTTCTTTCTTTCTTTCTTTCTTTCTTTCTTTCTTTTTCTCTTCTTTTTTTTCTTTCTTTTCTTTCTTTCTTTCTTTCTTCTCTCTCTCTCTCTTTCTTTCTCTCTCTCTCTCTGTCTCCCTCCCTCCATTCCTTCCTTCCTTCCTTCCTTCCTTCCTTCCTTCCTTCCTTCCTTCCTTCCTTCCTTCCTTCCTTTCTCTTTCTTTTCTTTTTGGTAGGGTCTGGGAAGTTGGGAGACAGAATAGATTTTTGTTAACTGAAAAAATTACATTAACATTTTTTAAAAGACAAAACCATCAAAACCTAAGAAGGTGGTGTTTAGGAAGAGGGGTTTGGTTACCCATGCTATATAATAAAGTAGTCAAGGATAAGGACTCAAAAAAGGCCATCAGATTGATCAACTAATGGTAACCTTGGAGATAGCAGGTGCAGCTGAATGATGAGGTTTGAAACTATATTGCCAAGAGGTGAGAATCATAGAATTTTAGAGTTTGAAGTGACTAGTAACCTTCTATTCTAACCTATATCTCAACAGAAATGCCCTCTTCATCATACCCAGTTTGGCAGCTGGTTTTGCTATGAATAAAGGGTTAGGGTTGGAATCAGAAAGACCAGAGTTCAAATTTAGCCTTAGACACTTAATAGCTGTGTGACCCTAGGCAAGTTGCTTAACTGCTGTTTGCCTCAGTTTCCTCAACTGTAAAATGAGGATAATACCTACCACACAGGATTGTTGTGAGGATTAAATAAGATAATATTTACAAAGCACTTAGTACAGTGACTAGTACATAGTAGGTACTTAATAAATGTTTATTTTTTTTCTTCCACTATGAAGTGGATGGTAGGTGATAAAATGAAAAATGATAAAATGAAAGAAACAAGTGTAGAAAGCAAGAAAAGAGAAAATGGTAGAGGGAATAATAGTCTTAAGTAGAAGTTTTGTTTTGGTTTGTTTTGTTGTTAGGATAAGCAACTTCTAGGCATGTTTTTAAGCATCAGGGAAAAAGCCAGGAAATAAGAAAAGATTGGGAATCAGAATGAGTGATTGAAGGGGCAATCTCCCAGAAGGAGTGAGAAGGAATTGGATTAAGAGCACAAGCAGAGGGTATTGAAGTCTTTGAGAAGGGTCACTTCTTTATCAGAGACAAGCAAAACACAAGAGAATGGGGGATGATATTGAAATGATTTGGAATGTTAGAGTTGAGAAGAGGGAGCTTGTGACCAATGGCCTCAATTTATTTATGATCTACTATATCCTTTTCCAACCATACCTTGCGTACATGATATCTTTTCCACCATTTCTTGCATGCAGTGGCAGTATGCCTACTGACTGATGCCCACCAATCACCTCTCCAATGTTGTTTGGTCTCTTCACAATTTTGATTATTTGGAAATTCTTGTGTCCTATTATCCATAACTGTAGAGGATTCCTGGAAGAATATCAATATTGAAAGATGGGTTTTGTGTCAAGGAGCAGCTCAAGATTGTTTAAGTGCTATGCATCTTTACAAATACAATCCACCCTGTTCTCTGCCTTCTATCCAATTGTAGACCCAGCTCATTATCCATTGCATGGCCAAGAAAAAAAAATATGTATGTATATGTGTGTATCTTACATTAGAATATCTTCTGTATGTATATACACATGTATATAATATATATGTGAATATTTTATATATATATATGTATGATATGTCGATACAACTATATGTAAGCGAGATATGAAGATTGTTTGGACAAAATTCATCATCCATTGGTTCTTCCTTTGTGGCTCGTTAGACTAAATTATTGAGGTATTTTTCTCCTTGTTGAGGTGTATTTCATTAAGGATATTCTGTAGTATTCTCAGGCTTGATATAATCATCATACTGAAATAATAATAATAATGTTGCATTTATGTATCACCTGTGTGAGAGGCACTATTGTGTTGAATAAAATACAAATTAATTTTTAAAAGTCTCTAAATTCATAGTAGCTTTCTGTCATCATGTATTTTCTCAATCAGTGAATGCTAATTTTTGAACTGCTGTGTTTGACTCTGCAAATTTATTAATGTTAAAATGGAGCCTTTATATATAAAAAAGGACCGCTGCACTTGATGATCTATGAAGTCAGTTTCAGCATAAAAATTTTGGACTTTTCCCCCCATACAAAACATCTCCATTTCCTTCAATTTGTTTCTCATATGATGTGTTTTCCAGACTTCATTGTCCTGGTTGCTGTCCTACAAATGCCTTCCAATTTGTCAGTGTCCCTCTTAAAATGTGGTACCCACAATGGGGCCTCATACTGCTGACTAGTGTAGTCTGACTAGTGAAGATCACAGAAAGCCTCTTGGCTCTCTTGGTCTGGATCTTGATGCAACCTAAAACTCATTTTATTTTCTCATGGTCATTTTACGCTGTTGGCATATAATGGACTTGAAGCTAAAACCTCCTAGATTCTTTTTGTGGGAAGTGCTGTTAAACTAAGTTTCCCCAAATTCAATCCAATTCAGTGAACATTTACTGACTGCCTACTATGTGTCAGCTACTATACTTGTGCATTTCTTTTGAACCTAAACATGGATTCACCCCTATTACATTTCCCCTTAGCTTTGCTGCAGACTTCCTTTTCCTCCCTACATTCCCAGTAACCAGCCTAATGCCACAATAGATATTTGAAAGATATTTGTTGCTATTACTTGTTGAATTTGAATCTTAACTTGATTTTGGATCTTGATTTTAGAAATCTGAACCACACCTTTCACTTTTGTTAGCAGACTGAATCACTTCTTAGTTTTCTTTTCTGGTTAAACAATCCTGATCTTCTGTGCATTTCATTAGTGGAGAGGACTCAGCCTATTCCAGATGTGAAATGCATTTCTCCTATTTGGGCTGCAATAGATTTTGGGAAGGAGCAGCTAATGACTAACAATTCTCAGCCTCAATTAATAAATCATGTTATTAACTCTAAATTGTCCATGTATGGATCCCTAAGGTCTTTCCAACTCTTGTGTGAAACCAAAAGAACTACACAGGTTGCTGGTGACATCGCTTCTTCCCGTCTGTCCTTTGTGTTGTGACTTTAACTTTTGCAAAAGACTTTCCTATTGGTGATCTTGTTTCTGTGCTTAAGATCTCTATAAGATTGCCAGAGTAAGTATCGTTCTGTCTGCTTTACAGAGGAGAAAGTGTACAGCAAGCTTCTATCCTTCTTGCTCTGCTGGACTGCCTTATGCAACTTCCTCTGAATTGACATTTAGGCCTTGGAACCTTCCAGCTGTGGTGATGCCAAGATTCAGAAGTGAACAAGAGGCAGTGAGAGGTGAAGAGTCATTGTGGTAGAGTGAATAGAGTGCCAGACTTGGAGTCAGAAAGATCTGAGTTCAAATTTTACTTCTGACTAGCTGCGTGGTCTCTTCCAGCCTTGCTTTCCTCATCTGTAAAATGGAGATAATATTGCTTGCGGTGCCCACTTTAGAGGATTTTTAGAGATGATGTATATTAGGTGTTTTTCAAACCCTAAAAAGACAAATATAAATTTTTATTCAAGAAAATTAGAGAAAGCAAAATTCAATCTATATTGAATCTATTATGTGAACGGCTAGATGCTGATAATCTAAAGAGAGCTAAATGCAGGCATCTGGAAGCAGCAGAAAAAGGAGCTAAATCAATTGAGGGTGGGGAAAACGGGCAGACAGAATTGTTCTTCATGTATGATTAATGCAAACACATGCTGAAGCATTTAAACTCAAAACAGGGAAAAGAGGATCCATTGTCTCTTCACCGCCCCCAAAAGAAAACAAGTCACCCCCACACAAAGAGGTTGAAGATCTTTGTTAACTGTTTCTCTCCACATTCTGTTTCAGTCTGAATTATGAGGCCAAGCAGAAGAAAGGCATTTCACATCTGGGATAGTTTGAGTTGAGTCAACTAATGAAATCTGCAGAAAATAGAACTTATGAAGAAACATTAAAGGAACTGAGATTCTTTAGCCTGGAGTACTGAAGACTAAAAGTTTGTGTGATATAATAGCTGTTTTTAGGAAGATGAAGAGTGCTAGAGATAAAAGATAGACGGAATGAGTTGGTTCAAATAATGGAATACATAGAAATGTTAAATGGAACTGGAATGGTTTAACCTAAGAGATCTGTCTATAAGAAGATGAAAGGTATTGATCAGCTTTTGTTTCATCTCATCTAAGGATAGAGCATGTGGGAATGAGGCAGTGGGAATAACTTGATTTCTAGGTGAAGAAGTTCTTTATTGAGCTCAAGAAATAAGGAGTTTATAGAATCTTCTGAAATGTCCTAGGCATTTGATAGCGATCTTTTTGCAGATAGAGGTTGTCATATTTCTCATGGGGTTTGGGGTCATCATCTATAACATAATGGTTTGCTAGATGATCCCCAAGGTCTCTCGAAGCTCTGGCATTCTGTGATTTGACTTCTAGATGGCTTCTGAAGGACTCTTCTAGGCTTAAGTTCCAGAATTGGCTCGCTATTTCATTATTAGGCACTTATCCTTTTTGAGATCTTTCCTGGCCATTAGATAGATCCCTTAGTAGTGAGATAATCAGTGAAAGACTTTGGTGAAAACAATTTGGCAGAAAAAGAAGGATGGAAAATAAGGGCAGTTGGCTGGGTTCAGAGGAAGCTGGAAACCATTAGAGGGGAAATATGGAACACCCAGAGACTGTGAATTGAGCCAATTATTTGCCAGGGCTGCCCTTTCTCCTCTGAAGGTTGTTTGGATGACATAGTGAAGAATTGAGGAGAGAAGATGAACAGCTCTGGTTTTTTTTCCTAACCATGTTTTATCTGAGTTAGTAGACGACTTCCTTTTCTAGATCAAAGCATCTAGTATATACCGTCTGTAGAACGGTTTAAATTTTGTTAATCTCTTCTTTGATTTTCTAGGATTTCTATTTTGGTGTTATTTGGGTTTCCTTTTGTTGTTGTTGTTGCCTTTCTAGGGTTTTCAGCTGCATGCCTAATTCATTTCTGTTCTTTTGCTTTCTCTCTCTTTTTGATGAATATATTTAGAGATAAAAATTTTACCCTGAAGATCGCTTAAGCTATATCCCAAAAGTTTTGGCATGTTGTCTCATCATTTTAATTTTTATTTGATGAAATTTCTGTTGTTTCTATGATTGTTCTTTAACCCACCATTTTTTTTTTGATGCCCTATAACACGGGATGATTAACCACCAAGTTAGTTAAGTCCATGGGAATCTAGTACTTGGCATCAGTTAAGGTTTTCTATGTTTCTGTCCCTCTCCTGAATGATCTTCAGCTAAGAAATGTTGTTATGAGCGTTTCATTTCTCTTGGCCCTCCCTGACCCCGCAAGTCTTATTGTTGTTGTTGTTGTTTTGTTTTCCCCTTTGTACATCCATGGGAAAAATCAGTACTACTGGAAACTTCCCAGAATGGGCAAGCATTAGTTTATGGCCAAATATTTAACATGAGGATCTGGAAGATTTAAAATTTAAGTTCAGCAAGGATGTATTAAGTCTCTGCTATATGCCAAGCACTCTGTTAGGTATCAAGGATACAGAGAAAAGATGAGACAATCTCTGTTCTCAAGGAACTAGCATTCTACTGAAGGAATAAGCCATGTAAACAGAGAAGTATAAGCAAGATCGTTGTTTGAAGAGGGAGGAATATTGTTGTTTGTCCTTTCTTTCTCTTTTTTACTTTTTAAAAATTATTTTTAGGCAATTGGGGTTAAGTGACTTGCCCAGGGTCACGCAGGGTCACACAGCTAGTAAGTGTCAAGTATTTAGTCTGAGGTCAGATTTGAACTCAGGTCCTCCTTACTTCAGGGCTGGTGCTCTATCTACTGTGCTACCCAGCTGCCCCTATCCTTTGTTCTTGAAGAGGACCAATAAATTGGATTTAAGTGAGGCCGAGTTGTGCAAAGTCATCAGCCTCACTCTTCCCTCCAGAGTCATCCAAGAGGAGCATCAACATCTGGGAAGCTGAGGAAGCTTTGTGAAAAGAGTGGCGCCCAAAGGAACCCTTGAAGGGGTACGAGGCTTCTGAGAGCCATAGATGAAGAAGAAGCAGCTTCCAGGCGCGGAGGATAGGCTAGTGTGTACAGGAGATTTGGGTTTGGGTTTTTGGAATGGAGCTGTGATTCAGTTGGTGGAGAGAGCTCCTGGTGAGGAACTTCTGTCAGAAGGTTATCACTTTCTCTGCAACTTATAGTCTTTGAGGCAATAGTTGAATTTGGCTTTTTAAAAGCTAGGAATTCAAATGGAGAAAAAGGGAAATGAGGACACTCAGGTATATAGATATCATAAACAAAGACACGGAGGCAGGGAATGCAGGCAGTGCAGGGTGTACTTGAGAGATAAGGGTGGCCAATGGAGGTTACATGGAGAGGCATAATGTGAGAAAAGACAAGGTTGCATCTGATAGTGGAAGACTCTAAGCATGGAACAAAGCAGGCTTAACTTTCCTTGATGGGTAGTAGGCAATGAAGAGTTTTTTTTTTTGGCGAGGCAATCAGAGTTAAGTGACTTGACCAAGGTCATACAGCTAGGAAGTGTCAAGTGTCTGAGGCCGGATTTGAACTCAAGTCCTCTTGACTCTAGGGTTGGTGCACTGTCTACTGCACCACCTAGCTGCCCCTCAATGAAGATTTTTGAGCACAGGAATGATATGCCTAGATCATGCAAAAGGAAGAAAATTAGTCTAGCAAGAGTATGGAAGAGAGATTAGAGTTAGGAGAGAGTAGAGCTAGAAAGACAATTGCAGTGTTCAGCTGGGTGTTAATGATGGCTTATATTAGGGTGGTAGAAGTAAGAATAAATAAACATAGATGAGAATTCTTTCTTCCATTCTCTTCATCTCAATCCCCTTCTTCACTGCCACCCCTTGACAGCATCTTCCACATTCTCCAGTCTTTGTTATTGAGAGGGCTCTTCTCCTTGACAAGGCTGACTTCTCTTCATCTGCCCTTGATCCCATCCCATCCCCTTTTGTCTTGTCTCAATCTCAATCTTCTCTCTCTAATCATCATTCTCTTCTAGTGGTTCCTTCCCTACTTTCTTTAAACATGCCCAAGTCTCCTCCATTCTTAAAAACCCTTCACTAGATCTTACTATCCTCTCATGCTGTTGTATTATATTTGTCTTCCTTTTCTGGACCAAAATTCCTAGAAAAAGCTGTCTCTACTCATTGCCTCCATTTCTTTGCCACTCAGTCCCCTTCTCAATCATTAGCACCCTGGCTTCTAGCCTCATCACTCAGTCAATGGCAATTGCTCTCTCCAAAGTTACAATCTCTTAAAAAATCTTTGAAAAATTTAAAATAAGTTTTATTGATATTTTCTATTTTTTATATTGTCATTATATCCTATGTATTACTCCCCTCCTCCTCCACCATTCTATTTGACAAAAAGTATTTTTTTTAGAGAGAAAAAGGGAACACAACTGATCAATACATTAAAAAAGTTGAAAACTTATGCAAAGTGTAACATCTGTGGACCTTCCACCTTCACAGTGGGGTAGGTTGGGGTATTTCTTTTCATTTCAGTCCCACTTGATCTTTGTAATTTTGTTATATTTACTTTCAATTTTTTTGGTGTGTAGTTATTCTTTACAACCACATTGTTGTAGTTACTGTGTATGTTGTTTTCTTAGTTCTTCTTACTTCACTCTGCATCAGTTCATATAGATCTTTCCATGCTTCTCTATATTGATTACACACACCATTTCTCATAGCATAGTAACATTCCATTGCATTCATGTACCATGTTTTGTTTAGGCATTCCCCAGTTGATGGACATCTACTGTGTTTCCAATTCTTAGCTATCACAAAAAGTGCTACTATAAATATTTTAGAATATATGGAGACTTTTATTTTATCATGGCTTCCTTGGGATCTAAGCCTAGTAATGGAGTCTCCAGTTCAAAGGATATGGACATTTTCATCATTTTATTTGCATAATTCCACATTATTTTCTTGGCAGTCTCTTAATTGCTAAATCTGATGGTCTTTTCTCGGTCCTTTTCCTTCTTGACTTCTCTACTATATTTGGTACTGTTGACCACCCTGTCCTGGGCACTTTTTCCTCTCTGGGTTTTTGTGTTATTTCTTTTTCCAGGTTCCCCTCCTACCTATCTGACTGCTCTTTCTCAGTCTTCTTTGCTGACTCACTATCCCTATTATGCTTCCTAACTGTGGGTGTTCCCTAAGGCTCTGTTCTAGGTCTCCTGCTGTTCTCTCTTTTAATGACCTCATTAGTTTCTATGAGTTTAATTATCTTCTTTATTCAGATGATTCCCAAATCTAGTTATCTAGCCCAAAAATCCAAGGTGCAAATCCTGTATAACCAACTCACTATTGGACATTTAAAACTAGGTATCGTACAGACTTCTCAAACTCAACATATCCTATACAGAACGTATCTTTTTCTCTTTTTAAAAAAATCCATATTAGTCATGTTGTAAAAGAAGAAACAGAATAAAAGAAAAAAAAACTATGACAAAAATAAGGTGAAAATAGTATGCTTTAATCTGCATTCAGACTCCATTAGTTCTTTCTCTGGATGTGGATAGCATTTTCCATCATGAGTCTTTGGGAACTGTCTGGGATCATTGTATTGTTGAGAAGAGCTAAGTCAATCATAGTTGATCATGTTCTCCTGGTTCTGCCCACTTCACTTTGAATCAGTTCATGTAAGTCTTTCCAGGTTTTTCTGAAGTTTGCCTGCTCATCATTTCTTATAGAACAATAGTATTCAGTTACATTATGTACCACAACTTAGAACTCATCATTCTCTCTACTGAATCTCCCAATTTTTTTTTTGAGAACATCATTATTCTTCTTGTCACCGAGGTTCATAGCCTTGGTATTATTCTTAACCCCTCACTCTTCTTCACCCCATATGTCCAATCAGCTGCCAGATGTTGCTATTTATTTCTCCACAACATCTTTGGCATCCAACCCTTTCTCTTTACTGACACAACCATCACCTTAGTATGGGCCCTCCTCACTTCTTGCTTAGACTATTGTCATGGCTTCTTAATTGGACTCCTTGTCTCAAGTGTCATTCTGCTCCAATTCATCCTCTACATAGCTACCAAAGTGATTTTCCTTAATTTCAGATTTGACCATGTCACTCCTTTACTCAACAAACTGTATTTTACCTCTAGAGTAAAATATAAATTCCATTGTTTAGCTTTTAAAGTTCTTCACAACCTGACCTAATATAATAAGGCTATTTTTCTAGCCTCATTATATTATAATTCCCCTTCCTTACTCTAGAGTCTAGCCAGATTTCTTCACCTAGCTACCTTTGGTGGAATGGAACAGTTCCTACCTTCAAGGAGCTTACATTCTGATGGGCAGAGAAAATACAAATAATGGAATGGTGTCCAGAAGAAGGAATTTCATCTGGGGAGTCACAGCGTTGGGTGAACTGATCCACAAGGTGATCTATTGATACGTTCTTTCCTGAAATAATGGTAGTATTAATTTGATTATTGTGACCAGAGCAAAAGATGAATGATGGAGGATAAACTCAGGTGGCATCAGAGCAGATAGTCAGGATGGATATTTGGATAGAATAGAAATGTAGTCTAGCCTGAGGCCAGCTAGATCTAGTGGACTATGTGAATTGACTTGAATGAATGGTATTATCACTGATAGAAATATTAAAATCAGAAGCATGTCTAGTTTTAGAGGGAAAGATAATAAGTTTGATTGTGGATAGCTGAATTGAAATGCTGGTAACATATCTGAGTAGTTATTTCCCATAGACATTTGGAGATTCAGGGGTGGAGCTTAGAAGAAATGTCAAGGTTAGATATATTGATTTAGAAACCATTTTCATAGAAGTGATAGCGGAAGCCATGGAGATGAGAATGTCAAAGGAGAGAAGGTAGAGAAAAGAGAAAATGGCCAAAGACTGATACTTGGGGAACACTCACCTTAAGGTTAGAAATAGAATGATGGATAAGAAAAAGATCAATGAATCAATCAACAAATAGTTATTAAAGAAGTAATATATGTCAGACTTTGGGTCAGGCACTGAGGATAGAAAGACAAAAATGAAACAAGAAACCTTCAAGAAGCTTGCATTCTAATGTGGGAGACAAGCCATATGGTAGTGGGGTGAACAGGGAAGGTAGTGATGTCTGGGAAGTCACAGGGCTGATGAATGGAACCACAGGGAACTCCACTGATTTGATGATAGTGTTGATTTGAACAATTCTCAGAGCAAGAGGTGGACAGTTGGGGTGAAGGGGAATAAGTACCCTCCTAGTGTACTGAGGGAAACAACTTGAATATAAATAATTAGATAGGAAATATATACAAAGCAAACACAAAGAAATATAGGGGGGGAGAAGCTGGGGGACAGAATCTGTAAAAGTCTAATGTGACAACAAGCATTTATTAAGCTTTTACTATGTGCCAGGCATTCTTCTAGGTGCATTAGAAGAGACAACTGTACATATAAAATTATACAGCTTGATTACACCTTAAACTGCTAAATCTTAAAACTACCCTAAGACTTTTGGGATACCCTGTATACAGAAGAGATGACCTTGAACTGAGCTTTGAAGGAAGTTTGGCATTCCAAGAGGTAGAGGTTAATGGGGAAGAGGGGTGCATCTTAGGTATGGGGGTGTAGATAGCCTATTCAAAGACATGGAGCAAGGAAATAGGATAATATATGTGAGTAACATCAAGAAGGCCAGCCTGGCCGGACCATAAAGCCAGTAAAAAGGAGAAATATATATGTCTGGAAAAGTAGGCTGGAACTAGGTTGTAAAAAGGGCTTTAAATACCCAATGGAACAGTTTGTAATTGATCTTGGAAGCAATAGAGAGCAAGAGAAGGAACAGTTGGAGAGGTGAGATGAGAACTAGGGCATTCTGTTCTGTGTGAAGCCAAGCATGGAATTACCCAGAAGGAGAGGTCATCCACAGGGTTGAGCATGCTCCAGAGAGGTCAAAGACAGGAGGGCTGAGGAAGAAAATTGGATTTTGTGATGAGGAGGTCATTGGCCAATAGGGTGGTGGATAACAAACCCAGTAAGGAGATGAATAGAGAGGATGAATGGTGAGAATGTGGGAAGCTTTTTAGAGAATTTATTTAGATACTTTCTTTCAACAAATTTGACTGAAGGAGAGTCATTCAATCAACTAGCATTTCAAAGCACCTACTATGTGGCAGACACTTCGAAGCACTGAGATAACAAACAAACAAACAAGAGACAAAGAACTAGTCCCTGCTCTTAAAGAGTTCACAGTCTAATGGAAAGACAGATGAAATTAGACTGGCTTATGAAAGATGCTGCTGCTGCTAAAATGATAATAATTAAAATAACTAAGAGTTATATAGTGCTTACTAGGTGCCAGGAACTGTGCTAAGTGCTTTACAATTATTAATTATCTCACTTGATCTTCACAACAACTCTTCAGAGTAGGTGTAATTATTATGTCCATTTTACGGATGGGAAAACTGATGTAAGCAGAGGTTAAGGTCTAGAGAAAGTTGTTTGGGTTTTTTTGAGAATTAGGGGACCCAAATATGTTTGTAGGCAGATGAGAAGATACCAGAGGAGAGTATGAGATTAAAGAAGCATGAGAAGGGAGAATGAGTTCTTAGAACAAGGTCCTGGAAGTGACAGGAGATAATAGATGAAGGGCAAAAATTAGTCTTAGTAAGAAGCATGGCCACCTTCTCTAGAGTTATGATCATGGTTTAGTTTGGAGGTGGAGAAATAAGGAAGTTCCCATTTGATGGCCTCCATCTGCTTAGTGAAGAAGCGACACATTTGTTGTAAATATAGGGTGTTGGGGTGCAGTCAAGCTTGTGGAGAGGAAGCTGTTTGATCTTTAGACACAGAAAATTTAAGGCTTTTAGCTACCTAGATTTCTCCATAGGGAAAAAATCCAAGGGCAAAGCAATTTCCATATACTTGGTTGACCCCTGGTGAGGTGAACTATTATTAGCATGCAAAGAGATGCAAAAAAAAAAATCTAGGTGATATTAGGTGAGAAATGATTGAGGCTAGAGGTATTTTAAACAGGTCAGCCGAAACAAGATTTTACCTCTTAAGGAGAGAGGTAATAGCCATACATTGTTTGATCCAAAAAGGTATTTTATTGAATTCTATGGCACATCTATATAATCTGCAAAGGTGTGAGATTTAATTAGTGACTTGATAACCAACAATTAATGACAGAAACTTTACTTCATAAAAGGGTGCTATGAAAAGAACATTCGAATTGAAAATAAAAAAGATGGAGAACTGTAAGTCCCTGCTTGCCTAGTTACTATCAGATTTCAGACCAGTCACACTCACTTGGGATGACTTTCCTCATCTATAGAATGGGGATAAGAATATTTGCATTATCTGTCTGGGGATTGTTGTGAGGACCAAATAATGTAGAGAATATAAACATATATGCAATACCTTTTCAATAACAACTACTTTGTGTGTGAAGGTGATGGTGCATTTGTGTTGGCTGGGTCTATATTGACTGGGAGTGCAGTTCATGTTTTATGCTCCCCAAAAGAAAAGAAAGAACTCTAGGATTGATTTTATTGCTAAACAAGGATTCTCCCAAACTGCAAATATTCTCCAAATTATTTTTTCTGCAGAAGTTGTAATTCACTATAATATTTAAAAAGTCAACTATGTAGTACATGGGACGCAAGATGTATATATCACAGGCCTTATGCTCCAGGAGCCTAAAATCTTCAAGAACAATAGACATGTATTCCAATAAATATCATATCAGGTAGAATGTGGTGGGGAAAATGAGAGTCAAAGTGCTATGAGAAATTTTTGAGAGAACACTTTCAACTAGAGTAGTCAAATCAGGAAAGGCTTCATGGAGAAGGTGGCATATAAATTGGGCCTGGAAAGGAAGGGCTTCAACAGATGGAAATTGGGGTTGGGAGGAGGATCAAGCAACAATCAATCCACAGGCATTTATTAAGTACTTACTGTATGCCAGGCATTGTAGTAAGCCCTGGGAGCACAAAGACAAAAGTGAAATGGTCCTTGCCTTCAAAGTCTTACATTCCAATGTGGGAGACAACATGTATATGAAAAAGTGTGTATATAATATATGCAAAATGAATACGAGGTAGTTTTAGGAGAGGGTACATTAGCATTTGGGGGGCAACCAGGAAAGACTTTATAAAGAAGGAAGAAGGAATGAATTGCAGGCTTGAGGGACAGCTAGTGCAAAGGGAAAGATAGCAAGATGGACTACCCTGTGTGCTAAGCATGGTGTAGGTCTGTATGGCTGGATGGGAGAGCACCAGAAAGGAAGTAAAGTGTGACAGTATTGGAAAGGTAGAAAGGGGCCAGGTTGTGAAGAGCTTTGGGGAAGGGATAGTATACTGAAAATAATATGAGATCTGGTAGGATAGGTAAGTTGTCTGTATTGAGTAGGTAATATTGAGCCACAGGAGGGTTTTTGAGTAGAAGAGTGACTTGCTCAGAGCTGAGTATTAAGACGTTAACCTGTATGTGGAAGATTGATTGGAGAGAGGGTTGAAGACAAGAAACAGAAAGTTATTGCGATACAGATGGACAACTCTTCTGCCACTAATAGGCATAAGATCACAGATCTCCTGCAGAAGGGGCCTCAGAAGCCACACAGTCCAAATCTTTCATTTCACTGATGAGGAAACTGAAGGTGAGGGTTGTGACTTGTTCAAGGTCACACAAGTAGTAATCCTCAGAAGAAGGATTTGAACCTAGGGCCTCTCATTCCAAAATCAACACTTTCCCCAGTACCACCACACCACTTCCAGCAGTCTTAGATGATGCCCCGGGGGTCCTAAGAAGTAAGTGACTTGCCCAGGGTTGCAGTCAGTATTGTATTACAGGTAGAACTTGAACCGAGGGTTTCTTTACTCCAAGGCGAGCCCTTTATCCAAGGGGCCTCCCTGCCCTGAGACAACAAATTGGACTTTAAAAAATTTAATTGGCTAAACATATAAATAATGTTTTAACACTTAGCAATGACTTCTTGCAAAAATATCCATACATTTTTATTTCAAGTAAAGAAAATGTAAGGCTATATTCTTGACACGTTTATTAGCATTCTCCCTGTGTAGGAAGAATGGCTAGAAGGGAACAGAAGATATTTGGAGGCTTTCTTGACAAATCCTTGGAAAAGAAGCTGGTCCTCTCCGCCCTGCCCCACCCCCGTCTTAGATGGAAAAGACTTGGGGCTCTGTTAACCAAATGACTGGCCAGCCCCACAGTGACGGGTATTAGCATTCCCCCCTCCCCTCCGCTCTTATTCCTAGCCTTGCGAGGGATGAACTCACGCTGTGACTCAACCCTCGGGGGCTTTACTTTTGCAGATTTAAGGAGACACTTTTCACAGCTTACAGCTGCGAGAGGAGGTGATTATTTCCATGATTAAACAGCTGTGACTCCCGGAAAGGTTGTACTCGAGTTCACATTCCTGGGCACCCCAGGCTTAGACTCTTTTTAGACCCCTGCCCTACTTGACAAAACTAAGCCCACAGCCACTGGCGGGAGAACGCCTGGTGGGGGCGTTGTCACTCACTGGTAGGCCCCACCCACCTAGCATTCTGAAAGGGGGAATCCCCGCCCATCCTGTCACCGGCACAGGGGAATCCCCGCCCTCAGCTGGGTCACTCTCTGGGAGGGAGTCCCCGCCCCTCGGATCGTCCAGAGGCTGGCTGGGAGGGAATCCCCGCCCACCCTGAGAGGCTCGGGAGAATCGGGAGCTCTCTGGGGCTGGAGGAGGTTCGGGTCTCTAATTCCCGTCTTTTTCTATACCCGTCCGGGCGCTAGGTAGGAAGCCGTGGGCTGCTGGAGTTAAAGGGAGCTTGGAGGAGAGGCGGCCCAGGCTGCCCTGGGCGGCCAGCCGCTGGTGCAGCTCATTCAGCACCGGCACCGCAGGGGCGGCGGCGGCGGCAGGCAGCAGCAGCAGCAGCAGCAGCGGCAGCAGCATCTCGGGGAGCTGGGAGTCCGTGCCTGGGCGGGCCTTACGGAGCTGGAGGAGCCGGAGCAGGAGCAGGAGCGTGCGGCGGGCAGGTGAACAGACCCCCACCCCCTTCCCGCCTGCTCCCCGGGCTTTGGGATTGCGACGGGCTGGGTGATAGGGGGAGGTTGGACGGGGGCAGTGGTCTTTTCCTCTGGGCGATTCGCATACAGCTGTGAGCTTCTGCTCAACCCGAGGCTGCGGTGCCCAGCACCCCACTTCCCCGGAAAGTTTCCCGGGCTAGCTCCGGGACCAGACTTGGGCTGGCCAGTTGATTCCCGGAGCTTGCGCCAGGGAGCTGGAGGCTCTGGGAAGGGGAGAACTCAAGCCCAGTCCCAGTGAAGGAGAGGTCCAGGGTTGGCCGCTGGGTGGGGGGCGCAAAAGGGGTGATCCAACTCGGGAGGCTCAAACTCCTCCAGCTGCTGCTCTGATTTCAGAGAGCCCAGCCTGTGTGAAAAGATGGCCGAGAGGGCTAATGAGGTTTCTGTCCGAGGAGGGGCTAGGCAACGAGGTGGTCCCTTAATGTTCCCCCTAGGGCAACCAGGAGTCCTGGAGTCCTGCAAAAGCGTCTCCCCAACCTATCCCCTCCTTTGACCACTTCCTAGGGCTCCAGCTATCTGAGCTCTAGCTGCAGGTGGTACAGTGGGGATGGTTGGTTGGGACCTTCCCCCTCCTAGGTTAAGGAGCCCCTTATTACTGCATTCTTCACCCTCTAGGGAAGCGGTGCAGATGTGGAGGGGTGTATGGGTGGAGAAAAGTCAGCGCACGCCACTGCGGAAGAGCCCACAGAAGTAGAACGATCCGAGTAGAGAGAGATGCTTCTTTGCCTCTTTTAGGCTGGGGATACATCAATGCCATAGTAAAGAGAGCAGAGGGCCCAAGGAGATGCAGGCTTAAACGTTGTTGGGTGTGTGGCAGATTGTTGAAACCTGTGATGGGGCATGTGAACAGTGTGCACCCCGCCCAGTCTCCTTCAGCAGCCTGGGCTCTTCACCCCTCTGGTCCCTTAAGCCTCCAAGGCTCTGGGGTCTAAGGCTGAGTCCTCACTCGGCTTCTCCTCAGCCCAACTCTCCCTGCTTTGAAAGCCAGCCAGAACTCTGCTGGATCAGCTGATGGTGGGGGAGGGGATATGCCAGGACTGATTCTCAGCAGCAGTTTCTGGTAGGTATTGTAGCACAGGCACCTTGATAAAGGAAACACGTGTGGTGACAAGGTTTGGGGTCTGCTAGTAGTCACTTTTCAGACACAGATAAGCACATCTGCGTTGGAGCAGCCAGTCAGTACATAGGGTTCTTAGAGCCTATGTGACAGAGAATATATTTGGCCTCCCTTCAGAGTGTGTGTGTGTGTGTGTGCGTGCACGCGTGTGACAGAGAGAGAGAATATGTATATGTGTGTATGAGAATATGTGTGGGTGTGTATGTGTAGGAGACAGAATATGTGTGAGTATGTGTATTCTATGTGTGTGTGTATATGTCAGAGAGAGAGAATATGTGTATGTGTGTATGAGAGTATGTGTGTGTATGCGTAGGAGAGACTGTGAGAGTGAAAGTGTGTGTATTATATGTGTGCATCTGTGTGTGTGTGTGTGTGTGTGTGTATATGTATGTCAGAGACAGACAGACAGAAGAGCACGAGCTGGGGAGGGAGTGAGTACTTTTTGCCTCTTTCATAATCATGGGCTATGCCTCAATGACAAAAAAAGAAAAAAAGTCCTTCACATTTGATGACAAAGCTTCTGTCACTACTGTCACAGAGCTACTGTGATTTGTGACTAGGCTGAAAAAGATGATCCACAGCTTTCTTCACCCCACCACCTCCCCACACATCAGGCACTGTAGCTTTGAGTCACCGGTACCTTGGGGGGTGGGGTTGGGGGAACTTTTGTTGGCTTTCTGGTTTGGGGATCTGCCTATCAGGAGAACTTGAACCTGAGCTTATTTTTCCAGCAGTGTATTGGTCCCTGAGGAAATGGTCACTGTCCCCTGTGCTAATAATGACCTCATATTGGAATAGCATTTTAGGGCTCACAAAACATGGAATTTTCAGATGGCTTTAAGTCCTTCATCTGGTGTTCCTGTGAGCCAACATCACACACTGTGGGATGACTGCTTGGGAGTAGGTATTTGTAGGATCACTGATATGTCCTGCATGTATGTGTGTGTATTGTGTGATGGTGGTAGTATTTGAGATAAGAAAACTGAGTTCATACTCTTAGAAGCAGATGGCTGTTTTTGTCTTCAACTTTTTCCGCCAATTTTTAAAAATTGTTAATTTATTTTGATTTATCAACAATCACTTCTATAAGCTTTTGAGTTTTAAATTTTTCTCTCCCTCCCTCCCCAAGACGGAGCAATCTGATATAGGCTATACATATATATTCCTATTAAACATGTTTTCACATTAGTGATGTTGTAGCTAAGAATTAGAACCAATAGGAGGAACCACCAGAAAGAGGAAACAAAACACATTAGTATACTTCGATCTGCATTCAAACTCCACAGTTCTTTCTTCTTTGTGGATAGCATTTTCCATCATGAGGCCATTGGAGTTGTCTTAGATCCTTGTATTGCTAAGAAGTGTTAAGTCTATCAATATTAGTCATCGAACAACGTGGCTGTTACTGTGTATAATGTTCTCCTGGTTCTGCTCAATTCACTGAGCATCAGACCATAAAAGTCTTTCCAGGTTTTTCTGAAATCTGTCTGTTCATCATTTCTTATAGCACAATAGTATTCCATTCCATTCATATATCACATTCACAGTTATGATTACTATCTGTGTCTTTATCTCCATCCTTTCCCCCCTCATTTATGCTTTTCTTTCTCCTTTCTCCTTTTCCCTCCTCACTAGTGTTTTGCTTTTGGCCACCACCTCCCTCAGTCCCATCTCCCTTCTATTAGCCCCCCTTCCTTTTCTTCCTTTTTACCCTTACTACTTCTTCCCTCACTTCTATCTCCCCTCCCTTTTCTTTCCCCTTTTCCCTCCTACTGCCTGTAGGGCAAGTTAGATCTCTATACTTAACTGATTATGTTCTTGAGATAAATCTGATGAGAGTAAGGTTCAAAAAATGCTCATCTCCCTCCCTTCTTTCCCTCTCCTGTAATAGGTTTTTGTGCCTTTTCCTATAATGTAATTTACCCTTGTCTGTCTCCTTCTTTCCTTTTCTCTCAGTACATTTTCTTAGATCAGATTAACCCACTTGATTAGATTTTTTTTTAACATTACATCAAAGGCAACTTATACTCATTTCCTTTATGTATACCCCTTTAACAATGTGTAGTAACAATACAGTTCTCAAGAGTTACAAGTGTCATCTTCCCTTGTAGGGCTGTAAACAGTTTGCCCTTTTTAATAACATGTTGTTTCTTTCTGTCCCATATACCTTTTTATGTCTCTCTTGAGTTTTGTATTTGAAGATCAAATTTTCTGTTGAGCTCTGGTCTTTTTTTCAGGAAGATTTGGAAGTCCCCTGTTTTGTTGACTATCCATCTCCTCCCCTGAAAGATCATGCTCATTTTCACTGTCACCAATTTTTTTTTTTGAAGTGAGGTACGCAGTGGAGCCTTTGCTGTTAGCTAGGATATATACATATATGGGGAAAGAAGTGAAGATGAGAAGTGAGTTTAGGGAGAAAAATCTGTAATTTGCTGGATGACTATTTCTTTAAAAGTGCTTCAATGGAACTATGATAAAGCAAATTATATTATAAATATACTAGGAGAGCTTCCAATTTAAGAAATCTTCTGGTGAATCCTTCATTCAACAAATATTTGAGCATATGGAAAGTATATTGTGAGATACCATAGAGAATACAACAGCAATTAAGACATAGAGCTTAGAATCATAGAATATTAGAGCTAGAAAGGATCTTAATGATCATTGAGGCCTAGTGAGGTGAGGTCACATACACCCAGTGAGTTAGTGGCAGAGAAGGCTGGAACCCTACTACTTCCTACTATATCACAGCTGTCCCTTAAGGAGTTTATAGTCTAGAAGAAGAGATAGATATAATCAGCAGTGTGGTACAGTGGAGAGAGTACTAATTTTGGAGTCAGAGGGTCTGGGTTAAAACCTTGTGTGATAGTGCCAGCATTTCCTGGATACAACTTTTTTTTTTTTGCTTTTTTTGATGAGGCAGTTGGGGTTAAATGACTTGCCCAGGGTCACAGAGCTCTATCCAGTTCACCATCTAGCTGCCCCCTGGATATAACTTTTTTCCTCCCACCCACAGCATGGGGATACTTTACTAAAAGAAGACAAAGCTATTCCTGGGGCCTGATTGGCCCCAACTTTTCTGGTCCATTTTTCTTCTGTAAGACCCATCCCAACATGGAGTAGGCCCAGGACAAATCTGCCCATGGAATCTGATTGTCCTTGGTTTCCTTGTTGCAAGGTCAGCTAGGGTTATAAAAAATGCCAGCCATATGGAATCTGAGACTCTCAGATTTGACGGGCATCTAAGACCACTCAAGTCACCATGCCCTGATGGCCATTTCTAGATGGAGACCAGAGGTGGGGGTGGAATGTGCAAAGAAACCAAGTCCCATTGTATCCTGGTTGCGAGTCCTTGCTGTGTTAGGGTAAAATAAATCTCCTTTTGTAAAGGTTCAATGATTTGTGAAGGCCTCATTTCATCCCAACTTGGGACCTGAACTAAGAGGGTGCTGCTGTTAGTCTTAATTTTGACACCTGAGCTCTGGATTTTATTATCCCAGTGATTTGGGGCATCCTGGCCCTGAGTGGGAGGGTAGGAGTAGGGTTGGGTGGGGAATTGGATTAGATATCCTCTGTGTACCCTTCTTAGCTCTAAATCTTTGATCCTCCAAATAAATGTAATTTATAGGCATAACTCACATATCATTAATCTGACCAATGTTTCACAATAAAGCCAATAATACATTATGAGCAAGCCCCACAAAAATGTTGTAAAACACTACTGAACCATGTTCTAAAATGTCATTTGACCAATCACCCATTTATAATGTGACATTGTTCCAGTGAAACCAATTGCCCTTTGTAACTTCATTTCCCTAACATAGTGTTTTCCCAGAAAGAATGAACGATTTTAGATGGGGTAAAACTATGGGCAGTTCACTTAATCAATGCCCTAGGCAGCTCTCTCTAACCTTATGTTACAGATGAATTGCTGATAAGAGAGGAACAAAATGTAATAAATAGGAGGCTGGGGGATAAAGCAGCTTTTACAAGGGGACTTACTGCATTTCATTTTGAAGGATTGGGTAGATTTCAACCTTCCAAAATGGGGATGGGGGTGGGGAAGGAAGGAAGAGAAGAAATCACAGGTAAACTGAATAGCATGAGCAGAGGCTCAGAATGAGAAAGTTGGGTTCAAATTCAGGGACTAATGAGTGGTCCAGTTAGTCAATAAACATTCCTACTATGGGCCAGTTGCTATGTTAAGTGCTGAGGATACAAAGAAAGGTAAAATAACAGTCCCTGCTCTTGAGAAGCTCATAATGTAATAGAGAAGACAACATGCAAATAATTATGTACAAATACATTATATATAGAATAAATCAGAAATAATCAAGAGTGGGAAAACCCTAGAATTAAAGAGTATTAGAGAGTCAGGTAGGTGGTGCAGTGGATAGAACACTGGCCCTGGAGTTAGGAGGACCTGAGTTCAAATCTGGACTTAGACACTAACTAGCTATGTGACTCTGGGCAAGTTACAACCTCAATTCCCTTTCCCCCCCCCAAAAAAAAAGAGCAGGGGATTGGGAAAGGCTTCCTGTAGAAGGTGGGAGGTTTTTTTTTTCAGTTAAGATTTGAAGGAAGTCAGAGATTCTAGGAGGCAGAGATGAGGGAGAAGACATCCCTCTGCAGGCAGTGGAGATGCCCAGAGTCAGGAGGTGGAGTGTCTTATTTGAAGAAGAAGGCCAGTATCACTGGGCTGAAGAGTACATGGTAGGATGTAAGGTGTAAGAAGTCTGGAAAGGTGTCGGGGCTGGAGGGATATAGGTTATGAAGCACTTTGAATGCCAAACAGGATTATATCTTTGATCCTGAAGGTGATAGGGAGTCATTGGGGTTTATGGAGTTGGGGTATGTGTGTGTGTGTGTGTGTGTGTGTGTGTGTGTGTGTGTGTGTGTGTGTGTGACAGACAGACAGACAGACAGACATACTTGGTCTTTTGCCTTGACTGGAAGATGGACTGGAGTGGGGAGAGACTTGTGCCTGGCAAACCAACCACTAGGCCACTGCAATAGTCCAGTTACAAGATGCGCTAGGGTGGTATCAGTGTCAGAGGAGTGGAGGCCATGGGTAAGATTTTATAAAGATAGAAATGATAAGCCTTGGCAATAGATTGAATATGGGAGGATGAGTATGTGTGGAATGAAGGGTATACATGTGAAAGTAGATGGAGGTTAGTAACAGCCAGGCGGCATAGTGGATAGAATGACTGACAGCATAGAAGACTTGAGTTCCAAACTGGCTCCTCATACTTATTAGCTTTGTAACCCTGGATAAGTTACTTAACCACTCTGTATTTCTTTCCTTGATCTGTAAAATAGAGATAAAACTAGCACCGACCTCCTAGTTATTCTGCCTCAGCATGTCATGACCCCTTCTCTCAGTGCCTCAGTAGAAAGTCTTCAGAAGTTACCATGGTCTGAAGTATTCAGCACGTCATGGTTGGTGATGAGATGTGGATAGATATGGAGAAACAAAATGAATATTCACAGATATTCATTGGGAAAAGGAGAAAGGAGGAGTAAGCCCTTGTATAGTGTACTATACAGTACGTCTATGTCGGGCACTATGCTAAGTCCCCCCTCGCCCCTTTTTAAACAGATATTATCTCATTTAATCATTGAATGGTTAGAGAAGAGGGAGAAAAGGGATATTGATTATTTTGGGAAAATGTATAAAATTTTATAATGCTGGACAACTGTTCACTGGAAAAGTTTGCTTGTCACTTTGGATCTGATTGGTTGTCCTTTAGTAGAATAGCAGCCTAAGGGCAGCTAGATGGTGCAGTGGATAGACTGTGGGGCCTGGAGTCGGGAAGATGACTTCCCGAATTCACATCCAGCCTCAATTACTTCTTAGCTGTGTGACCCTGGGCAAGTCACTAAACCCTATTTACCTCAGTTTCCTTATCTGTAAAATGAGCTGGAGAAGGAAATGGCAAACCACTCCAGTATCTTTGCCAAAAAACAAACAAACAAAAAACAACAACAACAAAAAATAAACAAACCCAAATGAGGCTACGAAGGGTGAGATATGACTGAAAACACCTGAACAAGAGTGGCAGCCCAGCTGGCATAATAAATAGAGCAATGGCCCCAATTGGAGTCTGGGTTCACATTTTGCCAATGACCCCGACCAGCTGTGTGATCCAGTGCTAGCCATTTCACTTCAGTTTCCTCATCTGTAAAGTGGGGATAATGATACCCACAGTACCTACCCCACAGGGTTAGTTGTGGGGCTGCAAGCCATACTTTGTGTTAGCAAAGCCCTTTGCTGAGTGCTGTATAAATGACAAGTAGCATCACTAATAAATGTTGTCTTTTGGTTCTTGTGTGAGTAGCACATAAAAACGAGAGTACTTTTTATTTGATTGTGTTTGTGTCTATTGTGACACCTTTTAACTTCATAATGCCCAATTAGAAGAAAGGGAAGGGTGTCATTAATTTAGTATTTTTGAAATCTTTTTATTGATGTATTTTGTTTTTAAATCACATTGGTTTCAGAATCTCCCTGTCTCACCTCTCTAGCTCAGTGAACCATCCCTTGTAACAAAGAAGAGGAAGAGAAAAACGGAAAATTCAGCAAAACTAATCCACACACGTTACTTTTGTCAGAAAGGGTATGAACTATTCCGTTCGCCCCTGATGGCCCCTATCTGTGCAGTGAAGGGACAAAGGAGCATTTCTTCACCTCTTCTTTAGGACAAAGCTCCGTAGCTATCCTTGTATAGCCTTCGATTTCTGGTTTTTGTTCCTAAAGTTTACATTGTTGTCATTAGAACAACTACATGTTTTCTTGGTTCTGTTTATTTAACTTTGTATCTTCGCATGGTTCTCTGGATTCTTTATATTGATCATCTCGTATTGTGTTCTACTACATTTTGTTAAGTCGTTCACTGAGTATCTTTGTTTTTCTCCATTTTTTTGCTATCAAGAAAAGTGCTGTAAATGTTTTGTTCCATATGGGACTTTTCTTTTGTCTTATGCCCAGGAGTGGGCTATCTGGATCTGAACATTTTAGTGACTTTTTTCAAATTGCTTTCCAGAGTGATTGGACCAATTTACAGCTTCCGTAACTCTGTGTGTGTGTGTGTGTGTGTGTGTGTGTGTGTGTGTGTGTGTGTGTGTGTGTAAGCGAGATCGTCTTCCCCAGGCTACTCAAATGTTGACTATTTTCACTTTTTTCTCATCATTGCCAATTTACTGGGTATGAGGTAAAACCTCAGGGTTGTTTTGATTTGCATTTCTCCAGTTATTAGTGATTTGAAGCAATCTGGGGCAGGGATTATTATCCCCATCCTCATGTCACTTCAAGACCTCATCAGCACTTAGGATGGGTTGCCAAGGTTATGGGAAACCTTAAACACTGTTTTTAGAGGAAGGCAGAGTGGTGACTGGGTGCAAAAGGAATGCCCAAGAGCCCGCTGATACCCAAGCACTTGGATGTCTGCAGCACAAATGTTATTAATAAAATTGTCCCACGATCACTGGGACTCCAAGGAGTATTTATTTGTTAAATTGGATGTGACCAGGGACACTCCACAGATTACCATGTCTCCTGACAAACCTCATTTCAGGTACTGAAAGCAGCGCATTTCCGGTACAATGGATGAATGTGGCAGCTACAGAAAGGATGACCTCACCTCAAGCTATTTTAGAGGAGTGACAGTTTTTCTGAAGGCTGAGGCAAAAAGCTTCTTCTGGTCCAAAGATAAAGTAGAGTAAAATTTCAGTCAATCAGAAGTAACTCATTGGACAGAAGCCTCTGTTACATAGTGGCAAAAATGTAAATTTCAGGCCCCCAAGCAGAGTTTTGCCCTGGGCTTGGAATATATGATTCTTAGAACCATCTTTGCCATGGCCTTGGTGGGGGGTGTTTCTCTTTGGGGGACAATAAAGCTCTTTTCAGGCTCCTGGGCCTATCACCCCTTAATTCAACAGTGCTCATTACAGCTCCTATTCCCTGACTCATGGCATTCTTCTCCCCTGAACTGCCTTCCCTTCTTCCTGTCCAAATCTTAGCCCTCCAGTTCAAAATCTGCTTCCATACAGTCTTTTCTGATTATTGCAACCCTTAGTGCTTTCTTTGAACTCCTATGGTACTTTAGATAGCCATATGATCTTGGGCAAGTCACTTCCCTTGCCTGGGCTTCAGTTTCCTCAACTACAAAATGAGGAGATTGGACTACATTGGGCTAGATCTAGCCAGATTTCAAGGGGTCTGTGAACTTAGATGGGGAAAAATGGCATCTTTATTTTCATTAACTTCTGGTTTCCTTTGTAATACCATATTTTTTATTTTGTGCATTTATAAACATTGCTCTGAGGTGGGGTCCTTATGCTTTACCAGATTGCAAAAGGCATCCATGACACAAAAAAAGTTAAGAACCTCTAGACTAGATTATCTCTAAAATCCCTTTCAATTCTAAATCCTATGATCCTACATTTGTGCAGTGCAATGAAACATTTAAAGATTCTCTGCATTTTGTTGTTCTCTCATTGTTTCACTTGTGTTGGTCTTGTCTCTTTAATAATAATAATGAAGGATAGCACTGGGCCTGTGATTTCACTAGTGTAAGAAATTCTAAGTTGATGTGATTATTACCCCATTTTTCAGATGAGGAAACTGAGGTTAAGAGAGATTAAGTTCACCTAGTAAGTGCTTAAAGGAGGGATTTGAACCCTGGTGTTACTGACTCCAAGCCCATACCCATTATGCAGTACTGCCTCCCAGACAAGCAAGCTTCAACCCCCCCCCAGTTAATAGTATTTTATTTTTTCCAATTACATATAAAGATAGATTTCAACATTCACTTTTATAAGATTCTGAGTTCCAAATTTTTTTTCCCCCTTTCTCCTTTCCTCTCCCCAAGATGGCAAGCAATCTGATATACGCTATACATGGACAATCATATTAAACATATTTCCACATTAGTCATGTTATGAAAGAACAATCAGATCAAAAAAAGAAAATAGTATGCTTCCATCTGCATTCAGACTCCATAATTCTTTCTCTGATTGTGGATAGCGTTTTCCATCATGAGTCTTTTGGAATTGTCTTGGATCATTATATTGCTGAGAAAAGCTAAGTCTATCAAAGTTGGTCATCCCCCAGTGTTGCTATTCCTGTGTAAGATGTTCTCCTGGTTCTGCTCATTTCAATCTGCATCAGTTCATGTAAGTCTTTCCAGGTTTTTCTGAAGTCTGCCTGCTCATCATTTCTTACAGTACAATAGAATTCCATTACATTCATATACCACAACTTGTTCAGCCATTCCCCAATTGATGGGCATCCCCTCAATTTCCAATTCTTTCCCACCACAAAAAGAGCTGCTATAAATATTTTTGTACATGTAGTTCCTTTCCCCTTTGCCGCTTTTTTAATGATCTCTTTGGAATACAGCTCTAGAAATGCTATTGCTGGGTCAGAGGGTATGCAGTTTTTGAGTACTGAGGTAATGTTTATATTTATTCTGTATCTTCCACAATGCCTAGTATAGTACTTAGTATATAGAAAGGAGGTCAATAAATATTTGTTGACTAATGAATAGATGGGAAAATGGAATCACACAATTATAGGTGGAGCCAGGATTGGAAGCCAATTTTTTAGCCAAGGCCAGCACAGGTCCTTCCCCCCACACCCCTTTGGCCTCTCTCTATAATACACTCTATTTACTACTCCCTTGTTAAATAGCCCGTTGGAAACCCGTACTATTTTAACAGCCTTCCATGCGTGGAATAGCCCTTTGTGGTTTGGTGAAGCAGCAGAGGCCAGAGGATCCTCACGAAAGCCCTGCTTCAGTGGTTCTGAGGCAAGTCAGGCCGGAGTCTCAGCATTCAGGAAGCAGCCTTCCGCTCTCTAGCTCTAGTGTCTTTCTGTGACCAGTGCTCTAACTCCCAGGCTCATTCTGTTTAGCTCACTAGGACTGGTCCAGATAGAGCCAGGACACTGCTCCTGCGCAGAGAGGATTGGAATTCATTACTTTCTATGTATTTTAAATTTACCTGCATGAGCCTATTCTGAAGGAAGAGAGTCAGAGGTTATTAGCCTGCAGAAAATCAGACATTTAAGAAATAACTCTCCTTAAGAAGCAATTTAATGGAATCAGCATGAAACATCTGGCAGGGTTATTTATTTATTTATTTATTTATTTTTAAGACAGAAAGTGGTTCTGTGGGTCATAAAATAACCTCAGTATATGTGAAGAGAGGTGGAGGACTTCCCAGCCAAAGCTGCCTTGTTTTTGCTGTAAACACAGGAGGAAATATTGATAGGCAAAAGGGAAATGTTAACTGAACAAACTTGTGGTAGCAAGAAACGTAGGTGAAAATAAAATTTTAAGCCCTCAGCACTAGTTGGGCCAATTGAGGTTATCTAATCTAACCCTAGCCTTCCATTCAGTAACCATTTATTAAGTGTTTATTTTATGCTGGGCAGAAAAGCAGCCTGACTTACTGAATAGCTGGCTTCAAAGTCACCAGGCTCTGGGTTCAAGTTCTGCCTCTTACACATGATGACTATGAGATCCAGGGCAAATCACTTAAATTCTCTGTGCCCTAGGCAACTTTTAAAGACTATGTAAGTTGTAGATCTTCATTGGTAAAGGGAGTTTGCAAGGTGGGAATTGTCTATACTGTTGAAATCACAAGTCAGAACCCCGCCCCCCAAAATGTGCAATTTAACTCATTCCAGAGAAAAGAAACCTGATCATTTTTTTAGCTTTTCTGGGAAAGACCTTCCAGGATGTGATGTTCTGCCTCCATGGATGCTCCTGATCCACCACCAAAGAAGTGGTGATGGGTATGAGATAAGCCTCTCATCTGGCTGGAGTCTGATCCACTACCTCCAGCTGCCATGGAATCTTTGATCTTCCCCTTAATAGTATCTGGCCTTCACCAACTGCTCTGGTTGTCCTCAATCAGAAATCAGCCCCAGTTTTCTAGGTAAGCTCTCTAGGTTTGGAATCACCCTAAAGTCTTCCCTTTCCCCCTTCTTTAGGCACTTTCTAGAGCTTCATGTGATGACAGTCTTCTGATTATGCTGGAAATGGTGCTTGTGCATCAAACCCCTTTTTTGAGGAGTACTGGGTTAGGAACTTGTCTGTTTTCCTGTAGGCAGTGTGGCATGATTGAAGGGAAGAGAGTCAATAAAGTTACCACCTTTGCTCTGCCTGAAATCCTACTGATGAAATAGTCGTGCAGGTGAAAAAGTATTTTCTCATTGTGTATTATAATCATATGGCTGAACTCTTCCTTTAAGACATTTAGCAAAAATGACCATATGGAGAAAATGGAAGGTTAAATGTGAAAGAGGAAAGAGGGGAAAGGGAGAGGATATTCTGGAGAGGGGTAAATATATCAGGGTGGGAGAGGCCCCAGGAAGCCTTTGACAGCTGGAGGGCAGCAGCCGGTCAGGAGGAAGGAGGAGGGGCAGTGGGTCAGAAGGGGAGGTAGGAAGGTGCTAAAGACATTGGTATAAGGGGCATGTGTTGGCCATAATGATGCTCAGTGAGGTAGTAGAGATGTTCCAGGGAAGGGTCAAGGGAAATTATATTCCCTTTTCTATTCAGCAAACTGTGCACCTCTTTTCAGACCCTTTCCCAATATATGGTTTCCTTTCATCCTCTAAATTACAGGTCTGGTGATTCTACTATAATTTTGATGCTCCGCACTACCCTATTTCTATGCAGTAGAACAGAAAACATTTTCTGAAAAATGCAATGTGTGTGTATTAGGGTGGACAAGCTCTCATGTACAACAGTCTCTTCTCCTCTTCTTGTTGTACAGCTAATGAGTTCAGAAATGGAGGGCTTTATACATTTAAAATTATTTTCCTATAGCTCTCTATTATCAGTGTAAAAAAGTACCAGTACCCCAGTAACAGCTGAGGGTGGTTGCTCTCAGCTCTGCTGCCAAATGCTCTTAAGCTGTCTCAGAACTATTCTTTACACCTAAGGGGATGACAGTAAAGCCAACTTTATTAAAGTAACAAGTCAGTAAATCTTGACATTTTTGTGTGTTAGCCAATGAACACTTACAAACTCTGTCAGACTTCAGCTCGTACAAGTCAAGTCTCCAATTTCCACTTCTTTTTGGCAAAAAGCATTTGAAGAACCTGAGGGAAAGCTTTGCTAGACTCCGGGGACTTCTTTGAGAGCAATCCACTTCCTTGGCTAAAGTAGCCATGCAGATGGTATTCAAAAATCATTTGTTCTGTACAATTGACATTGACTCACACTGCAATTTCCTAGTCATTCATAACTTCATTCTACACTGGATGTCATTAGGTTGAGAGAGCTCACACAGATGTCTGCAACACATCGACCCAAAATGTACTCGTAAATGTGTAGTGAATATGCTCTGGCCCTCTCTTAGAGCCAGGCAAGCTATATTGTCTTCTTGGGCTTCTGGGGTACTCTGAGGGGTTTGCGGGATAGCTTCTTTTTTAATGCCAGCGCCTGAGATCACCAGCTGTGTTCCCCTCATTGTTAGGGGCTAGTGTCTAGCATCCCAGTTCCATTTAACTACTTAACATCCTTTAGCTTTTACAAAAGGATATATACTTCAAAGCTATATCGAGAGCAGCCCAACTGCCACAGCATACCACCTTTGTTTATGAGGAAGTGGCCTCAAAACTTAGCTTAGTACCTAGCATTGCCCTCACCAAGTTGACATCCAAAGTCAGTGTCACTTCTGGATGAGTTCCAGTCACTTTTGGGTGTGTTTTTCTCTCTGACAGCACTGGCAGAGGGCTAGAAGATTACTTCTTGTTCCTTGGGCCATTGATGCCAGGATAGCTGTAACACCTGGTCTGGAATCTAAGCTCTGGAATACCAGAGCGCCTTGATGAGGACCTTTTGATCTCACTAGGTCATAAGATACTCCATTGGGAAAAGAACAATTGGAACTACCAAGCACTAAAACCTTTTTCTCAGGGGCAATAACATCTCAAAGAGGGGTTGGCCTTAAGGTCTTTTCCCTTATTGCATGGGTGGGCAAAGGAGTTGCACTACCAGGAAGAGTAGCCCAAAGGATTGATGCAGGAGAGGAGGTGGCTAATGCTGCAAGGCTTTGTAAAATCCCTTTGAAGCCAAAGAGTCTCCCCATTACAGAATGGCTAGCCAACTTGAACCAGTTATAGAATATCTAAGCCTACTCCTGAGGCTCTCCAAAGCCACCTTTGCTTAAATGCCATCATGATTCTCCTGGAACCAAGCTCTTTAGCATCCTCCAGGTGGAGAGGTTGCATCAGCTGGGAAAGCTGAGAGGATCTGTGCATGTGCCAGATTCTCATTATTTTTGAATTTTTATGAAAACCACATAAAAAAAGGAGAGAAGAAAGCTTTTCTATGGCCTGTTGATCTTATAGATACAGAGGTGTCAAACCTGAAGCCCACAAAACTGAGCGCAGTTGAACCAGGTTAAAACACAAAAGGGAAAAGTTGAACAAAACAAAAAAATACAGTGTGACATAGATCATGTTGATTTGTGGTTTTCTAAGTCTACGTGTGGCCAGAAAGGATTTCTTTCTATTTGATTTTGACACTACTGTTACAGAGTATAAGCTCCTCTTCATAGAATGTAAGCTCCCTGAGGGCAGGGACTGTTTCATTTTTGTCTTGGTATCCTCAGTACCTAGCACACTGTCTGGACACTGTCTAGTACATGGTAGGTAAGCAATTAATAAATGCTTATTGATTGATTGGCTTTCTTATTTTCTTCCTTTTTTTCTTTCTTTTTTTGGAGGCAATTGGGGCTAAGTGACTTCCCTGGGGTTACAGAGACACGGCAAGTGTCTGAGGCTGGATTTGAACTCAGGTCTTTCTGACTCCAGGGGCGGTGCTCTGTGCCACCTAGCTGCCCTGATTGATTGGCTTTCACTAGACTTACAGCTTGGCCATCAATGGTGGGGTGACAGTTCTTGCTTTCATGGTTACAGTAGAGCAGAGTTGGGCACCTTATGTCACTGAGGTCACCAAGCACATCTGAGGCCACAGGGCAATGTTCACCTTACTTCTCCCTACTGGTAAACATTACTCCTTCTCTTTTCCTTTCCCGATGCCTCCTCTTCCTTCCCCCTTTTTCCTCCCCAACTGGTGTCTGGTGCTTCTAGGGTACACATAGAATGCTTTCAGTTTTCTAGGACCTATTTTTTTTTTTACTGCTAACAAAGACCAGGCCCACGAAGGGAGAAAAATAAAAGATTTATCAAAACTTCCAAAGTATAACAGAAAAGCTCTTCTTGGCTTCTTAGCTTAGCTTAAGCTAATCTGTTTGTTAAAGCTTTGAAATTCATCCCTTTCTGTTCTTTTTCTGACCCTTCTTCTTCTTCTTTTTCTTCTTCTTTCTTCATCTGGAATTTTGGCCACTCCTCCACACAAAGGGGTAAAAGTATCAGTGTCCAGTCCTTTGATGGGGAAGGATTTATTTGTATTATAGAGGGAAGTCCTGGGGGCCTCTTCCTCTTTAGAAAGCTGTTCTAAGGATTTCCCCTACAGTTTCTTAGACTCCCCATATTTTCTGTTTTGCTCTAAGGAGTCTTCCCAGTCTGAATGTCCTCCTCACTGTCTGCTTCTTTCTAAGCTACTTCTCTTTCTTCTCTAGCTGATCATGGCAGCTTTGGAGTTCCAAAAAGGATGCCAGCAAGTTGGATCCAAGGCCTTTTCCTTAGGTCACTGATGTGACCAGAGGAAAAGTTCTCTTTTTATAGCACAGTGACCATTACCTTATCCCACCCTGGCTAAAGAAAGACCAGATACTCTGGTGCGGTGGACAGAGATGTGAGTGCTACCAATCCATATCCTTCCTCAAAGCATTTGGGCTTCTTAAATGCTGATTTCATTTTATTTCTTCTTTTTAAAAGCTTTCTTGATATCTTTGACTTTTTACACCAGATACTTTTTCCTGTGTCACAAAGAAGACCATCAAGCAAAACCATCAGACAAAATGACAGATGTTGTATATAACACTGCACTCGTAGTCCCCAATTGAGAGGTGGGAAACATTTCTCTTCAGACCCAGATTTTGACCTCCTCTTAAAAGCTAAATCAAATTCCCTTTCTGAAATTGCAGCAGCCTCAAAATACGGAATGTTAAACAAGATTTTCTCAAGCTGGAACACCAGGCATGTTGTAATTACATAAAAAGATCAAGACCACAATTGTACCAATTTGTTGGGATTTTATAGGCGAAAGCGGAAGAGTCTGGTTTACTGGTGTCTCTGGCAAGTGCATCTGCTCTCTTGTAGGCAGACAGAATTTTGACTGTTTCATTGGGTTAACTTTATTGCTTTATTCAACTTTTCTGGTTTGTGGATGTGGGTTTGCTATGGGAACCAGCACTACGATTTGCATGTTGCACATGAAACATACAGCTTTTAGTAGTGCCCTTTATTTTTAGCTCAAAACTGTTAAGAGCATCAAGATGAGGAAGAGTTCTTCTGGTATGGAACATGCAGTGTCTCGCCCTTATTAGTAGTTGAGCATCGTGTCCTAGTGGACTGGACACTGGACCTGGAGTCAGGAAGACATGACCTCATATCCCAGCTCTGACATTTTCTAGCTTTGTGTTTGTGAACAACTTGCTGATCTGCTCAGCTCAGATTTCAGCACTTAGGCCTCAGTTTCCTCATCTGAAAAATAGAGATAATGCTTACAGTACCTATCTCCCTAAGCCTGTGTACAGGATATGCTGAGTATGCTCGGTATTCCTTCCTTGTTCCTTCTGCCTACTTTTCCTAGTGGGAATGACTGCTACCAGGCCTATTTGCATACCTGGCTCACCTTACCTCTGGAAATGTCTACTTTGCAGGGTTGTCATAAGGCTCAAATGAGACCATTTATGTAAATCACTTTGAAACCTGTCTATATTGTAACCCATGGCCTAGGCCCCCAAGTCCTGGGCTCACACAGATAGAGTCCAATCAAAAGGCTGACCCCAAATACCTTCCTTTGGTTTCTAGATTGAACTATTGTCTATGAACTATTGATCTATTGTCAGATGAATATCAGATCTTGTACTGCGGTTCAAAATATCAATTCGTGAGTGTAAGATGAGGCAGGTATGGCTAGGCAGTAGTTCATCTGAAAAGCATCTGGGAGTCTAAGTTGATTTAACATGTATCTCAACTAAATTTTGTCTTATTAAATTTGCAGTGTTATTGCCTGTTGAAATTGCTATGGCTTTTGACTCTGTCACAAAGTTAGCTCTCCCTCTCATCTCTGTGCCAGCTACACATTTGATAAGCATGTCATCTATATTTTCATCCAAGTCAGCAATAAAAAGGTTGACTGGCACAGGGCAAAGGACAGATTTTGGGGCACTCTGCTAGAGATCTCCCTCCATACTGCTTTTGGACCATTAATGACTATACTTTGGGCATGAAAATTCAACCAGTTCTGAATCAACCTAATAATACAACAGCTCTCCATCTTGTTTCATCACATGGTTTCATCAGGAACTGGTCATTTCTGAGCAGGATGGTTTCAGAAAAACCTGGGAAGACTTATATGAACTAATATGAAATGAAGTGAGCAGACTCAGAAGAACACCATATATAGTAACAGCAGTATTGTAACAATGATCAACTGTAAATGACTTACCCTATTCTGATCAAAACAATGATCCAAGATAATTCCAAATGACCTGTGATGAAAAAGGATAGCATAAGAGACTTTGTCTCTTTGTTAAAATTTAAATAAACTATATCTGCCAAATTTCCCATGGACAACCAGTCTAGTAACTCTTTTTTTTTTTAAAGGAAATGACCAGTTCTTTTTTAAAAAATATTTTTATTTATTTTGTTAAATATTTCCTAAATGCATATAAATTTTTTAACATTCATTTTTTAAAAAAAAATTATGAGTTTCAAATTCTCTTTCTCTCCCGCCTCTCTTCTGCCCCTTAAGAAGGTAAGCAGTGTGATATTGATTATATATGTGAAGTCATGCAAAATGTATTTCCATATTAGCCATGTTGCAAAAGAAAACATACACAAAACTCCAAGAAAAATAAAGAAGTAAAAAAAAGTGCTTCAATTTGCACTCTGCATTTATCAGTTCTCTCTCTGCAGGTAGATAGCATTTTTCATCATGAGTCCTTTGGAATTATCTTAGATCATTGCCTTGATCAGAGTAGCTAAGTTGTTCACAATTGTTACAGTATTGTTACAATATTGCTGCTACTGTGTACAATGTTCTCCTTCTTTTGCTCATTTCACTTTGTATCAGTTCATATAAATCTTCTGAGGTTTTTCTGAAACTATCCCACTCGGAAATGACTAGTTCTTGATGAAACTATGTTAATTCTCAATAATCAATCCTTCCTAAATGTTAAAAAAAAACCCCAACTAACCCTTTAGTAATGCACTGTCATTGCTATATCTAGTTTTATATGGAAGTTTTATGTCTCTTCCATTGGCTTTTTTGGACCAGAAACTCAAATGTAGAGGTCAGAAATGATTGAGGTTAAAAAAAAATCCACATCAGGTTACAGGAACTATGCAAAGGACTAGATAGAGGTATTACACTGAATTTGATCAGAAGACCTGGATTTCAGTCCTAGCTATATTCTAGTGACCTTGGACAAGGTCCTTCCACATTCTGGGATTCAGTTTCCTTACATATAAAATGAGGGGATTAAACCCGATGATTAGACCTTCTAGTTCTAAGGTTTTTTATGATCCCTTTCCAGGTCTATATGATACAAAGATTGGTCCAGACCTCAGGTGTGTGGGCAGCTAAGGCTAAAGACTATTAGCTTTGGGGAGAGCATTTTGTTGGCTCTGAGTGGAAAAGCAATGAAACAATAGTCTTCTCAGAGTTTACATTATTTTAAGAAAAATTATGGATGCTGGAGGAGGCAGGACTCACACTGTAATTCTTTACAAGAATTTACAGTCAAATGGGAGAAAACAGGAAGTGTGGCATGATTTATTTTCATAAAATTTTGTAGTGAAAGCATCCTCATAGTTTCCTTCCCCTCCCAAATCAATGGCTTTTATTCCCAGGATGCACTGACCACTAGCGTAGCTTTTCACAAGTATTTTGAGACCCTCATACTCTTGCGTGTTAACTGAGCAGATGTGAAATACATTGCAGCAACCACAAACAATCCATTAGTCTCAGAAATTAAATAGCAGTAGATAATTTTAATGAAGCTCTTCCATGTGTAATTGCGAGATAGCTTATTATGGTTTATCATCTATCAGGAAAAGCTTCTTGTTTGGGTAAGTACAATGAGCCCACAGCCCTTTGAAGCTCTGGCTGTGGAGGGGCAGACATCATACTAGAAATAAGATTTCCTGTGTCGATTTCCAACTTCAGGGTTGTTGATTTTTTTTTTCTGAGAGCAGTAAATGATTGAAAAGTAAAGAAGTGATTTTGATGTGGGCAAATCAGAATCTTGTTACACACCAAACCAACATGGTTTTGCCTGATGTGAAGAAAACAATGGACTGAAAGTCAGAGGCAGTTGTTCAGTCATTTTCAATCATATCCCACCTGGTGTGACCTCATTTAGGGTTTTCTTGGCAAAGGTACTGGAGTGGTTTGCCATTTCCTTCTCCAACTCATTTTACAGATGACAAAACTGAGCAAACAGGGTTAAGTGACTTGACCAGAGTCACATAGCCAGTAGGTGTCTAAGGCCAGATTTGAACTTAGGAAGATGAGTCTTCCTGATTCTTAGCCCAGTGTGCTATCCACTGCACCACCTAAACTCTACCTCTGACACTATTTCTGTGACTTTGGGCAAATGATTTTATATCCCTGGCTTCAGTTTTTTCATCTGTAAGATGCAAGGCTTGGACTAAATGACCTCTGAGTCTCTTCCAGCTCTAGATGAAGGATTCTATAAAGCTCATTATAGTGGAAAGAGTGCTAGATTTGGGTGCCAGAAGACATGGATTTGAATCTTGCCTTTGCTACTTACTTAATGCATGACGTTAGGAAAATTGCTTCATGTCTCTAGGCCTCAATTTCCTCATTTATAAAGTGAGGTTGGACTAGGTGCTCTCTGAGGTCCCTTGTAGCTCTAACATTTTCGATGATATTTATTGTTCCTCCTTCTCTCCTGAAGTTTTTTTTTCTGCTGTGGAACCTGCCCTTTTCTGATCAGAGGCAGCTGGGTGGTGGCCATTGCACTGGGGAGACACATTGAGACACTTACTAGCTTGTGACCCTGAGCAAGCCACTTAACTTCCATCTACCTCAGTTTCCTCAACTGTAAAAAATGGGGCTAATAATAGCATCTACCTCCCAGGGATGTTGTGAGGATCAAATGAGATAACATTTGTGAAGTACTTAGCAACAGGTCTGGTTTATAGTACATGCTTAATAAATCCTGGTTCCCTTTCCTTCCTTCCCCATATTCTCTCCTAAGCTAAATCCTCCACATCCCTTAAGGCCTAGAGCATGTCCTACCTGCTCTATACCTTTTCCACCTGCTCCATCCCACTGTGATCTCTCCCTTTCTTAAAATTCTATAGGTTTTCTGTCTAGGAGGGGAAGATCCTCAGGATTTTTGGCCAGAACAGAAACAATTGCTGTTTACACTCACTCTGAGCCATCAAACCCCAACAATGACCAAGTGAAGCTTGGGTGGGGACCTATTATTGGCCAATCAGGGACAGCCAGAGTGATTTGGGTTTAAGACATGGTCAAGTAGCTCCATTGAATCCCAATGGGTTTTAACAAAGACTGGTTTTCCAGTGCTGTATTTCAAGAAATCATAAATGAAACTACATGGGTCAAAAGAGTTAGTTGTCCCAGGCTTTTTTTTTTTAAAGATAGAATAAATAAGTAAGGAAGAGAGAAAAAAAAATCTAGCCTGTAAACTCCAAGATATCTTGTGAGGTTTTAGCAATCAAAATTTATATTACTTTGGGCAGAGCACCCACAGGTAAGGGTATGATTCCCTATGTGGACAGAGGGAGAGGAGGGAAAGGAGGGGAGGAAGGAAGAAAGGAAGGAAGGAACAGCAGCATTGCCCAACTGGAACTGGCCCCCCAAGTGGGGCAGCTACTACTACTCACAGACCAGTGACATCAGGAAGGTGATGTCTTGACTTGCAAGTGAGGGAGAGGTGTACAAAGTCATCAGCCTCACTCTCTCCTCCAGAGTCGTCTGGGTCCAGTGGCAAGATATACATCAGCAGGTGGAGGTGGCCCTGGATGCAGTGGGAGGTCCTGGCCTTTTTAAGGCTTTGATAAAGCATACTGGGATTCAAATGGAGCTACCTGACCATGTCTTAAACCCAAATCACTCTGACTCTCACTGATTGGCCAATAATAGATCCCAGCCAAGCCTCACTTGGTTATTGTTGGGTTTTGATGGCTCAGAGAGAGTGTAAACAGCAGTTGTTTCTCTTCTGATCAGAAACCCTGAGGGCCTTCCCTTCCCAGATTGATTTTTTTTTTTGAGTAGGTAAAAGAGACCATTTTTTGGCCTCATTTTTTACTTAGCCGTATTCACTGAATGGATGTTGCCTCAGATAAACTGAGACCTGTGAAAAACCTTAGCTTAAAAAGGCCAAGGTGTGTCACTGCATCCTGGGCCATCTCCAGTCATCCTGAACTATGTCTGGGTCCGAGACCCAGATGGCTCTGTATAAGAGAATGAGGCTGATAACTTTGCACAATCCTCTTTCACTTAAGTCCAACTCAAGTCAGGATATCATCTTCCTGATGTCATTGGTCCTCTTCAAGAACAAAGGACAAATAACAACAACAACAACTACAGGTTTGCTGTCTCTGTCACTCATAGGACACTTATCCATTGCTTACCTTATATTCTTATCTGCCTTTTAGGTATGTGCCTTGTCTTTCTGACTTTGTTATAAGTGTCTTGAGGGCAGGGACCATATTTTTTCTCTCTTTTTTTTTATTTATCAATCAGAGTTGGTACAGAGTAAGTGCATTATAAATTTAGGATTGTGAATTGATTTAATCTCCATTTTTCTCTTATTAGTTGGAAAATATCTTAGAACAATTATGGTTGCTAGAGGAGGTGGAGCTCACCCTACAATTAGGAATTACTGCTTTACAATAATTTGTTGGAAACAGCTTTACCAGATGGAACACATGTTTTGTATTCCATATTACTTTATTATTGGTTAGTGTCCTTTTTAATCTATTATTTCAAAAAAAAATGAAAAGAAGGCACATGATGAGTTAGACTTAAAAACTCAAAGATTCCAGCACCTTATTTGGGAATGAAGTTCCAGTGGAATTTAGCTCCAACATCAATATACTTGACTTTATTTTCAAAGTTTGATTCAAAACTGTGGCAGAGTAGAAAGAAACTGGGCTGGGAATCTAGGACCCTGGGTTTTGTCTCTAGAAAATAAGAATATATGGCATCACTGCCAGCTCTAAGGCTCTACGGGCAGACAAAAGGCCCATATCACTATACCCTTTGGATAATCAAGAATTGACCACGTCTCCATTTGATTAGCTCAGATCTCCTACAGTGACTTGGAGTTCAAGTCTTATTTGAAGGCCCAAAAAAATCTCTTCTAGATTAGCCCAAGATCACAAATTTATGGTGATTTATCTAGGGGGAGATAAGCCATATCTGTTAGACTGCTTCTGTTAGAATAGTGAATAGTGTTAAACACAGGAAAATGAGTTCCAACTTATCACAAAGGGTATAATTGTAATTTTTAATCTCTTCAGAATTTAACTTTTCATGGACATAGGAGTCTTTTTCTGTCCCAGAAGAAGGAAAACATCTTAAAGTTAAAAGTGATTTTAGGGATCATTTAACTCAGCTCCTTCATTTTATAGATGAGGAAATTGAGGCCTGGGGAAATTGTGATTTCCCCAAGGTCACACAGCTAGGTATTGGGCCCTTCCCAGGCCAGTTTTCTTTCTGCCTGTTTAAAATGGGAACATGCATGACATTGGGATTTTAGCTTTAAGAGCAGGAGAGGATGGTAAGGGGCAGGAATATGGTTTTATTTATTTTTCAAAAGAGTTATTTTTAAATGCAAGGCTGTTTCACCTTGGACTTTTTTTTAAAGAAAATAAACAAATACACTAGACTTCTCCTTTTAAGCCAAATTAAAAAGTGTGCCTCTTCTGTGCTGTGGAAGTTGGCAGCTCAGCATCTTGCAGACAGACTGTTCGCATATACTTGTTCGCTGTCATCTTAAACTCAAATGTGACTCACTGGTGAGATCATGAGAAATCTGGAATATTTTTCTTGGTAACTTTCTTCTCTCCCTTTTTTCCTTTGTGGTAGCTGGCGCCTGATGAAAAACCCATCTTGGGAAGCAGAACCTTGTAAGGGGTTGGTTTCTATAATTGTTTCCGAAGTCCTATGAATCACAAGAAAATTGTGGCAGGTTTTGTTTTAAGTTGTTGGTCTATGACTTTGGCCAGGCTGTATTAGGGGGTAGTAATAGGTGGGGGTGGTGATGGTGGTTAGGGTGGGGAGTATGTAAGTGTGTGTATTTGAGCATGTGCATGTGTATATATGTGTATGTATACTTGTGTGTGTGTGTGTGTGTGTGTGTGTGTGTGTGTGTGTGTGTGTGTGTGTGTGTATGGACTGGCTCTCTGTACAGGTAGAGGAGTATGGCAATGTCTCATAGGAAGTGTGATCTGGGAGGTACCATCAAGGCCCTAAGAGGAAAGAGGCTGACCTTTGTGAACTCTTCAGCCAGTCCCAGTTGCCTTAGAAGTATTTATTCTGATTTTTTTAAGTGATGGAAAACATTTCAGGTGATCATTCTTTCTATCCCTCCCAAAAACAAACAGACAAACAAGCAAACCAAAACAAATAAAACTTTGGTCAAAGTCAGAAGAACTATTTAGTTAGCTGAAGGATTATGTAGTAAGGTGGGTAGAGAACAAAATCTCTTCCTGATTGGCTGGGAGCCTAGGTTGGTAGTATAAACTGGGAGAGACCATTTGAGGAATCCCATATTTGTCAGTGTCTTAAACTGAGGTGGAGATTAGTGAAGGTTTAAAAAGTAGTAAAAAGGCAAGGTCTCTCTCGTGTCCCAGGAAGCTAATCTGGTCTAGCTAGGCAGGAAGCCCAGGGTAGAGTGCTTAACAGGTCCCCTTGCCCAAACTATATCCCATCTACTTATCAACAATGTCTGGCTTTCAGGTTTAGAGACACTTTCCTTTGGGTTGACCAGACTCTTCTTTTAAAATGCAAATGTCCCTAGGAAGAGTAACATGTTCTGATGATTAGTTGAAACCTGAGAATGAATTTTATTATATAGCCTTCATTTCTTGCCTTCCTAATTGAAAACTGGAGTAGGGTTGGGATTGGAGGAAGTTTTTGGTGAGGAGGGTATTTTATGGGTACTCTGTAGGACTGGATGGGACACTGGATATCTGATGCAGGAGAGAGGAGAGAGCTTCAAGGAGACATGCAGCTGAACCACAGACACTTTTTTGTTACAAAGGAAATATCTATGGAGGTGAGGAAAGGAAAAGAGAGAGAGAGAGAGAGAGAGAGAGAGAGAGAGAGAGAGAGAGAGAGAGAGAGAGAGAATATGAAGCAATGTCTGCTCTTAGGGAGCCAAATGGATGGTGATGAATCTTGTCTAATGTCATTTTGACTGATAAAACCATAATTTTTTATTTTAATTTTTAATTAATTTATTTTGAATTATCAACAATAAATTCCATAAGCTTTTGAGTTTTAAATTTTTCTGCCCCTCTCTCCCCCCCTCCCTCCCCAAGATGGTATGCAATTTGATATAGGATATATATATATATATATATATGTATATATATATATATATATATATACATATATATATAGGATATATATATATGTATATATATATATATACATATATATATACACATTCCTATTAAACATATTTTCACATTAATGATGTTGTAGTTAAGAATTAGAACCAATAGAAGGAACCACCAGAAAGAAGAAACAAAACACAACAGAAGAAAAAAAAATAGCAAATAGTATGCTTCTATCTGCATTCAAACTCTATAGTTCTTTCTTCTTTGTGGATAGCATTTGACATCATGAGGCTTTTGGAGATGTCTTAGATCCTTATATTGCTGAGAAGGGTTAAGTCTATCAGTATTAGTTGTCGTACAACATAGCTGTTACTGTGTATTATGTTCTCCTGGTTCTGCTCATTCACTCAGTATCAGACCACACAAGTCTTTCCGGGTTTTTCTGAAGTCAGCCTGTTCATCATTTCTTATAGCACTGTAGTATTCCATTATATTCATATACCACAACTTGTTCAGCCATTCCCCAATTGATGGGCATCCTCTCAGTTTCCAATACTTTGCCACCACAAAAAGAGCTACTATAAATATTTTTGTACATGTAGGGCCTTTTCCCATTTGTATGATCTTTCTGGGATATAGTCCTAGAAGTGCTCTTGCTTGGTCAAAGGATATGCACATTTTTATAGCCCTTTGGGCATAGTTCCAAATTGTTCTCCGAAACGGTTGGATCATTTCACAACTCCACCAACAATGCATTAGTGTTCCAATTTTCCCACATCTTCTCCAACATTTGTTATTTTCCTGTTTTATCATGTTGGCCAATCTGACAGGTGTGATGTGGTACCTCAAAGTTGTTTTGATTTGCATTTCTCTACTGATAAACCATATTGGTTTTTCATATTGAACCTTTTGATAGTGCCAAAAACTTTAGGAGTGAGAATGTAATTTTCTGGTTCTGTATGAACTGTGTTTGCTAAGGAAGCAAGAGTGGTAGTCCCTTTAGAAGAAGTTATCAGGCCAAATATCTGCAAACCATTGCTTTCCTGGACTATTTCTGTGGGAGTCAGCTGATAGTAGAGCTAGTGGTATGTGCGTGCATGTGTGTGTGTGTAAACTCTGCTATTTCCAGTGGGTTGTTGGTGATTAGTGAGTAGTGGTAGTGGTGGTGGTAGGGATGTCTAGTGCCTTTTCCGTAAGGATCGCTATTTTCCACGATGGCTCTGAGGGCTAAGCTGGAAATAGGCATTGGGGTCTGGGAGGCATTGACATTTCTAGGTCTCTTCTGATTAAAGTCAAAGGAGAAGGTGGTGGTTGATATAGTTTTACCTACTTGACACATGCTGTCTCCTGTCTGTTTATCATAATGCTTTGTTGCTATAACTAACCTAATTTGCTTGTAGGATGAATGAATGAATGAATGATAAGGACCAAAGTCCCTTTCTCATCCCTCAATGAAGAAGGTCCCAGGAAGGTTAAATGCATGAAAACAGATCTCCTTTTTGGTCTTTGCTGGGGAAATAAGAAGAAGTTTATGTCAAGGCTATCTGGGAATATAGGTGGAAGTGGGATCTCCTGATTGCCTGATGAGGAAAGAAGTATATTAAAAATCCTGGCCAGCTGTGGATTGTGGGATTAAGAGGAAAGCAGAGGAAGACACTAGAATCTTAGCAATTTTTTTTCAGATAGTTTGTGGGACTCGAGAAAGAAGGAAAAGGTGGCATGTGAATTATAGTCCAGGAGACAAAGGCCTCAGCAGCCCCATGAGTTGTCATTCATTCATGTCCTTCCTGGCTGGCTAGCTGATTATTAAATTTTCAGTGTGTTTAGACTTCTGAAACTGGCAAACACTACACATCTGGGCTTGATTTATTGTTTTCTTGATTGTCTAGACTTAAGAAAGTGATAGAAAAATGGCAATTATACAGATTAAACTTAAAGTGTTTTATGGGTATGATGCCTTCTCCCCCAAGAGCTTGTTGTTAAACATTTACCAGCACACTGTTGGTCACACAGCTGGTCAAAGAGTCATGCAAGACCCTAAGCTGGGTTTGTGCAACCAAGTTGAAGCTTCTTAATGAAGTTTTCTCTGTGTTAGAAATAAAGGAAGAGACTCAAATATTGAGTACAGAATGGAATTGAATGTGTATCTTGGAGTGAATTATTTTCTCTAAAAATTAGTTTAATGGTGCTGGGACATTTAAGGCTGGATTCTTACTGGGACAGAGGTTCTTGTCTCACTCTCGACATCTAGTGAATGTTCCTTCCCACAAGCGTTTGAGCATAGTATTCTCACTGCCCAAAATAATGCATTTCACCACATAATCATTGTACCTGTTTTTTTTCAGTCAAAAATTGTTTTGTAGCCTTTCATCATATAATCATCGCAAGGTATAATTCTATTCATCATGCCTGTTCACCATACTTAAAAGGTAAACAGAGCAGTAATGTATTCACCAGAGGCATATGGATCCACATTTACCTTTTGAGCATTGCAAATCTTAACCCTAGAATTCTCAGTGCATGTGCATTGTCAGTAAATTTCCAAAAGCTGGACTTGGGTGGTTTGTTTAGAGTATTGCAGTACTAACTGTATTGTCCCTCAACCCAATGAAGAGCCATAGGAGCAAGGGGAGTGGGCAGACAAAGCTGCCATGAGCAAGTCACGTGATATGGGAAGACATACAGTTTGTCTGCCAGCGATATAATTTAGTGATAAATGATTTTTAAGTAATACCCTCACAATTAAAAAAAAATTAAAAAGCTTCACATAGTGGTCACACCCCACTTTTTGGCAAAAAATTTGGCATAAAACTGTGATGATTGTGCGGTGAAATTTGGTAGTTTTTGTCTTCACCTTTGCCATTGAATCCCTGCTTGGCCTTTAAAACCCCAGTACAATGTCATTCCCTTCCTGATCCTCCCCCCATATTGCTACATGTACCTCTTAGTCTCAGAAGCTTCAGAAAGGAACTTAGAGCAACTTCTCCATAGCTGAACAGATGCTCCCTCTATAACATTCAATTGAATTGAACAATTCTTGGTCTTCCTCCTTCTTTAGCTCTTTAGCTCTTTACCACTCCTCCCTCCTTCTGGATTCCCCTCTTCCCTTGACCTCTGACACTGCTGTTTCCTGGTTCTGTTACCTACCTACCTACCCAACCATTCCTCCTGTGTCTCCTCGGCTGTATTCATTCATCTCCTTGTACTGAGGCATGGCTATCTCCCAAAGTTCTGGCCTTCTCTAGTTTTACTCCTTGCCTTGGTGATCTCATTTACTCTCATAGATCTAATGATCAGGTTTTTTTTTTATTTTTTTGGCAAGGCGATTGGGGTTAAGTGACTTTCCCAGAGTCACATAGCTAGTAAGTGTCAAGTGTCTGAGGTCAGATTTGAACTCAGGTCCTCCTGACTCCAGGGCCAGTGTGCTATCCACTGTACCACCTAGCTGCCCAACTAATGATCAGTATATGCAGATCCACGTATCCAGCCCTAGTTCTCTCCTAAACTCCAATCACTCATCTCCAAATTGCTAAATGTCTATCTCCACCTTTCACAGCTTAGCTCATCCTCTCCCTTCCCATACTTGTCCCTTCTTCAAGCATCTCTATTCTTGTTGAGAGCACCTCCAGCCACCCATACGTGTAGCTTTGAGTCATCCTTGACTCTCCCCACTCTTTCATCTCCCTCATTATCCAGTCAGTGGTTGGTCAAGGACTGTCGATTTTACTACCATAACAACTACTAAATTTGTCTTTTATCCACTCACTCATTCATCACCTTAGTTCAGGCATCCATCACCTCTCCTCTTGGTTTATTGCAGTAGCCTCCTAATGGTCCTCTCTGCTTCTGGTCTTCCTTCTAGGCTCCATCCTCTACCCATCTGCCACAATAATTTTCCTAAGGCACAGCTTTGACCATGCTCAAAAACCTTCATTGACTGTTTATTGCAACTCGTGTCAAGTATAAACTCTTTAATCTGGCACTTAAAGTCCTAGAAAACCTTTTCAACCCCATTTTTGTTACCTTCCTTTATGTTCCAGACAAATTAGACTCTTAGGTGTTGTCTGAATTCCAGATTCTATATTCCATCTCTTTGAATACATGCATGAATGCACAAAAAAAGGACTTATTAATCACTGTACTAAATGCTTGACAAATATTATCTCATTTGGTTCTCTCAATAACCCTGGGAGGTAGGTGCTATTATTATCCTTGTTTTACAGTTAAGGAAACTGAGGTAGACAGGTTAAGTGATTGCCCAGGGTCACATCACTATTAAGTATCTGAACTAAGGTCTTCCTGACTGTGGCCTCAGTGCTCTATCCATTGCACCACATAGTGCTTCTCTTTACGCTCTTATTATGTACTAACCACTATGAAAAGACAGTCCCTGCCCTCAAGGAGCTTACATTCTCATATACAGAAGTGGTGGCCAGGGAAGGGCATTTTGGTTCAGGAATGGTGAGTGGGGCCCTAGGGGAGTAGATTGATGTACTCCATCCAGAAACAATGGCTGTTAATTTCATTATAATCCATATAGTTCCAGATCTGAAGGGTTAGTGGGAAGGAGGGTAGACACAGGACAAGGCAATTGGCAAGGTGGCTGGGGAGGCCATAGAGGAGGTGGTAGGAGAAGAGGAAGTGAAGTGGGAATGTGGTGCAGTGGTGACTTGGGGGAGGCACATGCCAAGCAGGAGAGTGAGGCCCCAGAGGAGAAGTTACAATGGGAAGTGATTTCTGGCTAGGTTGTGGAGATTTTTACAGAGGAGGCAGTGAAGTGTAGTCCTTTTTTTTGTGTGCATGAGGTAATTGGGGTTATATGACTTGCTCAGGGTCACACAGCTAGTAAGTGTCAAGTGTCTGAGGCTGAATTTGAACTCAGGTCCTCCTGACTCCAAGGCTGGAGCTCTATGCACTGTGCCACCTAGCTGCCTCGAAGTGTAGTCTTTGTAGTCATACAAACCAACACCACCTCTACTCTACCTGGAGGAATCTTTAGATTCTTTCATGGCCCAACTCAGAAGTCACCTCTTCTATGAAGCCTTCCCATTCTCTTCCTAGGCCCCTTGTTAATATTCACTCCCTTCTTGAATAACCTTTCATTTACTTACAGGATCATTGGATTTAGGGTTGGAAGGGACCTTAATTATCTCATCCAATCCACATTATTTTACACTGATAAATCTAAGGTCTTAAGAAGCTATCACCATATCTAAGGTCATATAGGTAGTAAGAGAGGATTTCGACTCAGATCCTCCAACTCCAAATTTCCTCTTCTATCCATTCTATCCCACTCTTGTAACCTGGGGTGTACAGGGTATTCAGCCCTCTGGTGTGAGGGCTTACCCTTTTCAGGGCTGTTCATCCACCTTTGGTATCCACCTGGCACTCAACTCTCACCTGTGGCTCCAAGAAGCTGTGGCATGCACAGTGGCCACACCCCAGTAAAATCTCCTTGGCAGATGGGTTAAACCAACTTGAGGGTAGTGAATTAGGGGGTTGTCTGCCCCAGGCATAGGAAGACTTCCTCCAGGGAAATGGGCAGATGAGAACAGTTTGTTCCTACAGCCACAAAGGCAGCTGAAGCAGGCACCGTGGAGCTCTTAGAGCTTGGTCAGACTTAAAAGACACTCTGGTCATCCACGGAATCCAGGACCATCTCCAGTTGTCCTGACTTTTGTCTTGCTACTGGACTCGGATGGCTTGGGAAGAAAGAATGAGGCTGATGACTTTGCACAGCTCTGCCTCACTTAAATCCAATTCACCCCAAGTCAAGATATCACCCCGTGATGTCATCGGTCCTCTTTGAAAACAAAGGACAAACAACAACCACTGTAACACGTCAGTGGACTCTAAATTGCTTGAGTCTGTGAACCATCTCATTTTCCCCTTGTATCACTAGCAGTAGCTTAGTGCCTTGAATAAAGAAGATGCTTAATTAATGTTTGTTGAATTGAATCCTGCAGTCAATCGAGTATAGGTATTCCTAATAGTCTTTTAATGAAATTACAAAGATGAGCTAACCACCCAGGCACTACAGAACATTATTTAGAATTCTCTATGGGTAAGCCAGCACTGGAAGGAATAGTTCTATTACAATAAATCTATGAAGAAAACACAATGTTTCAGTATCTCATAGCTAAGAAATGACCATGTTTCTCCCTCTAAGTCAAATTTGTCTCATTTATTAAAATATTAATTGAAGGCTTTTAAAAAAATCTTAAAGAAACTGCCTTCTGAGATGAACAGGGCATGTTCACACATGAAATGAACCTTGCTGAGCCTGCATTTGGTAGGCGCCTGCTGCTGCTTTCACTGTTTACAGTTTGAGAAATTAGCCTAAAAATAGCTCTGTAAGCCATTTACTTAGGAAAGACTTGCCAAAAGTACAAAGGTTTAGAAGGGGAGCTGGACTGACTCAGCCTGCCCTGTTGGAGGTTCTGTCCTCTGGCCACCAAATGCAAATCCCAGGTGCTTCATGCACCAGGCTGGGGTGTAACCTGCTGTAATCCACCTTTGGTGGAGGTGATGCTCTGGAGGATCCAATGGGACAAGGAGATGAAGAGTCCAGAATGGGATGGAGGACAGACCAGGCGGATCCTTCCCTGGAGGCAGGTACCTGTTCCAAGCATATTCGATACAGCCTTAGGGCATCCCAGTGTAGTGAAAAGGGCACTGGATTTGGAGTTGGAGGATTTGGGTTTGAATCCTGGCTGTGTTATTTAACTACCTGTGTGATCTTGGGCAAGTGACTCCTTGGTTTTTACTTTTCTCATCTGTAAAAGTATTGGGTTATATGGAATTTTTATAGGACCATAGATCCAGAACTAGAAAAGACTTTAGAAATTATCTTCACTCACTTGAAGAAACTGAGGCAAAAAAAAAAGGAATTGAGGCTCAAGAAGTTTGCCACTTGCCCATGATCACACAGCTAGAAATAAGCAGAGGATTAAAACTCAGGGCTTCTAACTACATGTGCAGACATGTTGCCATTATACCATGGAGAGAAAGCTTCATGACTTCTCAGCTCACTTCCAACTTTAGACACTATGAACTCTAAAATCATAGGTCACCTTTCTTGACTTGTTTTCTTCCTTCTTTGTCCTAAAGCCTTAAACATAAGAATAAGATCATGTGTCAGGACAAACTCACATTTATGTAGTTGTTCACTTGTTTCAATCATGTCCAACTCTTTGACCTCATTTGGGGTCTTCTTGGCAAAGATACTGGAGTGGCTTATCATGTCTTCCTCCAGCTCATTTTGCAGATGAGGAAACTGAGGCAGAATTAAGTGACTTGTCCAGGGTCACGCAGCTAGTAAGTGTCTGAGGCCAGATTTGAACTCAGGAAAATGAATCTTCCTGACTCCAGGCCTGACAATCTATCCATTGAGCCACCTAGTTTCCCTGTGCCCTCATGTATAAACACTTCCCAAGTCTATTATGAACATCAGATAAGACAGTTATGTGTAAATAACTGCATATGTCAGTTTTACTAGGGGTATGCTGGAGTGACTGACTTAGAAGAGTCAACTGTTACATTTTTAGTGTGAGCATTCCCACCTTGGAAGTTGGCAGTCACTACAGATCTGGACTTGGTTGATTGTTTTATTGATTATCTAGACTTATAAGTGTTTTAATAATGCAGATTAAACTTAGAAGTATGTATGCATGCTTTTGTTGGAGAACTCAGCTGTTCAACATTTGCCAGCACTCATCGTTGCTGTTGTTGAGTTATTTCAGTCATGTCTGACTCTTTGTGTCCCCATTTGGGGTTTTCTTGGCAAAGATACTGGACTGGTTTGCCATCTCCTTCTCCAGCCCATTTCACAGATGAGGAAACTGAGGCAAACAGGGTTAAGTGACTTGCCCAGGGTCACACCCAGCTAGTAAGTGTCTGAGGCTGGATTTGAACTCAGGAAGATGAGTTGTCCTGACTTTAGAACTGGCATGCTGTTCACTGCACCACTCAACCACCCCTTTATAAATTTCTTTAAGGTTAGCAAAAATGCTTTTCATAGCTTATTTCATTTTACTCATGCAACAACTGTATGAGGTAGGTTCTATTATTATCTTTGTTTTATAGATGAGGAAACAGGATACATGACTTGCCTGGGGTCCTGTAGCTGGTAAGGATCTGAGTTGAGCTGACACTAAAGTCATCTTGACTCTAAATACCATTCTCTATCCATTCTGCCCCATGGGTCACCAAACCTGCATCCCCAAGATGGCCTTGGATCTGATTTTAAATGGCTGCTCACCATCTTTCCTTCTCATTTAAGAGAGTTTCTTTCTGCCACTCTCCTTCCTTGGTGAGAACTGGGGCCTAATCCCCACTGTACCCCTTATCACCTGCAAAAATCTGTGTCATAACCATCCTCACTCAAACCCCCCAGAAGATCTGGGGTTGGTAACTTGGGCTGCTGCTTTGGAAAGTTGGCAAGCCTGGCTTTTGAAAAGAGGAAGAAATTTTGGACAGAAAGCAAACTTTCCTGGCTGGTTAACTTTTTTCCATTTGTATTATTTTAGCAAGTGAGTCTATGCAAGTATATCCACTAACCCATCGTGTGATTTAGTCATGTTGGCCTCCTTGCTGTTCCACACAAGTGACACCTCATCTCCGCCTTTGCCCTGGCTGTCCCCAGTGCCTGCAGTGCATTTCAACCTCACCTCTGCCTCTTGTAATCCCAGTTTCCCTTAAGTTTCAGTCCAAGTACCACCCTCTACAAGAAGCCTTCTTGATCTCCCCACCCACTAGTTCATTCCTTCCCAAACCATCTTATGTAGATTCTTGTGTGTCTTGTGTATACTTATATGCTCATTTTCTCTCCCCATTAGCATGTAAACTCCTTGAGGTCAGGAACTATTTTACTTTGTCTTTATATCTTCAGTACTAAGCCTGACATATAGTGAGTGCTTAAGAAACCATTGTTGATTGATTTTTATAATAATTTGATTTTTTTATAGTGACAGCAGGGGGCATAGTGGAAAGAGCACTGGACTTAGAGCCAGAAGCCCTGGGTTTGAATCCCTCATCTCATGACACTTACAAGTTATGTGACCGCAGGAAAGTCACTTTGTTTCTGAGCTTCAGTTTCCTCATCCAGAAAATGGGTATAATCATACTTTTACTACCTGCTCAAGGCCTAATGTAAATGTGCATTGTTGTTGTTGTTATCTTATTTGTTAACCAAGAGGAATTTGCTATAGCACCACATTTTGCTCTCTCCCTACAGTTTGGAGTGACCATTTGGAAACTGGATAGAATGTAAAAATGACTTTCTGGTGATCTGACTGAGTCATGATGCTGTCCACCTTCTGGGAAATGTAATAGAGCAAGTTTGTAAAAGCATCCTGACTTTTGGGAGAAAGCGTTTGCCCTATTTAAATTTTTTTAAATTTTTTACTATTTTAGAGCAACTCTGACCATTTCCTGGAAAACTCCCGAGCTGTCTCATTAAAAACCCTTCTCCTGCTCATAAATCCTCAGAATTCTCTCTTTTTATTTTATTATTATGGGACCCATTTGCATGACAAGAACAGTTTGGCCTTCAAAGTCTTGGTTTCCTGCTGTTCCAAATGTCACAAACAGACAACAATGACCTAGGAGGAGAATGTGTGTTGGAAGCAGATGAGCTGTTAAGAGTTCAGTCCTGTCTGAATGCAGACATTCAAACCGGAGGAAGCAAGCAAATCAAAATCTGTGCTAAATGCTCCAGGAATTCCCAGAGGTGGTTTTTTTTTTCAATGAGACCCATGAATAGCTGAAGTAAAATGAGCAAAAGCGTAAAAAATACATCCCTGATTGTTTGCCTTAAAAACAAAACAAAACAAAATCAAATAGCATAAACAAGCCATCTGTCTTGAATGACTTAATGTTTATCTTGAAGGCAAGGATCTGGATCAGATCATTACTTCAGATTCCTGCCAGATCACAGAAGCATTGAACATTAAGGCTGGAAAGAACAAGATAAGATCATAGACTTAGAGCCAGAAGAGGCCAGAAAGATCACAGAGTCTCAACTCATTCCTTTAATTAATTAATTTGATGGGGAGGGGGGAGGAGGGTGTCAATTAGATCAAATTCCCATATTGGCCACGTCCAGGAATGTGTGTCTCATTCTGCGCCATCACTTCTCTGTCAGGAGATAGGTAGCATTTTTCATGGTCAGTCCTTTGAAATTGACCATTCATTTCATTATCAGAAGTCTGAAGTCTTTTAAAATTGTACAAAAATTTTACAGGGTTTCCAGTATTGTTCTTCTGTTTCTGCTCACTTCCCTCTGCATCAAGCCATGTAAGTCTTTCCAGGTTTCTCTGAAACCATCTCTTTCTTCATTTGTTACAGAACAATAGTATGCTATAACATTCACATACTGTTATTGTTTCAACCATTCCCCAATCAATGTTCATTTTATGGATGAGGAAACTGAAGCTGGGAGAAACTACATTTTTGATTCAAGGTCACCCACACAGCTGGTTAGACTGAATTAGAACAAGAACCAGGATATCTTTTTCTTTCTTTCTTTTTTTTTTTTTTTTGGCTAGGCAAGTGTTATGTGTCTGAGGCCAGATTTGAACTCAGGTCCTCCTGAATCCAGGGCTGGTGCTCTATCCACTGCACCACCTAGCTGCCCCAAGAACCAGGATATCTTGACTGCCAGCCTAATTTGATTCAATTCAGTCTCACAAGGATTTATTAAACACCTGTTTCATGAGTGCCACTGTGACAGGCACTGGGGATTCAAAGGCAAGATGTTTCATGCCCTTGAGGAGCTTCCATTCTCCAAAAAAATCTCCCCAACATCCCACATCATTCACAAATTATATGAAACCTTCAGGAACCACCTGTTCTTCTTGATCCATAACTAGAATGCCTGTTATTTTCTCCTAGAATCCTAGATTGTTAGAATTGGAAGGACAGAGATCATATAGTCCAGACTGAGATTCAGTACTTGCCTGAGGTTCACACAACTACTCAGTGCTAGAGCTGGGAGCAGAACCCAGATTTGCTGGGAAGGCAGAAAGAAGCTCAGGCAGGGTATTTCTCAATGTTCTCTCCTTGAACGGAATTCTGTAGTCTTTTTTTTTTAGTTGCATGATGCCTTTTCTTTTTACACCACATTCTTTTCTGAATATTCCCTTCTTCTTCTCAACCCCGGGGAGCCTTCCCTTTAACAAAGATAAAAAAGAAAATAAAGAAGCAAAACCAAGACAGTTCAACAAAAGCAATTGACATATGGACTGTCTGACAGCATATCCCGAATTCCATGCTCCACATTGTCTCCCCAACCTCTTCTGTGAAAGGAAGGAGACACATTTTCTCTTCTCTCTCCAAAGAACAAACTTGGTCATTATAATTGTAGAGCGTTCAGTTTCAATTAATTGTTCTTTATATTTTTGTTGTGTGCAGTGTACCTCCCCCCACACCTCTGGATTAGTTTGCATAAGTATTTCCATATAGTTCTCCTTTTAAGTTCTTCTTTGCTTTTAGAAATATCCATGATAGTTGTCAAGTTCATAATAAAAAAAAAAGAAAATTTAAAAAAAGTCTTCCTGTGTTTCTCTGAATCTCTCATTTTGATAGTTTCTTATGGTCGAGTAATATTCCCTGATACTCAGGTATTTCAGTTTATTTAATAATTTTGCAATCAACTGAATCTTACATTGTTTCCAGTTCTTTGCTGCCATAAAAGTGCCGCTGTGAATATTTTGGTCTCTTGTCCATCAGAAAATGTCAGCCCATACTCTACTAACCCAAATGTTAGTGTACATTAATTCGCTTTGTTTGATTTTCCTCATATCCCAGGGCCTCAAGGTCATTGAGCTTCAAGACACTTTGTCATCATTGCCATTATACTTGGGGCCACATCAAATGCATGGGATGCTGACTCTGTGAGGTATGTTGTGAACGTTGTCAGGTGGTGCTCAACTTTTTCTTTTTCTTTCTTTTTTTTTTTAAACCAGGAAAGGTTTTATGGGGAACTGGGGGTACAGGGGAAAGGGAGGATATTAGAAAATGACTGGAATATTTAAAAATTCCCCAAAAAGAAAAAAAGAAAGGTAATAATAACCTCTTCATCTCAAAGCATCTTTAAAGTTCCATGTACTAGGTACTGTGCTAGTTAGAGGTACAAAGACAAAGTGAGGCACTCTCTGTATAGACACAGAATCCAAAGCTGGAAGGAAATTTGGAGACAATCAACAAGCATTTGGGAAGCCCTTACTGTGTAATGTCATATGGACCACAGTATCAAACGCGAAGCCCTCAGGCTGGCTGCACTTTGTCTGGCACATGGAAACCAGATTAAAATGTAATTGGGAATATTTGGCAAATTAAATAAAAATACAGTGGAACACAGATAATGTTAATATGTGATTTTCTAAGAAAATGTGCACCCACAGGGATCCTTATGTATGGTTTAGAGGCCCCCTTTCTATTTGACACCACTATTCTAGACAAATGCCTTAATTTTGCAGATAAGGAAACTGAGGCTGAGGAAGACTGTGACTTGTCCATAATCACATAGATAGTAAATGAGTCAGGATTTGAACCCAGGCCCCTTCTTGATTCCAAATCCAGCACTCATTTCACACAACTGCGGAAGTCGTCTCTGTCCCTTGGGAGTTTTCAGTTTAAAACTTATAAAATCATTGATCATAATGTACCACAAAGCAGAAGCCATATTAATATAAGCAAATTCAGCTCTCGATTTTCTGTGATGAAGGCTGAGAAAGGATCAAATAAAACTCATGCCCAGTCCTCAAACTGCTTGCAAGGCAACTATTTCAACTTCTTCCATCAAGCCTTAAAAACATTACAGAATGAAAATTTGCATGTGTATGTGTATTTTTTTGTAGCTATTTTACCATATATATTGCACTCCTGGAGGGGAGATAGGTGGAACATAAGCAACAAAAGACCCCTTAGGCTCTCTACCTAAGCAGATCCTATTGCCATAGAGTCTTATATGAAGGCAATGGAAAGAGAACTGGAGCTCTGAAGTCAGAGGACCTGGGTTCAAATTCTGCCTCTAATGCTTACTATCTCAGTGATCTTGGGCAAGTTGTTTAACCTCCCTGTGATTCAGTTTCCTCATTTCTAAAATGAAGAGGTTGGCCTGCATGGATTCTGCATGAATGTAAGAGGCAGGATGGGAAGTAGTTTTGGGGGGGTAGCCCCACTTCCCCGTGGCTAGATCAGTGGCATCAGATGATAAGCCACTAGCAAGCTCTGTAATCTCAGGCAATCAGAGCTGTGTTAATACTCCATTTTCTTATCTTAAATATTAGTATCAGTAATTCACATTTCTGTAGGGCTTTAAACTTTACAAAACACTGTCTTGGGGGCAGCTAGGTGGCACAGTGGAAGAGCATCAGCCCTGAAGTCAGGAGGACCTGAGTTCAAATCCGGCCTCAGGCCAAACACTTGACACTTACGCTGTGTGACCCTGGGCAAGTCACTTAACCACAATTGCCTAAAAATAATAATAAAAAAAACCACTTTCTTGATGCCAACTCTCTGAGCCAGGCAGTATTATTATTATTATTCTTTTTCACATAAGAAAACTGAATCTCAGAGGGCAAATGACTTATCCAGGGTCATAGTGCTAATAAGCATCAGAGTGGGAATTTGAATTGAACTATCTCCTGATGTTAGGTCTATTACTCTTTGTTCTATGTCATATTGCCTCTTGTTGGCAAGTGATAATTGAGCATCTACTATGTACTGGGCATGTGTAGACAGATGATCATTGTCGAAGAAGTTCAGAGGACAGAGCTGTCACTGTAGACTGAAATAATTAGGGAAGATTTTCAGGTAACATTCTTCTTGATGGACGAATAGGATTTTAGTTAGTTAAAGAGAAAGGCATTATGGGTGAGGGGTATAGAATGAATGAAGATATGGAACTTGGCAAAAAATGCGGTTTCCCAATTGAGGGGAGCAAGAAGGTATTGCCTCTAGGACCAGTTTTGTGAGAGACAGGGCCCAATGCTTGTGTCAAACTCCACCCTATCAACCAATGTGCTGAGTGGTCTTGGATGCCAGGTGACATCTCTAGGACCTTTTTGTTCCGTCACAAAAGGAGAAGTGCACTATGTCTGTGTGGTAGCTGCTGTTTTCCACCTCACTAGCTTGAGACCATTGAAGTCTTTGACCTCATCCCTATGGACTAAAACAGTTGGGTCAGCCCCACAGGAAAAAAGAAGGCCTGTTTATGATAGCAAAGCACTTTGCTTGGGAAAAAACATTTTGACCAAAATTGAAAGTGGTCCAGGAGCATCCAACTGTGCAGGATGTTGGGCGGATGAGCTAATGAGTGATTGCTGGGTTCTCTGAAATCTCAAAGTGCTGGGAACGAACTGTGTATTCTTGCCATGCCCAGGAAAAGCTGGGTAGCTGGAAAGGGTGACAGACAATTTGTTTCCCTCTCGTGGGTCATACATCGGGCTGCTTGTGCCCAGGATTGGCCCCTTTGTGTGGAGAACTCATTTTGGCTTTAGTAGGCGTTCATCAGGCCAAGCTGGAACAAAGGCAATGGACCATAGGCTTCTTGGTTTGGGAGGTAAATTGCATATTTTCTTAACTTATATTGTGGGTGAGTAGCAGGATCCCCACACATTGCTGAAGCCTCCACCTGCTAGTGTTATGTATTGGGAATTGACCTGTTAGTGAAGTGCAGGTTTTCTGGCCATGGATGGAGAGAGGATTCTGATGTTCTAGGATAGTGAAAGAGAAAGAGAAAGAAAGAGAGAGAGACAGAGGCAGAGACAGAAAGAGAGAGAGAGAGAGAGAGAGAGAGAGAGAGAGAGAGAGAGAGAGAGAGAGAGAGAGAAAGAGAGAGGAGAGGAAAAAGGAGAGAGGAGATAGAGAAGATGAGAAGAAAGAAAGTGAGAGAAAGCTGGAGGAGAGAGAAAGTGAGTAGAGAGAGAAGGGAGAAGGGGAGAGAGGAGGAGGAGGAGAGAGAAGCCTCATATTTGATAGTAGAATATCGAGATTGATTGGTGTTCTTTTCCTATTAAAATGTCTTTCTAGGTGTTTTCTCTCTGAGCTGGCTGAAGTATCCATGGTGACTTGTTAGAGATGTTTGGAAGCAAAAATATTTTTAATGTGTGCAAGATAGTTTATGTCGGAGGAAGTGCCTTCTTGAAAACTGAGGTTTCCATGAGGCCAGTTATCAGGCAGCTGCACCTTCTTCTTTGGAGACAGGCATTGACAAGGACACTGAAGTCTTTCCTCAGTGTTTGGCATGGGGGTATGTGGGCCTGGCTGTCGGCCACTGTAGCTGAGGCTCAGGAGTGCTGTTTTTGGCTTTCCTCTGTTGCACTGTATGTTCAGTGGTGAGCCCCATGCTCAGATGGGCTGTTTGCTGTCCCAAACCAGATACCCATTAGTGATAGATTGAATCCTTTGCAGTTATTCTTTCTCTTTGGCTAAACTCCTGGAGTTTCCTGGGAGGCAGTGAAGTTCAATGAAAAAAAAAATGCCAGTTTTGGAGTCAGAGGACCTGGGCTCAAATTCCTCTTGTGCCATATCACACTACCTGAGTGACCTTGAACTGCTTATCTTTCCTCTTTAGGTCTTAAGGCTTCTTCATCCATAAAATGAGAAGATTGAACTAGAAAGCCCCTATGATAACTTCTGACTCAAAATTTATGATACTGTAAATACCAATATTGGGTCTATTGTTACTTATTTTTCCTATCATCTTATACAGGTACCATGGACCTAAGAATGCTCTAAGACAAAGTGCTTTGAGATCCTGTAGTATGTTTGTGCAAAGTAGTGGGAAACGCCTTTCAAAGGATGATTTATTCACAATAGGAAAGTCTGTGAGAGCTTGAGTGTAATTTTATTGACTATGTTTGATGGAGAGTCACATTAGAAGAGGGGAACATCTGCATTTTGCCATTCCAGATGTTGGGAGAGGGAGGGGAGAAGAAATGGTGACAATTGGGAGAGAAGAGTTTTGATTGCCTTCCCCTTGAAACAGGCTACGTGCTGATCTGGGCTGGAGGTCTCTAACCTCAAGCCAGAATTGTCTTAGACGTAGGGAGGTACAAATGGAGATGGAGCAGGTGTTTAAAAAGATGGGCAAACATTTGCTTCTCAGACATTGTAACATAAAGAGGTTAGGGGAAAATCAAAATAATGGTCAGGCCAAAGAAAAGATGTAGGACCATCTGCTAAGGAGAGGAAGCATGCATCAGAGCATGCACCCTGAGCTTTGTAGATGATCTCTGAACTTTGTTTGGACGCCACTTAAAACCCCCCAAGCTTCTGATTTACTAAGAATCCAACCTCCCTGCATTTCCTGATGAGCAGCTGTTCTTCATTTCCTGTGAGGACAGAACAAGAGGAAGAAATGGATTTGAATTGCAGGAGAAGGATTTAGGTCCAGCTAGAGCATTTGGCTTTGCCCCCTTAGGGCCTTTTGCCCCCTGCCTCGTTAGGCAGTACCACCTTCAATGAGTTTGTGCACCCACTCAGGGAAACTTCAGTGGGTCCACAGTCTGAGCCTGCCAACTGCCTCGCCTGGACAAGTGAGTTTAATTACTTGCTGCTCCCTGGAAATGATGCTGACTTGCCCTTGAAATCCTTGACAGGGTGCCAGACCCTGCTGTGTTTGGAAATGCCTCTTGTGGCAAGAGGAGGGTAGGGTTTGCTCAGCCTGATAATCTCCCCCTCCTTCCCGTCCCCACCTCACCTTATTAGCCCAGAGATTTCTAGAGATGCATGCATGAAAGCTCATATATTATACTTCGTGCTGTTTCAATGCAGCCAAAGGCGTGGTATGTGGGGCTTTTCAGAGGATGGTGCACTGTTGAGGCTGGTCTGGGATTAGATAATTCTAGATCCTTCTTCTTTTCCTCCTTCTCATCTTTTTCTCCCTCTTCTTCTTTTTCTCCTCCCTTCTTCATCCTCCCCTCTTCCTTCCTCTCCTATTTCTCCTCTTTTCCCTCCCCCTCCTCCTCTTCTTCCCCTTCCTTCTTCTATTCTCCTTCCTCCCCTCCTCCCCTCCTTTTCCTTCTCCTTTTATTCCCCCTCTTCCTCTTCCCCTTCTTTTTCCTACTCCCTCCCTCCCCCATTTCTCCTCCTTTCCTCTCTTTTGGTTCCCAGGTCAGCTTAGCCATGCTATTAGAGAGACCCATCTTTTGCTCTCAGGTTTACTACCTGTAAAGGATTATGACAATACTTAGAAAGTGGTTTTGATTCTCAAATGAATGATGTGTTCATTATGGGACCATTAAGCACTTCTTATCATGAGACACTATTTGGGAAGAAAATGGCTTCTGCTTTTCTTTCCCTCATTGCATGTGACATGCCTTAGTGGCTCAGGAGAGGTGCTGGCTCATTGGTATTCTTATCATCTCTGCTGAAAACCAAGCACCTCATTCTTCATCAGAATATGATAATAAAGAGGCAAATTGCTGTGGGACCCTGGGCAAGTCACTTAAGCCCTGTTTGCCTCAGTTTCCTCATCTTTAAATTGGGGACCTACCCAATTTACAGCACCTACCTCCCAGGGTTGTTGTGAGGATGAAGTGAGATCATAATTATAAAGTTCTTAGCACAGTACCTGGCACATAGGAAGTGCTACAAAAATGTTAGTTATTACATTCAGCAGCTGAAGTGGAAATCATCTGCAAAAATCATCTGGCCCCTTTGTATGAAGCAGGCCTTATACTTAACTCACTGACCTTTGGTGATTTTGAAATCCACAGGCTGTGAACTGTGAGTTTTTCTTTTGCATTTATTCTCTATTTATTGCCCATCTTAAAACTTCATTAGGCAGTGACCCCATTTATTCTGATTGTTGACCAGTGCAGGAGGGGCTTGACTTTTCAAACAATCCTTCCTGGAATCTTAAATGATTTCAGCTCCAAACTTCTTATCTTTTTTCCCTTTTCCCAGATGCCTTATGCTTATTTTATAACCACTAGTTCTATCACAAGCCATCTTGGATACCATTCCTTGCATATCTTCTCTAAACTCTTAGTAATTGGTGAGTGATTGCAGAGGACTCCGTGTCTCAGGGCAGGTATGCTGTGATGTTTTTGGTCTGCCTGCTGGGTGTAGAAATTGACCTCCCTCCCTTTTTTCCTTTCCTTCTGTCTCTTCTTCCTTTCCTTCTTTTCCCTTCCTTTCCCTTTCTCTCCTCTTCCTTCTCCCCTTTCCAAACACGGTTTCTTCAAAATATAAAAAAAACCCAGTGAAATACATAAGGAAAAGCTGTGCAAGGTATTTTCTCCAACCAGGTATGTTGACATCACATAATTTGGATTTCTTTTCCAATTCCAGACACAGTTTGTGTGTCTGGAAGGAAATGTAATTTTTTTCTGCACTGTAGTTTACCTTGTTCGTAAGAGCTACAAAAAATGACCATAAGGTTAAAATAAGACCTCTGAGGAAGGGTGAAGAGCTCTAGGTCAGCTAAATGAAGGTGGCTTCTTAGAAGGGGAATGATAAGCAGCAGTCCTGCATTTCTCATGAAGACAGAATAGGAGAAGGAAATTGACTTAAAGTTACAGAAATGACAGATTTGGGTTATAGAAAGAAAAACTAACCTGACTGGGAGAATTGTTGAATATTAGAATAGGTTATTGTGCTGTTTGCAGTCAGCAAGTTTGGCTTTGGGTGTGTAAGGGTTATATTTAACAAGACTGAATTTTCTTTAAAGTGCTTAACATACAATTGAGGTCAAATGACACTGGACGGACTATGGTGCCTTGGTGTTGGCTGTATGGTCCAAAACGGCTAGACTTTGCAAAGGTTTGGTTAACTGAGAGATCTAAGATAGCATATTTTTGCATTCAATAATACTTTTTGTATAAATTAGAACTCTATTAAAATAGTTAAAAATAAACATTAACTTATATTTGGATTGTAACTGAAGATCTATAATTTAGAAAGTTTAAGGAAATACAAACAATTAGAGGTAGTAAAATACTTAACAAGGTCATCCTCAGTCACTGTTTACAGCTGGTTTTCCTCCAAGTCAGCTCACCTTGATTGACTCATCTTTTGACTTAGAAGAAAACTGTCTTGATTTATATTCAGTACTTCACAGTATCTTGACTTTGAAAGCCCTTACTGGTAGCTCTTCTCATCTGTTATGATTTCTTTCCATTTTAGCCATAACAAATCTGTTTATCTTGCTTAACTGGGGGTGATTTGTGAAAGGAATTACCTTATTCTTTCCAATTCCCTTGGCTCTTGTCTAGAAAGTCTTTCCAGTGGCAGAAGTAGAGAGACCTTTGTCATGCAATGTCCATGCCAACTGCATGAATTTCTGTGATTACTTGACTTGTTAAAATTTTTTTTTTCTGGTGTCAAAATCATATTTCATTGCTGTACTTTACCTCCTGTTCATTTTTAAATCTTTCTCTTCTCATACTGCTACCCATAGAGCCAACTTTGTTACTATGAGGTTACAAAGAACAAGTGGGTGGGGGGGAAGCATCAATATATGAAGAGTACAGGATGCAAAGAAAAACCAAAAAAAGATTGTATATGAATTTGTGAACTTCAGCTACAAATGTTTTTTTCTTTTAAAAAAAGAGTATATTAAATTTAACAAGACAGAAACAAAGTAACTCTTTGTTTTCTTCTCTTTTTCTTCCATTTGAAAATGTTTTATTAATGTTATTTTCTTTCTTTTTTTGTATGTCTCTCACTATCCACTAACTTGGCCTCCTTTCCCGAACTACCTTGTAACAAGAAAGCATGGCCAAGGAAAACAAGTTCGTACATTGGTCATGTCTGAAAATATATTTCTTATTCTGCCCCTCTAGACCAGTATTTTTTTTTTTTTTCCAAGAGGCAGAAAGGCAGCTAGGTGGAGCAGTGAGTTCAAATTCATTTTTGGATACTTACTAGTTGTGTGGCCCTGGGGAAGTCACTTAACCCTCTTTACCTCAGTTCCTCATCTGCAAAATGAGCTGGGGAAGGAAATGGCAAACCATTCCAATATGTTTACCCAGAAAACCCCAAATGGGATGACAGAGAGTTGGACATGACTGAAATGACCGAACAACAGCAAAAAAGAAGGCATGCTTCATTATTAGTCTTCTGGAGTCATGATTGCCAGCTGCATTGGTTAGAATTCTGAAGTCTTGCAAAGTTGATTTCTTTTACATTATTGTAAATTATGTTCCTGGTTCTGCTCCTTTCACCTTGCATCAGTTCACAGTACTTTGTAAGTTTCTCTGAATCCTTTGGTGTTGTCATTTCTTATTGTGCAATAATATTCCACTATATTCACATACCACAATTTGTTGAGCCATTCTCCAGTTGATGGACACTCACTTTGTTTTCAGTTCTTTGCTACAACAAAAAAATACTGCTATAAATATTTTTGTGCATATGTATCCCTTTCCCACGTTGCTGACCTCTTAAGAGTGTTTGTGTTTAGCAACATTTTACTACTGTCATTTACACTGTCATCATTGTTATGCATTATTCACTTGGTTCCTATTCACTTCTTTCTCTATCAGTTCACAGTCTTTCTCACATGTTTCTGAATTCAGTACATTTGTTATTTCTTACAGTGCCATTCCATTTGTATGCCATGAGTTGTTCAGCCAGCCACCAATTGCCGAGTGCCACAGAGTGCTGTTAGACAGGGTGGGGCAGTGGTAAGTGTGCTCAATTTGGAGCCACAGGACCTGGGTCCAAATCTCAGCTCTGCTACTTATTAACTATGTGACTTGGGGAAGTCACAAGACTTCTACAGGCTTTACTTTCCTCATCTGTAAATAAAGGGGATTGGACCAGATGACCTTGAAGACCCCTCCAGCTCTAAATCTATGTTCCTGTGAATATCTGTATCTCTATATAGGCATAGATATACACACATAACACACACATCCACAACATGTGTGTGTGGGTGTGTGTGTGTGTGTGTGTGTGTGTATATCACCTTTATTTTTGTCATTGACTTTCTTGGGTGTATATGACCAATAGTAGCATAGTTAATATACTATAGCAATATAATATAATAACTTGGCTTGCATAATTCCAAATTATTGGACCATTTGACAGACCTGACGATTCTATATTACTTAGTGTGCTTGTTTCCTCATCATTCTAACATTGACTGTTGCTATCTTTTATCGTCTTTGCCAATTTAATTGGTATGAAGTAAAACCTTCAAATTGTTTTAATTTGCATTTCTCTTATTAGTGATTTAGAGCATTTTTGTATAATTCTTTTGACTTGATTTTTTGAAGAGACCTGGGATTTGTCGACAATGTGTATAAACTTCTTTTTTCCTTCCATGCATATGTTAGGAGCACTCTAGCTTCCCTGCAGTTTTTATAGCCTGGCTTTTGATACAGCCTTGAAGTTATAAAAGCTGAGAAAATAAATGGTATCAAAACATAATTTTAAAAGGCACATTTAAAGACAACATAACAAGGCTTTCCATTTTGATACGCTAAGTGGTTTCTCCATAGTTACTGAGTGATGTTGAGGAATCATCTTCCCTGAATATCTTTCAACGTTGATCAACATTCAGCAAGCATTTACTTGGTGCCAGTCTGGGCAGAGCTTTGTCCTAGGCCCTGCAGGGGATACAAAAGAAAGAGAAGACACGATTCTGGCCCCAAGTAACTAATAATTTAGTTGAAGAGACAACAGAAGCACATGAAATGAATGAATGAGCTAAAACATAGTTAGTACTTTGTAAAGCTTGTTGAATGATTGATTGACGAGCAAGTACAAACTGAATCTATGCTTTCGGGAGGCATGCGATAACGTGCACTTATCACAACCAGGTGAGGTTACCCGGGGAAGGTCCTGGAGTAGAGAGATGCTGGGTCACGATTTGAATTAGGTGGGAGACACAGATTGGCCCAGAAAACTGGGAAGCCTTCTAGCTGAGGACAGTAGCCTGGGTAAGGACTTTAAGGTGGGAATAAGTCCTGAAGGGGACTATAAACAGATCAGATGTTCTGGCTGTCTCTCATGTGACTAGAGGGATTGGAATAGTTTCAGATGTACTAGCTGACCCAGCAATAGCCTTTCCTGTTTTGAGATTCTCCAGGCATGCAAAGGCATTGCAGAGTTTTAGACTTGTTCATTTTACATGTGTATGAAAATGAATCATTCAGTTTTTTTCCTTTTTAAAAAAAAACAGCAGCAACAATAATAATAGTTAACATGTCCACAGCACTTAAAGGTTTGCAAAGGGCTTTAACTATATTATCTCATTTGATTTGATCCTCACAACACCTTTGTGAGGCAGGTACCATAACTATCTCCATTATACAGATGAGGAAACTGAGGTCGAGAGAGGTTAAGTGACTTGTCCAGGGTCTTATAGCTGGTAAGTGTCTAAATCAAGATTTGAACTCTCCTGACTCCTAAGTCTGGTATTCTATGCAGCCTTTTAAAAATAAATAATTATAAACTTGTATCCAGAAATATAAACAAAGTAAAGAATAAGATTCCCAATATAAACACATAATCTGAACTAGTTATATTTTATAAAGAGAAAAATGTAACAGTAAAAAATAACTCATTTGTTCTGACTCTTCCGATCTCTCTTCTGCCTATAAATGAATAAAGATTTGTTGCTCTTATTTTTATAAAGGCATCGCTTACATATATATATTTCAGTCCTGCAATTTGAATGATTTTGTATCAGTCTTTGTATATTTTTTGTATTCTTCATATTTGTCATTTTTAATGGAACAAGGATATTCCCTTATATTGATTCCTTAGCTATTAAACATTAATCTTAGGATTAATTTAACCCTAAATTTAAATTAATTAATTAATTTAAAATTTAGGATTTAAAAATAAAGCAGTTTTGAATTTTGCATACATGTGAGATCAAAGTCCCAGATGAAGTGCCTAATGAGGATATTCCCACTTAGCAAGGGGATATAATCAAAGTTCCCAACATCTTTTAACTTCATCCACTTGGCCCAGCTATCCTGGTCATACTATACATCCATCTAGTTCTTTTTTGCTTCTTCATTCCATCTTTAGGATAGCATCTGAGTAGTAGCATCACCGGATAAGAAGTTATGATCACTTTTGTAAAGCCTGTAGCATATTACCAGATTGTCCTCTAAAAAGCATTGAGTCAGTGGACAGTTGTACCAACAATGCTACTTGGGACCTGTTTCCCCTGTGGCTCTGTCAACATTGAACTGTAGTTTAAAGCTATTTTATTCAGTCTGCAAGGAGTAAGGCTCTGCATTTGATTTTACATTTCTTGAATTATTAGCGTTTGATGTATTTTTCAAGAGGTTTTCAATTTTCCTCTTTTGAAAAATGTCGGTTCATATCCTATTCTTTAATCATTTATCTACTGGGGAAAGAACAATACCTAAAATTTATATCAGCTTCTTATGGAGTCTATATATCAGACTTTGTTAGCTACTTTTACTTCAATCTCCTTTCTTTTTTCAGTTCTACTATGGAAGATTTTTGTGTCAAATCTTTATTTTTATATAGTGGAATCCATCTGTTTTTATCTGACATTTTAAAAATATTTAACTTTAATTGTTCAATTAATAAGTATTTCTTTTCTTTCTCCTCCTACCCTCTACTGGAAAACAAAAACAAAACCCTTATAACAAATATGCATATTCAAGCAAAGCAGATTCCCACAGTCTATCACCTTTCTGGCAGGTATCTCTAATACTTTCTTCCATTTGTTCAGTAGTTAAAACTTATTCTCCTCTCCTCAATCAAGATAAATATATTATTCCGTTTTCTTCCTATTTTTAATGATTAAAAATATTTAGACCATTTGTCAATTACAATTGATCATAGTATTTGGCGCTGAGGAGTTGTATCATTCATCTTAATAAGCCTATTTGTAGTAAAGCTCTCAATGTGTAGGAAAGAGGACCTGAGAGGTCCTTTCTCTATGCTGACAAGACACCTGAGGTTCTCTTTCACACTGTCTTCTGGAAAGCAGCTAGATGACTTGTGTTGATCCACATAGGAGCCTTTTGGGGCATTTGAGTGACCCTTGTTTCCTTCTTTTATCTTCTGCATGTTGATGAGACCTAGCTCCCAAGGTATGGATTACAATACAGGGCTCAGCTTTTTATTTCTCCTGAATGAAGACAAAGCAATGCCCTTTTAATGCTGGCCCTGCTGGATGGAATTAGGTTACTGACCAGCTTTCAGTGGCTAGGCAGTGGGGAGATCACAGCGGGACAAAGCGACTTGTTCAGCAGAGTTTGGGTACTTCCTTTGGGTAATTATTTCAAGTTTTGTCTGAATAGCGAAGTTGAGAACCTTGGGGTTTTGCTTTGTGTGTGTGGGCCTGGAGCTGGGAGCTGAATTGTCAAATGTCCTTTAATTCTGGCACATGCTACAAGGAAATACATTTCTAGATGTATCTGCAGATATTGTATATCTCCCCAGGCCGCAGACGCGGTTATAGAGTCAAGACATGCAGAAGGGACTGTGGGTCAAGACATGCAGAAAAGAAGAGAAGGGAAAGGAATAAGCATTTATTAAATGCCTAACACATGCCAGACACTTTGCTAAGTGCTTTGTAAAGAATAGAGTCCAAAGATCTGGTTTTGAACCTTGCCTTTGATACTTATTAGCCATGCCATAGCTTCTCTGAGCCTCAGTTTCCTCATTTGGTAAATAGGATTAGTGATATTTGCACTGCCCCATCTTACAAAGTTGAAAGCACTCTGCAAACTGCAAAGTGCCATTTATATTTATACAAATGCAAGTTATGGGTATATGGTAACATGTAATGTATCTTTCTTACTAGAAACTGGCAAGTTTGACAAGCAGGAGTTTGTTCTGAACAATGCCATTTTAACTGGGTTTGACAATACCGAGTAATATCTATATGAAGTGTTTTGCCACTGTTAATAAGCTTTGTATAAAGGAGTAATTGTTGCTACTTCTAATAATTCAGAACTTCATAGGGAGTTTTGGAGTCCTTTGACAAACTGAGTGGCTGTCGGGCACATTGTAACCCAGGGACACCAAGATCCTCCATATTCAATTTTTTTTTTTTGCTTTTTAGTGAGGCAATTAGGGTTAAGGGACTTGCCCAGGGTCACACAGCTAGTAAGTGTTAAGTGTCTGAGGCTGGATTTAAACTCAGGGCTTCCTGACTCCAAGGCCAGAGCTCTATTCACTGTGCCACCTAGCTTCCCTTGTATTCAAAATTCTTCTAGCAGAGTGGCTTAGGACTGTGCTTCACTTTCTTTGGGCTTGTGGTTTCAGAGAAGGGCACCTTTGTACAGTATGTGTGATGTTAACCATAATCCCTGGTCAAGAGAGTCTAAGCAGACGAGGACAACTTCATTCTTTAAGGGGAAATGTTGGAAGGTACATCATTTATTTATTTGCTGGTTTATTTTTAAAGACAAACTGGAAAAACAATGGCTACTTCTGGGCCCAATTCCATTACTGCCTTGGGTGGCTGCTTCAACTTGCTCTAATTACTTCCCTTCTCATGGGGACTCCCCATAAGAATGCTGAACTTAGTGTGGATGCCTGTTCTGAATAGCTTGCTGTACCTTATAACTAGCAAATTCAAGAGATTTAACAGCCGTAGGCTCCCTGGTACCCAGCACACTAATATTCTTGTGGGATCTTAGCTTCTAAGGGCTATACTGGCTGTTAGCAAGAGGATGAGGGAAGCCCAGGCTGGTGTGTTGATGCAGTATACATGCTGGCAAAGTAGAATCCCCAGTCATTTGCATTCTCGTCTCCAATCCTCTTTTGAAAATGAAAGACCTTAGAATGAAAATGTAAGCTTTAGAAGACTTAAAATTCCCACCTTGTGCTCTAAGGTCTTTGAGTTGAAAGAATGTAGCATTCTGACTCTTTGACCTACCAGGATGTCATGTACAGAGTTGCAACTGAGGGATGTTCATGACTGTGGTAGCTGTTCAGTTTGTACCACAGTGGGTTGGAGACGTGTTAGAGAGCCACTCTCCTACTCAAACAAGATGCCTCCCAGGTTAAACTCATGACTTCTCATCTCATCACCATCCTTTGACTGATGCCACCTCCTAGAGCTTCCTCTGATTGGAGGGCTGGGGGCAGAGTACCAAGCTCCTCCAAATGCTTTCCTTCACAGGACTTTTCAGTTCATCCAATTCTTCTTTGCCTGGTTTTAACTCCATGGAACAATTTCCTCCCCATGCCAGGTACTCACCTGATTCATACCCCCCCACCCAGCTTTCCTGCCTCCTTCACCCCCTCCCCCCTCATTAGATTGTAAGCTTCTGGAAGGCAAAGATGAAAGACAATGTGACATAGTACATAGAGTATTGGACTTGAAGTTTAAAAGACCTGGGTCTAGATTCTGCTTTGTCATGATCTGTATGACAGTATGCAAATCACTGAACCCTTAGCAACTCTCTAAGACACTTAAGTTATACCAGGGGTGGGGGATCTACAGCCTTAAGGCCACATGTGGCTTCTAGGTCCTTGGGTGTAGCCTTTTGACTGAGTCCAAGTTTTACAGAACAAATTGTTTTATTAAGGGGATTAGTTCTGTAAAGTTTGGATTCAATCAAAGGGCTGCACTTGAGGATCTAGAGGGCTACCTGTGGCCTTGAGGCCTCCGGTTTCCCACCTCTCTAATAGACTGTGATGTGCCTCACGCATCTATAGAATCACAGGTGCTCAAAGTCCATGACATATTGGAAGATCAGGATGATATTAAGTCTTCCATTCAAAATGAATGCAGTGGTCTTCATAGAAACATTCTTTACTTGGGATTTTTTTTCAGAATAAGTATTTCTTTATTGGAATTTAATTCTTTGGTGTCCTCTCATCAAATCACCTTTTTTGAGGGAAGCAGATCTTTTGTCTTAGTCAGCATTGTTATTGGCCAGTAGGTGATCACTTGTGAGTCCATCAGGGATGTCATCTTGAACTTCTTTTCTTTTTTGTCCCTATTCTTTTAAAGCCTTTTGTGCTTGTTACAGATTCTTGCTCTTAACCTGTCTTCATCTTCATAAACTTTTAAAAAATATTTCACTTTCTGACTTATTGATTTATTGAAGTTGATGCAAAATTGATATTGGAATCACCAAATGTTAGTGCCTGAAGAGACCTGAGATCATTTAGCAGAATATTTTATTTTAAAACATTAACTTTAATTTAAAAAGTCAATTAACATTTTTTCTCTCTCCTTCTTGCCCCATTAAAAAAGAAAAACAAAACCCAGGTAACAAATATGTATAGTCAAACAAAACAAATTCCCACATTAGATACATATTTTTAAAAAAATCTCATAGTACATGCTGAGTCTGTCACCTCTCTGTCAGAAGGTAGGTAGCATACTTCATCATGGATACTTTGGAATCATGGTTGGTCATTGTGTTAATCAGAATTCTTAGGTTTTCAAAGTTATTTGTCTTTATACTGTTGCTTTTATAGCATAAATTGTTTAGCTGTTCTCCCTTCACGCTCTATGATTTCATCCAAGTTTTTAAAAAACTGTCCCCTTTGTTATTTCCATTATATTATCATAATTTGTTCAGCCGTTCCTCAACTGACTATTTCTTACTTTCCAGTTCTTTGTCACTACAGAAAGAGCTGCTATAAATATTTTTTGCGCATATGAGTCCCTTTTTGCCTTCTTTGATTTCTTTTCTTTTTACAGATTAGGAAACCAAGGCTTAGAGTACTGAAGTCACTTGTCCAAAGCATATAATTACTTAGTAGCAGAATTGTAACTAGAATCCAGGCCTCTCAACTCTTCATAGATTAATTCTTTGTCCTAAATAACGGTCGCACATTATTAGGTCAACATGTAAAAACATGTTCTTTTGCTCACTCTAACTTCAGGTACAGGCCAGGTTAGCACACCTTGAAAGGAGAACTGCTGTGCATTCAAACATGTCACAACAGGTCTCTGTTATTATCACTCTTTGTCTTCCATAAACTACACAAAATCTGTCCATTTCACTATAGTCATAGCTCATATAGGAAAGGGTTCTAATAATTGGAATGGGGCTTCTGAAGAGGCATATGACATCATCATTTCTGCTCTCAAAGAGCTTCTATTCTCTTGAGTGATATCATACACACACAAAATAAACAATAACACTTTCCAATATGTTATAATAGTGACAACAACAGTAGCCAACATTTATATAGAGGTGCTTTAAGAGTTCAGGGGAGGGTAAGTAGCTAGACTGGAATTGGTCAAGGAAAGTTTCCTGGAACAGGTGGAATTTAAGCTGGATTTTACTGTTAGCCCTAACCCATGATAAAGGTCGACCACCCTTGCCCAGGCTAGGAATTCTTAACCTTTTTTTTTTTAATGTTAAGAAACCTTGGCAGTCTGGTAAGTCTACAGACCATTTCTCAGAATAAAGTTTTTAAATGCATAAAATAAAATGCATAGGACCACAAAGAAAATAAATTATATTGAAATGCAATTAATACTAAGTAGACTGTCTTTTTGGCTTCGTTGGACTTGGCACCCTCTGTAGCTTGTGGTGTGTTTAGTTTCCAAAGGCAGGCTAGAAGACATCAAGTCTCTGCACTTTCTTCCAGCTCTAAGTCTATGCCCCTTTGTGCATAGATGGCTTTGTGGACCTAGCATTGCTATGAAAGGCAGAATGGATTAGTGACTAGGCTTAGAATCAGGAAGACCTGGATTTGAATCCTGCTGTAGACATTTCCTAAATGTGTGATCTTGAATAAGTCCCTGAATCTTTCTGAGCCTCCCTCCCTCATTTGTAAATTGGACATAATAATATCTATAGTGCCTAATCCTTAGGGTTGTTGAAAGGATCAAAAGATACAATGTATGGAAAATGCTTTTTGCCAATCTTAAAGTGCTATGTAAACATCAATTCACAGTAGTGATGATGAAGCAGTATCTGTTAGGACATCTGTGTCCTCTCCCTCAGTCGGGCTTGCTTGCCCACCTCACAAGGGACTCTTAGTAGCTAATGTGTGTGAAGGGCTCTCAGCACGATGATAGCATTTGCAGCCGGCACATTTTAATATTTCGAAGCCACGCCAGGGCCTCTTGCCACAAGAAGAGGACATTATTCTGGTAATTGTATCAAATAGGCTGTTTTGCAGCCGTCTCCTAATTCTGTGGCATCCTCTTGGGGAGAGCTCTCTGTCTGCTCTTGATGCTGGAGGAATCAATGTCTCACACTCATGCTTGCCATTAGGGATCGTTGGTTTCCAACCCACAAATGCTAAAGCTGTTATCCTAGTTGCTCTGGATGCTTTGAAGCTTGTCTGTTTTTAAACTTTGGAGTGCAAAGGGGGATAGCTGCCTTCAGTGTTGGTGTCATCTTTAGAATTCGGGGTGAGATCCTGACTCTGGAGATGCTGCCAGATAATGAGGCCTTCTTGCTTCAGACTTCAGCTTCAGACTTCAGCTCCCGATGCATTACCTCTGGAAGTGCTGGAGTGGGCAGGGAGTGGGGTAGGGGAAGAAGAGAAGAGGATAACGTCTTCTGCAGACATCTCTATTCAACATTTACCTAACTGCTAGCAAAGCATATAGTCGCCTTCTTTTAGAAGGTGAGATCAAATCCCTGAATTGCTGTTTTAGAGCAATGGTAGACTGCACAAGAGGTACATTTGGCATGGTCCACTTTGATCTAGGTCATCTTAACCACCTGTATGCCACAATGCAAAACCAGATCATACAATGCAAGGTAATGTATGTGGTTGGTGTGTATACTGCTCCAGAAGAGCAGCAGTTAATGTGGCAATTTCTTTTTGGGGCTCCTAGTATGCCAGGGAATGAGGGTAGAAATATTGTGCTGATGGGGACGTCAATAATTATGATTCCGGAAATATATGAGCTTTAAGCTTTAATATCTTAAAACTACTAAGACTTTTGGAACATACTATATAAGTAACTGGGTGTGAGGGAACTTTCAGTTGGGGCCAGAGTATCCCCAAAATGAGAAAATAACCTTAGAGTGCCCCAATATAATAACGACCCCACAGTCTGCAAACTAACCAAACAGATACACTTAAGAGTGCAAGGTGTTTATGTTAACAAGCATTGCTTGTATAGGAGCAATGCTCCCCTGGGCATAGTGATTATAGCATTTTATAGTGCAGGAGAATTGGGGTTGAGACTGTCATCAGAGGGGGTTGTCAGACCAGAAAAGGAGGCAGACCAGCCATATAAATTGGACTGAGGGATAACCATTGGACAGGCTGAGAGTCTGTGAAGATATGTAGAGGAAAGTCCCCAGAAGGGTGGGTGGACCCCTTGAGATGGGAATGGACAGGAATGGCCCAGGACAAGAAGGCACAGATGTGTTATCTGTACCAGTGGAAGGAGTACCTGCATTAATGAGATCCCAGAGCCATTGAATTAGATGTATTTGTAAATTATTATATATGTAACATATATAATTGTATATATTGTATTCAGTTATGTACATTATATTAAATACATCTATAATTGGATTCTATACAACTGTATACATAGATATGTTTTAATTCAGGGAAATTATATGTTGGGCTAATTTCTAAGCAGTGCTCTTTAAATGAGAATTTTATTTTAAATTTCCAACATAATGAAAAAGTACACCAATGGTAACAGAAATGCTGAATTTCGAAGGCCCTCTCCTACAACTCATACTTGACCAACGAGCCCTTCTCAAATATATCTGACAAGCATCATGCAGCCTTTGCTGGAAGCCCTCCAAGAGGGAAAGCCAGCAACTTCCCAAGGCAGCGCTTGTGGGTAGCTCTAAGCTTCAGGGAGTTTTTCCTTATATTAAGCAGAAATTGGCCTCTTTGTGACTACTCCGCTCTGCTCCAAGTCCTGCCTCCTAAGGCCAAACAGAATAATCTTAAAGCATCTTCTTAATGATAGTCCTGCAGATACTTAAAGACAGTTCTCCCATCCCCCAGAGTCTTCTGTGCTTCAGGCTAAATGCTTCCATTTACTTTAATTGATCTCCATATGGCATGCATCCAAGGTTTATCACTATGCTGGTTGCCCTACTCTGGATGCTCCCTAGCTTTTCAGTCTTTTCTAAAATGTGGTGCCCAGGACTGAGCAGCATTCTCCTGCTGAAGTCTCACCAGGAGAAAGTATGGTGGGCCTAATATAAGGAAAATGATGATAGCTAGTGTTTATATAGTGTTTTAAGATTTTCAGAGTTTACATCTGCCAACTCATTTGATCCTCACAAAAAATCCTAGGAAATATTCTCATTTTGGAGATGAGGAAACTGAGGCAGCAGAGGTTAATGACTCGCCCAGGGTCACACAGCTGCTAAGTGTCCCACAGAGGTAGGATTAGAACTTAAAACTTCCTCATTCCAAGTCCTGAATTCTGACCACTGTGCCACATTCCTCATTCTTTGAAGCTTTTCCTTAATTAAGCCCAAGATTACATTAACTTTTTATGGCTGCCATCTTGTACTGGTTGACTTCTTTTCAGCTTTCTTCTACTCAAATGCTAATATCTTTTGGAAAGTGCTCTCTAACCATGCCTCTCCTATCTTGAAAAGTTGATTTTTTGGAACCCAAGTGTAAGACATTTGTCTGTATTCCCTTATAGATTATTACAGGTTTATCAGTCCTGATGAGTCTGTTGGTGACACCCAGCCACTCATACAGTTCCTTAAAGTCATGAGCTGCTTAAAGTTAGAATTTTCTATTCTCGAATATACAAGGATCACCCCAGAATGTATCTCCAGGCCCCATCCAGGCCCAGGCCACCTAGATTTGTGCCTACTCTCTCCTTCAGAGATACATGGTGCTGGAGTGAAGAAAACTCCTCTTCCCGAGTTCAAATCTGGCCTCAGACACTTCCTAGCTGTGTGACCCTGGGCAAGTCATTTCACCCTGTTTGCCTCAGTTTCCTCATCTGTAAAATGAGCTGGAGAAGGAAATGGCAAACCACTCCATTATCTTTGCTGAGAAAACCCCAAATGAGATCACAAAGAGTGAGACACAATTGAACTGACCGAACAACAACAACCATGACAACAACAAATCTCCTTCAGAGATTCCAGAAGTAGCAAGGTATATTTCATATTCTAATATTCCCCCATGCGAGGAATGCCTCATCACCTCTCTCATCTGTTAGAATCCCTAGTTATGATTAAGGCTCAACTCAAATGCGACCTTTTATATGAGCCCTCCCCTGACCTCCTCCTTCCATGCCACCCAATTTTTTGGGGGGCTTTTCTGCTCCCACAATTATTCTCTGTTTAAGGCAATTGGGGTTAAGTGACTTGCCCAGGGTCACACAGCTAGTAAGTGTCAAGTGTTTGGTCTGAGGCCATATTTGAACTTAGGTCGTCCTAACTCTAGGGCCAGTGCTCTATCCACTCTGCCACCTAGCTGCACCTCTCTATTTACTTTCTACATAGTTTGTGTTTACTGATCTGTTTACATATTGTTTCTCCCTGGTAAGATGTAGACTCCTTGAAGGCAAGAACTATTTCCATTTTTGTCTCCTCTTTGCATCCCCATCAGCCACCTGGTATCTAGTATATAGTGGGCACTTAATAGATTCTCATTGAGGTCAATTCCGATTTGAATTTATCCCTAGGGGGTAAACCTACCCGGTCACAGCTAGGGGAGGAAGCAAATAATTTAAGGGGAGGAGGCCTCTAAGCTTCCTGTGTTGATTGCTTTCTGTGCCTAAGCAGCCATTCCCTTGTCCTTGAGAGCTGGCTGGGGAAATACTTGTTTTTAGTTGTGAGGAGGTTTGACTTTTCCAGCTCAGCCCTTGCTTTGACTTTGTGCTTGGCTTGTCTGATGTTAAAGCCCAAATAACGTGGGCCTTGGGTAAGTTTCAGTGTGTAGTCCATGCAGTACATCCCACTGCCTTCTGTTTCCTCCAGATTGTGTCTCACTCAGCAGGAGCCTCATGTTCTGTGTGATCGCACAGTTTATTCAGCTTTGATTCTGTTTCAGGCAATCGGAGTGAGGGGGGCTGTTAGAGTTTGAGATTGGGAGTTAGGGGGCAACCAGGGTTCTAGTGCTAACTTTACCACTTAGCTAGTATGACAGTGGGCACGTTGCTTTCCTTCTCTTGGGTCTCAGTTTCTTTATCTGTAAAATAAAGTATATTATATGTAAATCAATCAATAGTCAATAATTTATTAAGTGCTTCATATGACTTTATGCTAGGCACTGTGCTAAGCACTGGGGATACAGAAAGAGACAAAACATGTTCCTTACCTCAAGGAGGACAACAAATAAGCAGATATATACAAAGCAAGCTACATACAGGATAAATAGGAAATAATTAGCTGAGGGAAGGTACTGGAAATAAGAGTGATTGGGGAAAGCTTCCCAAAGAAGTTGAGATTTTAGCTGAGACTTAAAGGAAACCAGGGAAGCCAACAGGAAGAGAAGAGGAGGGAGTGCATTGCAGGCCTGGAACAGAGAAAATGCCCAGAGCCAGAGCTAGAGTATCTTGTTCATGGAATAACTAGGAGGCTGGTGTCACTGGATTGAAAAATATATGGTGAGGCAGAAGTGTAAGAAGACTAGAAAGGTAGGAAGGGGCTAAGTTATGAAGAACTTTGAATGCCAAACAGAAGATTTTGTATTTGATCTTTGAGGCAACAGGGAGCCACTGGAATTTATAGAGTAGGGGAGGTGACATGGTTGGACCTGCACTTCAATGGCTGAATGGAGAATGGATTACAGCAAGGAGAGACTTGAGGCAGGCAGACCCACCAGCAGGCTATTGCACCGTCCAGATGTGAGGTGAAGGCCTGTACCAGAGAGGTGACAATGTCAGAGGAGAGAAGGAAGCATATTAGAGAGATGTTGCAAAAGTGAAACTCACAGGTCTTGGCCAATAGCTTGGCTTTGGGAGGTGGTGTTGCGTGTGTGAGAGAGATAGTGAGGAATACAGGATGGCTTCTAGGTTGTGAGCCTAAGGGAATGGGAGGATGGTGTTGTCCTCTATAGTAATAGGGAAGGGAGGAGAAAAGGAGAATTCAAGAAGAAAAATAATGAGCTCATTTTAGACATGTTGAGTTTAACCTCTCAACTGGTCATTAGTTCAAGATGCCTGAAAGGCAATCTAGGATGTCAGATTGGAGATCAGTAGAGAGGTTGGGGGAGGATATTTGAGAGTCATCTGCATAGAGATGGTAACTAAGTCCATGGAAGCTGATGAAATCATCCAGTGAAGTAGAATAGAGGGAGAAGAGAAGAAAGCCAAGGATGGAACCCTGAGGTACACCTATGGTTAGAGGGCATGATCTGGATGAGGATCCATTGAGGAGTTGGAGGAGTGGTCAGATAGGTTAGAGGACCAGGAGAGAGAGGTGTCCTGAAACCTAGAGAGAAGAGATTAACAAGGAAGAGAGAATGATCAAAATGGAATCAAAGGTTGTAGAGAGGTTGAGGAGAATGTGAATTGAGAAAAGACCATTGATTTGACAACGATGAGATCACTGGTAACTTTGGAGAGAGTGCGTTCAGTGGAATGGTAGGGTTGGAAGTTGGATTGTAAGGGGTTAAGAAGAGAGTGAGAGAAGAGAAAGGGAAGGCCCCTATTATAGAAAGACTTTTTAAGGAGTGTAATTACAAAGGGCAGAAGAAATAGAGGAATATAGTTAGCAGGGATGGAAAGATCAAGTGAGGATTTTTTTCAGAATGGTAGAGACATGGGATTTTTTTGTAGGCAGTAGAGAATGAGCTAGTAGACAAGGAGAAATTGAAAATGAGTGATAGAGGGGATGAAAGAGGTGGCAGTCTGTTGGAGGAGATGGGATAGAATGATATCACTTGAGCAGGAAGGGGGGTTAGCCTTGGTAAGGAGTAAGGTCAGCCTATCATGTGAGACAGAGGTGAAGAAAGAAATAGTGGCAGAAGACACATGAGTGATACGAAAGAAGGAAGAGTGAAGAAGAGGGATAGATGATCTCCATGACCCCTTAACATTTCTTAAACTTTATGATTTCATGACCTGATGGTCTCTGAGGTTGGTTTCTTCTAGCTCTAAAACTCCATGAATTTCTATTTGCCTAGAATTTTGATCTCTGAGGTCTCTCAAATTTTAAATGATATTATCCTGAGCAGTGGCAATTTAATAGACAAGTGAGAGTGGGGAAAGATTTTCCTTTGCTTGACTAAATAATTCAAGAAGATGCTCAGCATGGTGAATATTGGGTCCATGAAGTTGTTATAGTATTAGATGAAGTTGGTTACAGTATTATCTTTGAAATTTTCATGCATTATCTTATTTGCTCCTCACAACCTGATGAGGTAGATATTAAAATTATAGGATCATATCTTTGGAACTGTAAGAACCCTAATTAGACTATATAGTCCAACTCCCTCATTTTACAGAGGAAACTGAGGCCCAGAGAGATTGAGACTGGCCCAAGATCACACTAGTAGTATGCATCAGAGTTAAAATTTGAACTCAGATCCCTGACTGCAAACTTGGTGCTCTTTCCACTGTACTGTGTTGCCTTATTATTATCCCCATTTTTGTTTTATTTTATTTTATTTTTTTAGGCAGTTGGGGTTAAGTGACTTGCCCAGGGTCGCACAGCTAGTAAGCGTCAAGTGTTTGGTCTGAGGCTGGATTTGAACTCAGGTTCCTGACTTCAGGGCCGGTTCTCTATCCATTGCACCACCTAGTTGCCCCTTATCCCCATTTTTGAAGAGGAAGAAATGGAGTTTCAGAGAGATTAACTGTTACCCAAAGTCCTATAGCTAGAAAGGGGCAGAGCTGGGACTCTGAACCCAGATCTTTCCATTCTATGTCTGGGTATCTTTCCTTTACCTAGTAGAGGAAATTGAAGTTAAAAAAAAAACAACAACAAACCATATAGTTTGAGCCATTAGACCTTTGTCTCGGAGTGTTAGAGAGATGTGGCCACAGACTGGGGAGATATGGTATGAGGCTGCCTCCAACTCTGGTATCAACCAAAGCAGTTGCTTTTCTTGTCTCTTTAAAAAGGCTGTGAATACCACATGTCACTTGGTCACATCAGTGATTCCCCACATTTTCATTGTTCAAGGCACTCCTACACATGTTCTAATTCTGTGGCACCCCTAAATGGTACAGGGAGCTGGGGAAGAGAATTTTTTTAGGGGGAGGAGAGAGGGAAGCCTTTTCTTTTCTCTTTTGCTCTCATTGTTTTTTCTTTCATTGTTCTGACTTCTCTGAAGTCATTCTCCCTTCCTCCTTCCCCATCTATCCATTCAATTTCTCCCCATACTTTCCAGAGACTTCTCCATCCTATGCGGCTTCTTGCTGGGGGAGAATCCCCTCATACCATAGATAACTACAGTGACCTTAACCTAGAAGAAGAGGGAGGGGTATGGTAGAGAATTTTGATCATTGCCTCAAATTTCAAAATTGTCCTCTAATCTTCTAAGAGAGATCTTGGGTAACTGGCAAACAGACTGGCCTTCGGAAGTTGAGTAGTGAGCCCCAAACCATGGGCTCATGCTACCTCACCCACATAAGTAGGCCTTGGTTGTGGAAGCCTGAACTTAGAAATATTTGGTCTCTGAGATCTGGAGATTTAGGACATGACCTAAACTTTGTTTTTCGTATGAGGAAGGAAGGAAATTTAGACATGTGCATACCTGGGTGCTCTTGACTGACTAAGGAATAAACATATGCCCATCACAGAGGCCAAAGCTGTCCCTCTGTCTCCTAGGAGTTGTCCGATATCAAAGCTTCCCCCCTCCCAAATTCCTCCCCTTCCCTTCTTTTTATTTATCATCATCCTCATCATGATTTACGTGCTTATTTTTAAAAAGCCAGTAGTTACTTTTAATCTACAAAATGTCTGTGCTTTAGCCAGGACACCAATGACAGAGCCGGTTTTTCTATCCCTCCCTAGGATCTGAGCTCTTAACTGTCTTGCATTTAGAAACCACGAGGATAATGAGCAGATGTTTTTCTAATAATGAGAAGATGTGCAGACGCTGACACATGAGCATAGTTTCCAATCTTTAAGTTAATTAGCAAGCGAGCCCAGATAAATAAAGCTTTCCATTTCCTTTTCTGAAGTTTAGAGTATCTGATCTGGAGGCCCTCTCCTCCTTTCTCTCTTTCCTTCTCTCCTCCTTCTTGCCCTCCCTCCTCCTTCCTCTTTCCTCTTTAATCCCTCTTCCAAATTGACTATTCGGTCTGTAGACTGTCTTGACCCTTAATATTCTTTCTTCCCAGAGTTTCCTCCTCTCCCCTCCCCCTCCCTTTCCCCTTCTCCATTTCAGAATTTGAGGGAGGGGCAGTATTTAAATTTTTAAGTGTCAGCTAATTTGTTTATCCAGAACTGGTTCATAAACAGCTTACCACATCTGTCCTTCAAAGCGCTGGATCCCCTGATATGATTTAACACGCAGATCTTCAAAATAATAACAACAAAAAACTAACACAATTACTTTCATGTTGATCATGCAGTTTGGAGGTTATCTACCTCAAGTAATTACCCTCAGGTAATTCTCTTTCCCAGTCCTCTTGGCCATCATCCATCTTGTTGCTCCATACTGGCCTCTTCCAGAAGTGGGGCAGAAGAGAAAGGGTTAGAAAACTCAATTTTGCAATTTGTTAGTTACTCTTTTGAAAATCTTTATGAATGGAATTGGATAATGTGTATCTGAGGTCTGGTCCTGAAGGAAAGAAAGATAGCCCAGCAAATTATCTCTTAATTCTTCCCAGCCCTACCATCCTGGGTTTTTCTGCATAAGATGCAAACTTTGTTCTTCATTTCAGAACAAGGGTTTAACAAATTTGGTCCCTGGGCTGATGGTATGTTTACTGAACATCAGTGCCTGTTGCTAGCTGTACATTGAAACCAGAGACATGTGTTTTTAATAGACTTGTGAGTTTTATTTCTTGGTAAAAATAACAACACTCATACATACTATCTAGGGAAAAATGAGAAGGGATGTTTCAGGGGAGCTATTTAACTCCTGTCCCCATGTGTCTGTTGTGGGAAACAATCTGTGTTGCAGAGGGACTGGGACAGAATGACCCATGGCCTTATAGTTTTAATATTCCTAACTTGTTCACGTGTGATCTGTGGAAAAAAAGGCTGCTGGCCACCAAATGGTTTCTTAGCCTCACTCATACACATGAATAGTAGTATCAGCATCAATATTAGCATCTCAGAATAAGAAGGACAATAATATTTTTGTTTATATACAGGAAAACCTTTGTCCTATTTGGGAAGAAAGTTGGGTGCAATGAGTGGCAGAGGCAGCATGGTGTCATAGAGTACTAGTTTTGGAGAAAGGATACTGGGTTCAAATCTTGTCTCAGAAACCTACTAAGTGTATAACTCTGGGCAAGTCATTTAACTTCTTTGGGCCTCAGTTTCCTCATATGTAATACTAAGGCATTGGACTAGAGATGACATCTGAGGTAACCTTATTGCTAGAAGTTTAGGATCCTAGAAGTGAAAAGTCAAAGGATCCCAGAAGAGTTAGAAGAGATCTCAGATTCAAGCTGGTCTACCTCATGCCTGAACAAGATCTGTCACCCCACCCCCACATTCTACCCATCAAAGAGTACCTTCCTCCTTTTCTTGAAATCCTTTAGAGTCTTCCCCCAGCCTGCCAACGCTGTCTCCTTTTGAATGTCGTTGCTAAGAATTTTTTCTTTATAACATGCCTAAATTTGCCTCTTTGCAACTTCCATTCTTTGCTTCTAAATTCTGTTCTGAGACCAAGCAGATGCTTTAAAAAAAATCATTTCTTTTTTTTTCCGGTAAGTATATCTTCTGTTGACTCAGATAAGGAAAAAGAAGAACCTTGCTTTACTGTTTGGACCTTTGGATGGACCTGGGCAAGTAGATAAGAGTAAAATGCTATCATTTGTAAAAGCTGATGCTAAAAGGGGGCCTGTAACAGACTTTTTCCCTTTTCTATCTGAAGCAACTGAATTATGTTGCTTGTTTGCAGGGTTTTGTGGGGTTTTTTGGGGGGCAATTATGCTTTACATAATGGAGGTTTTTTCAATTAATTATTTTTTTCAGTTAGCAAAAAATCTTTTTCCCTCTCTCTCCTGCTTCCACCTGTCTTTGCCATTGGGAAAAAAAAAAGAAAAAACCACAGAACCCTTGAAATAATTTTGCATAGCTAAGCAAAAAAAATTATTGCAATGGCAATGTCTAAAGATGATTTATATCTCACTCTGCACCCTGAATCCATTACCTCTCAGTCAAGAGATTAGTAGCATGCTTCATCATCAGTCTTCTAGATAATGGCTGGTCATTGCATTGATTAGAATTCTTTTTTGAAGGTGTTTATCTTTACAATGTTGTTTTATTGTGTGACTTGCTTTCCTGGTTCTGCATACTTCATGCTACATCAGTTCATACAACTCTTTCCAGGTTTCTCTCAAACCATTGCCTTCATCATTTCTTACAGTACAACTGTATCCATTACATTCATATACCATAATTTATTCATCCATTCCCCAACTGGTGATCACTCCCTCAGTTTCTAGTTCTTTGGCACTATAAAAGGAGTTCCTGTAAAGAAATATTTTTATAACTTTTTTTCCCTTTCCTTGCTTTGACAAAGAAGTTTTTGCAAAGTTTTGTAGGCTCATGAGAAGCAACATGGAGGACTCGCCTACAAGCCAGGAGAATCTGGGTTAACAGTCTACCTCTGACGTGCTGACTATGACCTTGGGCAAGTCTCTTAAACTCTGAGTACTCTTGATAACTCTCTAATACTGTAAGTCATAGAGAAGATATGTTCTTTGAAGGAATTTTTTCACTAAGAATTCATAAGAATCTGAATCATAAGATTCAGATTGAGAAGGAAACTTAGATAACATTTGAGATCACCTTAGATATTATTCCTTGGAAGTGACAAAAGATTTGAACGCAAGTCTCCTGGTGAACTACTAAGTACAGTGAAGCATTCTTTTATAAAAGGGAATACTTCCTTCCTGATTCACGTCTCTCGAAAAAACCTTTATAGAAAGGAGATGACCAGAAGGGGAGATGAGAAACATTTTTCATGTTCATTTCACTTGGATAAGTATTAAGCCATTGTATGTCATTCAATTATGTCCAACTCTTCAGGACCCCATGGGGTTTTCTTGGCAAAGATACTGGAGTGCTTTGCCATTTCCTTCTCAAGTGGATCCTTTTGTCAGGCAATCAGAGGTTAAGTGACTTGCCCAGGGTCACACAGCTAGGAAGTATCTGAGGCTGGATTTGAAGTAAGATCTTCCTGATTCTAGGCCCAGCACTCTACCCATTGAGCCACCAGCTGCCTCAAGCCATTGTATACCCCTCCTTTATACAAAGGGGAGCTGGGGTATCAGGTGGTACAGAAGAAATAGCCACTGAGCTTGAGCTCAAGGAATTTATACTCGTATAAACTGGAGAGACAAGCTACCAGAAAGAGTCTTGGAGAGCGATCCTTGTATTGATAGTATATAATTAAGTGCCCAGATGCATGTTACAGGAAATGCAAGAACTGCCTTTGTTTCCTCAACACCCACTACAATAACTGGTACACGGTAGGTGTTTAATAAGTGTTTACTGAGTTGAATAAATGAAGATAACATCTATGTGTATTTTTAATTACCAAAGGTCAAGAAGAAGAGCTATCAGTTTGTGCTGTCCGGGCCTGAGAAAACTTTGAGGAAGAGGTGGGCCTTCAAAGGGAGGACTGAAAGAAAGGGTGATTAGATCAGGTGGAGAGGAGTGAGGCTGGAATTCTGACCAGTCAGAACTGGAGCTATCAAGGCAGGAAGTTTGAGAGTGTGGGTGTGGGTGTGGGTGTGTTTGGAGGGACCCAGGAGAATGAAGCACTTCTGGGAGGACCTTGAAGAGACCTGCCTGACTGGTTTTGAGGATATTGTACTGGGGAGTAGTGGGTGATGAGTTTGAATAGACATTGGGTTTATTTAAAACAAGGGGCACCCACAATTTACTTAGCAAAATCTTCTTTTCCCCTTGTATATAATGCAAAGGTAATTTTCACCTTGTGAGTCTGAATTATCACCACGTGTATAATTTCAGAGCTAGGAGTGATGTTAAAAGTCATTTAGACCAGCTCCCTGATTCTAAGTCTCAATTACAGAGCTTTTACTATGGCATTTATATCGGACTGTAAAAATTCTTGGCTTTTCCTTGCCTACCTCCTTGCTCTCTTCTGTCTATAGAGATGACCTATTCCAGTTGAGAAGCTAAAAATGCAGGCATGGCAAGGGGGTGGAGTGAGGACAAACTCAGTTCACTGAGCCACATTGTCTATCCTACACTTATGGGATCTGGCCTTAACCATCAGACTGCTTATGGGAAATAAAGAAACCTTCTGGGTGTGCCACGTGGCTGAGCACAGTTGAGTTCAGAGCCTGACCTTTATCCCTTTTTTTTGGGACCATTTTCTGGCCATGGAGATTATTCTGTTCCTGGTCATGTACCCTTCAACTCCAGTTGAGGTCTGGGGTGGAGAAATCTTAGTTGAGCTGTATTTGTGGTAAAGAAGGCAAGGATTTTTAAGCAATGGTCCTATATTTGTAAAGTTGTCTGCCAGGTCAATGGTCAAAGGACAATTTTGAGTTCAACTTGAGATCAGAGAAAAAGGTCCTTAGCTCGTAATTCCTTTGCCTTGCATTTGAGGAACTCAGTATGTTTCTCTTTCTAGCCTGAGTTTTTCCAAAGTTGATATTTATGGGCCTCTAAAATGGAGGTCAAATGAGTAGTGTGTGGTTGTGTGTGTGCGTGTATTTGAAACAAAATAATAAAGGATGCTTGAAAGTTTTTCAAGTAGCTAAAGAGATAGCTGGACTAATTCTGTTCCATCTTTTAAGAATCATGAACTTTTGGAGAGGTCCTTCTGGAAAAACATGTTTGTGTGTGTGTGTGTGTGTGTGTGTGTGTGTGTGTGTGTGTGTGTGTGTTTTAAAAGAGTTATTAGTGATTGGAGCAAAGAAGTTTTCAATGCAAGATAACTTTTTGACTCGGCTGCTGTGAAAGCTAGTTAAGTGGATACAATTTCTTTCTTCTTTTTTAAAAATTTTCTGAGGAAGTTGTTGCCTGCTATAGGGACTAAGGTGTAGGAGTGATTGTTCTCTCTCGTAGAGTCCTGAATTAAGAACTTGTAGAATGTGTCCCTTCGGTGGATATCTGGAGGAAATCAAGAATGCATAGGAAAAGCGTAAACTCAGATCCCAAATATTCATTTATAACCATAAATACATATATATAAATCAATTAGCAAAGTTATCCAGTGCAATAAATTCTAAACTGTTCTTTCTAAAGGTACTCAGTAAAATGAGAAAATTTACAATCACCGAGGTACACTACCTCCCTAAACTCTCCGCAGCCAGGACAGTCACTGGGACAGAGATAACTGCCTTTCCTTCTTTGCCTCTTGTGTTTAGCCCCAAGCCATCCTGTTTTCAGGCTTCATGGGATCTGACTATCCATCTTCTCTGAGACTAGAACCAAAGAAGATCTTGTTGGCTATTCCCAGGGATGAATCAGCCAACCACATTTGATGAGTTTCTTTTCTTTCCTTTTTTTTTTGTGTAATTTTTAAATTCATTTGAAACTTAAGAACAAAATGAGAAAAGAAAAAGCATTTCCATGTACACAGCAGAACATGACAGGATTCAGAAAACAATAAATTTCTCTTTCAAGAAAACTTATGTAATGAATACTACACATTGTTTTCAAAGCTACTGAGCATTCTTTGCTTCCTTTCTAGGTTTTCTTTTGTTCTCTGTTGTGTACTTTTTTTTTGTTCTTTGTTTTGTTTTGTTTTTGGCAAGGCAATTAGGGTTAAGTGACTTGCCCAGGGTCACACATCTAGTAAATATCAAGGGTCAGGTGTCTAGTCTGAGACTGGATTTGAACTCAGGTTCTCCTGACTCCAGGGCTGGTGCTCTATCCACTGCGCCACCTAACTGCCCCTGTTGTGTACTTTTTACTTTATTTGATGAGTTTCTTGTGGGGAGAGTTACACATGCTTACTAAGTTGAGAGGCTTACTGCTATCCTTGTGTGCTGTGATGGGGCCAGGAGGCCTGCAACGATCACGGAAGTCGTAAGATCATAGATTTGGCACTGGGAGGGACCTCAGAGACCACCTACTCCAACCCCACCATTTTACAACTAAGGAAACTGAGGCTCTAGAAGCCCAAGGTGACATATGGCAGTAAGGAACAGAGGACAGGTAATAGAATTTGTACCTAGGTCCTCAGACTCCAGAGCTAGCATTCTATCTACAATAAAAGGGGCTTCTGGCCCTTAGGTGTGGTAAGCTTTTGATTGTGCCTGGGAAGATAGCCATTAGGATTTTAGTCTTGTAATCTGTGAGTGGGGAAGAGGGTGTTAATAGTATGTCTTTGGGAGTTTGGGTGAGCCTTTATAGAAAGAAGATGACTAAAAGGGGAAATTAGAAATCTTTAATGGGGGGTGGAGGAGTGAGGATGCCCCTATGGCAACATTTTGCTAAGGGACTGAGTTCCCTGTTGGGTTCCCTCCCATCTGTGACTTTCCCCTTAATTCCACATACTAATTCCAGCCTCCTGATTCTCTGTTGGGACAGGGAAAAGCCCGGGGAGATCAGGGTAGGGGTGGGGAAATCAGCCACACAAAGCAGTGTAAGTCTTGGACTTTATACCTACCCGGGGCACAGCCCTGGCTATGGTTCTTTCAGAAATCTTATGGTGGTTAAAGGTGCTTGGCATGAGGCAAAATATCTTAGGATTAGCATAGGGAGGCTATGTGGCATGCCCGGAAGAACATTGAGCTGGGGATGAGGAAATCTGAGTTTAGTTCTACCCCTGAACAGTTTGTATGAATTTAGGAAGGAAGTAAATAAGCACTTAGTAAATGCCTGCTGTGTTTCAGGCACTGTGGCACTGTGCTAATAAACACTTTTACCAATATTATCTCATTTGAGCCGTACAACAACCCTGTGAGGTAGGGGCTATTATTTTACCATTGAGGAAACTGAGGCAAACAGAATTTGAATGACTTGCACAGGGTCATACATCTAGTATGTCTGAGTTAGTGTCATAATTACATGTTACAGTTAGTGTCTGAGGTCAGATTTGAAGTCAGGTCTTCTTGACTCCAGACTCAGGGCTTTATCCATTGTATCACCTACCTACTTTAAGGCAAATCTCGACCTGATCTGCATATTCTGATATAACCTGGGGGCCTCAAGTTTTGCCTGCATGTAGGGACAAGGTGAGAAGGCTGAGCAGCCTCTGTGTACCAATCCAGTTCCATCTGTAAAATGGGGGGCTCATAGGATTCATGTCTTAGAGTCAGACGGGACCTTAGAGATCATCTCACCCTACCCTCTCATTTTACAGATGAGGAAACTGAGTCAGGAGAGAGTTGAAATATCTTGCCTAAGGTCATGGAACCAGGATTTTGAATCCAGGTTCTCTGAATCTTTAAGGCTTCTTCTGGATCCGACAGTCTGTGATTTCTTTGTCCAGAGCCATTGCTATCTTTGTAATTTTCCAGCTTCCCGTAGGATGACAGCGGAGACAAGGCAAACTTGATGAGCAGCAGGACTGGCTGGGTGGACTTCTTGCTAATCAGAGGCAACAAGTTCTCTATTCATAAGCCTGAGTCCTGGATACATAAGCCCTGTAACAGCTAATTCAAGGAACTTAGTCTCTGAGGGAGAAAACAAAACCATGCCCATTGTATTTTTTTTCCTTTTAAAACCGGGCACTACTTGGAACTGTTGTGAATTGTGATGTCAGTGATTAACTTTTGGTTCTTAAGAAACTGCACCTGCCCATTTAAAACAAAAAGCAATGTTAATTTCCAAATATTTGTGCAGTGCCTTTCAGTCATGAAAAATTTTACATTTTCTGATTTCATCCTCATAGCAGGTGGGCAATGCAGGATTATTATGAGAAGGAGTATGGTGTAAAGGAAAAAATGTTGGACCAGAGTTTGAGGCCCAGCTCTGATATTTACTCACTTAAATCAGTCACTTGGCCCATTTGTGCCTCAGTTTCCAAATCTGTAAAATGGGGCTATAATGTTACTTATACTGTCTACTTCACAGAATTGTTCTAAGGAAAATACTTGGTAAAACACTGTATAAATATAAACTGTTACTACCATGTATAACGTAAAGGTGACAAAACTGAGGCTCAGAAAGGTAATTTACCCCAAATCACATAGCTAGTGTGCAGCTTGGGCAGCTGGGTGGTGCAGTGGATGCAGAGCCAGGCCTGGAGTCAGGTAGACTCATCTTCCTGAGTTCCAATCTAGCCTTAGAAACTGTGTGACTCTGGGTGAGTCACTTCACCCTGTTTGCCTCAGTTTCCTCATCTGTCAAATGAGCTGGAGAAGGAAATGGCGAACCACTCCAGTATCTCTGCCAAGAAAACCCCAAATGGGGTCACGAAGAGTCAGATACAACGGAAAAACTACTGAACAATGAGAATGTGGCGAGCTAGTCCTTGAACCTGGGGTTTTTTGCCTCCCAGCTCTAGGACTTTTTTCTACTATACCGTGTCACCTATTTTGCTATAGTAGAAGGGCGAGGAAAATGTCTGCTCTAGCAATGTTTTCCAGGACTTCCCAGCTTGGAAAGAATGATACCTTCAAGCCCCTATTCTGGCTTCAGTGTTCTGTCTGACCATGCCATGGTGAAGTGGCATCTCACAGGGAGTCTGCAGTGAGTCCTGTCCAGTGAGGCACTCGTGAGCACTGCTGAACTAAGTCTAGTTGGCAGAACGATGCGGGTGGCAAGCAGGTTTTGAAGCCATTCAGTTTTGATTCACTACGTGTGACCGAACACCTCAAGAGTTAATTATGTTTAGAGGCCAGGTGTTGTAGAAGGCTGAGTCAGCCTTGCCACCCCCTGTGTAATCAAGCCCCTGGGCTCTTCTGGATGGATGTGGTAAACACCCACAGCTCTTTGCCAGAGCCAAGAGGGAACACTGGTTCTGTAATCAGGCTACTTCCAGCCTCTAGAATTCCTGGCCTGGACCAGTCTTGCCCCATTCTCTGGCCTCACCCACTCCCTGGCCTCTCCTCACACCTGGGACTGAGTTGGCTCCAGAGACCTTGCCAGTGTTTGGTGTGGTATCACACCAGCTGGGCAGTCACAACTAACATACACACACACACACACACACACACACACTCTCTCTCTCTCTCTCTCTCTCTCTCTCTCTCTCTCTCTCTCCCCCCCTCCATCTGTCTGTCTATTAAATAGTATTTCCCCCCCCCACTTACATGTCAAGATAATTTTTAGCATTCATTTTAACAAGGTTTTGAGTTCCAAATTTTTCTTCCTCCCTCCCTCCCCTCCCCTCTTCCTAAAATGGTGGCAATTTGATAGAGGTTATTCATGTGTTATCATGTAAAACGTATTTCCATATTAGTCACAGTTGTGAAAGAAGAAACAGATCAAAAGAGGAAAAATCCATGAAAAAGAATAAAATAAGTGAAAAGAAAATATGCTTTGTTCTGCGTTCAGAGTCCATCAGTTCTTTATCTGAATGTGGATAGCATTTTCCTTCGTGAGTCCTTTGTACTTGTCTTGGATCATTGTGTTGCTGAGAAGAGATGAGTCATTCACAGTTGATCATCACAGGATGTTGCTGATACAGTGTCACATCTATTTATTATCCCATTTGTAGTATCATAAAATGTAGAGCTGAAAAGACCTTCAGGTTCAACTCCCTCCATTATATGGTGCCTCTTCTCTGAACAGACTGTGCATGTAATGCTGTGTATTATAGCTATTGTTGATTTTGTCCTACCCTTCTATAAGACTGTAATCTCCAAGAAGGCTGTTGTTCAGTTGTTTTCAGATTCTTTGTGTCCCCATTTTGGGTTTCCTTGGCAAAGATACCAGAGTGGTTTGCTATTTCCTTCTCCAGCTCATTTGACAGATGAGGAAACTGAGGCACACAGGGTTATGTGACTTGCCCAGGATCATATAGCTAGTAAGTGTCTGAGGCCAGATTTGAACTCAAGAAGATGAGTCTTCTTGTTCTTTTTATTTGGGGGGCGGTGTGTAAGGCAGTTGGGGCTAAGTGACTTGCCCAGTGTCACACAGCTCGTAGGTGTCAAGTGTCTGAGGCCGCATTTGAACTCAGGTCCTCCTGACTCCAAGGCTGGAGCTCTATCCACTGCACCTAACTGCCCTGAACTGTATTATTTCTTTTCTAACACTTAGCACAGAACTCTGCACAAGGTATGGGCTTCATGAATACTTCTTGAATGAATGAATGTATGACTCCTATCAAACCTCCAAACACACCTGCCTGATGTGGACCTGGGTGGTTGTCCAGTGTGACACCTGAACTCTTGATCACCTGCCTCTCTCTACTAGTTAGGCTGGTACGGTTCAACAAAAAGAGATTTGTTTTTTTTTTTTCCTCTCTGCCTTCCCTGCAATAAGCGTGTTGCTGAAATGATTGCTGTGTACAGTTCTTTGGATCTGACCTTTTTTCTGACCTCTCCCTGACCCTTGTGGTCATGAATCAGTTTACAACTTCAAAAATGGCCTTAGATTGGTCATTGAGAATCAGTCATCATGAAGGGAAAGAGAATGCTGATAGCTTGGGAAGTGGCATGGGAAGCAGGGGAAGCCAAAGGCTCTCTCTGTGAGACTTTGGACAAAACCAGGGATGGGGAACCTGCAGCCTCGAGACCATATGTGGCCCACTGCTGGACAAAACATTGGACACCTCTGGGCCAGCTTCTCCACGTTGCAGAGGAGGCTGCCTTCTACCTCATGGTGAGGAGGATTCATGGTGAGTGATGAAGTGGGATGCCCTGGAAGTTTGAGTCCTTGCTTTGCCATGCTCAGGCTGTGCATCTCTGAGCAAGCCTTTTAATCTCTCTGCATCTCAGTTTCCTCATCTGTAAAATGGGGATAATAATTATGCTGCTTTCCTCTAAGCGTGGTCACTGTGATCAATAAGATGGTGTATATAAAGCACCCATCACTATGTAAGTATGAGCTGGTTATATTAATAAGGATAGGGAACTGAACCTGGGCTCCTTGGGTATCAGGAACTCCTTGTTAAGGAATTCCCTCTACTCATACAAGTTGGCATCTTTTCTGCAACTTAAGCCTCCAGCATTGAAAGGTTAAGGGACTTGCCAGGGTCACAAAGCCTGTCTGTGCCAAGAGAAGAACTCAAGCTCAATCTTCCTGGCTCTGAGGCCCACTCTCTATCCACTATGCAATGCTTCCTCTTAGGCCATTAATGCCTCTCATTAATATTAATATCAATGTTTATCTCAGATGCTTAGAGCTCTTTACAGGGGATGTAGACTTTCAATCTTGACAGTGAGGTTTAGGCCAAATTCAAAGGTGGAGCTATAATTAAACTCACCTTCTGTGGGTCACTTTATTGCTATGTTTAGGTTAATGTATGTGGGCAGGTCAACTTTTGCAGAAGTTTGAGGCTAAAAGGGGTGCACATCTTCTCTCTGGTTTTTTGACAAGCACAAAATAACCTTTATGGAAACTGGAAGGGGAGGTGACAGGGCAGAGGGAGAACAAACTCCATTTTAATATCACTAACATTGTTTCCCCAATTTGTCAGTGACCTGTGATTTAATTGGTGTGGGAACTCCTTCCACCTGGAAGCTGACCCAGGCTTAGACTCAGTGACTTACCCATGGTCACTCATCTAAGAAGTATCAGAGGTAGGATTTGAACCTAGTCCTGAATCCAGTCCAGTAATTCTATCCACTATGCTGCCTTCCTATACTTTATTGTTGGGTAGCCTTTGGGGCATCTGCTTCTCTTTCTGTCCTGTTTCCCCTTCAGAAATCTTTATAACCATTTCTGTTAGATGGGCTTTTTCTTTCCCTGAAGATAAATACACTTGAGATGAACACCTTCAGTGGTTTGACTTCTTTAATAGCAGTGTGACCCTGAGCAAGTCACTTAACTTTGTTTGCCTCAGTTTCCCCATCTGTAACGATGAACTGGAGAAGGAAATGGCAATGCAGTCCAGTATTTTTGCTGAGAAAACCCCAAATGGGGTCATGGAGAGTCAGACATGATTGAAACGACTGAACAATAACAAAAATGGTCTTCAAGGTCCTTCAGAGTTCTTTCTAGTTCAGTGATTTTGTGTTTTGCCAGAACACTCCACAATTCACAGTAATCCAAATGACCAGAATGGTGTTTTTTTGCAGCTCAAATGGTGATAGATGTTTAGTGTAAAGTCTACAAAGTCCTGTTAAGGTCCTGAAAATGCCACCAGAGACTCATGAAAGAACACTGATTATTTTCTGTCTTATTTTACTTTTTAAGTGGATTTTATTGTATCATTCTTTGAACATTGGTCATCTGAGTATGGTATATCTGGAAAAACTCAGTTAACTGGATAACTAATTAATCAGAACATCCCTAATCATTGACTATTCTGGATAACTAGGAGTCTGTCTTTCTGCTTGGTAGGTCAGAAGGCAACAGGGCATAGTGAAGAGCTCAGTGGATTGAGAGTCAGGGACCCTGAACTCAGACCCTAGCTCTGCTACTTATTACCTAGGTGACCTTGAGCAAATTACTTCAACTCCCCAGTGACTCAATTTGTTCATCTGGAAACTGAAGGGTTTGGACTAGATCAGGGGTGGCAAGCATGGTGCTTTGCAACACTCCACAATGCCATTTGAACCACATTAAAATGTAACTGGAAAATATTTAACCAAATAAATAGAAATACAATAGAAGTTAGAAAATGGTAATATGTTGTTTCCTAAGTCAACATGCATCCTGCAGAGTTCCTTATGTGCAGTTTAGGGGACTCTGTCTCTATCTGAGTTTGACATCAGTGGACTAAATGATCTGTCTGGCAGGCTCTTTCCAGTTCTAAATCCCCATGATCTTATTTTAAAACAGGAATTACAGAAGGGTAAATCCAAGGCTGCTCCTCTCATCTCCATCGTTTCCTTGAGTTGTGTGACTTTAGGTAAATCACTCCTGAGGGTAATAAACGTTGGCTTTAATTAATTAGCTTTTGTGTGTCCAGCCCTGTGCAAAGTGGTATGAGGAGGTTTGAAATAAGTCCCTTCCTCTTTCTTTGACCACTATGCTTGTGCACGTGCATGCACACACACACACACACACACACACACACACACACACACACACACACACGTTTTTCTGTAACCATGCTCCCATCTGTATGTGGAGTGTCCCCTTTCTCTCCAAGTGCAGTCTTGCTCTCTCTACCCAGATTCAACTCTGGGCTGTAAATCAGACATCATAGTCCCTGTCCTCTACCAGATATTGTGGTAATTAACCAGTTAATCTTCATAAAGTGCCTTAAACTGCTTGCAAGAAAAGGGCTATTAATGAATGGTTATTGAATACTTACTCACATTAATAATATTAGGTTAGGGTTTATAGGGCCCTATGTTTCCCTAAAGAGTTCAGGGTAGTGATTCCCTCCTACCCTTAAATCGTCTCCCATTTATTTCCGGCCACAGAAAGGAAAAGGTTCTTTTAATCGCTATTTTAAGTTTCTAGAAGCAGAGGAAGTATGCCAGGGCACTGAGCAGAACCTCTGTGGAGAATTTCCAGGGTGACATGAACAAGAGGAATACAGAATACCAAAGTAGGAAAGGGTTTACCACCTATCCTGGTGGAGGGAGTGCCTCCCCCCCCCACCCCAGAATGAGATAATAAATCCCCTGTATTTATGTCACAGTCATTTCTGAATATGTTCTCCACCCCTCCCCATACACTGAGCTCTCATTTGTAACAAAGAAAAACAATTAAGCCAAGCCAGCAGCTGACACTTGGACCACGTCTGACAGTAGGTGCATCATTCCACCCCTGTAGGCCCTCACTTTTCTCCTGAAGGGAAGTGGGTGCGACTCATCATTTGTTCTTCAGCACTAATGTGGTTATTACAATCACTCAGAATTCAGCTTCCCTTTAGTGGTCTCATGGAGGTTACTCGAGTATATTACTCCACTCCCTATTACTTCACAGAAGTCTTAACATCTTTCTCTGAAATTTCTCATAGTTGTTATTCCTTATGGTGCAAGGATGATGTATTACATTCACATACTACAATTTGTTTAGCCATTCTCCAGCAAACTATTTTTGGAGAAAGAGGAAGGAAGTGCAGATAAGTCAGGTGACTTGCTCCAAATCACAATTTTTGGCAGAATTTTCGGTGGAAACTCCTGGATGCCAGTAGCTTTAGACTACTACTACTACTGCTACTACTACTACTACTACTACTACTACTACTACTACTACTACTACTACTACTACTACTACTACTACTTCTTCTTCTTCTTCCTCTTCTTCCTCTTCCTCCTCCTTCCTCCTCCTCCACTTCCTCCTCCTCTTCCTTTTCCTCTTCTTCTCCTTCTTCCTCTTCCTCTCTCTCTCCTCCTCCTCCACAGGTTTAAAGCAGGTGGGTGGTAGAGAGTGGGGAGCAGAGATTCCAATTCCTTTTTGACTACTTCACAAAATTCCAACCCACTGGGTAATTCAGTACAGCTGGCTACCATTCACTTTTCACGGCATCCAGTAACAGGAATAGCAAGGATATGGGCCCAACATTGCCAAAGACTTGGCCACCCAGAGCTTAGCTTAACCACCCACAATTCTTCAACATTTCAAATGCTCTGTAATCTCCAGGAAGCTGAATGATCCAGATAAAGTATACAATAAGGGGTTTCTGTGAGACCTAGACACAGTTATGAGGTAGACAGAAATTTTCTTTGATCCAGTCATGACCCTTCTTCATCCTTTCTTCTGTCTTCAGCACTTTCCACCAGTGCCCACTTGTGCTTTTTTTGGTTCCTCTAGTCCTCTTGAAACTCCATATGAAAAGTTCATTCACATCATTGTATTAGGGATTTGTTGTTACCTCTCCCAGGGCTATTTGTCCTTTTAGGACCACAGGGAAAGAGAAATGCTTAGTATAAGGGAATGGTGACATTTTAGGCATGGAGGAAGGATGCCATCTCTCAGATCATGTTGCAGATCCCATTCTAGCTGTGTTTCAGTTTCTTCATCTGTAAAACTAGAAAGCTGGATTCAGTGACCTCTAACATCTTGTCCAGCTCTAAATCTATGGTCCTATGGTCCTATGAATATGGGCACAATGTTATTGTTATATTGTGGTCATCAATGGTGTGTATGTGAGAGAGAGAGAGAGAGAGAGAGAGAGAAAGAGAGAGACAGAGAAGAGAGAGAGTCAAAGAGAGAGACAAAGACAGAATAATAATTAGTGATACAACTGTGTAGAAGAGGGGTGCGGCACTTGCAGCCTTGAGGCCACACGGGGTTCTCCACCCCTGGTGTAGAAACATAGATTGCTAGCTAATGTGTTGGTGAGAGTGTATTTGGGTGCCAACCCTGGTCAACTTGATGGGGTCTCTAGGGTGTGGAGCCCCAGAGTGTTTGAATTGCTGATTTTAAAACCTCAGCTAGGGAACATGAAAAGAGTGAGAATTAAAGCAGCAGGCACAGGCAGGAGCCCCTAACCTGCATTCAGTTGCTGAGATTGACCCATGCTGGGTCTCACTGCTGATTCTTAGGCTAGGGACAAGGATGACAAGCTCGGGCAATTATAAGCTCTTTGACTGGCCCAATTCTGAGCCCCTAGTAGTCCCAGGGGAAGAAGAGAGCACCTGAGGTTGGAGATGAAGGGATGGGTCTAAGGAAAGAGGAGGGTGAAGGAATAAATTAACCCAGCAATGGCTTGCAGATGTTTGAGTCCAAGTCATTACTCTGCCTCTGGATCATGCCTTATGCTTTCCAACTTCCAAGGTGACTTTGCTTACTTCCTTTGTTGTTGTTGTGGTTTTTCAGTTGTGTTTGATTGTTAGTGACCTCATGGATCATAGCATGCCAGTATTGGCCATGGGGTTTTCTTGGCAGAGATACTGGAGTGGCTTGCCATTTTCTTCTCCAGTGGATTAAGGCAAATAGAGGTTAAGTGACTTGCTCAGGGTCACACAGTTAGCAAGTGTCTGAGGCTGGATTTGAACTCAGGTCTTTCTGACTCCAGGTCCATAGCTCTATCCACTGAGCCACCTAGCTGCCTCCTTTACTAGGTTCTAATGCCCTTCCCTTCATATTTGCTAGTTGAAATCCTCCCCATTCTTCAAAGAGCAGCTTGCATCACTTCCTTCATGAAAGTGTACCTAATCCATCCTCTTTCCTCCTAGCCAGAACTACTTTCCTCCTTCTTCAAACCCCTGTAGCATTTACAGAAATAGGTTCCATCCCATGCACCTATATAGGTTAACTCAAAAATCTTCGAGCAGTTTTAAGCTATTAAAGCTTAAAACTGCCCTAAGATTTTTGGGACGCCCTATATGTTAGCAGATGGAGCAATATAATTAGGATTTCTTTTGCTTTCAATTTCCCATACTGGGCTGAAGAAGCACAAACTGGGTTGGTTTGTAGTTGGGGAGGTGGGGAGGAAAAAAACAATTATGTGTGTATATATACATATATGTATATAATACACACACATACACACTTGTGCACACACAGACATATATACATACATATACATGGAGATATGTACATACAACCACACACCACATGCACACAACCCTGGCCTGGAGAATGGAATGCAATGGCCTATTTGGAATGGTCTTGCTCTGATTAGTCCAGAAATTCAGTGAGGAGGGACTCATGGTAAATCTGAGTTGGGAAAAAGAAAAAAGGTTGCAGAGATTAATCTTTTATGTGGCTGAGTTCTTAATCTAGGCATAGACCTTCCCTTTCCAGACAGTAAACATGTCATGCCTGCCAGATTAGACAAATGGGAAAATAGAAACAGAATGTGTATTGAAAACCTGTGTTGCAAAAAGTGAAGCCAGATTGGGATTTAGCATGTAGACTGACTAGTCTACACGGTGGAGGAAGCCAGATGGTGTTATGCTATGTGGCATTCATATGCTAGGCCAGTGTGACATTTCTATAGGTTCCTGAAGGTCAGTACTTTATAGACTGGCAATGTTTGGAATGATACTTTCCTGTGTCCCATTCCCTCTGAGTCCTGCTTTCTGCTAATGTGATAATGGGTAACTTTCCCAGGTAGAGGCACATGTACCTTTTCACAGTGATTACATGGAAAAACAAGGCTTTGACTTGGAGGTGAGGCTTGGATACTTTCTCAGTGCCTTAGACACAGGAAAACATAAGATCCTTGAGAACTGTGGTTTTGTCTTTGTGCCTTCTTCTAGGGTACAATGCCTGTCACATATCAGGTGCTTAATAAATATGCTTGTTGAATGAATGAGTGTTCTTTTAGTGGCTGATGGCAGGGTTGGGGGGGGCAATGTTGGGGACTTTTTAGAGGGAAAGGGAAAATCCCTTCAGTGGCTCTCTAATTATTTGCCTTAGTTAATGGCAGTTTATGTCACCTGAGTAGAACTAGTGTGGGTTTCAATTATTACCCCATATAAGATCATTGGGCAGCTAGATAGTGCAGTGGATAGAGGTCTGGGCTGGGAGTCAGGAAGACTCATCTTCCTGAGTTCAAATTTGTCCTGAGACACTTACTAGCTGTGTGACTCCAGACTCTGTTTACCTCAGTTTCCTCATCTGTCAAATGAGCTGGAAAGGAAATGGCAAATCAGTCCCAGCACCTTTGTCAAGAAACTGCCAAATGGGGTCACAAAGAGTTGAACTCAACTGAAAAACAACTGAACAACAAAATAAGATCATGGATCTAGAGCTGCAGAGACCTCAGAGGTCATCTGGTCCAAATCCTTTTACAGATGAAGAAACTGAGGTTTGGGGAGAGTGATGTGACTTTCCCCAAAGTCATGGGGAGTAGTAATGGTTCTCCATCCCCCTATGTGTTAGGATCCCTAAAAACACAAGCTTTGCATGGAAGCCCTTTGATTCAGAGCCAGCGCTCTCCCTGCTGTGGTGAGGTGTGTTCTATCCTCATAGAATCACGAGAGGAACCCCCAGCAGAAAACACTGGCAAAGCCTGGAGCTTCTCTTCAGTGGTAGATTTAAATATAGACTGACATGCAAAACACCAGGGTGACCCACAATTACATCTTCCTACGTGTACTAAGAAAAGTCTCTTGGGTTTGCTCATTTCCAACCCAAATGTGGAGATGTGAGGTTCATTCTTCAGGCTGCCTGGTTATACTCTGTGTAAGAGAGACCAGGTGAACAATGTCTTCTGGGCCAGCACTATAGACGTTACCCTTTAGTCAATGAGCTTGGTGTGACATGCTGGGTGCCTACCTCCAAGGACTCCCCTCCGGGGACTAGAAATCAGGAAAGGAGCCCAGCTAGTGCAATTCAGTTAGGCTGTGGGTCTGATAGTATCTGTCATACTCTAACTCTGGTACACATTGTGTGTTGGCTGTAGAACAGCATGAACTGTGACCTCAAGATGACCCAGATACTGGTGATTTAACCCCTCCCTCCCCCATCCTTGCTGCTTAGAGATTAGCGTTCAGTGGAAAAGCTACTGGATTTGGAGCCACAAGACTGGGTTTGAGTCTGCCACTTACTACCTGTGTGACCTTGGGGTAATCACTAAGGTATTTTGAACCAGAGGTTAGTGGGACATCTGAGGAACACAGCCCCAAGCTGCTTTTACCATTCGATTTTGAACTTCTTGAGGGCAAGGACTATGTTTTGCCTCTTTTTGTATCCCCAGAGCTTGTGGGGGGGGGAGTGTACTTTTTTTTTTTTTTGTCGATTGTGTCCAACTCTTTGAGACCCCATCTGGGATTTTCTTGGCAAAGATACTAGAGTAGTTTTGCCATTCCCTTCTCCAGCTCATTTAACAGATGAGGAAACTGAGGCAAACAGGGTTAAGTGACTTGCCCAGGGTCACATGGCTAGTAGTCAGATTTGAACTCAAGTGCTTAGCCAAGCACATAGTAGGTGCTCAATAAATATTTACTGACTGATTTTTATGCCTTAAGTGACCAGCAAGCTAGTCATTTGTCAAAGGTTTGACCCTGGATTAAATAAGTCTCTAGACCTTCTAATTTCATTGCCTTTTTAAAGGAAAAACTAGCTTCATCTACATGGTAGGGACTTTCCAGTCTGAGAAGAAGTTGCTCCTACTGTAACACTGAAGGAAAGAAATCCTTCCTTGCAGTTGGGTGGGATAGGATGAGTAGAATAGTGTTGGCACATATGTAAATATGCTGACCATCCTTCTGTTAGGATTGTAGAGAAGAATCAATCAGTTCCTGGCTACTAGCAATAAAGGCAATAATATGCCTTTGTGTTTACATTCTGCATCTCTAACTGGCTTGTAAGCCCTTTGAAGACAAAGCCTATGCCTTTGTAATCCTAGGACCTAACTGGGGGCAGCTAGGTGGTGCAGTGGATAGAGCACCGGCCCTGAAGTCAGGAGGACCTGAGTTCAAATCCAGCCTCAGGCCAAACACTTGACACTAGCTGTGTGACCCTGGGCAAGTCACTTAACCCCAATTGCCCCCCCCAAAAAAAAGGAAATTGGGGTTAAGTGACTTGCCTAGGGTCCCTCTCATGTGGTGGTCTTTCTGTATATGTTTGATGTACTTTTCAGGGAGTTTAAGCTGACTCAGGTCTTCTCCTGATGGTTTAGGTTTGATGTTGGAATAAAATGGGATGCCTGTAGATCATTCAACAGTTAGCAAAAAGCCATAGAGGAAAAGAATATTCATTAAGGATATTCACTGAGGATGCTTTGAGTTGATTCAGTCAAGCAGTTACCAATTATGATGTACCTGCCAAGCATCAGAGTGCCTCCTAGTCCTGGTATAGGCTGGATAGTATAGGGGATAGAGGGCTAGCTTTGGAGGAGGGAAGACCTCGGTTCAAGCTTTGCTTCTGACACATATTAGCTGTGTGACCACAGTCAAGTCACCTAACCTTGAGTACTGTCAGACAATTTTTTAACACTAAATTGAATTGCTGATCTACAGCTCAGGGTTTCTCCATACTGGGAGTTTCCTACACTGATGAAATCATGTATTTGGACAAATCAATTAATAACTCTTGTTAATTTCTTTTAAAATATTTTTTCCATTAAATTTTATTTTCAAACAAAGATTAGCCTTTTCTTTCACCTTCTTCCCTCTCCCAATGAAAAAGCCTCTCCCAAAGAGAAAGCAAGAAAAACAAAATACTCTTTATAAATATGTATAGTCAAGCAAACAAAATTTTTTTTATTGGCTATGTCTAAAAAATATGTCTCAATCTGTGTTCTGAGTCCATCACCTCTCTGTCAGAAGATGAGCAGCATATTTCATTATGAGTCCTCAGGAATTATTGGTTGGCCATTATGTCGCTCAAAATCCCCAGGTTTTCTTTCTTTTTTTTCTTTCTTTTAAAAAAAAATTTTTTTTGATCAGCCAAGATCTGCCTTCTCACTCTCTAACCCCTCGCTGCCTCTCTCACTTCCTTGCAAATGAAAACACAAGAAAAACAAAATCCATTACACGTATAAATAGTTAATCCAAACAAATTTCTATATAGGCCATATCCTATTCTGAGCCCTTCACTTCTCTATTAGGAGATGGGTAGCATGTTTCATCATTAGTCCTCTGGAATCTTGTTAAGTTCTTATGCTGATAAGAGTTTAGCATAATTTGTATTTCATCATTTTTCTATAACAAAACTTGTTCATCAATTTCCTAATTTATGGGGGACCCCCTTAGATTCCCATTCTTTGTTACTTCAAAAAGAGCTATAAATATTTTTTCATATCCTTACAATTTGTTTTCCTTAGGACTTTAGGACTGATGTGTCCTTGGAAGCTCTGGATTTTGGCTATGATGTTCCTGGAAGTTTTTATTTTAAGGTTTCTTTTAGGAAGTCACTAGTAGATTCTTTCTATTTCTACTTTTCCCTCTAGTTCTAAGAAATCTATGGTTGCTTTTTATGATTTCTTGAAATATATTGTCTAGGTCTTTGGGGGCAGGGCATGAAGTTCAGATAGTCCAATGATTCTTAATTTTTTTTCTCCTTGATTTATTTTCTAAGTCAGTTATTTTTGCTAAGTATTTCCCTACATTTTCTTCTTCCCCCCCCCACCAGCCTTTTGACTTTGTTTTACTATTTCTTGTTGCTTCATGGAATCATCAACTTCTGTTTGGTCCACTATAATTTTCAGGGAGTTTGTTGCTTAGGCAGGATTTTGTATCTCTTTTACCCAGCTGTTAACTTCCTTTCCAATTCTTCCATAGCTCTCTTTTCTTTTCCATTTTCTTTTCCTCAGGTGCTCTCATTCCATTTATTTAAAAACAACAACAACAACAACAGCAACTCTTGCTTCATGTATTCCATGAATTCTAGTTGAGTTTGTGCCCAGGCTATGTTTTTCTCTGAGGCATTGCTTGTCAATGTTTTGAAGTAATTTTCTTCTTTGGCATTTGTATCTTGAGTGTCCTGTCACCACTATGTAGGGCTCTTTTTTTATTTGCCCGTTCTTCCAGCCTACTCCCTGACTTTGGACTTATGTCAAGCTGGGCTCTGCCACACTTTTGGAGGGAAGGTCTGGACTGGTCCTTTTGCTGCTTTCTTGGGGTATTGAATGTTGTGTTATTCTAGGATCTCAGGGGCAGGCTGGGGACCAGAAACTTTCAGTACTCCCAAAGTGGGTCTGATCCCCCCCTAGTCTGACCCCCACAGGTTCTTGATCTGGGTTTGGATCTGTGGAAAAAGTAGTTTACTACGGAATTGACTCTACTCCTATTAGCCACCTGGAAAGCTGTGTTGGTTCCGAGTGACAGAATTATAGGCTCTCCTTTGGTCTGGGATTCCTACCCTGGTTATTCTTGTGTAGGCTGGTCTAGATACTGGAAGCTTGGGGTCTCAACCATACTCTTGATGGTGCTAACTTCTGCACTTTGGCCTTTTTTTGTACACCGATTAGGATCTCCCTGTCAGGGGATGCTATTCCCCTGTATAGGTCTCCTTCTTAATCTGTCCTAAATTTATGACCCAGGATTGGGTAGCAGGTGACAAAGCTGCCAGATGGCCCCTGTTCTCATTGCATTGACCAAGGATGGGTCTGGTTGTGCCCTAGTTAGGGTCTGGGGTCTCCTCTGGTTCCAGTTTACAGCCTTTCCCTGGGCCCTACAACGTTGACCTGACCCAGCACCCAGTGTCTGTAGATGTTCCTATCGATCTCCCTATGATGACTTGCACTGAAAAATGACTCCTTGTAACCTTTTGTGGATTTCCCCATCAGGATTTGGTCTGATGCATTTTCTAGGAGGAGTTATTACATGGTTTCCTACCACTCTGTCATCTTGGCTCTGTTCCTTCCTTCTCTCCCCCCGCCCCCCCTTAATTTCTAATTTTCGGCACACAGTGACTTTTGGATACACTGGGGTGGATGTGGGGAACTAGTTGATTCTAAATCTTCCATCTCTATCATTGCTGTGCTGGTGCACACCGCTGTCCTTTGATGCACCTCACAGGCTCTTGGCAGCATTGTAAAGGGAGGGTGGTATGTGCTGGAATCTCAGACGAAGAGTCCTTCAATTTAGCTCGGCAACCTCTCTAAGCTGGACAGCTCTCCAAGGCATACTGAAGAGGGTAATTCAGTCAATGAGGCAATAACTGCTCTGAACAACTGTGCCTCCTCCTTTCCATGAGAGCTTTTTGTCTGGTAGAGCCCGAGTGGGTGTTTCCTCACAATGACTGTCTAAACAATAAGTATAAAATGAGGAGCACTTTTCCTTCCTTGGGATAGTTTCTGTGGAATTCTACATACATTTTCTTTCTTCCAAACTAGAGAGGTATGGGGGATGGATGTTGGCAGTAGGAATAAGATGGTTACCTGATGCATTATTTCCCCAAACTATTCAATTAGAGGAAAGTCTGTCAAGTGTTATATATGCTGGGGTGAGGGATAGTTACCACTGTAGATCTGAATGTGGTGTCTGCTGGAAAAAACATGTTTTATTTTGACTCTTCTCTTGTCTCTTGTTGTGTCTTGCAGAAAGAACGGGATGGGGAAGAGTACCTCACATTGAGGCCAAAGCAAATTCTTTTTACTAATATGTGGGTCCAGGGAAAATATTTAATGATTTTTTGTTTGGGAGCTGCATTGATATTTTCCCTTCTTTTGACAAGCGGCTGTTTAACAGTCGTGATCCAGAGCATTTGCATTTCTAGATTTTTCCCACTTGGAAGCTGTCCTGGTGGAAGTGACTTCATCACAAATGGATTTACTGAAGAGGTTTATGATAGTTGCTTTTCTTAGCTGAGGGTGCCTTGAGTTCCTAGTGAGGGGGTGTAACTGCATAGTTAAGAGAATTCACATACGTGTCCACTCCTGTACTCTCTCCTTCCCTCTCTCTTTCTCTCCTACTCTCTCCCTCTTTCTCTCTTTGCCCATTCTCTCTCTTTCCTCCCCTCTCCTCCCCAGGTGATTTTTGGGATCTGTAGTTTCCTTAGGATGACTGGCAGATCATAGAATATTTATACAATCTCTATCATGTTATTGTAATGCATAGAATCATAGAATAGAGTCTATATTGCCCTTTTATTACATATCATTATATGACACATAATTATACAGTATATGCATAGAATGTGTATTCTCTTTATAATTAATTTGTATTATTAAATTTATACTTATGGATTTCTTAACAGAAAGGAAGAGTCATCTGAGATCAACATTGGTCATTATAGTTGGTGTGAATTTTGTTGTCCCTTAGAGTCATTATTATTTACATTACTGTAGTCATTGTATCCATTAATCTTTTCATTCTGTTGTCTTCACCCATAACCATTTGTGTAAGTCTTCTCCTGTTTCTGTGAATTCCTCATAGACATTTACCTCAAAGCACAGTACTAAATATTCCATTCCATTCCATTCACATAGCACAATTTGTTCAGCCTTTTCCGTATTGATGGAGACATCATTTGTTGGAATCATAAAATCAGAATTGGAAGGAACTTTGGCGGTCATCCAGTCCAACCTCCCCATTTTGGGAATTCGTTCTTTACACAGCATGGAGTAGTGGAAAAAAACATTGTATTTGTAGTAGAAACAATTAAACAAGAAGCATTTATTAAGCACCTACTGTGTACTAGGCACTATGCCAGGTGCTGGGGGTATAAAAAAAACCCAATGAAACAGTCCATATGGTCAAGGAGTTTACAATCTTGGTTTGAAATGTGCTCCTGATATTTACTTAGCTGTGTGGTTAAGTGTAACCAATCACTTTACTTCTCACTTATAAAATTGGGATAATGTTATTTATACTACCTATTTCAATAAATTTGGTCAATAGATATTTATTAAGCACTAGCATTGTGCTAAGAGTTGGGAATAGAAATATGAAAAAGAAAGACGGTTCCTGCTCTCAAGGAGCTTACAATCTAATTGTTGTATTGTTGTTGTTTGTCCTTCATTCTTGAAGAGGACTGTGATATCAGGGAGGTGATACCATGACTTACAAGCGAATTGGATTTATGTGAGGGAGGGCCCTGCAGTCACCAGCCTCTCTTGTGCCCTGAGTGATTGAAGCTATTCCCATGCTTTCAGCTAGCTGCCGTACCACTTACCGAGACCTGGGAAAGATCTTCGATTAAAAAGACCAAGGTCTCCCACTGCACCCGAGGCCATCTCCAGTCAATCTGAAGCTATAGGAGGGAAGGGGAAGGTACCTGGTGTGGGGCATGATGGGAAAGTCCAGAGGGGGTACAGCTAGGTAGGAAATGAAGGGTTGTTGTGAGGAAAGCACTTTGTACACTTTTTAGTATTTTCCAAACGTTAACTATTGGTAAAGCATTCCTAAAAAGATGGTAACTCTTCTAATCATAGGGAACTCATGCTTTCACAAAGTTTCATTTTGGAACAGTTACTATTGTTAGAAAGTCCTTCATTACTTTGAACTCAACTTTGCCTCTATAGCATCTGCCTGTTGGTTCAGCCTGCTGTTGCTGTAGAAAATATCGATTCCCTCTTTCAAATATTTGAAGAGAGCTAGTTGTTGGGTGATTAACATCTGACTTCTGCTCACCTGCCACATGGGAATTCAATAACCTCGCATAGACTTTGCATTGTACCATGTCCTTGCTGCCTTTGCCAACCCTGTTTCTGTCAGTGGCTGTAGCCCAGTCTGGGACGTGGCCTGGACAGAGACAGTAGAATGTGTTTGGCACCTCTGGTTTTAGGCAGTGTGCCAGTGCTGGGTGCTGCTGCCATCACCTTGGCCACCCGGGTGTATTCCAGATACTAAGCACTGGCTGGTTCCTGGCCATTTCTAAGATGCCTGGAAAGGTTGTTGGCAGTGGTAGAGACTGTAATGACATTAGTGTGGGGGAGACTTCAGGAAAAGTCTCCTTGATTTAATAGTTTCACAGTTCAACAGCATCCTAAATAGCAGTTGGTATTCATCAAATGGAGAATTCTTGGTGGGGGTGGGGGGCAGGGAAGGCAGGGGCTTCAGGCTTTTGAGTCACACTTTTATAGACCAGGAAGGTTTCCAGGCCAATTAAAATGACAGGATATTTTTGGCAGGAGATGGCCTGTTCTGTTGGAATGCTTGCCAGTCTGAGCCCCCTTTCTCTCCCTGTATGTCAGTGTCAGTGCTGCCTTGGACCCTGGCTTCTGGACCATATTTCTATTCTAACCTATCCTAAAAACAGAAAGGCCTTAACTTAGAGGGAGGTAGCTTTCTGGAAAGTGCTGAGAAGTGACTCAGAAAGGGTCTTCAAATGCAGGTATGCCCCCATTTTAAGATAACATATAAAAATCTAAATTCACAAGACGGGAATATGACTTGTTCATTACACAAATGGACTCACTACAGGGTTCTTTTAAATTGTGAGCTCGACTGGTCTTAATTTTTTTGGAAAACCGGATCATAGGTTAAATTTATCAGGAAAACACCAATGGCATAAAACATGTCAGCGATTCTGGCCTTGTATTCAGAGAGACCTCCTTACCTGTCCTAGCTCTGAACATAGACCAGGCACATGATCCCAAGCTCATCACTTAACCTTACCTTTCAGTATCCTTGGGTAACTCCCAAGACTGAAAGTTGCAGGTGAATTGCCACTCTGCATTGGTGAAAGGAGTTTTCCCACTGAGAGTTCTTCATACTGGAGGAGCTATCCCAAAAAAGGAACGAAACTGAAAAGACCAATCACTGTCCAGAAGCTGGTGATTTGTATATCTATCTCTGCCAAAGATAGGATGACAAGGGACTTGAGATTCAAAATAGGAAACCCTCAGTTTATTCATTAGAATAAAGAATAGTTGAACTTCTTTGACTGAAGGTTTTTAGGAACAAGAAGGATTCATATTAGCTCCTTCATGGTTAAATATGAGCTTATTTCAAGACAAGGAAATGTCTTAAAGGAACTTTCCCTAAGTTTCATCTGAGGCCCCCACTCCCACCTTTGCCTGCTGACTGAAGTCTGAACTGCTTAGTTGGGACAATCAAGGGTCTTTATAGCCTAACCTTGCTTTGCCTTTCCAGTTGTATCTTCTACTGCCCCAGGACTCATACCCTCTACTCTAGTCACAATGGTCCACTCACCTTGTCCTGAACAAGTTTTGTGTCTTTTTGCTTCAAGGCTTTTTCTTAGGATTGCAATGCCCAACCCCCTGGTTCTGAGTGTTTTACTCATTCTTGTTTTTTTGGTGGTTAAGCAATGGGGTTAAGTGTTATGTGTCTGAAGCCGAATTTGAACTCAGGTCCTCCTGAATCCAGGGCCAGTGCTCTATCCACTGTGCCACCCAGCTGCCTCTGTTTTACTCATTCTTAAAAGCCCAGATTACATGCCATCACTTCTGTGAAGTCCTGCCTGATCATACCATCTGGAAGAGAATCATAGAGCCAGTGAGGATACCAAGATCACCTAATCCTGGCCCTCAGCAATTAAATAGATTAACTGATATCCTTTTCTCTAGCATTTTGCTTATGCCCCCTCCTCCAATATGGAATTCATTTTATATTGTCTCATTCTCTAGTTATGTCTACATGCTATAATCTCTACAAAATTATAAGCTTCTTGAGGACAGAGACTTCATCTTATTCATCTATTAGTGTCATACATATGTGGTTCAGTGGATAGAACAGTGGGCTTGGAATCAGGAAGAATCATCTTCATGAGTTCAAATTTGGCCAAAGTCATTTAACCCTGTTTGCCTCAGTTTCCTCATCTGTAAAATAAGAGAAGGAAATAGCAAACCACTTCAGGATCTCTGCCAAGAAAACCCCCCAAGAGGGGGTCACAAAGAGTCGGACATGACTGGAATGACTAAACAAACAACAAAGGCATTTCACAGAATAGAATCACAGAATGTTAGTGCTGGATGTTGGAGATTAGCTGCTTCCTGACTCAGATGCTGCAGGCCACCTTTCCCATTGGTGAGTTCTTACTGGAACCTCCATTTTGGGAAAGGGGTCGGGCCACCCATCCCAGCCATTCCTCCTTCTCCAGATTTAGCCACCACAGCCCTGCACAGGTGCATCATTCCTTCCCTCCCTTTTTAGTTTCCCTTTTATGTGATATCTTCCCCCATTAGATTATAAGCTCCTTGAGGGCAGGGCTATCTTTTTGTATTTGTATCCCCAGAGCTTAGCACAGTGCCTAGCTTGCAGTAAGCATTTGTTGACTGTTGACTGAGTGGTACCATCCAGTATCCTATCTGGAAAGTACCTGAATGGGAATTCTCTCTCCAATGTCCCTCAATTTGGAGTTCTCCAGTGAGGGGGAGTCCACACTACCTCCACCCTCCAGGCAGCCCATTTCATTTTTGGAGTCATGAGTAATTTTTCCCTTAATATCAAGTTGAAATCTGCCTCTTTGCATCTTCCATCCATTGCTTCTAGTTCTGTCTTCTCTGGGATGAAGCAGGACAAATCTAATTTAAAAAAAAATTTTTTTTTTTAGGGAATTGGGGTTAAGTGACTTGCCCAGGGTCACACAGCTAGTAAGTGTCAAGTGTTTGGTCTCAGGCCGGATTTGAACTCAAGTCCTCCTGACTTCAGGGCCGGTGCTCTATCCACCGTGCCACCTAGTTGCCCCAGACAAATCTAATTTTTCTACTGTATGACAGATCTTCAAAAGACTCTTGTCATTTTTCCTTAATTCTGTTCTTAGAAAGCCTCCCATTTCTTCCCTGAGCTCTCATATGACATGATTTTGAGTTCCCTCACTATCTGATTTGCTTCCTCTGGACTTTCTCCAGATTGCAAAGTTCTTTATCGACTCTCTCAGGCAGAACTAAGTAGAGCATTGTAGATGTGGTCTAACAAGGGCAGAGGATGGTCAGTCTATCAGCTGACCATAATTTATTATGCCTGCGAGTCAGGCATTGTGCTAAGTACTGGGATACAAAGGAAAACAAAAAACAAAGAAAAAAAATTGAAAAAACAATCCCTGCCTTCAAGGAGTCCACATTCTACTTGGGAAACAAGTGAATAACTACTTAGATAGGTACAAATATGTGAAAGTATATGAAAGATACAAAGTATATGAAAGATACAAAGTGTATGAAAGATAGCTACAAAGTAGATGAAAGCCTGAGAGAGAAAATCTTTAATAGCTGGGTATCAGTTGGGTCTTCCTGCAAAAGGTGGGGCTTGAGTTAAGTCTTGAAGGGTGCCTGGGAAACCAAAAACTGGATGTGAGGGGGCAGAGTAGGATCTTAGCTTTGCTGCTTACTAGCCTTTTGACCCTGAGCTAGTCACCTTACCTTCCTGACCCTGTTTCCTCATCTGTAAAATGAGGGAGCAGACCTAGATGATCTCTAAGGCGCCTTTCAGTTATAAATCTGTGAACCTCAATTATTACCTCAATCCTTCTTTACACTATGTTTTATTGAATTATTTATTGAATTAACTTTTTGTTTATAGAATGGATGAATGAAAAGAAAATTTTATTTAGCAGTTACCATGTGCCAAGCACTGTGCTAAACTCTGGGGATACAAATTCAAGGAAGCAAAGACAGTCCCTGCCTGCCCTCAGGGAGCTTACATGCTAATGTGGGAAGACAATATCTAAAGGGGAGCCTGAAAGTGGAGTGGTGTGTGCATGCTTAGCTGCCCAGTTTAGAAAACACCTGGGTTGTGTCTGGGAGAGGATAATGAACATGGCTGGAGTTCAGGCAATTTCATTTGGAAATGGTATCCTGGTTCTGGGAGAAATAAGGAGAAAAAAGAAGCTCACCTGTTGTGTCACGCTGAGTTTGCAGTCTGCAAAAACTCCATTTTGACATTTTGATACATTTTGGCCAAACTATCTATATCTTCCTCATCCTCTACTTAGGCAGTAGATTTTTTTAAAAAATTCAAATGCCATACTTTAGACTTACACCTACTAAATTCTACTTTATTGGACCAGCCCCATTGTTTAGTTTTTTAATTTATTATTTAACTTTATTTTTAATTTATGGAATAAAACGAGCATTTCAATAACAGTACAATAAAAAAGATTGCACACGAAACTGTAAATCTGCTATGTACAACTTGCTATTCCTTTCAAATATACAACAAAATTATCATGTAAATTTATTTTTTTCTTCCCTCTCTCCCCCTCCCCAGAGATGTAAAACTAGATGTACCCCAGAGACTGTAAAAAAAAATATCCCATTTAAAATAACTCCAGACAGCATAAAATACGTGGGAGTACACCTGCCAAAACATTGTTTAGTTTTTTGAGATGTTTTTGAATCCCTATTATGTTGTTAACACATTAATTATCCCATCCAGCTTCATTTCATTCATAAATTTGATAAATATGCCATCTATGACATCATCTAGGTAATTGATTTTAAAAAATGCTGGACAAGACTAAGATCAAATCTTTGAAGGCGCGATGCTAGGGAACTCTCTCCTGGTTGACAGTGATCGTTTGGGTCTAACCAGTCAGTCTGTTTTACTTCTACCTAACCATGCAGCTATTCAGACCTCATCTCTCCATCCTGTCCACAAATACATCACAAGATGCTTTGCCAAATGTCTCAGTGAAATCCAGCTATGCTCCATTGCAACCCTGACCCACCATTCCAGTAACCATCTCAAAATAGAAAGTGAGGTTAGTCTGGAATGACTTGTCCTTGAAGAACCCGTGCTGCTTATTAGAGCTCATCATGTCCCTAAGTGCTCAAAAATCATTCCTCTAATAATACAACACAGAATTTTGCCAGGAATGGAAGTTGTTTCTATAACATAAGGAGACTGAGACCCTGAAAAGTGAATTGATTTACCCAGGGTCACATAGGTTTCTTGTTGTTGTTTAGTCGTTTTCCAGTTATATTTGACTCTATATTTGACCCCATTTGGGTTGTGTTTTTTTTTGGCAGAGATATTGGAGTGGTTTGCCATGTCCTTCTCCAGCTCATTTTACAGATGAGGAAACCGAGGCAAACAGGGTGAAATGACTTGCCCAGGTTCACACAGTTAGTAAGCGTCTGAGGCCAGACTGAACTCAGGTCTTCCTGTCTCCAGGCCTGGTACCACCCAGCTACACCTAGAAATGTGGCTAGAATCCATGGCTCTATAATTCCTAGTCTAGTATTCTTTCTGTTTTATGCCACTAATTCCCAGCTGACATTTAATAAATATTTGTTAAATGAATAAATAACATGAATGCATAAATGAATTTATCAAGGCTCCATTAGCTGTTACAAAGTTTGACTAAGATTAGCCAGACTTCTTCTGTTTGCTTTGCTAGAGCTACAAAGATCTTCTTCCCATTGATTTCCTTTGAGTCTAAGAAGATAACAGACAGTCAGAGAAGTGAGGGTCAGGCTCACAAATCGCAATATGGATTTTTGACTTCTGATGATATGTAAAATATGCTTTAGTGTAACACATAGTGGTATGCATGAGAAGCCTATGTCAGTAAATGTAAATAGATATCCTTAAATTGATCAATAAGCCTTTTTTGCCCTTGTGTTTACCTTGAAATGGCTCTTGCTGGTGTCTACACTTGGATGTTCTTTGAAAGTTGGTTTGTATGTCAGGGAGCCCAGCATAGTCCTTGGGCCCCAGGAGGCACTTGCTAACTACTGCTGAGTAGGCTTGATTGAATGCAAGTATTAAGCATAGCCTCAGTGGTAAGCTTTGCTTTACTTTAATGTTTAACTAGATAACCCTGTTTCATTCCGATGGAACACCCAAAGAATGAGCCATCCCGATGTAGATTACAGATCTAGAGCTGGATGGGACTTCATAAGTCATCCAGTCCAACTCCTTCATTTCATAAGTAGGGAAAATGAGGTCCTGACAAGTCAAATGACTTATTCCATTTTAAGGAAAGTACCCAGGTCAGATGTATTCGTGCCTTCATTCCTCCATAGGCTTTATTCCTGACTCTTAATTCTTCATACCCCATCATAATCTCAGCAGCTTTCCTACCCTAGAAGATCATCCCAACCCTGTAGCCCCTTCCTCTGATTTGTCAGTTCCTTTAAGAATTTTCATTTGGGAAAGTAAGAAAAGTTCCTACTTCAGCTGTGTTAATGCCTTGGTTCCTTTTTGGGTTTCATTGTTGACTCTCCAGACTTTTTTTTCCTACTGTGCTCTTCACTGGTAACTCTCTCCATATTTTCAGCTTCCTTTTATGTATTGTCTTCCCCCATTAGACTGTAAACTCCTTGAAGGCAGGTCTTCTCTTTCTTTTTTGCTTGTATTTGTATTCCTAACACTTAGCACAGTGCCTGGTAGTATAGCAGACTTGTCCCAAGGTCTTTGTTGTTTAGTCATTTTCAGTTGTATCTGAGTCTCCGTGACCCTGTTATGGGATTTTCTTGGCAAAGATCCTGAAGTGGTTTGCCATTTCCTTCTCTAGCTCATTTTACAGATGAGGAAACTGAGGAAGATGGGGTTAAGTGACTTGCCCAGAGTCACACAGTGCACATGTCTGAGGCCACACTTGAACTCAGGAAGCTGGTGAATTTTCCTGACTCCAAGCCCAGCAGTCTATGCACTATAGTGCCACCTTGATGTCCATCCCAAGGCCACACAGGTGGTAAGAGGCAGAGCCAAGATTTCAACTCAGGTCCTCTAACTCCAAATCCAGTGGGTTTTCTACTATTCTATTCTGCTTCCCCTGAACTACCATCAATTAAAGCAAATACAATCACTTACTAAGTAGCACAGAAAACTCACAGCATTCCATCCTCTATTGCTGCTCTCTCTGGCATCCTTTCCTTTGAGAGAAAATCATGGAGCATTAGTTAGATCACAAAGAGAACTTGGAGATCATTTCATTGAACCCCTCATTTTTTTTTACACAAATGAAGACAGTGGGACAAGGAGGAAGAACAAGACCCAGTGGGAGGCTTGGAGGTTGTATAGTTGTGTTTTGGGGAGGATAGTAATGAGGTTTGACAGGAAGGAGCTGAGTTTGAATAGGGGATGGGGGAAGAATGGAGAGTATGGGATAGTAGATACAGTGTTAGAATTGGAATCAGAAGACTTGAATTCAAATCTTGGCTTTGCTACCTTGTAAAGCTGGATAAGTCTCAGTGCCTGGTACACATTAAGTCCCTAATAATTGCTTTTTGATGGACTAATTTTTCTAGGCCTCATGTAAGGTCCTTTTCAGGTCTTCATCTATTTTTTTTTAAGCAAGATTTGATTCATTGATGTGGGGAGTTTCTGGTGGGGAACCTCTTCTACTAATCTCTTCTGCTAGCCCCTTCTCTGTAACCTCTAGTCCTGGAGAATTATCTGTTTAGTAATTTTTTAGTCATGTCTGACTCTTCATGACCCCATTAGGGGTTCTGTTGGTAGAGATACTGGAGTGGTTTGCCATTTTCTTCTCCAGCTCATTTTACAGATGAGGAAACTGAGGCAAACAGGGTTAAGTAATTTTCCCAGACTCCCACAGCCAGATGTGTCAGAGGCAGGAGCTAAACCCAGGTCTTCTTGACTCTGAAGCCAACTTTCTCTCCACTACATTACATTAGCTCTCAATCTATGATCCTATGAAAGAAGAGACTCAGAGAAATAGTGATTTGGCTAAGGTCATGCTGCTAATGGCAAAGAGGGGATAAGACCCCAGGGCTCTCCTATTTCCTAAACTTAAGCCAGTTGTATTTCCACTATGCCAAGGTGTTTACTGGGCTATGTTTGACTCTTGGAAAGGTCAAAGGCTATGCTCGGAAGCAAACTCAGATATTATATATAGTGCAGGTATGTGTAAATCTTCTAGAAGCAAACTCAGTGACATATTCTAATTGGAGACAAGAATAGTCACAGATGATTCATTAACTTCAGCAGTTGTTTCACTTTGCTCCCCCCTTCCCACCTCCCTATCCCCAAGCCATTTTTCAGAGTTGCTAAGAAAGGGATGTGAAGTTGACTCTGATTTTCCCTGCTTTTTTCTTCCCACCTTCCAATGGAGGTGCTAATGAATGGGAACTGGTCTGAAGGTGGGTATCAAGGTAAGAGGAGTCAGGTGAAAGACACTGATTATCCACAAAAGGTGAGGTCAATATAATTTTGAATCATAAAAAGTGAATTGTATTCATTTCTTTTTGTTGTGAGGAAGATTGAAAGACGATGACATCTAAGATGGCAGAGACAGCATTCATAGTGGTAAGAACCTCGACCTTGAAATCTATATTTGAATCATGGCTCCAACATATATCAGTTGTGTATCTCTTGTCATTGTTTCAGTTGTGTCTGACTCGTCATGACCCCATTTGGGGTTTTCTTGGCAAAGATACTGGCATGGTTTGCCATTTTCTCCTCCAGTTCATTTTATAGATGAGTAAACTGAGACAAGCAAGGTTAAGTGACTTGCTCAGGATCACACATCTAGTAAAGTGTCTGAGACCAGATTTGAACTTGGGTCTTTCTGACTCTAGGACAGGTGCTCTATCCACCATATTACAATTGCCCTGTGTATCCTTAGGCAAGCCATTTAGGCATTCTGAGTCTCAGTTTTCATATCTGTAAGGTGAGGATAATAATATTCTCCAAGCCTCCATCAGATCATTTGTAAAATGATGGGGTTGGACTGACCTTCTTGTTCCCAATTTTATGACTTGTAATAATGGTGTCACAGGATTGTTGTGCAGGAAAGTACTTTGCAAATCCTCAAGGGCTGTGTAGATGGAGGCCATCATTGTGTGTTTTAGATTATGTGGATTTATCAGAGAATTGTTTGATTGTTTTTGTTGAAATAGGAATTCACTTGACCCTGGGTGGAATTTGCCCCCACCCCCACCCTCAACCAACATTCTTTCCATGGCACTAGGCTATATTGGAGTGGAGACTTCATGGGGTAATGAAAGATCAGAGTTTGAGTGCCTCATTGGATGGAAAATGACAAGAGAAGTGCTTTTTTCATCAAAGGGGTGCATGTACATAAAACCATTCTTAGTGGGATGGTCATGTGCTTGCCCAGACCATCATTTTGATATTGTTCTCTATTTGGGCTCTCTTTCTGGGGTCTTAGTGTAGGGAGGGCTGGAGGTAATTCTAGGCTGACCTCTGTTGTTCTTAGCCGAGCCTGTTTGGAGACTATCTAATCATAGGACTGACTCCCTCTGAGGTCTGGGGTCATACCGTCTGAAAATACTCCTTCCAGACAACTGGTGGGTGCTTTGGCCACATGGCCAAAGCTGTCGGAGTGCCAGGCCCAGAGGAATGCTGTGCTTGAGGTCTGGGCTTAAAATGGTCATGACGTGTATTCATGGAATCAAACAAGAGCCCAAAGTGAGATGTGCATCTTTTTCTCTTTTTGGATTCTGGAAGACTACTGTCCTTGAGTTTTTAGCACCTGACACATACTAGGCATTTAATAAATACTTGTCAAAATGAATAAATCAGTAAACCATAGATTTTGAGATGGCAGGGGCCTTAGAGGTCAAGTCTAACTTTTTTCTTTTATGGATGGAGAAAATGAGGCCCAGAGGAAATGAAATGACTTGCCCAAGGTCAACCAGGAACAAGCAGCAAAAGCAGGATCTGAACCTGTTTCTCTGACTTCAGGGTTTTTTCTACAGTTCGTGTTGTACCCTACCTCAGAGGAACAAAGTCAGGATTCACTACCAGTTCTACTACTTAGTATCTATGGGATCTTAGGTTAGTCATTTAACCTTTCTCAGTCTCAGTTTCCTGATCTGTAAAGTGGGAATAATAATGCTTGCATTGCTTACCTTACAGAGCAATTGGGAAGAAAGTTCTATAGATATGTAACCTGTTGTTACTCAGTAGCCCGTACCTTTCCCTAGAGAATTTGAAGAATGGGAACTTCACTATTTACTTTGCAATTGATAAAAACTAAGGGGGATCTTTATGATATATATGCAGGTATGTATATATGTGTATATGTGTATATATGTGTATGTATAGTACATATATACATAAATACACACACATACCTATGCATACACACCTACATATACATACATATACACACATATGTGTATATTTATATATGTATATAGATGTCTCTTTATATGTCTCTATATCCTACATATATGTATATGTACCCTAGGACTTAGAGGGAAAATACCTTCACAGAAATCCAAAGCTTGTTGTTATTGTTTCTCCAATTACATTTGGGCTCCTTGAGGGCAGGGATTGTCTTTTGCCTATTTTTGTATCCTTAGAACAGAACATAAGACATAATGTAGCAGGTGCTCAATAGATGTTTATTGACTGACTGTCCTAGCCTCATAGAACTGGGTTAAGCCTGGGCATTAGCCATAAGCTTCCACCTCCTGCTTAGGGTTGGTCCCAGGCAATGCTTGGGAGAAGGTGAGGCAGCAGAGTGTATAGAGAACAGCACTGTACTGAGAGTCTGAAGCTCTGGTTCTTGTCCCAATTTTGCAGGTAACTCTGTGATTTTGGACAAGTCACTTTCCATCTCAGAACCTGTTATCTCCCTTGTAAAATGAAACTTGTAGACCTAAACCTGATGGTCTATAGACTCCTTCTGCTCTAACCCTTGATTCTTCTATTCTCTGTATATCAATAAGGTCTTATATTGTGGAGATTTCTCCAAGACTTGCACTTACTGAGTCAAGGTCATTCACAAGGGATCTGAATAACCTGGTTCCTGGGAATCTCCTGGGCATTAGTGAGCTGAAGTGAAAATCTAAGTTATTGAGCAAAACACCAAAGGTGATGCCTGTGCTAAGCCACTTCCCTGACAGTGAATTTCCCATTTCCCAAACTTTGAAGGTATTCTTCCTTTAAAGAGAAAAATATAGCTACTGGGTCCAGTTCCAATGAAATAATGAAGCAGGCATCAGTGCTCCCAATCAATCCTTCCTGCTTGCATTTCCTTCTGTTCCTTCCACTGCTTCCTAGACATTTAGGGTTGTGTTGCAGTTGTTGAGTTGTTATTCAGTCGTGTCCAACTCTTCATGACTCCATTTGAGGTTTTCTTAGCCAAAGATACTGCAGTGGTTTGCCATTTCCTTCTCCAGCTCATTTTACAGGTGAGGAAACTGAGGCAAACAGGGTTAAGTGACTTTCCCTGGGTCACAAAGCTAGTGATTATCTGAGGCTGGATTTGGACTCAGGAAGATGAGTCTTTCTGACTCCAGGCCTAGCACTCTATCCACTACACCACTCTTGAACTGATGGCAGTGATCATTTTGGGGCCATAAAGCAGGGTTGTAGATAAGTGCAAAGGATAACTCACATTTCTATCATGTTTTCAGACTTACAAAGCCCATTCATGACTACACTCGAGTGGAATAGGTACTGTAGTATCCCCATTTTGCATATGAGAAAACTGAGGCTAAAGAAAAGTGAAATGGCTTGCCAAAGATGTCATGGTTAGTATCTTAGCCAGACTCTGAACCCAGGTTCTCTAACTCTAAATTTAATGCACTTTCCATGATATCAGCTTGTTCTTCTATAGCGATACCTCTCTCTCTCTCTCTCTCTCTCTCTCTCTCTCTCTCTCTCTCTCTCTCTCTCTCTCTCTCTCTCTCTCTCTCTCTCTCTGTCTCTCTACCAGTCCACTTTCTTCCTTTTGCCATTTTGCCATTGATTTCTGGCCTTGCCCCACAATGATCTTTCCCTTTTCCAAAGAGAAAAGCACATGCTACATCTTTTGGTGCTTCATGCCCTCTGCCATATATTGTTTCCATGCTGTTTCATGTATCCGTGTCATGACTTCCCAACTATACTTTGAAGACTGTGACATTTTTTAAAGCTCCCATGGTACCCAGCACATAGTAGGTATACCTTAAGTTCTGAGTTGAATGAAAATCCAAATTAATTGCTAATCCCTAGAAATGGTGGGGAGTCATTTCCAAGCCTGTTCAGAGTCCTTCAGGACATCCCTTTTTTACAGAGAGACATCATCACGTGGCAGTGACATCCTTATTGGTGCCTCCTTAGGTCCAAGAAAAATGGTGAATAGCTCAGATGAGATAATCTTTAAGGTCTAATCTCCAAATGTCGGTGATTCTGAGAAATCACAGTGCTGGGCAAAAATGAATTAAAAAAAAGAACATCACTAACCCTGAACCCCTGGTGGGTGGGCAAGAGGAGAAAATAAAGCTGTCCAGAAGGAGCTGATTGACTTCACATTTGCGGTTGCCTTACTCCTGAATCCCTCATTAGCCTTCTGTTTTTAAACGTCGTGTTCGTTTTCCTAAGTCTAAGCAGTAACGACCTCAGCTTAATGATGTGGTGGCTGCTTTATGAAGGCTTGGGCCAGAGCTGCTCAGAGCTGTGCTGTCTGGAGGCATTCTGAGAAGACAAGGCTCTCCCGGAGATGCTCAGAAGGGTTTGTTTCTCACCACTAATGGTACCATAAAACTTGGCCTTCCAAGGCTACGGGTTATTGCCTCAAACCTGCTGTGAGATGGGCTCCTTTTCTAAGTCACAGGGGTGGAAAACTCAGGTTTTTTAGGGTATGGGTTGAATTGCCAGATTCTTTTAAAACTTTGTCAGTACTCCTCACTGCTCTTTACTGGCCTGTCTTGGAGGAATATTAAAACTGAATCTGCTACTTCCTTACCAGTCAAGGGGAAATATTTCCAGGCCCTGTGTGCACTATACCCAAAGGGATAATCTCCCATACATAAGATCATGGCATCATAGGTCTAAAATTGGAAGGGATCTCAGAAATAATCTAGGCCAAATTCCTCATTTTACAGGAGAGTAAACTGAGACCCACAGAGGTTAAGTGACTTGTTCAAGGTCACAGAAGTCTTAAGCTTCAAAGACAGAATCTGAATCCAGCTCCTCTAATTGCAAGGCAGTTTGATATAGGTCAGTGGTTCTCAAACTTTTTGGTCTCCGGACCCCCTTACACTCTTGAAAATTGTTGAGGACTCCAATGAGTTTTTGTGTATGTGGGTTATACCTATCAATATTTACCAATTAAAAAATGAAAAGATCTAATCTCAGAGACTCCCTGAAGAAATCTCAGTGACCCCCTCCTCCCACCAGGGTCCCCAGATATCACTTTTTTTTTTTTGGCTAGGCAGTGGGGTTAAGTGACTTGCCCAGGGTCACACAGCTAGTGAGTGTTATGTGTCTGAGGCCACATTTGAACTCAGGTCCTCCTGAATCCAGGGCCAGTGCTCTATCCACTGTACCACCTAGCTGTCTCCCCCCACCCCCCCCTAGCCCAGATATCACTTTGAGAACCATTGGTGTAGAGGTTAGAGGAATAAGACCTGGGTTCATTTCCTACCTCAGACACTTGAATGTGTGACCCTAGGCAAGTCACTTAATCTCTCTAGGCCTCAGTTTCTTTATCTATAAAATGAGGGAGTGGGGCTTGATGCCTTCTAACTTGATGCTCTCCCAGCTCTATATCTATTATCCTGTGCTTCCAGAGCCTTCGATCAAGATGAGTATTTGAACATTATTTTTCCTCTTGCTGATGTCTGTTTGAGCTGCTTTCTCCCTTCCTTGGAGAATCTTCATGAATAGAACCATCACAACCATGGGAATGTCAGTCAGTCAACTAGTATAGATTAAGCACTCAATATGTGCCAAACTGTGCTAAGCAGAAAGACAGCCCCTGCCCTCAGGTTGCTTACATTCTAAGGAATCTAGGGGGAAGATATCATAAACAAAGGGAACGGAAAAGCAGAGGGGTGAGATGAAGGAACCCAGCATAGAAGCATGGTAGAGGAAGTCCTGAGTACAGCAGGGAGAGGCAGGAGACAATGCCGGCTTGGCTCCTTAAATGGAAATCCCAGGAGGAGCCATCCAGTAAAAGGGAGAGGAGGATGGAACCCCTGATATCAGCCTTGCCCCAGGGCCCTGACATATGGGGGGGATTTCCCTCCCTGAGCAGATGTGTCTCCACACTCATACCCTGTTGCCCCCTTTCCTTGTCTCTTTGAGTCTTCTAGTACTACTGCTCAGGCAGCAGGCGACTGCTCCCTCTCTGGGTTATTGGGCACCTCCTCCCAGTACCCTGGAATCGCAGGTGGGGCTCTTACTTTGCTGCCCATGTGTCTTTCCCCACCCAACACTGGACTATCTTCTGTGCTGATGTATCTTCTCCACTCTTGTTCAACTGGATTGGTTCCAGGCACAGTTTGGGGCTGGTTATGGCTTTGCTCATGTGGGCAAAATATGCCGTTTTCCTCTCATTAATTGGAGCAATGTAAGAGCTATGTTTTAAAATCATCCTGTCTTCCTCACCCATTTTTGAATATAGAAACAACGATTTAATTGGGGGCTAAGAATACATTCACTTAGCTTGACTTTTTTACGGGGTGTTTTTGTGAAATGTTTAAGGCAGTGTGAATGTGGCACAAATGCTTTCATTGTAGAAGTTGTAAACTCAGGAAAGCTGGGATGAGGCTGCTTTTAGCTTCTATCCCAGGTAGTTAGAACACAGTTCACTTGTGAGATCATTAGCAAAAAGAGGGAGACTGAATTGAGCTTTTATTTCCTGTGTCCCAAACTATTCCTCAGATGGTCTTTTCTGGCAAATTTGTGCAATCTCTTTATCTACTCATTTCGCTCCTCTTGTAGGGTCTGTTAATTTAGGGTTAGAAGAAACTTATACATGAGGAAACTGAGGTCCCTAGATGTTAAATGATAGTTCAAGGTCACACAGATTTAAACTGAGGTCTTCAGACTCCAAATGTAGCACTGTCACATGCTACTTCTTACCACTGAGCATTTTTCCAGGCTTAGATTCTAAGCCTGGATCCCTAGCCCATATTCCCAGCTCATTAAGCTTTTGTTCAGCCAAATAATTTGGAAAAATCCACCTCCTCCAGGAAGACTTCCCCAACTAATTGGGGAAGTTGGTAGCCCAATTTAGGGGGCACCCTCCTTACCTAAATCAACAAATCCCGTGGATGTAACATGAAAATTGGTAAATGTATACATGACTGTTCTAGGAGGATCAGGAAAGGCCCATGAACTGAGCCTTGAAGGCTCTCAAGGATTGGAAGATACAGAGGTGAGGAGGGAAGCATTCCAAGCAAGGGAGACTGTGCCAAGGCACTATGAAGGGAGATATTATGCAGAGACTGAGGATTAGCAAGCGGGTCATTCTGGCTGCAACACAGAATGTGGGCCGGGGAGTAATGTGAAATAAGCCTTGAAAGGTGGGTGGGAGCCAGATGGTGGAAGGCTTTGAATACCATCCTGAAAAATTTGTGTTTCATCTTAGAGGCAATTAGGAGCCAGTGAATGCTGGTGAGCAGGAGAGTGACATGGTCAGCCCTTTGTTTAGAAAGACTATTTTGGCAGCAGTGTGGAGGATTGGAGAGATTCCAGAATGATAGAATGTCTGAACCAGAAGAGACCTAGAAGAATATTAAGTCTAGTTATTGCATTTTAAAGGAAAACAAGCCGAGGTCCAGAGGTGGTAAAGTGACTTTTTCAACCAAGGTCATACAACAGAACCAGTGGCAAAACCGGGGCCAGAGCCCAGGAAGCCCACCCCTTTCATTTGCACCAAAATGTTTCCTCCTGCCACTGGAGAGGGCTTCACCACAATCATTCCAGACAGATAAGGTGGGGCCTGGGAAAGAGATGTACATCTCTCCCTAGTTAGAGAAGGCTTCTTGGAGGAAATGGACTTTAGAAACTGCTTGAATTTTGCATGATTTATTCTTATCGATCTATGGAAAAACAGGTGCCCCCCCACCCCCACCTTGGTAACTCATTACAGGGTCCCACATTCCATGGAGGTGAGAAGCGCTTCCTTCTTTTTCTGCTATGGCACAATCTGCCACAAATTAAGTTTATATCCTCTTTCCCTGTCCCTGATAAAAATGGAGACTGACAGAGATCATTCTCATTTTTTGTGGCTTTTGTTAATGAGTCATTCTGTAGCCAGAATAAATGTATTTTTTATTAAGAATTAAAGAAGATTGTTTCTCTCCTGAGGAGCAGCATTATTAAATCCAGGCTAAGTTTTTAGAGCTGTTATGAGTTGTTGGGTCTGCTGTGCCCAAATCTGAGTATAAACAAGTGGGGAAACTCAATCTGCAAAACCAAGTTAATTATCATGCGTAGCAGAAAACCACTGTGCTGGTTCTCTTTTTTCCCTGACATCAGTGCGAGTAATAAATATGGAGCTGTAAATAGAACAGCAGGGGGGCTAGCTGTCTTGGTATGAGAGGGCTTTAGCAACCTTCAAATGCATTCTAATAGCACACTCGATTGATATTGAGTCAATTGTCACTTTTGAAGAGATAGATGAAGAGTTCTGGGCTTTGGCCAAGAGAAATACTTGTGGTAAGCCAGGGGAGGGCCTTCGTGACATTTGTCTTATAGTCCCAGGAAGTATAAGTGCTCCTAACTTAGCATCTTGGTCAGATGAGATTATATATGTCATGGATGAGGCTTGGCCTCAGTGGCCTTGATTTAAATTTTGGGCTGCCAAGAAGAAAAAAAAAGGGGGCAAAGGGGGCTTGTTTGCTCTTTGTTCATTGCAAAATAAATATCTATTTATTTTGTCCACTAAGGTGGGGTGGGAGTTGTTATTGTTCAGTTGTGTCTGACTTTTCATGACCCCAATTGGGGTTTTCTTGGCAGAGATACTGGAGTGGTTCACCATTTCCCAAACTGGGCTGGGTAAGGGTCTGCTTTATTCTGCATCCTTAATCTGCAATTCAGGAGCTGGTCAGACAGGCTCTGCCTGGTCTAGGAACTTTGGAATACACATGGTTTGTGTTACATAGCTTATCATCTATCATCCTCTAAGAATATGATGTGGGTTGGTACCATCTCCCCAGTTTAATTGGAAGCAGTATGAAGATAGGGTTTGGTTCAGAGCTTTAATTTTCAGTATTTGAGCACAGCACAAATCATACCCAGGAGAGTTGGCAAGAAAAGTATCCTCAAATCAAGGGCAGCTCTTGGGGTAGAAGGGGGGTGGTAGGGAATGAGACCAGGGAGAAGCTCATCTGGGGTGAGGAAATGGAGCTTTTGGGAGCTTTCTCTTTTGATTAATTCTTGCTAACTAAATGCTAAACTGTTGTTTCTATGGTGCTAAAGTGCTGAAGATGCTTTCAGTGCCCTCCAAATCTGTTGCCTAAGGACAAAGCACAGATGGCCCCACCCTAGTTGTGCCTCTTAATATTAAGAATATTAAGTCTTAATAATCTCTTGTATTTCCAGCAGCGTCTAGCACAGTGCTTTGTGCATAGAAGGTATCCAATAAATGCTTAATTTATTGGTTGCCTTTTACTCATGTGGCTATGAAAGAAGCACTGTTGTGTAGTATAGAGTGACTCTTGACATTCGTCAGTCATGTTACTCTGGGTAAGTGAGCATCTATTTTTGCCTCTGTAAAATGGGACTAATAATATGCTAACTCACAAGGGTGTTACGAGAATCAAATGATATAGTATTTTTTCCTCTGGTTAGATTTCTCCTATCCTTTTTTGAAACACTTGCAAGAAAATAAGCACATACTTAAGCATCAAGCTCTTCACAAACAAATAATCCACATAACTGAGAAATGGAATGACCTGAAGGAGAGGAAGAGAAAAATATTGCACCAGAGAGCTTTTATTATTAGCGAGGTCTTACAGCCATGTGGTGCAGTGTATAGAGTACTGGGCTTGGAATCAGGAAGACTCATCTTCCTCACTTCAAATGCAGCCTTAGACTCTTACTAGCTGTGTGACCCTGGGCAAATCACTCAACTCTGTTTGCCTCAGTTTCCTCATCTGTCAAATAAGCCGGAGAAGGAAATGGCCAACCACTCCAGTATCTTTGCCAAGAAAACCCCAAATGGGGTCATGAAGAATGGGACAGGATAGAAACACTAATCAACAACAAGCATTAGTTGCATATCCTTTGACAGCCCTCCTTAGCAAATGCTAATTGCTAATCAGCAATTAATGGGAGCGAAGTAGAACATCAGAACTGTTTTGATTTGCATTTCTCTAATTATTCATGGATAGAAGCATTTTTTCACTTGGTTCTTGATGGCTTGCATTTTTTTCTATGAGAACTTCCTGTTCACATCCTTTGACCACTTTTCTTTTAGGAAATGGCTTTTATTCTTATGTATTTGCATCATTTCCGTCTAATCTTCATACTGTTTCCTGAGACTAATTTCTGATTGATTTAATGCTTCATCTAGTTATTACAATTATTCAAGTCCTTGGCCTGGTGTTGTGGAAAGAAAACAAGTCTGGAGATCATAGGATCATATTAGAGCTGGAAAGGACACACAGGTTCTAGTCTTGGCTCTGTCATTTATTATTGTGCCCTTGGGCTAATGATTTCTTTTTTTTTAAATTTTTTTAGTTTATTTTGATTTATCAACAATCACTTCCATATGCTTTTGAGTTTAAAATTTTTCTCCCCCTTCCTCCCCACCATCCTCCCCAAGATGGCACACAATCTGATATAGGCTATACATTTACATTCCTATTAAACATATTTTCACATTAGTGAAGTTGTAAGTAAAAATTAAAACCAATAGGAGGAACCATCAGAAGGAGGAAACAAAACTCAACAGAAGAGAAAAAAAATGATAGCGATTCAACTTCCATAGTTCTTTCTTTGGATATGGATAACATTTTCCAACACGAGGCCTCTAGAGATGTCTTAGATCCTTGTAATGCTGAGAAGGGTTAAGTTTATCAATATTACTCATCGAACAGTGTGGCTGTTGTTGTGTACAAAGTGCTCTTGATTCTGTTCACTTCCCTCAGCATCAGACCATACAAGTCTTTCCAGGTTTTTCTGAAGTCAGCCTGTTCATCATTTCTTATAGCACAATAGTATTCCATTACATTCATATACCACAACTTGCTCAGCCATTCCCCAATTGATGGGCATCCTCTCAATTTCCAGTTCTTTGCCACCACAAAAAGAGCTGCTATGAATATTTTTGTACATGTGGGTCCTTTTCCCATTTGTATGATCTCTTTGGGATATAGCCCTAGAAGTGCTGTTGCTGGGTCAAAGGGCATATACATTTTTATAGCCCTTTGGGCATAGTTCCAAATTGTTCTCCAAAATGGTTGGATCATTTCACAATTCCACCAACAATGCATTAGTGTTCCAATTTTCCCACATCTTCTCCAACATTTATCATTTTCCTGTTTTGTCATGTTGACCATTCTGATGGGTGTGATGTGGTACCTCAGAGTTGTTTTGATTTTCATTTCTCTAATCAATAATGATTTAGAGCTTTTTTCATATGACTATAGATGGCTTTAATTTCTTCATCTGAGAACTGTCTGTTCATATCCTTTGACCATTTATCAATTGGGGAATGGCTTGTAGTCTTATACATTTGTCTTAATTCTCTATTTGTTTTAGAAATGAAGCCCTTATCAGAGAGACTGGTTGTAAAAATTCTTTCCCAATTTTCTACCTTCCTTCTAGTCTTAGTTGCATTGGCTTTGTTTGTGCAAAACCTTTTCAATTTAATGTAATCAAAATTATCCATTTTGCTTTTCATAATGTTCTCTATCTCCTGTTTGATCATGAATTCTTCTATTCTCCACAGATCTGATAGGTAAACTATTCCTTGTTCTCCCAGTTTGCTTATAGTACCAGCCTTTATATCTAAGTCATGAACCCATTTTGACTTTATTTTGGTATATGGTGTGAGATTTGGATCTATGCCTAGTTTGGGGCAAATGACTTCTTAGGGCAGGGGTGGGGAACCTGTGGCCTCCCCTCTCCTCATCAGTAAAATGACGAGTTGGACCAGATGACTTCTGATGTCCCTTTCAATTATGTGAGTCTGTGACTTTGAGATTCTTCCCCTCTGTTATATGTCTTCTGGTTACTTCTTTGGGAAAGTCATTTCCCTGTGCAGGAGCAAAGAGGGTGAGTGGGAGAGACTAAAAAGACATGAAATTCCAGTCTCTCCTTTTTGCTTCTTCTTAGCAGCTCTAATAACAGGTTTGGTGAGGGAGGAGGCTGAAACTAAAAACTGAAATATGGCTCTTCGATTATCTGTGGATTTTAGTTTCTACAGTGTCAAATATCCTTTTACTTTGAAACACCTGGTATCAGTAGCATATTATGTATATTATACATCTTTATCACTGCCAGTCTAAAAGTTTTTCAGACCTTACCCGGTATCCATTAACCTCAGGGATGGCTCTAGGCAAAATTGTGTACTAGGCAAAGATTGTCTTCTGTGCCCTTCCATCCTGCAGAAGATCTAAAAGTAGGAATTCACACTCTGCCATTTGCTAAGTGACCTTTGGCAGGTTACTTCACAGCTCTCTTTCCTTATTTGTGAAAAGATGGGGTTGGACTAAATGATGTGGAAGGCCTCTTCCAACTCTGTCTCCTAGGATCTCGTGAATTCCTAAGGAGCTCTTACTCGAAGGTTTTCTCCTCAAGGGGAAAAGACACAAATTTATTTTGAAATTTCCAAGAAGCCATAGGATATATCTATTAAAAGAATAACATTTATAATCAGGTATTTGCCCATTTCCTCCTCTAAAATGCAACTCCAATGCTTCATTGTGGTATGGAGATTACCCGGGATTATGCTGGTGGAATACAAAATTCAGCTTGTCCTACCCAAGTGGAATGGCCTCAAGCACAAGTCCACATGATTGTCACCTGAAGCTTGGCCTCATTAGATTTGGAAAGGTTTGTCATCAGAAGCATCCCAGTGTAGTGGTCAGTGCGCTGAACTTGGACTCAAAGAATCTTGGTTCAGATTCCACCTCAGATATTTATTAACTATGTATTGTTGTTCATTTGTGTCCAACTCTTCATGACCCCATTTGGGATTTTCTTGGCAAAGATACTGGAGTGGTTTGCCATTTCCTTCCCCAGCTCATTTTACAGATGAGGAAACTGAGGCAAACAAGGTTATGTGATTTGCCCAGGAATACACAGCTATTAAATGTCTGAGGTCAGATTTGAACTCAGGTCTTCCTGACTCCAGGCCTGGTGCTCTATCCATTGCACCACCTGGCTGCCCAACAGCTATGTGACATAGGGCAAATCATTTAACTTCTCTTTGGCTCAGTTTCCTCATCTATAAAATCAGGTGGTTGGATTTAAGGGCCTTCTAAGGCCCTATTCAGCAGATCTATGACTCTGTCTCTCACTGAGCACACAGTCCACAAAATCCCCAGACTTGGCCACCACAGGCATGGCGAGGTTGAGATCTGCCTCAGGAGAGCCAAGCACTTACCCCGATGAAGTCATAGGTCCTTGACAGAATAAGTTTGGCTTCATTTGCTCATTGATTTATTCCCACATTTGTTTCCTGTTCTGTTGTTGCTCCCATGGTGGCTAATTCCTGCTCCAGTTCTCTGGGTCTTAGTCCTGCAGCTTACTCCATCTGAGCTCAGCAGAGCAGGCTTTTTATTTTCCTCCAGACACAGTTGAAATAGAGGCTGCAGTTTTCAGGGAAGCATAATTGGTTTAAAATTGTAGGTTTAATAATAACGATGCCAGGCTTAACGTAATGCCTTTCATCCCAACCACTCAAGTGCTTGACAACTAGTAACTCGTCAATCTTCAGACACCCCTTGGTAGGGGGTGGCCGGCAGGGAGCTGGATTCCTATCCTCCCCATCCAGGACCCCAGGCTGTAGTGCTGAGGTGTTTGAAATCCTCACCCGCCACCAGGGCCCTCTGGAAGAGAGGGAAATGTATGGGCAACTCTTACCTTTCTAGGAGTGACTTAATCAGATTTTCAGTTATTCAGGTTCTTCTTAGGCTTCAGGCTGGATTTAGCTTAGGTTTAGAGGGCATCTAGTTCAACCTTTAATTTTGCAGGTGGCAAAACTGAGGGCCATATAGATTAGTGACTTGCTTAAGGTCACACAAAAAGTTAAGTCACAGGGCTGGGATTTGAACCCAGGTCCTTTAACTTGAAAGCCAGCATTCTTTTCACTTTACCATTTAGCATTATTGTATAAGGTCAAACAAGATTGTTTGATATGAGACTGATGCAGATAAATTTGATTACTTGTCCTCTGACTAGTTTTTTTCCCCTCTTCTTCCTTCCTCTTTGGTTCATTTCTTGGCTTATTCTCAAATCCACTGGAAGGGAAGGCAAAGGAAAGAAAGAGGAAATAAGCATTTATTAACACCTACTGTATGTCAGGTACTGGGCTAAGTGCTTTATAGATGTTATCTCATTTGAGCTTCAAAACAGCTCTGAAGGGGCAGCTAGGTGGTGCAGTGGATACAGCACTGGCCCTGAAGTCAGGAGGACCTGAGTTCAAATCCAGCCTCAGACCAAACACTTGACATTTGCTAGCTGTATGACCCTGGCCAAGTCACTTAACCCCAATTGCTTAAAAACAAACAAACAAACAAATAAATAAATGAATAAAACAGCTCTGAGAGGCAGGTTCTGTTATTATCCCCATTTTAGTTAAGGGCATTCAGGTAGACAGAGGTGAAATGATTTTCTCAGAATCACAGAACTAATAATTGTCTGAGGCTGCATTTGAACTCAAGTCTTCCTGACTCCTGGCGCAGTGCTCTGTCTGCTGTGCCACCTCACTGCCTCAGTGGAAGGCAGGGAACCTCAGATCTGACCAGCTCCTTGTAGAGGCAGGAGAGCTGTAGCAGAAAGAGCACCGATTTGGGTTGTTGGAAGACATGGGCTTGAGTCTAGCTCTGCCACATTCTACCATGTGACTTTGGGCCAATCCCTGTTACATCTCCGTCTCGGTTTCCTCTTTTGTAAAAAGAGGTATAATTCATTAATTATTATTAAGGTCCTAGAATTTGCCAGGCACCGTGCCAGATGCTGGGGATATAAACACAATATGAACAGTCCCTGCCCCCAAGGAGCTTACATTCTCCTGGATAAAAATTCCTATCCTGCCTATTTCACGTGGTTCTTATGTGGTTCAAACAAGACCATGTATGTGAGTGCTTTATAAACTATAAAACTGTCTGAAAATCTCAGACCCTGGTAGTAAAACTGGGTAAAAGGTTTGGTAGGACTCAAAACTGAATGTAGTGGCTGAAGTGAGTCTTCTGGACTGTCTATCTATTTAGACTTCTGGTCTTCTTGTCCCCTCGTTACAGTAGCTGATATTAAATTGGCCACAGTAATGTTGTGCTTATTAGAGAATAAAATGAAGCCCTTCTGTGGCTTCGTCTAATCTAATGTGTTTGTATAAATACATTGACCTTCTCCTTCAACAGCATTTGGTGTATTAAAAAAAATCAGTAAAAATACCAATCTGCATATGTTATACAGTAGGCTGGATTTGAGAGGGCTTGTTCAGCAGAATCTCTGCACTCAGTGTTATAAAAAGCACGGCCTTGCACCCCATGGTAGGTTGCTAGTATTATGTGATGTGGTGTCTTCTGCCAGCAAATTAGAGACAGCTCTTGTTAACGACCAGTTAATAGAAGCCTATAGTCAGACTAGTTGCCCGGAGATTTCTTTTTGTAGGTTTCCCAGGGTACACCCTTTGGACAAACCAAAGAAATTTTTTCATTCGTGGTCTTGTGGCTGGTCCCTTTCAGGCAACAACCCATGTGTGCTGGTTTCTGAACTGCCTTTATGTTGACCACTCCCTTTAGATGGCTTTTTGTTTGTGTTTGAAGAGGGTGAAAAAGTATCATGTGACAGGGAGTGTGTGGGGGTAGGATGAGAAATGTTAAATCTGACATAGAGGCATTTGAAACATCTGGAGTTGATGTCTGCATGAATGATTCTAGTAGGTGTTTTTGAAAAAACAAACAAACAAAAAACCAGAGGATCTTGAGTTTGAGCATGGCAGAGGTTACTCAGCCTGTGAAATACCTTGTCTTGTAAGAACCTCTTGAGAATGCCTATACTACAAGCAGATTTTCTTGCCTTATTTTCGACTCAATAGTAAGTGTGCTTTGACTGTCTCCACTTGCCTGACTCAAGTATAACTAGAAATCAACCACTTCAGACCTTTTGACCATTATGCTATCAGGTGAATTTTGTGCAATGAAACACCCTCTGTGTTATATAATCCCAACTAGTTTTGTTCCCATACTCCTTCAAAAAAACCCTTTTGGCTCAAAATTGAACAGTAGAAAAAAATGAGAGGGCAAACCACCCTTTGTTGACCTTTCAGAAGCAATTCCAGGTTCTTTCAGTCTCTTTTCTCCTTCCTCCATCTTTCTGCCCTATCTTCTGCCCCTTTCCTTTTTCTGCTTTCTCAAGTACAACAATAGCTTCCAAATGACCGTTCTTTGGATTTAAAACTTGTTGCAATGTGGCGCCTGCCTGCCTTCCATTTGGAGGATACATTATTGCTTTCTACATACTCTGGTCCAGACATGCTGGCCTATTTGCTCTTCCTTATACATGGTAGTCCATCTTTCATCTTCATGCCTTTGCAGAGTCTATTTTCTATGCCTGGGATGCATTTCCTCCTTATTTCTGCCTTTTCAAATTTCCTGAAAGCATCTAGATGGTACAGTGAGCCTAGAGTCAAGCAGACTGGAACTACTCGGACACTAACTGCGTGGCTCTGGAAAAGTCACTTCACGTCTGTTTAGCTCAGTCTCCTCAAATACAAGCATCTAGATGGTGTAGTGGGTAGAGCTCTGGGACTGCAGTCAGGAAGGCTCATTATAATGAGCTCAAATCCAACCTCAGACACTTACTGGCTGTGTGACTCTGGTCAAGTCACTTAACCCTTTTTGCTTCAGTTTCCTCATCTGTCAAATGAGCTGGAGAAGGAAATGGCAAACCACTGCAGTATCTTTGCCAAGAAAACCCCAAATGGGGTCACGAAGAATCGGGCGCAGTTGAAATATCTGAACAACAACCTCAACTATAAAATGGAGATAATAATATCACCTACCTCACAGGGTAGCTGTGAACATCAAATGAGCTGATATTTATAAAGTGCTTTGTACATGCTGTTGTTCGGTCTTTTCAGCCGTGTCTGACTCTTTGGCCCCATTTGGGGTTTTATTGGCAAAGATACTGCAGTGGTTTGCCATTTCCTTCTCCAGCTAATTTGACCGATGAGGAAACTGAGGCAAACAGAGTGAAGTGACTTGCCCAGGGCACACAGCTAGTAAGTGTCTGAGGCCAGATTTGACCTTAGGAAGATGAGTCTTCCTGACTCCAGGCCCAGCATTCTATCTACTATGTCACCTAGCTGCCCCACAAATATTATTGTCTTCATTTTATATATAATTTAATGGATATATCTCTAATGATTTTATATCATTTTATAGATAAGGAAATTGAGGCTCAGAAAGGTTGTGGCTTCCCCATGGTCACACAGCTTGTAAATATCACAGGTGGGATTTGAACCTAGCATTCTGTCCACTCTCACCTCTGCTGCTTCTGAGAGGTACGTTTTGGTGGTGGTAGTGGAGGGGTTGGTGGCAAGAGTCAGAGTATGAGACAATGAATGAAGATAGTAGGCCCTGCTGGGCAACATGAAGGCCTTGGCTGCTCTGTGTGTGTATGTGTCGGTTCAAGGAGTCTCCAAGCTGCATTAAGGTTAGTACCTCACATTGGTGTGCCTGGATGTTTAATAGGTACTTGGGAGTACCACAAAGTAAACAATTCATTTCGCAATTTTTCTGAAAGCTCGTGGTTTAAGGGGTCAGTCAGGTGACCCAGTAGAATCAGGAAGATTCATCTTCCTGAGTTCAAATCTAGACTCAGACACTTACTAGCTGTGTGACCTTGGGCAAATCACTTAACCTTGTTGGCCTCAGTTTCCTCATTTGTAAAATGAATTGGAGAAGGAAATGGTAAGTCACTCCAGTGTTTTTGCCAAGAAAACCCCAAATGGGGTCACAAAGAATTGGACATGACTGAAATGACTCAACAACAAAGTGGTTTAAGGAGGGAGAAAGAGAGTCTGGAGAAGGAGAGTTCTATATGACATATAATAAGGAGGTTGGGAAATTTACCACAATAACATGCCTAGACTTTCCTTCATCCTCACATAAATTTCCATTGTGGCTTCATGGGAATATAGTCCCACAGCCAGTGCATGGGCAAGTGAAAAAGGAGTAACCTTTTATGTTGGAATTTAGGAAATATCTTATGAGATAGATGAGAGACCAAAGTTGAAGTGATTGTGTAGAAAACAAAAAATTAATTAAAAAACATGTTCAAAAATGAATTTTATAAGTTTTTTTTTCATGAGAAAGAAGTATCTTGTGTTTGGGCAAATATAACTCAGAAGAAGAGATTATATGGTGATAAGATAGTTCAGTAAGTGATGTTACTGTTCTTGGGGCTTAATATGATTGAGGGGAAAATGATGTTTTTAAAATTCAGGGGTTCTTAAATTGTGTCACATGAACTTTTAAAGAAAAATATTTGATAACTATTTGTAATCCTATGTATTTTATTATTTGTTTTTAAGAACATTAGTGTGGGCAGGGGGTCCATAAGCTTCAGCAGACTGTCCAAAGGGGACTATGACACACAAAAAGTGAAGAGGCTCTGCTGTAAGAAAAGGCCAAGTAGGTTTTCCGCGTGCTCACTGATTTCAGCCTGTCCTTTCTTGCCTCCCTGTACGTCCCTCCCAAACACACACCTAGACTTGCTTCTCTTCAAATAGGGGTCTTGAAATCCGTTCTTTCATTCTAAGACCTGATTCCTGACTCTTACAAGCTACAAGCATTCTCTCTTTCCTCTTATCTCTTCTGCTGCGGAACTCTATTATGTACTTAATGAGAGCAAAAGTTATAATAATTAACTGCATGCCTTATTTCTTATTGTCTCTAGTGAACTGTACATTTCTGGAAAGCAGGGGCCATCTCATGTATCTCTGACTTGCTGGTGCCTAGCACAGTGCATTGTATATAGAGGCATTTAGTGAATGTTTCTTGAAGTGATTGTTTGTTGATTTGAAGCATTGTTCAACCAAACAAAAGTATATGCAACTTTTTCCTGTGTCCAGCTCCTGATCTTTACCTCCCTACAAGGTCAGCTCCTATCCAATTCTTTCTCCCCTTCATTTGTTGTTCTGTCGCTTTCAATCGTGTCCAACTCTTCTTGACCCCATTTGGGGTTTTCTTGGCAAAGATACTGGAGTGGTTTGCCATTTTCTTCTCTAGTTCATTTGACAGGTGAGGAAACTGAGGCCAACAGGGTTAAGTGACTTTCCTAGGGTCATACAGCTAGTGGTATCTGAGGCCCGATTTGAACTTGGGAAGATGAGTCTTCCTGACTCCAGGTCCAGCACTCTATCCACTTCACCACCCAGCTGCCCCCTCTTTCCTTCACAGGAAGCAGTTATTGGCACTGGATTTTTATTTTTATGCCTGCTTTGCACACTGAGTCAAGGGGAGGAATTCTAGAGTGGCCTCTCAGGCTAGTATATGTAATCTGTAGATCTCTTGTGTTTCTGAGGATGCCTTTTACTTTTTTTTTTAAACAATGCTCATTGTTCCAGCTTTTGTCTGCTTCCCTAATGCATTCCAGATGTGATCACCCTCTCTGCCCAGAGCATTTATTGCCCAGTGCCTCTGGCTAATATGATTCTTTGCTTCTGGTCTTTATCCTTACTAGGGTCAAGATTCCCACTGCCTCTTAATTTCAGGTGCCTCCAGTTTGGGGTCCTTCAAGAGAATGTAAACCCCTTGAGGGCAGGGACTATTTTTTTTTCTTTCTTTTGGTTTTGCATCACCAGCATTTAATAAATGTGGTTATTGAACTACAGTTGTATTCTTTTGCACAGAATCTGAGGCAGGTAGGATCTTGGGGGGTCATTCCCTTGTATTTGAGCAAGACTGTCCCTTATCATGGATTCTATGAACAAAATTTTGTGCCAGTGTGTAGGGATGACAGATTGCAGAGGGGACTAATCTATCTGATGGCCGGTGGTGACACAGATGTGTAGATCCTAGAAACAGGCAAGAATACTGCTTATTGGGGAATACAAACCTTGGGTAGACTTATACAGTAGGAAGTAGTGGTGGGGAGCCTAGATAGGCAGGGATCCAATATGAAGGTACTGGGACACCTAGGTAAGAGCCAAAGGGAGGTGTGTGTGTATGTGTGTGTGTGCGTGCATGCGCACGCACGTACGTGTGTGTGTGCATGTTGGGAGAACAAGGAGAGAAATGTAGAAAGGATGATAGAGAACCAAGAGAACATTGTATACAGTAACAGCAATATTGTTTTAAGAACAACTTTGAGTGACTAAGTCATTTTGACTATTATAAATACACAAATTAAAAATAAAGGACATATGAAGAAAGATGCTATCTGCAACCAGAGAAAGAATTGATAAATAGAAGTAATAGATGTATAGAATAATTTTACATCTATATGTATACATATATACACATATGTATACATATATACATATGTACACACAAACATATATGTGTGTATATCTGTGTGTATGTGTATATATTATGTGTGTGTATATATATACATACACATATACATACATACATATATACATACACACACACACACACACACACACACACACTATTTGTATCTAATGGTAGCCGTCTCTGCGGCAGGGGGAGGGGGAGAGGGAAAAAAGGAAAAAAGAAATTTACATGATAATTTTATGTATTTGGAGGGAATAGCGAGTTGTATGTGGTAGATTTATTGTTTCATAGCAATCATCTTTTTGTTTTTAAATTGTGCTGTGTTATGGAAATACTTGTTTTGTTCTGTGAACTGAAAATAAAATAAAGTTTTAAAAAAAGAAAGGATATTAGAGCAAAAGAGAAGATAACTTTACTTACCACACAATTTTGCCTGGGCTTTGCCTTATATCATTTATATTTTCAATACCCTTACCCTTCATTCATTGATTTTTATAGCTGGAAGAGACCTTGGAGATAATTTCCTCAAACCTCTTTATTTAGTAGATGACAAATTTAAGGAACAGGAAAAGTGAAATTACTTAGCTTGGGTCCCCTAATTCCAATGCTCTCTTTTCCCACTGTCATCCTAGATGAGTTCATTTGCTTGATAATACTTAGAATTGTGAACCCTCCCTTCCTTCCCTGGCACTGCCAGACATATGAGGTTCACAGTCTGTGTTGTCATTGTGTCAGGACATTTTGGGGTACTGGCCCAATTGGAAATGTCTCCTGCTTCTGTTGATGAGGTGGCAAAGGGGGCATGAAGCAGCAGCCTCAGGACTCAGTGAGGTCTGCTGCTTTCCTCTGGCATTGCCAGGACTGGAGGCCTTGCTCCTTTCCAGTCATCCAGGCACGGTGGGTGTGAGTGTGTGCGTGCGCGCGTGCATGCTCAGTCAGCCTCAGGTCACCAGAAGGTTATGTCCCTAGCTGCTCTGATGCTAAATGACAGCTCAGTGACATTAGGGAAAGGGTCTCACTTTTTTTTTAGTATGTCCTATAATTTGAGAGCCCCATTAGTATAAATCTCTGCATGAGGCACCTCCTAGGTATTAGTCATGATGGTGTTAGAGGGAGGGCTGTGGATTTAGTGACACAGAGTTGACTGTAGTCATATGGTTTTTTAAGCTGACATCTAGGCTATGATGCTTTTATCTCCATAGGCCAGCTCTTCTAGATTACAAATGGTGGTGAGGTGAGAAACTAGATATCTGAGACTGTCCTCTTATGCCTTTCACCCGTTTGCTATTATAAGTCTACAGCCTTTGCTTATTCTGTCTTCCACCGATGCAACCCTACCTAACCCTGCCTGGGGCTAGTCAGCCTTCTGCATGGTTGGGTAGGCAGTCCTTCTCCTGGCGCTAGAGGAGGGTACCAGGCTTCTCATCAGAGAAAGAAGAGCAAGGGACCCAGAAAGAGGAGGTAAAAGGTCATTGGAGGCAAACAGCCTCAGTGTGGCCCATCCTATGAGGGTAAGAGCTGCATAGCTGCTGATCAGTATTAGCATCTGGGTGACCTTGGTCAAATCACTTTGCTTTGAGCCTCAGTGTCTGTAAAATGATGTAATTGCTTTAGTCAGCAGTTCTCAAAATATGGTTCAAGTACTTCTGGGGGTCCCTGAGACCTTTACAGGAGGTCTAAGAGGGTAAAGCTATTTTCATAATAACACTAAAGCATTTTTCACCTCTTAAAATACTCTTATCTTTTCCAACTACATATCTATGTGAGCCTTGATTTTCTTCATAAACTTCAACCAAAACAACACATCACAACAGTTTGAATGCAGAAGCAGATAAGAGAATCCAGCTGCCTTCTATTAAGCCAGCCAGTAAAGAGATTGGCAAAATTTGCAAAACAATGCCACTTTTCTCAGTAAATGTCTTTGTTTTGGAAAATATAATTATTTTTCATAAAAATCTGTTATTTATGTTAACATATAATGGGTTTATTACTATTATTTTAAAATTAATAAATATTTTTAAAATGTCTCAGTTTTCATTTCTAACATGATAAGCATCAACAGACATAACCCATATAAACAAAAGCTCTTTGGGGTCCTCAATAATTTTTTTAAGTGCTTTATTTTTTTTTAGATTCTTTTAAAAAATCTTATTTAATATTTTATTTTTTTCCCAGTTACATGTAAAAACAGTTTTAACATTCTTTATATTTTCTTTCAAATTTTGAGCTCCAAATTCTCTCCCTCCCTCCCCTTCCCCCCACCATTGAGAAGGCAAGTAATTTGACATAGGTTATACATGTGTAACCATGCAAAACACATTTCCATGTAAGTCACTAAGTAACTTTTTAAGAATGAAAAGGTGTCCTGAGGCCAAAAGCTGGTGAACCATTGCATCACATGATCTCCATGGCCCACAATGGTCTCTAGGTGCTCTGATTCTGACATAACATACGCAGCTGCCTTTGCCTCTGAATGGATCTGTGGTCAGTCCTGCCTGTCTTCCTCCTTAATGACATTTGGGCATGATGGTCATTAAAAGCATTAGGAAATTGTGCCTCATTATCGTAAGCTCAGGTCAACAGCTGGATCTGTATTTATCAGCACTTTGAGTCATCATGCCACAAGGAATCTGTTTATTTCCAGTTATTTTTTAGCTGGAATAAAAATAAAATAGAAGACATGCTACTTAGGATGACTTTGAGGATGAAGGAGAGAGAGGGAGAAAGTGAGTTTTTTATCTCTTTTGACTAAGTCTGCACTTTTTTGTTGTTCAGTCATTTTAAGACACGTCTGACTCTTCATGACCCCATTTAGGGTTTTCATGGCAAGGATACCACAGTTTTAACTTGCAGGTTGTAATTTCCTTTTCCAGCTCATTTGACAGATGAGGAAACTGAGGCAAAGAGGGCTACTTGACTTGCCCAGGTTCACACAGCTGGTAAGTATCTGAGGCCAGATTTGAACTCGGGAAGACAAGTCTTCTTGGCTCTCAGCCCAGTGCTCTATCCACTGAGCCATCTAGCTGCCCAAGTCTCCGAATTTGCTCTTATAGTTTAGAAAAGGCTAAATTTTTTTTTTCTGTTCAGAAGCTTTTACAAAAACTTTGCCAGGAGATGAGTAACACAGACTCCCTCACCTGGTCCTCCTCTGCTGTGACTCATTCCCTCCACCTGACTCCACACTACTCTACAAATAGTAGGCATTGCAGCACACATTGACTGGGTTATCACAAGTACCTTTAGCACACTGAACCTCTCAGCATCCCAGGCAACTTTTTGAGACTAGGAGTTAAAGAGCAGGTGCCAATCTGCTTTGGTCAAGGAAGTTTTCTCACTGGAAGTTGCCTTTATCAGTGAAATCATAGGTCTGGACAAACCAAAATAGAGCCGTCTAATAAGACTATAGAAGGCAGCTAAGTGATACAGTGGATAGAGCGCCAGGCCTGGGGTCAAGAAGACCCTTCCTGAGTTCAAATCTGGCTTCAGACACTTACTAGCTATGACCCTGGGCAAGTCACTTAACCCTGTTTGCCTCAGTTTCCTCATCTGTTAAATAAGCTAGAGAAGGAAATGGCAAACCACTCTGGTATCTTTGCCAAGAAAACCCTAAAATAGGGTCATCGAGAGTTGGACCTAAATGAAGAATGACTGAACAACAAAAATAGGTATATGAAGGTGAGTTATCAGTAGTTTAAATGTGCGTATTTCAATCCAAAGAGTAGAAGTTATGTCATTTTTCAGTCATGTCTGAAACGGAAATAGAGGGTTAAGTGACTTGTCCAGGGTCACATAGCGAGTGAGTGTCTGTGGCTGGATTTGAATTTAGGAAGATGAGTTTTCCTGACTCCAGGCCTGGCATTCTATCCACTGCACCAGAAGAATCATAGCTCTAGAGCTGGAAATCCAATGTCTTCATTTTATAGAAGCCCAGAGAGGTAAATAAACTTACCCCAAGTCACATAGGGAATAAATGTTGGAGTTGGGTTTGGAAGCCACAGCCTCTGATTCCAGAGATAGTGCCCTTTTTTCTGCGTCACGCAGCTTCATGCAAATGTTATTCCCTTTGACAAAGTCTAAACACCTACCTTTCTCCTACTACTCCCTCTGTACAGCCTGTTCTAGGTGTTTCTTCATTTCTTTTTTTTTAAACTCCCTCCTCTTTCCTCCCTCTTCTCCTCTTCCCTCTCCCTCCTCCTCTTCCCTCTCCTCCTTTTCTCCCACCTCCTCACTTTCATGTTCTCACGTTTCTCAGTGCCGTCACATCTGCCTCCAGTGTCTTCTAGAATCCCCTGTTGGAAACTCCATTAGTATGCTGCTGACAACCCAGAAGCTGTGAGCCCCCAAACCAGCACTTATAATTATCAGCCATTATTTTCTCTCTATGTATGCTGTTACCACCTACTCTCCCACCTTCTTACTGTATCATTTCCATTGTTGTTATTCCTGGTTTGTCAGAGAACAGCATGAACTAGTTGCTACAGAATCAAAGTGTATTGTGACCACCCTGCTCATAACCACAGCGGATTTCAAAGGGAATGAGTTTTAACAGCTGTTATTGCACAAATACTGCTATTTGGGGCGGCTGCTGAAAGTGGGGAGGGAGGCTTCCAAACGGAAAAAGGGAAGGAATGAGCTTTCAATGCATTCTGGGCAAAGCTTTCGTTTAGCCTCATTCTTTGACCCCTTAGATTGGAGATTGGTCTCATGCAAAGGTACATCCAAGAAACTCATTGGTTAAGGGGCAATCAAGGGGAAAACAGGCAAGCGTCTGGGACGGTGGAGCTTGTGATTGTGGTAGAGGGTGCCTTTGGGCTGATAATTCTTACTATGCTATACGCTAGTACTCTTCTCATGTAGCTTTGCTATAATTCAATTCACTTCATGAGGGATATGGTGACTCCTGAAACCCAACCCCTGCTCTTTAAGAGCTTACAATTTTGTTAGGGAGGTCAGTCTAGTGGGAGAAAGCAATACAAAACAGCATGTAATTATGCGCAAATTTGAATTTCCAGTGACAAAGTGTGACCTTCAGCTAGTCAATGCTAGGGATGGCTTAGAAAGGAGGGAGTCAGTATTAGCTAGAGTGAGCAAGAAGGCTTCATGGATGAGGTGGTATTCAACCCAGCCTTGAAGGACTGTTAGGATTTAGATAGGTAGAATAGAATAGGGAAGGCAGTGCAGGAGGGGAAACCAGCCTGAACAAATAAATTGACATTTGATATTTAGAAATTTGTAAAACACTTTGTACGCACTATCCCAACAAGCATTGGCAACCTCATCTTATAAATGAGGAAACTTCATGTGAGAGAGGTGAATTGATTTGTCCACGATCAAACATTTAGCCCATTGTCAAGGATTAGATTCAAACCCAGGTCTTGTTGACTTGTCCAGAAGCCTAGCCACTACACCAAGCTGCCATCATAGAGGCAGAAATTAATCACAAAGGAAACACTTAAATATCACCTACTATGTGCAAGGCATTTTACCAGTTGCTAAGGGAGATACTAAAAAAAAAAAAGAGAGAGAGACATCCACAGCCCTGTTCTCAAGAGCTTACAATTTAGTAGTGGAGATAAGACATGTACACAATTTTAATGTAAGTGGATCCTAGCGCATGACACACAGATAAAGTGGTGTGGTTTTAATCAAAAAGTCTGTAAGTAAAGTCATAGTGAGGTAGGACACACTACAAGATGAGAACCTTCAGATCTTATGTCCTTTATATGCAATGAAGTGCTACATAAAAGTCATCTGAGTCAAAGTTATTGTACAGTGTTTAAAAAGAGTAGAGACCAGCCTGTTGGAGGTAGGAATAGTAGGAAATGAAGTTGAATATGCCGTTTTTGGCTGGATTGTGGATTAACCTTTTCACTGTCTTTAACTTTCCCTTCTAGCCATAGCTCTTTACATACTTTAGAACTCCTGACACTATTTTTGCAGGGTTATACCCTGTTTGTGTATTTATCCTCCATTACCTATCTTGCTTCTGTTTTCTGTTTAAAACATTCTTTTAAAATTCTGAGTTAGTTGATGAGTTCCCTTGTGTATGCACACTGGTCTCTTTAGACAACTATCCCTCACCTTTTCTTTATGCATCTTCAGAATTTATTTTACTTTGTATATATTTTTATTTAATGCTTTATTTCCCCCAGTCACATGTAAAAACAATTTTTTTTGTTTGTTTTTAGGCAGTTGGGGTTAAGTGACTTGCCCAGGGTCACACAGCTAGCAAGTGTCAAGTGTTTGGTCTGAGGCTGCATTTGAACTCAGGTCCTCCTGACTTCAGGGCCGGTGCTCTATCCACTGTGTCACCTAGCTGCCCCGTAAAAACAATTTTTAACATTAGTTTTTAAAACTTTGAGTTCCAAATTCTCTCCTTCTCCCTCCCCACCCCACCTCATTGAGAAGGGAAACAGTTTAACATAGGTTATACATGTGTAGTCATGCAAGACATTTTCATAAGTCATGTTGTGAAAGAAAACACAGACAAAAAGACTCAAGAAAAATAAGGAAAGTCAGACACCATCAGTTCTTCCTTTGGGGTTGGATAGCATTTTTCATCATAAGTCCTTAAGAGTTGTCTTGGATCATTGTATTGCTGACAATAGGCGATCATCAGAATTTCATTCTTTTTTTGGTATATTTTATTTTTATCCCAGGCACTTATTCATTCATTCATTCATACATTCATTCATTCATTCCATTTGTTCATTCATTTATTTATTTACTTATTCATTCATTCATTCAATTATTTATTTATTTACTTATTCATTCATTTATTCATTTACTTATTTATTCACTTATTTACTTATTTGTTTATTTATCTTTTTATCTATTTATTTATGTTTGTTTATTTATTTATTTGGCTAGGCAATGGGATTAAGTGAGTTGCCCAGGGCCATACAGCTAGTAAGTATTATGTGTCTGAGGCGGGATTTGAACTCAGGCCCTCCTGAATCCAGGGCCGGTGCTCTATCTACCTAGCTGCCCCCAGAATTTCATTCTTGAGAGCTTCCTTCCCACCCTTCCAAGGTTCACCTCTTACCTTTCATGTAGAATTTTCGTTCAGGGAATGCTCTCTCTCTCTCTCTCTCTCTCTCTCTCTCTCTCTCTCTCTCTCTCTCTCTCTCTCTCTCAATCTCTCTCTCTCTCTCAATCTCTCTCTCTCTCCTTCTCCCCCCCACCCTTCTTTGAACCCTTTGAAAACTGCTTTCCATCCAAGACTCCCCAAACTTCTGCCTTAATAGCCTGTTCCTTCTCTTTGCTGAGGATCAGGTATTGACAGACCAGCTCGATTTAGTGATCCTTTGACCTTTTGAAGGAGGGAATTATTATTATTAAGGCAAGAGAAGAAATTTTTAGCTGTTCTGCTTTTGACAGAATGAGAATTCTAGCAAATATCCAGATAATTGTGGCTCAGTTAATAGAGTGATGGACTGGGAGTTCAGAAGGTTCACTTCCCGTCTTAGGTCCTTATTAGCTATGTGATTCTAGGCAAGTCATTTAACTTCTCAAAGCCTCAGTTTCCTCACCTGCAAAATGGAGATAATAATAGCACCTTTCTCAGGAGGTTGTTGTAGGGATCAGATGAGGTAACACACAAAGTGCTTTGTAAATCTTAAAGCACTATAACATGTGAGTTATTATTATTATTAATGTCATGCCCCTATACAAGGCTAATATAGGTTTTCTGAATTTCTTATTTTCTTCAGCTTGATTTCTACCAAAAATCTACCTTGCATTTATTTTTTAAATATCACATGCAAATATGTATTGTATTTTATATAGAAAGGCAGGATGTATATTGGATAGAGAGCAGAGCCTCAAAGCCAATAAGACTTTGGTTCAAAGTTCACCCCTGACAAAACCTGTTTACATGATCTGGAGTAAGTCATTTATCTCCCTAGTGCCCCAAACAACCCTCTAAGACTATAAGTTACAGAGAAGGTATCCACCTGCTTTGGTAGATGGAGTTTCCTCACCTGGAAATTCTGTGAACTAATAAAATCACCTGTCCATTCTTTAGCCCTATATTTTATGTGTACTTACATATCTACATGTTGTCTCTCTTCAGTCAGTAAACATTTATTAAGAGCCTACTATGTCACAGAAACTGTGCTAAGTGCTGGGGATATAAATATGAAAAGACAGTCCCTGCCCTTAAGGAGCTTATAATCTAATGGAAGAAGATAATTCACAAAAGAAGGTAAAAAGAGTAGGGTTCTGGGAAAGGAAGGGTTAGGATCATGATGAATGTAAGATCTTTCAGAGCAGGGGCCGTTTAATTTTTTACTTTGTATTATCTCCATTTTGAAGATAAGGAAACTGAGGCTTTGAGAGGTTAAATGACTTGCCCAGAATCACACAGCTAATAAGGGCCTAAGATGGGAACTGAACCTTCTTGACTTCCAGTGCCAGGGCACTTAATAAATCCTTGCTGATTGACTCCTCTATCTTTCTAGATAGTATATAGTGTGTCCTGATGACAATATCCCTGTTTCTGCTTCCAAGAATCTTTCTCCAAATCATATCTGTACACTTTCCTCCCTCTGTGTCCTCGATTTTCTTCCTTGAGAATAGCTTGATATTCTTTAGTGATGTTCAACTGTGGAACAAACAGATGAGCGTGCAATGTTAGGCAGTTGAGAGGGAGCACTTTGATGCATTAGTAATAAGCCAATGCTTCTCAATGCCTGTCACGTGACTGGGAAACTCTTTTAAAAAAAATTCTCAAAAGCAGATACTTACAGTATGCTTGATTAATGCATGCATTCTCATGAGGCAGCGTGGTGTACTAGAGAGAGTCCTGACTGGATTGACACTAGAAGACTTGAGTTTGATTCCTGCCTTGGAGGCAGCTAAGGTGTACAGTGGAGAGAACTGTGGGCTTGGAGTCAGGAACACCTGAGTTAAAAATCCAGCTTCAGATGCTTACTAGCAAGTCACTAAATTTTGGTCTGCTTCAGTTTCCTGAACTGTAAAATGGGGATAATAATAACACCTATCTCCTGAAATTGTGAGCTTCAAATGAGATGTTTGTAAAGAGTTTAGCACAGTGCTGGGCACATAGTAGGTGCTAAATAAACCCTTCCTTTTCCTTTCCTTCCCTTCCCTTCCCTTTCCTTTCCCCTTTCCTCTTTCCTTTCCCCTTTCCTCTTTCCCTTTCCCTTCCCCTTTCCCTTCCCTTCCCTTCCCTTCCCTTCCCTTCCCTTCCCTTCCCTTCCCTTCCCTTCCCTTCCCTTCCCTTCCCTTCCCTTCCCTTCCCTTCCCTTCCCTTCCCTTCCCTTCCCTTCCCTTCCCTCCCCTTCCCCTTTCCCTTCCCTTTCCCTTCCTTTTCCCTTCCCTTTCCCTCCTCCACTTACTAATTGTCTGATCCTGGGCAAGTCACTAAACCTCACTGTTCCTCACTTTCCTCATCTGTAAAATAAGAAGATTGGACTGCTGGCTAGGATCCTATTATCTTATAATTGTGTGTTCTTGGACAAGTTGCTTAATCACTCTGGTCCTCAACTCCTTCCCCTATAAAATAAAGGGTTTGAACTCCATCACTTCCAAAGTCCCTTCAAGCTCCCAACCTAGGGTTCTATGATAATGTGTTAAAGATTGGGTTAATCTGAACTGCTATGCCAATGAGAGAGAGACTGTCACCAAAGATCTACCATCTGTTAACCTGCTTTGTTATGTGATGTTCTGCAGATTAGAAGATATGTTCCTGCATTCTTGTCTCTTGATTAGTCTGGCTGCCAGGCTTGCCTTTCCCCCTTGTTGAGAAGCCAGATCTGAAAAAGGGATATGTGTATTTTTTGAGCGAGACTAGACTTTTTCTTTCCTTTAGTGATGCTTCTGTACCCAAGATTGCTGCCTATCAACTTAGATGACCTCAGCGTCTTCTACAGAAAAGAAGTATGGTGCTTGTGAAGTCACCTGCATGTAAATCTAAACACGTTAGGATGAAACAATACCCTGAGTCTCAGGAGCAAGGAGACTTAAAATGAAGTCTTGAATAGGGAAGGGGGCTCAGGCCCCTGACTCCTGTGTTTTTTTCACTCATATCCATCCAAGCTTGGCCTGACATTTACTGGAATTTCCAACCTTCTCTCCTCTCTGTCCCCACTACCCCTCCCGCTTTCTCCATTTTAGTGCAGAGGAAACAATAATTGGGCTTGAAATCACTGGTGCTCAGTGGAGCGGGAAATTAGGAATGTGACTTTTTTTTTTGATGCTCAAGGAATTATTAGAAATAGGCAACGTTCTTTTCTTCAGAACAAAGACTGTTGGCTTGCTAGGGCAGTAATTGCTGTCTGGGTCCTTTGGGACTGGAGGTTCCTGGATGGATGTTGGATCTTAGTGTTGGGTGGAGTCCTTAAAAGCTTTAGCCTGTTGACCCAGAGTCCCTTCAGCCAGTATTCCACTCTTGTCAGAATATTCCTCTATCAGACTGTCAGAGAAAGCTGAGCTCCTTCCTGAAGGGAATATTTACTCCCAGCCAGGGTCAAGCATACCACCCCATATCCACTGTAGGCCATGACCTCTATTATTAGGAGGCCATGTGTTTTTTTTTTCTAGGACTAAAACAAAACAAAAAAAATCCAACAAAAAACTCACCCATTACAGAAGAGAAAATGTCAACAAGCTGTACTGGGGCGAGAACATATCTGCCTTTCTTCCTAAGGGCAAAACTCTGAGGAAATTCTTTTTGATATTCATCGTAATGGTTGTAAGAACAATAACAGCAATAAAAACTGACAAGTCATCCTATCAAGTTTGCGAAATGCTTTATATACCTTATCTCATCTGGGCCTCACAACGAAGAGTGCAGGACGCCTTGAGGAGAGAAGAAAGTTGAAAAACAATTAGCTTTCCTTTTCCTAAGATGAGAAAATGATCTGGGTAGTTCAAGATGATGGTTTTCTGGACCCAGGAAGGCTCTGAGAACTTCTTCCTTACTATTCAGGGTGTCTTTGCTCTTCTTTGTTTGATCCGTCCCAGCCTTTTAGACCCTCCACACTGGAAATAAACCTTGAGGAACAGGGTCATGTTCTCTCCTTTCAAATAATATCCTCTGTATTTGAACTAGATGGGCTGCTTGCAGCTTTCCATTCCTAACATTCCATCTCCTGCCCGATATTCCATTTCTTTTATTTTATTTAGTTTTAGTTTTCAACATTCACTTTTATAAGATTTTGAGTTTAAAATTTTCTCCCTTCCTGCCGCCCCTCCCCAAGACAGCATGTAATCTGATATAGGCGATACACATACAGTCATCTTAAACACATTTCCACATTAGTCATGTTGAGAAAGAAGAATCAGAACAAAAGGGAAAAACCATGAGAAAGAAAAAAAAATGAGAGAGAGAGAAAATGTTATGCTTCCATCTGCATTCAGACTCCATGGTTTTTTCTCTGGGTGTGGATAGCATTTTCCATCATGAGTCTTTTGGAGATGTCTTAGATCCTTGCATTGCTGACAGGAGCTAAGTCTGTCAAAGTTGGTCATTTCACAATGTGGCTATTACTGTGTACAATGTTCTCCTGGTTCTGCTCACTTCACTCAGCATCAGTTCATGTAAGTCTTTCCAGGTTTTTCTGAAATTTACCTGCTCATCATTTCTTATGGAACAATAGTATTCCATTACATTCAATACTACAATTTGTTCAGCCATTCCCCAATTGATGGACATCGCCTCGATTTCTAGTTCTTTGCTAACACAAGAAGAGCTGCTATGAATATTTTTGCACGTGTGGGTCCTTTTCCCATTTTTGTGATGTCTTTGGGATACAGACCTAGAAGTGATATTGCTGGATCAAAGAGTATGCACAATTTGGTTGCCCTTTGGGCATTATTCCAAATTGTTCTCCAGAGTAGTTGGATCAGTTCACAACTTCACCAACAATGCATTAGTGTTCTAATTTTCCCACATCTTTTCCATTTTCCTGTTTTGTCTTGTTGGCCAATCTGATAGGTATGATGTGTACCTCAGAGTTGTTTTAATTTGCATTTCACTAATCAATAGTGATTTAGAGCTTTTTTTCATATGATTGTAGACAGCTTTAATTTCTTCATCCAAAAACTGCCTGTTCACTGATATTCCATTTCTTATCCTTTCACAGGCTTTGCTTTGAATATACTCCCTTCACTCTTAGAATTCCTTGCTTTCCCAAGGTTTAGTTCATGTGCCACTTTTTATATAAGTCCAATCCTTCTCCCAGTCACTAGTGGCTTCATTACTCCCCCTCCCCATTCCCTTGTATTTAGGAATAGGAAAAGGGACTAAACCTATGATTTCATTGGAATAAGATGCTCCTTGGTGAGGACATTCCCTCTACTAATGTAGGTCAGCATTTTCTTTGTACCAAAGAATCGTAAGGAACCCAGACACTGTGGCATTATGACTTATCCAGGGTCCCTCAGGAAGTATCAGAGGAGGGAAGGATTAGAACCCAGGTCTTGGCTCTGAGGCTAGTTCTCCATTCACTATACCAAGCTGCCTCCTATTATCTTATATTTACTTAGCATGAGTATTTTAAATTTACTTATCTGTATATATGTAATTCTTATACATGTATTCCTATGCTCCCCCTTCTCCCCTCAAATGTAAGCACCTTGAGGGCAGAAACTGTATTGTTTTTGTCTTTGTACCACCAATACCAAGCACAGACCCTGAAAGAGGCAGGCACCTAATAGATTCTTGTTAAATGAATGAATGAAATTTAAGTTATATGATCACATCTGGGATTCACTGTTCCTCTTTTTAAAGAAGGTTGGGGATCTGGGAAAGAAAAGGTAAGGCTATAGAGGACTCTAACGGTTCATTTGTTTGGCACCTTCCAGGGCACTTTCCTTCCTAAGGGACAGATGGTTACAACTTTCAGTTGCAATGTCTGCTCGGCCTGGCGTCTGCTGTTTTTTGAAAGGTGGGCAAGGTGATTTTTTTTTTTGTTAAGTCTCGTTGATAAGATAACTTGCTTGTATGAAAGAGAATCCAGACAATGGAACTGCCTGAAGGACCCCTCTTTTCCTTCTTCAGGATTATCCATTTTTTTAATTTTAGGATCCTCTATTGCTATAAATTCCCTCCTGCCACCTTGTTCTCTTGCTCTCCTGTGTTCCTTTGCTCTCTCCATTTGCTGCTTTTTCTTCCTCCTGTGAGGCTTTGTTTGGTCACAAAGGACCTTTGTGAGGAGGAGGGTCCAGGGCCTTTGGGCAAATGTTAGCTCTGCGTTGGCATCAGTCAGTGGAGGGCTGCTCCCTTCCCCCAGAGGCTGGGTTGCTTTTCATTGCCTTCTTCTTTCTACTTAGCAGCAAGCATTAAGTCTGCTTTGAATCTGGGTCAAAGCCTACTGTGCCACTACCACATCTGAGACTGGTCTGATTCTTGGGCTTCAGTAAGTATTCCCTTTGCTAAGCCCTGAAATGACTAAGCTCTTTATAGAATTGAGTACTCTGACATGTTGGCCGGTTCTTCCTCTCTCCCAGTGCATCAGTGGTTCCTCCCATCAGATCTCTTAACACTTTTTCATTGCTATTCTTCAAACCCTGAGACTGGGAGTTACCACTGAAGTCATCTTCCAGGGGCTCCTCCTGACATGAAGGTGACCCTGGGTACTTGAAGGCTATGCCCTGGCAAGTTCTGTTAATCTGGAAAGGCTTCAAGTGTCAGCCAGGATAATCACCATCAGTCATCATTAATCATCATATTTATATAGCACTTATAGAGTGCTTTACATGTATTCTCATTTGTTCCTCAACAGCAAACTTGTGAGGTAGGTGCTATTATTTGTCCTCATTTTACAGGTGAGGAAACTGAGGCTGAGGTTGGTTAAGTGACTCACTCAAGGTCACACAGCTGGGAAATGTCTGGAGCAGAATTTGAATGTAGGTCTTTCTCCAGAAGTTCACTGCCACCTAGATGTCTCAGAAGATGGACTGTTGTCTGAGGGTCATCCCAGCTAAGTGTGAAGAGGGTCTCTGTTTTTCCTATTGTGGTTTTTTTCCTTTAAGAAAAAAGTTGTACTGGTGCAGTTATTCTGTATTTAGATGCCTTTTAGCATTGTTTTTGTTTACCTGATTGTGGTCAATGTGCATACCGTTATCTTGGTTCTGTTGACTTCTGATTATCATCAGTTCATACAAGCCTCTCCAAGTTTTCATCCAAAGTCCTCCTAGGTTCTTTAAAATAATTTTGGAGATTATAATCTGGGTTAAAACAGAGCACAAAAGCTGACCTGGTTTTCATTAGCACTGTCTCTCTTTTTCTCCTCATCCTTTCTTCCTTTCCTCTCTCTAAAAAACAAGAATAGAGAAACTGTTCCTTTTGAGGACAGTAGACATGCAAAAGAGACTTGAAGCCCAAGCACAAATGTGGTTAGTATTCTAGGAGGTAGTAGGAGCCCTTCCCTCAGGCTTGGAGACATCAGTGAGACTGCGCTGGATGCTAGAGAATTTGCTGACAGCAGCCCTCTGACTCCAGGGCTATGCAGATCCTTCTACAATCTCACTTGGTGGGATCTTGTCTAACTGGCCCTGCCCCTTGCAAAAGGCACTGGAAAAGAGCCAATGAGGGAGAAGGGAAAGCCCAGATGGACTGAAGCTTTGAAAGAGCCCCTCTGGATGACAGCTCCATGTTCAGAATGCTCTGATGACGATTCTGCCTACCTTATATTTGTTGGGTACATTTTTAACGCTTCTGAAATAAGTATACTTCCTCTGCCTCCCTCTCCCCTAATTCTTTTCTATCTCTTGTTTGAATAGCAAAAACTGGGTGATTGGAAGGAGAGACAAAGTGGTCTCTCCTTCCAATCACCCAGTTTTTGCTATTTGTTTATTTGTTTCATGACAACTTTTTTATAAAAATGATCAATTTTGATCATATTTGGTAAATTACTAAAAAGTACTGAGGTAAGCCTTAAGTTAGTTGTGTAGGTCAGTTGGCCATCTTGAAACAAAATGGCAGATGCTAAAAATTTTCCAGTGGTTTTATCTTCTATAATTTTTATTCACACTACTATAGACATAAAGGTATAGTGACCACATAGTATATTAACATATGTATTCTATGTAATCATAATTATAATTTATATTTGGCTTATGGATAGATATTGTAGAATTGCATAATTGTACTGAACTGGGAGACAGTATAGTACAGCACCAGATCCTGTCCCTAGGTTCTAACTCTGGCCCTAACTCTTTGGGTGCAATGCCCAGTGTGGGCAAGCCACTACCTCTCTGAGCCTCATTTTTTTTCACTTGTGAAATGAAGGGATTGAACAGATAGCCTCTGAGGTGACTTCTTGCTCTAAATCTATGATCTATTGATCCCACATGTCTAAAAGGGTCTTGTCTTTGAAATTGTAGATAGTTAACAGCCAGAACTTTTCCATAAGGAAATGGCAAACCACTCCACTTTCTTTGTCAAGAAAACCCAAAATGGGTCATGAAGCGTCAGACACAATTGAAACAACTGAACAATAACATAACAAAAATTTGTGTTTTTTCCCCCTGCACCCAGGACAAATAGCATCAAACACATTCACAAATGCTCTAGGGGAGGTTCTGAGGGTGGGTACCTAGCCGGTTGGAATGGAACTTACCCAGTCATTGTCAGATCAGGCTTTTCCTTATTGAACCTGCCTTTGCAGTGGTCAGGCTGGGCCTTCTGGTGTAATGGAGGCAGTATTCATTTTGCACCCAATGAAGTTGACCTAACACTGGGAAAACAGATCCTGATTTCCAGAAAATCAAATCCACTTGGTCATTCCTATGCCTTGGGGCTCTGGAGTGTTGTGGATTCAGAGCCAGCTGCAAAGTCTGGAAGACCTGAGCTCCAGCCTTGTCTCTGACAACCATTGCTTTATGTGACTCTGGGCAATTTGTTACTTACTCTCTTGATTCTCCAAGCAATTCTTTTTTTCTAAGCATTCAGGGTTAAGTGACTTGCCCAGGGTCACACAGATAGTGAGTGTTAAATGTCTGAGGCCGAATTTGAACTCAGGTCCTCCTGACTCCAGGGCTGGTGCTCTATCCATTGCACCACCTAGCTGCCCCCAAGCAATTCTTTAAAACTATAAACTGCTGAACAATTGCTGATCTACTTTGGTAGAAGGATATTTTATATCTGGGAAATCCCTACCTACACCGGCGAAATCACAGATTTAGACCAGGAAAAAAAAAAGTCTTAATTTCCTGAGTATCTCCAAATCCTGTTGTTTGTTTGTTTTGTTTTTTCATTTTTTTAGGCAGTTGGGGTTAAGTGAGTTGCCCAGGGTCACACAGCTAAATAAGTGTCAAGTGTTTGGTTTGAGGCCAGATTTGAATTCAGGTCTTCCTGACTTCAGGGCCGGTGCTCTATCCACTGCACCACCTAGCTGCCCCAATCCAAACCCTGTTGTTAAAGCAATACTTTGAGAAAGGCCAAGTCTGACATGAAAGTCAAACTGTCCTGGACAGTCCTGGAAAGGAGGGAGTACTGTTGGAAAGAAATGCCACAAGGCCATGATTTGTTCAGAAAACCTGTAAGAAGCCATGTTTTATCTTGTGGGAAATAAACAAGCAACCCATGGATCTGAATCAGGATGCCAGGGCTGTGGGACACTCTGGCATTTTTCAAATTATGAAAGTAATGTTTTTCAATTAGGAATTATAATTTGGAGCACCAATGTAAGAAAAAAAAATCACCCACAGATTAGCAGTCTTAAGCTGCATTGCCTCTGAGGTAAAAATAGAAAAAAATCAGTACATTGCTAATTTTTAAAAATTGTGCTTGGTTTCTCCCTAAGTGAGGTGCTTGTCTCTTATATTTTTAATCCGTGTCTCCCGACACCTTAAAGCTTTGTTGTGTTTTGATTCTTTGCAGGGTTGGAAGGAGTTAATTAATTTTTAATGTCAGATGCAGAATTTGTTAAATGCCACAGAAAGGTTTTAAAGCTGATTGAGCTCTGGGGCAGGAGCTGTGACCCAGGAAGGGACCTTCCTTCAGGCCTCAGCTTTGGAAAAGGAATTTTTGTTTTGCATGACTAATCAATAATATCTTGTTTTCAGTTGCTGCTGCTAAAAACCTTTAAATTAAATGCTGGCACAACATAAGAGCCTGAATTGGGCTTTCATTGTTTTTTTCCATGAGCTCAGTTAAAAGTCCCTGATGAGGCTAGAAGTCCAGTCTGATTCTTGATGCAGTCAGGCCTATTTGGCCTTCATCACATCTGATCTTGCTGGTCCTCCTGACATGGCTTAAAGGCCCTGGCCAGCTGACGAAGATTCTTCTCCTCCGAAAGACAAAAAAAGGACGTCAGCGAGAATTTTAGTCAATTCTTGTGTGTAGAGGAGAGCAGGAAAAGTAGGTCACGTTTGGAGCCTGCTGTGTCTTGTTTAAAAAAAATTTTAAAGGTCAGATGATATCCTTTTTATTGCAGTTTCTGAGGCCAGACAGTTTTCAGGAGATAGTGTAAGGGATTTAATACCCTCCCCCTCAAACTTTTATCCAAGATGCTTCAGGATGGGGACCATTTTGCTTGACTCCCCTTTCTCCCCCAATAATTCCTATCTTAGGCTTCTTTTTTCTTTTCCACACCAGTATCTGCTCCATTTGAACAGCAGGCATCCCAATTCCTCTACTTCCTCAATTCCCATGACCTCCAACTTACCTTGACAGAAGCAGTTATGCTTTAGACACCCCCTTTCCCCACTCCACTGTTGCCCCAGGAACTGAAATTCCTTGTTATGGCTCTGATGGAGTGAGAGGTGGAAAGTGTGTGGGAATGGCTGCATATGGAAACTGTGATATGCATCTTTTGTGGGGTTGGCAGCCAAAATTGCACTTATCTTGAAGGCTTATTGAAACTTTGCAAGTAACCAATTCTGCCAGCAAGCAGACCAAGAGAAGTGGTCAACAATATTGACTGTATTTGCTCTGTCATGAGATCTTAGATCTAGAGTTGTAAAGGACCTCAGAGGCTATCCCAGTCCTCGAATTTTACAAATGAAGAAACTGAGGTTCAAGAGGTAAAGTGACTTGTCCATGGTCACTCAGGTAGCTAATTGTCAGAGTTGGGATTTGAATCCAGGCCCTCTGACTTGAGACCTAATGCTCTTATTATATTATACCATGCCACCTCCATCTTCCTGAATATTCCTAAATCAAAGTGACTTTGTTATTCCCCTACTCAAAAACCTTTGATGGCTTTGTGTTGCCCAGAGTATAAAATAAACACTTTTTGATTCACCTTGGCATTTAGAGCATTCTACAATTTGGCTTTCTTCTCTTTTTACTTATTTCACATTATTCCCTGTCTTGCACTGTCTGTCCAATTGCTTGTTGACTGAGAGATATCTATCTTCCTCATTTGACTTTAGCCAAAATGCTGAAAAGCAATACAGAGTTCCAGCCAGATTGGTCTCTGGCTATTCCTCAAACATACCACACCATCTCTCCTGTCTCTTTGCACGGGCTGTCCCTCTACTCAGAATCCATCCCTCCTCATCTCCACCATTTAGAATCCCTCCAAGCTTTCTCCAAGGCTCAGCTGGGCTGCCACCTCCCACAGCTGGATTTCCTCATTCCTCGTTAGTGCTAGCTCTCTCCCAAATTTACTTTGTATTTACTTATTTCCCTTAGGGTTAAATCATCACCCTACTGGAAGATAAGCATCTAGAGGTCAAGGACTATTTAATTTTAGTTTTGTACCCCACCTCCTAGCTTATAATAGATGCTCATGAAGTGTTTGTTGAATTATTCACTAGGGCTGGTTGATCTCATTATAGCAGTTGATTCACAAGTCATTTTTCTTTTATTCAAGTGAAAAGGACAGCTTCACTCTTTTTTCCCCTCTGATATATGTTTACCTCCCCCCGCCCCCACCCCCCCCCCGGGCAGGCTGTGTGTGGACAGAACCCTTGACCTCTGTCTTTCATTCCCAAGAAGCAAGTTCTCCTGGTTCCCGGTTTTGGGACCCCCCAACTGGAGGGAACAATTTAGGATTCTTTCACTCTATGAGGAACATAGAGACAAAGGGGGAGAAGATCGGGTTCTCATGAATCAGAACTCTGGTGTCCCCCACACCCCAAATCAACACAAAAATAGCTGGAGATAGTTGCAGTGCATTCAGAGCCCTCTCCTTCTTTGTCTCCAGTTTTCAAGGGCATTCAGACCAAATCTTGTTCTTGTACGTCAAAATTGTTATCCTTACTGGGTTCAGGTTCAAGGCTCAGTGCCCAGGAGGTGAAATAATAAAAGCAACCTGCTGGATCATTTTCCTTTGCCCTTTATGCTGCAGATGCTCTTTGTGTCCTTGGGGAGTTTGGGGGGGGACAAAACAAACCCCTTTTTATTAGGTGGTGATAATAGAAAAATGTAGCTGCAAATGACAGAGTAATGTGGTCAAGGAAAGGACTGTGGTGGCCTGGAACCGATTCTCTAGGCAATCATCTGAGGATGGATTTGGTTTAATAGAAACAATTTTCTTCCTGCAATGCCTTCTTGTTGGCCCAGTCAGCTCAGTTCCACGGCTGTCACTCACATCCCTTGGGCTTGCTAAGCAGCTGATGCAGACTTAGCCTTGCTTCTGTCTGCTCCACGAGAGGGGAACTGCAACCGTTTGGACCAAGTAGAGGTTCCTAATCAGATCCATGTTTTCCTAGTTGACTGGGATCTGCCAAGAGAGGGGGAGAGGGAGCTGTGATTACTAGGGCCATACAGTAGAACTGGCTGTGGAGAATCAGCTCCCACTGTGTTAGCTTGAGTAATGTCTTGGCCCTAACTAGCTGGGAAATCATCAATGCACCAGAGGTAAAGTCTGTGTTATTTGGAAAAAAGTAACTCATTTGCCACTAGTCTCAGCTGAAGGTATAGTTTTAATTACCTGGCAGGAGGCTAAGCTGTGGGAACATCTGATGATATCCTGTCCCCTCTAGTTTTCGTTGTCCTTCTGGGGTGGGAGGGAGGATTGCACAAGGGTTCGGGCTCTAACCCAGCAGGCCGGAGGGACCTCCCGATCATTCCTCAGGCAGCAGCATTTAGAATCTCTGCTCTTGAAATCAGTATGAGCAGAGAAGGGCAGGAAATCTAGATACATACCCGGCAAAGGGGCAAAATCTTAATAGCCAGGATGGCTTAGCAGCTGTGAGTGGGATGAAGACTAAGGGGAAACAGGGAGTGTTATGTCCAGTGTGACTGATAACAGATCCCAGAATTCATTGAGGTGTTAAACCCATCCCTAAACCCTTTTGCTGCAAGACCATCAGGCAGCTGTCCCCACTGAGAGTCCAGGAATGTAGGAAACTGCATCTCATTGATTTCCTTGAGCATCTATTAAGCATCAACAGTGTTCAAGGCACCAAGTGCTGAAATGCAAAGATGGAATTGGAGGAAAGGATACATGTATCCAAATGATTATAATACATGTTGGACAATAAATTCAAAATGGAGGTCTTTATGGAGTGTCAGGAGAAGTTTGAGAAGGGAGTGCTCAGTTCTAATTGATATCAAAGAAAGTCCCATCCAGGAGATAGGATTTAAATTGGTCCTTAAAAGAAGCAAATTATTTCAGCAGGCAGATTGAGAAAGGCAGTGAGAATCCATTTAGTGCTGGTATTGGGATGATTTGAGCAGAAGTATATGGTGCTAAAAGGGCAAGATGAAAATAGAGACCACAATCCAGTGAAGATGGTATTTGGATACATGAATGGGGAGGAGTGGTATCAGAGAAAGCTAGGAAGAAAAGAAGGGGCCAATATGTGGAGGGTCTTGAATGGTAGGCTAAAGAGTATAGTTTATTGGGTGGTTGACTGGTGGAGGTTTTCAGTGTGTGAGTAGAGTGATTTATTACTCAGGCCTGTGGTGTTGAAGGATAACAGAGACTAGAGGCAGGAAGTTGATCTGGGAAGCTATTATAACAGGCTAAGGAAGAGGATGGGATAAAGGCAGGGCAGTGGGAGTGAAAAAGGAGAAAATATTTTAGAGATAGAATCAACAGGACTTGGCAGCAGATCAGATGTGGAGGGGTAAGGGAGAGGAATGAGTAAAGGATGCTTTGGAGGTGACTTGCAGGATGGTGGTGCCATGAACAGAAACAGGAGTTTTGGGAGAAGAGACAGCTTTTGGTGGGGAAGCTAAGTCCATTTTGCGTTATACTGAATCTGAACGACCAGCCTAGTGAAGGTGTTCAGTGGGCAATTAGAGATGAGCTTGAGAGTGTTAGATTTGGGTAGCATCTACACGGAAGTGGTCATTATACTGTGTGGGAGCTAATGTCATTGAGAGAGGGAAAGAGACAGGGAGAGGAGGGGTGGGAGAGAGAGACAGAAATGAGAGATGGTGAGAAAGGGAAAGGGAGGAGAGAGAGAAAGAGAGAGAGAGAGAGAGAGAGAGAGAGAGAGAGAGAGAGAGAGAGAGAGAGAGAGAGAGAGAAATAGAGAGAGAGAGGGAAAGGGGGAGGGGGGAGAAGGGGAGAGGGAGAGAGAGCAATAATGTTCAGGTATAGAAGTAGGAATTTGTGTCACAGCAGTGGCAGTATAAAGGTTCAGAATCAACAGATTAAGTAAAGTGATTCCAACTTCTCCCAGATGCTTTGAGTTTTGTTTTCCCTGCTGATTTGCTGCTGGAGAAAGGTAGGGAGAGTTCTTTCTGTGAGAAGTCAACAAAAGCAGTTCCCTCTCCTACTCTTCTGTCTCTGACAAAGTTTATTTTTTAGTAATTAGCAGTGATAAACTGTTTCTTCCTTTTGTCAAAGAGTAAACTAGCAAGGGAGATGAAAAGAGAGAGGGAAAACTTTTAAATCCCATTCCCTGTTCTCTAGGGGTCCCAGGCTGGTAGTAAAGGCTGGCCTCTTGGCAGTATTGATGACCTTGTAAATACTCCTTGTAAATGACCTTGTGAATGCTCCCTTTCTTCTCAAGGACAGCAACTTTTGTCTCTTTGGTCTTCTCTTTCAACAAGAGGAGCCATCTATTTTATTTTCTTATGAAGGTAGGATTAGCAATCTCCACTCCCCATATCATCTGTGGCCTATACGTGCACTCAAGTCCTTTTGTTCAGCTAATTATAAGAGGATCAGAAGAAACCCTTCACACAGTCTTCCTTCAGCTGATTAGTTGGTTGGTTGATGCAGGGTCTTTTGTCTGAAGAATTAGTGGTTCCATAGAGCTGAAATAACACTCAAGGACACCTGTGACCCAGCTTCTCTATTCCTATGGTTACCAGAGAGCAAAATACAAAAAGAAGGATGGAAAAAGTGGAAATGGAGAATACAAGAGGACAAGCTGTCAGGGTAAAATTTAATTATCCAAAAAAAGCTAAGGACTGTCCATAACAAATGTACCACTTGTAAACATTTACTCATTTCACAAACCTTTACAGAGCATCTGCTATGGACATGGCTCTGTACTAGCTGGTTTACAAAGGTAAAGAGAACGCAGTCCCCAGCATAAAGGAGGAGACAGTATACTAGGGGAGATGACATATATTAAATGTGGCTGTGTGGTTCCAGGAAACGGTCAGCTCCCCAGGGGCACATGGCTGCTATTCAAGCAGCACATTGCCACAGCTATTTCACTGTTATGTTCATGACTCTATCTAGGAAAAGTGTCCCAAAGTCTTTGGCTTGGTGCCCACCTAATTGAGTCCCTTACCTCCTTCTTTTCTCATTCTTTTATGTTACTTCATGCTTTTACCTTCACTCGAGGCCATAATTTAAGCGATTTAATTAGATTAATAAATTCATAGTAAAAGCAGACACATTCACTGCATATAATATAGACTGCTCATTCCATTTAGTCCTGAGCTCCTCTCACATGACTGTCCATTTATCTTCTCTTTATTCTTCCAATTGAAATATGGGAATGGGAGAGAAACAGAACCTGGAAGTTCAGTGTCTTGGTGTGGATGAACTCTCATCTTGTAGAACAAAATGGCATGCAGGCAATTAACCCGCCACTGGATTAGAGAGAGCCTTGGAGACTTTGGTGCCAGTCAGGGATGCAGGGGCAAGCGGAAACACAGGATCAGGCCCGTCTGTCACTGGCAGCCTCAGCTGCTGATAAGAAAAGGGGTACTGCTCAGATACCCCACAGGCTGTGGTCACAAACCTGTCAGTCAGCAGGGCTAGGGGACAGGCATGGCCCTCTGGCTGTTACTGAGTTTTTCCCAAGTACCTTTTGTTTACCTTCAAGCTTATGGATGAGGAGTTAGAGTGGGAGGCTGTGCATCCTTCATCTGTCAGGCCACTTCCGGTCCTCTAGTCAGCATCGTCAATTGCTTTGTGCTGTCTGGGCCTTGTTCCAGCTAGAGGGTGGAGCCACTCTCTCCTTACACATGTATACAAATAAAAATAATTCAAAAATAGAACTAGTGCTGTGACTTTGGGCAAGTCGTTTTTATCTCTCAGCTTCCTTATTTGTATTATAAAGGCATGGTGAGGGGCAGCTAGGTGGCACAGTGGATAGAGCCTTGGAGTCAGGAGGATCTGAGTTCAAATTTAGCCTCAGACACTTGACACTTATTAGCTGTGTGACCTTGGGCAAGTCACTTAATCCTGACTGCATCACCAAAAAGCAAAAAAAAAAAGGCATGACAATTAACAGTATCTAAGATCCCACCAGCTCTAAAATTCTGTGATCTATACATTTTTAAAGAAAGGTATGTCAGGCCACAAGCATTTATTAAGTGCCTTCTATTTACCAGGTACTGAACCAAACACTGGGAATATAAAGAAAGGTTAAAAACAGTCTCTACCCTCAAGGAGCTCATTGTCTTGTGGATTCAGAGGAAGGAGAGATCCCTTCTGGCTGAGCGTGGGAGTGGGACTGGGCTCCTGGAAGGTTTCATGAGAAGGTGGCGTTTGAGCAAGTCCTGAAAAGAAAGAGTAGACTTTCAAATGGCAGGGTGAAGAGTACTTCCATGTAGAAGAAACGGTTTCAAGAAAGTCATAGTGGCAGAACAGTGTGGTGTGAATGGTCTGCTATGGTTGATGTAGCAGGAGAGAGGATGATATTTCAATGGAAAGGTGTTATAGAATAACAGAACCTCAGAGTTAGAGGAGACCTCAGGGTGGAAAGAATTGGGGGTATACATACACCTGAGTAGGAATGTGCAACAGCTTGCACAAGTGGTCACTTAAAGATCTCCAGAGAGGAAGATCCCACCATCTCCTGAGACAGTTTATTCCAGTTGGAGATGGCTCCAATTGTTAGGAAATGTATCTTTTTAATCAATCAATATCTAGCTCTCATTATCTTCTGCCCATTGCTACTAGGACTTCAGGGGGCAGGGGAGGGAGAGGGATAGAAGGGACAAGAACAAATTAATTCCTCTTACACATGGCGGTCTTTCAAATACTTGAAGATGGCTATTGTCATTCCCTTCCCCCACCCTCTCTTCAAGTCTTCTCCAAATTAAGCATCTCCCCTTCTTTATAGTCTTGAAGGTTCTGACCATCCTGGCCACTCCAAATCAGCTGTTCTCAAACTTTTTGGTCTTTGGACACTTTTTTGTTATTGTTCAGTCATTTCAGTCTTGTCAGACTCGTCATGATCCCATTTAGGGTTTTCTTGGCAAAATATTTCTCCAACTCATTTTACAGATGAGGAAACTGAGGCAAACAGGGCTAAGTGACTTGCCCAGGGTCACAGAGTTAGTAAGTGTCTGAGGTCAGATTTGAACTCAGGAAGATGAGTCTTCCTGACTCCAGGCTCAGTGCTCCTATCCCCTGCACCACCTAGTAGCCTGGATCCTTTTTACACTCTTAAAAATTATAGAGGATCCCAAAGAGCTGTTGTTCTTGTTTGTTATATCTCTTGATATTTACCATATTAGACATAAAAACATCTTACTAGCTTTTTTCAGCAGTGTGATGTGATAGCCAAAAAAGCTAATGTAATTTTTATCTATGTTAATAAAGGCATGGTGTGTAGAGTACTGGAGATGATAGTTTCACTGTATTCTGCCCTGGTCAGGCAATATCGAGAGCAGTGGCTCTCCAAGTACGATCTGGAGACCCTCAGGGGTCCTAAGACTCTTTCAGAGGGTCCATGAGGTCAAAACTATTCATAATAATACTAATTCTAAGATGTTTTTGTGGAAATACATGGGGGAGGGAAGATGGCATACCAAGTGTAAGGAACATCAAGATGTCCAGTTTTAGCCATAACCAAGAATACATAAAGGAGTATAAAATGAAATATGGCTGAAAAAGTAGATTAAAGGCTAAGGAGAGGTATTTTTGAATAGGGGAATGTCATGGTCAGACATATGCCTTAAGAAGATTATTACTTTGAAAGCCTTGTGGAGGATAGATTGGAGGTGGGGGGAAAACTGGAGGCAGGGAGACCAATTTACATCATTCTCCACCAAGATTTAAGGTGAGAGGTGATATAGGTCTGATCCACAATGGTTACGTGGGTGACGTATGTTTGAGAAGTTATGGACATATAGTTGACAGTACTTGGCAACTGATTGGATGTAGTGGCTGAGGAAAGACGAATAATAATAGTGTTTCTGTGGTGCTTTTGGGTTTGCCAAGTCCTTTACGTATATTATGTCTTTCGAACTTCACAACAACACTGCAATGTAGGTGCTGTTATTATCCTTATTTTATAGATGAGGAAACTGAGGCAGGGAAAAGTTGCGATTTGTTCAGGGTCACACAACTGGTACACGACTAAGGCAGAATTTTAGCTCAGGTCTTCATGATGCTATTTGCTCTACCACCTGGCGTCCCTAGCTGCTGAGGAAGAGTCAAAGATGACTCCAAGGTTATACACCGGAGGAACTAGAAACATAGCTGGGCTTTATATGTGCTATATGAAAAATTAAGGCAATTGGAAGCGGGGTAGATGTAGGGGATAAGATGGTTCCATCTGGGGCTTGGTGAGTTTGAGGTGTCTATGCATATGTCCAGGCAATGACAATGCTGAGAAGAGTTCAGGAAAGAGGTTAGGGCTTGATATGTAGATTTGGGAGTCGTCTCTATAGTGATGATATAATTAGCATGGTCAGCTAATCAGCCCATGGGAGTTGAGGAGGAGGAGGAGGTTCAGAGATGAGAAGAGGGCTCAGGACAGCTCAGGACAATAGGGTGGCAACAATGGAAGAAATTCTATCAATGGGGACAGAGAAAGAGCCATTAGACAAGGTAGGAAAACTAGGGGGTGGTCAACAGTGTCAAAAGCTTCAGAAATGGGGCAGCTAGGTGGCGCAGTGGATAGAGCACCTGCCCTGGAGTCAGGAGGACCCGAGTTCAAATGTGGCCTAAGACACATAACACTCACTGGCTGTGTGACTCTGGGCAAGTCACTTAACCCCAATTGCCTCACCAAAAAAAAAAAAAGCTTCAGTAAGGTCAAAGAAGGTGAAAAAAATGCCACTGGACATAGCAGTTAAGAAATCATTGGTAACTTTGGAAAGAATAACTTCAGTTGAGTAGTGGATTTGGCAGCCAGATAATAATAACAACCACAATAATAGCTGACATTTATATAGCACCTACTGTGTGCCAAGCACTGTGTTAAGTACTATATTATCTCATTTGATTCTCATAACAATCCTAGGAGGTACGTGCTATATTACCCCAATTTTACAGATGGGGAAATTGAGGCAAACAGGCATTAAGTTATTTGCCCAGGGTCACACAGCTAGTAAGTGTCTCATGCTAGATTTGAACTCAGGCCTTCCTGACTCCAGGCCCAACACTCTATTTACTGTACTACCTAGCTGCCCAAGGAATTCAATCAGCCTTGTAGATTACAAGGGATTCATAATCTCAGAATTAGAAGAGACCTCAGATGTAAGCCATCTAGCTCAAGCCGTAGCTGAACGAGAATCCTTGATAAAAGACACCTGACCAATTAGCCTTTGAATGCAGTGTGGGGGACATGGACCCTTTTCTCAAGGCAGCCCAGCCTGTTGCATTCTGGGATAGCTCTAATTGTTAGGAACTTCTGACAAGAAGATGAAATTTGCCTCTTCATGCCATCCATCTGTTGCTCTTAACTGTTCCCTTCCCTGAGTCCAATGACTCTTTCAAATTTCAGCCTTTCAGAATATTTGAAGACAGTTATTATGCCTCCCTAAGTCTTCTCTACTTCAGGCTATGGCACTCTCCTGGTAGATTTGGAATGAGCAGTGTAGGGGACAATAGGACAATCACTTTCCTCCGTCTAGACACTATGCCTCTAAGAGAAGCAGCAGGGTAGGGTGGATAAAGTAATGGGCCTGGAGACTTATCTGAGCCTCAGTTCCTCATCTGTAAAATGAGGGGGTTGGACTAAATAACCTTCAAGGTCCTTCACAGCTTTAAATATATGATCTTCTGGTCATGAAGTAGCCCAAGACTATATACTAAGTTGAGAAATGAGTGTATATTAAGGAAGTAGTGAAAATCTTTTTGAATCACGACTCTGCCATCAATGGATTATTTCTCCTGGCTTTGAGTCACCTAAACATTTGATAAGCATGCCATCTATGCCCTTATCCAATCATTGATAAAATATGGAATATCTTCTTCCCTTAGAGCCCCTCCCTCTAATTGGGACAGCTCCATTCAAGAAGACAGCCATCATTTCCCAAGAGACTTCACTACATCATGCCCCCGCTCTTGAGTACCTTCTCCTTTCTCTTTTCGTCTTCTCCTTGTGTATTGTCTTGCCCATTAGAATGTCAGCTCCTCAAGGGCAGGGACTGTTTTCCTTTTTGCTTACATTTGTGTTCCCAGCACTTAGCACAATACCTGACACAGTCAGCACTTGATAAAAACTTGTTGACTGAACTGACTGACCCTTGGGACATTCCACTAGAGATTTCTCTACAAGTTGACATGAAACCATTAATGTCTTTGTTGGGTCTGGTCATTCAGCCAGTTCTAAGCCTTCTTATTACCCAACCCATTTCCCCCCACCTTGTCCACAAGAATAGCATGGGTGACTTTGTCAAATTCTTTGTTGAAATCTAAGGAGACCATTTCTACAGCATTTCCCTGATGTACCAGTCCAGTATCCTTCTAAAAAAAACAAAAATGAGGAAATGAGGTGAGTCTGCTATGACCTGTTCTTGATGAATCCATTCTGTTGGCTCTTAATAATACATTCTAGAATTTTGGCAGGAAATCAAGTCAAGCTACTTGGCCTGTAGTTTATAACCTTCACTTTCTTCCCCTTTTTGAAAATTGGGTCATTTGCCCTTCCCTGGTCTTAGTGCCCTGATTCTCACTTTCTCAATGATCTTCCAAAGATCTTTGACAAAGACTCCAGGTTCACACCCATCAAACTTTCAATAATAATAATAATAATAAACATTTATGTAGTGCTTTAAAATTTGCAAAGCACTTTGCCACACATTATTTCATGAACCAAACAAAAGATTGTAGTGTTGGTATTGGTTTTTAAAAAACAACTTTTTTTCTATGTAGCTTATAGGATATGAGGTAGTTTCTACAGGTCAATGACTATGAGATCCAGTTTGTCCAAGCTTAGTGGCTTAAACTCATCGAGAGTGTGTTCACTTACTATCTCCTGCCTTATCTTAGGTTGCAATTCCTAACCATTTTAGTTCAGTCTGTTTTGACCCAAATATTATTCTCTTTGGCTGATTAAAAAAAAAAGTAAAAATATAGGTTGAGTAGTTCAGCCTTTTGTTATCATCTGTCATTATTGGCCTTTTTTCATAGGTTTGGGCTAGATTGTAAATAACTTTTGTTGTCAAATTCAGGAATTTGAAATTTATTTTGTAAGTAGCAAGTGTAGAGCCACTGAAGATTTTTGAACTGGGAAGAATGGTTTGTTTAAGGATCTTTGGTTCAAAATCTGCCTCAGGTACTCACTAGCTATGTAATCTTGGACTTAACCTCTCTCAGTCTCAGTTTCTTCATTTGTAAAATGGAAATAATAATAGCACCTGCCTCATAGGGTTGTGAGGCCCAAATGAAATAGCATATGTAAACCATTCTGTAAAGGTTAAAACACTATTGTTATTAGTATTCTTCCACTAAAGGCATGTTGATGACCCTGGGCCCCTGAAAGCTATGCCAGTGGAAAGCAAGGTCTGGCAGCTTTTTAGCTTATGAAGCGAAAAAGGCTTCAAGAACAGGTTGGAGACAGATTGTATGTTTGAAGATCAGCCTCGCTAAGTCATAAAGATTTAGAGTTATAAGGGACCTTAAAGGCCTTCTGGTTTAACTTTCTTTAAGGGGGCTGATTATCCTGCCCTAATTATGCTGACTAAAGGGTGGCATACCCTCGGAGAGAACAATGATACCCCAAAGAAAAGGGGCTCATACCAGCTTGGTTATTAATAGGTTTTATTAGAATTAATTATGTTCATTGGGTTGTTTAAGGGAGTTTATTCACAAGAGGTGAGTTGTCCTGGGTGGCAGCAGGACAGGGTAACATTGTGGGTCCCCGTTTCAACCCCAGGCTAGGTCAGATGTCATACAGAAACAGAGCAAGGAAGGCATAATGCCAGAATGGCCCCAGGGTCACAGGCAAGTTTTTCCATGAGATGGTTGGAGCTTCTTTTGCTGTTCATGTTTACTCAAAGTAGTTTACATTCTCTGTGAGACTCGAGGTCGTGTTCCCACTCTGGCCTGCCTCATCCTTTTTCCATTTTACAGATAAGGAAACTGAGGGCCAGTGAGGTTAAGTAAACCAGGGTCACACAGGTAGTCACAGAGGTAGAGGGCCCACATGGTACAAATCTATTTTACCATGCTGTCTCTCATGAAAGTTTGTTCACATGAATTTGTAGAAATGGTATCTCTATAAGACCAATAAGGCTAGAGGAGTTTTGATCTGTATCTAGTAAGGCTAGAGGAATTTTGATCTGTATTGGTAGGAATGTCAAAGCTATGGCTTAGTGGAGCTAGGTTGTCTTAAGTGTCCAGGCCCATTTAATATGAGATTCCCCTGCCCCCCTCCCTCTCCCTCCCCTTCCCTTTCTCTCTCCCTTTCCTCTCCCCCCCTTCCCTCTTCCTTCTTTTTCTCTCTTCCTTGCCCTCTCCCTCCCCTTCTCCATCCCCTTCCCCATCCCCTCTCCTCCCTCTCTCCCTCTTCTCCTTTCCCTCTCCCATCCCAATTTCCCTCTCCCTCCAACCTTCTCCATTAAGGGCATGTTGCCTGGAAGGCCTCTGGCCCTTACTAGAAACCTCCTTTCACAAAACTTTCTAGGAGAGATCCTGACCACAACCCTATCATCTTGGCCCTCTCTCACTATCCTAGCTTCTTTTTATCCAGATTCTTCACCCATCTATCCTTTCCCTGCTCAACTCAACCTTGGTTCCTGCGTACAACCTCTCCACTCCACCCCGCTCCAGTGTTTTAGCCAGGAGGCCCAGGCCCACATCTCCACTTGAAACCCAAACCTGTCTATACTAATAGATTGTCTGAGCAAGTTTTTTTTTTCCAGCTTTGCTCTGAGTAGCCTATCTTGACACCTGTGTGCCAGACTTATTCTCCCCACCCCCCACCTGCCTTCTTAACCTATTCCTGCATATTCATTACTAACACCAGTCAGTTTTGTCATTCCTGCCCGGCCCTGACTCCAAGAACTGCCCGACACACCCTGGTTCATTTCTGCTGACCTGGCCCATCCCAGAGACTTGAAGGAACTCGCCCCAGGTCCCCCAGCTGGATGGTGGCCCATCCAGGACTTCAACCTAGGTCTCCTGACTTGTCCATTGCTCTTGTCACACTATACCCCACAGACCTCCTTGATCCCTACTAGCTTACTACTTTTTTCACTAGAATTAAACAAAAAAATATTGGCATTGTCAATAGCTAAATGCATTGGACTATCGTGACATTACTATTCACTTTCGAGATCAATTTTTAGATAAGGCCCCATTCAAGAGGATTTAGGCTCATAGGATTTAGAGCCCAGAAAGGGCAATGAACTTGGCTAGGGTCACATGTACCATGCCTCAGACGGAGGAGTTAAACCCTGGTTCCCAGACCCAAAGGTCAACACTCTTGGGACCTCACCATCCTGAGATATAAAAAGATACCTTCTGTACAGCATCAGTTCCTGTGACGTGGTCCCACAAACAGTACAGGTCTAGCACATCTAAGTTGTTACCCACAGTTCAAATGAAAATCTCCCAGATGGAAAATGAAAAATGATTTTCTTGGAGTTGATGCTGGAAGCAGATGAATTTGTGGATGCTTTATAGCACCTGCTCCAGCACAAGGGACCACCCCAGTCATGGCCCTAGTCTGGCTATTTTGCCATTTCATTTCCTTTGGTTTTATTAATGCTAATAGTTGACCAGTAATATCGTTTACACCCTTTTCCCTCAGCATCCTCTAGCTTCAGCTTTGCTGTTCTGTCACTGGTTCTAGCTCACAGCTACGTGTTGGTTCATATCATGGGGATGAGACCACAAGTCTCTTCCCACTCCAGGCCATCCTCCACTCAGCTATTAAAGGGGTCTTTCTAAAGTGTAGGTCTAACCATGTCACCCCATGTCACTCAGTGTACTCCAGCAGCTCCCTCTCACCTCCAGGATCAAATATAAAATTTCCTGTTTGGCATTGAGAGCCTTGTATAGTCTTTCCAGGCTTCTTACACCCTGAACACTCCCACCCGCTCGGTGATGCAGTGACACAGGACTCCTTACTATTCCTCAGACCGGACACTCTACCTTCTTGGCTCTGGGCATTTCCTCTGGCTGTCTCCCATGCTCGGTATGCCCTCCTTTCTCATCTCTACCTCCTGGCTTTCTTCGAGTCGCAGCTAAAATCCCACCTCTATGAGAAGCCTTTCTTAATCCCCCTTAATTCTAGTGCTTTCCCTCTGTTGATTTTATTTTTCCAATTTTTCTTTCCCGTAGCTTGTCTGGACATAGTTGTCTGCATATTGTTTCCCCCATTAGACTATGAGTTCTCTGAGGGTGGGGACTATCTTTTGCGTTTCTTTATATCCTCAACACAGCACAGTGCCTTGCACATAGTAGGTGCTTGTTAAATAGTTATCAACTGTTTATTGACTGACTGATTGATGGATGACACTGCTTTTTGAGAGGCTTCATCATTGAGTTTGAAGTCTCCAAGATGAACACATAGAGGAAAAAAGGAGATCGTCTCTCTTCATAACAGTGACCCAGGATCAGGATCCAGAGCTCTTTCCACAAAGCTCAATTTATTTCCCTGGGATTTATTTGGATTACGGGGATCCATGGAAACTCCTGAATCAGTGGAAAGGGCTGTTCAGATGAGCAGCATCAGCAGCAAACATTGGGATCAGAAGCTATAAACATGGAGCAAAGCACAGGGTTATCTCAGTGCCCCATGAGAGTCGTTAGGCTGAGGAAGGTGGCAGAGAAAGAGAGAATCCTGAATAAAGCTCAGAAGAAGAGGGCCTGTTGGGGGCAGTCATGGCTAGTTGAGAGTCATGGGTATCAGAGATAAGACCTTATTCACTAAGCCTCTGCCTTTACATGTTTTCAGAGAATAAAGTCCAAGACTGTTCTAACACCACACACTTTTTCTCATAGTTCTGGCGAATGGCTGAAATTTTGTGACATTGCCAGAAGGAATGAAAATAATATTCCCCCCCTCCAGGAATCAACTTTTCCTAAGATTACACTTATTAAACTGATACGTTATTTACAGGTAGAAAGGATTATTGATATCATATAGTCCGAATCCTTAATTTTACATATGGGGAAACTGAGGCTCAGAGAGGTTAAGTTACTTGCCCAGAGTCACACAGGTAGTAAGTTTCATAGCTAGGATTTGAACTGAAGTCTTTCTGATTCAAAATCCTGTGATCTTTCCACTTCGTGATTGCATTGATCATTTTTAGGGAAGGAGACATCTAATGAAGGTGAGTTGTATCCAGCCGAGTCTACCTCTCTTCGTCATCATATATCTATATATAACTTTAACACTTCAATATCTTTGAAGATCTATAATTTCATTGGTTTGGGTTCTCTCCCATCATCAGTGCAGATTGTAACAAAGTTTCTGTGGCTGCAAAACTCATCACCTGATAATCATCTGACATAATTCTAGAAATCTAGCTATAAGAGCAAGACAAAAGAGAAATTACAGTTTGAACAGTGGCAGAGAGGAAACAAAATTATTCCTCTCTGCAGGTGACATAATGGCTTAGTTATAAAGCCCCATCTCAGACCCAGCAGAGAAGCTTTTCAAAGCAAAGGCTTAGATAAAGTTGTCTTTAGATTTGGTCTGAACCTATGATTTTATCAGTATGGTGGTAGAATACAAAATAACCTACAAAATCATTAATGTTACTATATTGTATTAATAAGAATCAGGTGGAAATAACAGAAATTCCACCCAAATGAATTATACAAATGGATAAATTATCTGGGAATTAATTTACCTAGTCCCACTCAAGACTTATATAAATACACACACACGTTGTCCCAAAAGTCTGAGACTATTTTAAGCAATAGTAGCTGAATTATCAGGACTTTAATAGCTATTAAAGCTTAAAAGGGGCACCTAGGTGATGCAGTGGATAGAGCACCAGGCCTGCAATCAGAAGACCTGAGTTCATATCCGACCTCAGATACTTACTAGATGTGTGATCCTGGGCAAGTCACTTAACCCTGTTTGCCTCAGTTTTCTCATCTGTAAAATGAGCTGGAGAAGGAAATGGCAAATTACTGCGGTAACTTTGCCAAGAAAACCCCAGATAGGGTTACAAAGAGTCAGACATGACTGAACAACACAATAACAAAGCTTACAACTGCATTCAGACTTTTGAGATACCCATATACATAGAAATAAAGACTGAAACAATGGTCAGGCCCTCCTAATATAATAGAAATCATTATATTATCTAAATTTAGATATTTCATGGTATACCCATCAAAATGCCAAAATACTTTGTAGAACTAGACAAAATAATAACAATACATATTTGATGAAACAAAAGGTCCAGATTCTAAAGAGAAATAATGAAAATACAAACCGTCATCATAAATAAGCATTTATTAAGAACTTATTACATGTCAGGTACTGTCCTAGGGATAGAGAAAAAAGCAAAAACATGGTCCCTGCCATCAAGGAGTTTACATTCTAGCGGGAGAGGTAACATGCAAACTACTGTGTTCTAACAGAATAGCTACACCTACAAATAGGAGGCAAACCAGAATAAAGGGTGTTTAGCATGACCAGATCTCAAGCTACAATAGAAAACAATTGTCAAGATTACTTGGCACTGACTAAAATACAAAAGCAGATCATTGAGCTGACTAAGTAAGCAAGACTCAGAAGCAATCGAATACAGCAGTCTAATTTTCAATAATCTCAAGAATACAAACTACTGAGGGAAGGGTCTCTGATAACAAGAACCCTTAGGATGAACGGACCTGAACCCAGGCCTTCGTGATTCACTCTCTACATTGAGCCATGTTGCCTCTTACATGCATCTGTGATCCTGGGGCCGTGTACATTTATATCCCTTGTAACGAGGTGATTGTTTTATGCTGCAGATTCTTAGCTGGTTGGCACCAGGGCTTTATGAAGAGCCAGGTGCAGTTAAGCTTTCCCTCAGTCCTATTAATAACACCTTTCATTTGTATGATGCATTGCATTTAGACTTCAAAGCCTATCTACATTCATCATTGTCTCCTTTAATCCCAACAAAAACGCTGTGAGGAATGCAGGTTGGCCTTTGGGGCTCATGACTCCGGAACAGGAATAGCCACCGAAGTTGTCTCCCAGGACAATGGCCAGAGAGCAGAGGACCGCTAGATTTCATAGGGCAGGGGAGCCAGGGTCCAAGAAAGCAAAGGGTAAGAAAGATAGCAGGGCTGATGGCATCTGATCATCCCAAGGGACTTTGCTTTTTGCCCCATTTTATACTGCTTTCTGAGCCCACTGCTAATCATACTTGGAAGGGAATTGGCCATCTGCAGGTCAAAGCTGCCCCTGACTGAGGCTGGAGCAGAGTTCATAGACCTCAGTGGTCCAACCCCCAACTTGAAATCCTCACTCTAATGCCCAGGGTCTGCTTGCTAACTTTTTTCCCCACTAACCCTCTGATTTCATTGGTATAAAGAATTCCTTCTGCCAATGCAGATCAAATCTGTTCTTTATTGTTCTTTAGTTGTTTTCAGTCGCGTCCAACTCTTCATAACTCCTTTTGAGCTTTTCTTGGCAAAGATACTGGAATGGTTTGCCATTTCCTTCTCCAGCTCATTTGACAGATGAGGAAACTGAGGCAAACAAGGTTTAGGGGCTTGCCCAGGGTCACATAGCTAGTAAGTGTTGGAGGCTGGATTTGAACTCAGGTCTTCCTGACTCCAGGCCCAACAGTCTATTTACTACTATATCACCTAGGTGGCCTCATATCGAGATTTTTTTTGGGGGGGGACAGAGAAAGATTAAGTGACTCACCAAGGTCCATACAATTAGGATATGTCTAAGGTAAGACTTGAACCCAGGTTTTCCGGACTCCCAGACCTGGTTCTCTATCCACTATACTATAATGCCTCTTTCTTTACCAATTTTCAAACCCCCCCCCCCGCCCACCAGTTGAGGTGAGATTTCAAGTTGAGAACAGGCCTTTGACCATTTCCACGTGGATCCTGTAAAGATATGGAGGTTTCTTCACCTAGTTCCAAAGGCATGCAGTTCTTTGAAAGTTATAATATCTTGCCCTTAATGGGTTTGGGGGGAGGGTGGGGAAGGGACCAGGGAGTGAGGATGTCATCTTTTCTCTTCTGAAATATGAAGGTGGGGTGGCATTCTCTCCCTACCTCACTACTCCAAGTTCTGTCAACAACTAGAAATTGTTGATTCTTCATTGGGGAGCAATTGGGATGACTTAATTTATCCATGGTTTGTCTTGTTTGTGTAACTAACCAAGAAATGGAACTGAAGGCCTCCTTCACTTCCCCTCTTCCCTGGTTTTTGTTTACTTACAGAAGGCATCAGGCAGAAACATTTCTGCTGCAGCAGCAAAGAGATGTAAAGTCAGTTCTCAGCAGCGGGAGGATACAACCTGCTCTTGACTGCTAGGGAGAGGAGGGTACGGGGAGCAGGGACAAGTCACGATCTAATGGTTCTTGCCAAGTTCTTAATCACCTCCTCTCTGGGGGAGATGAAATTTCTAGTTGAGAACAGGGCTCCTTCTCAAAGTCTGACTTGGCACAATCTACTCACTTGCTATAAGCTGCAGGGGATGTAAGGGCTGAGCTGCAGACTAATGATACTGGAGGAGGCTAAAGGGAAACAACTTTGGAAGGACTTAAATGGAACTTCCCGTGGGTGGGATGGGCCAGTCATTTTGCTAATCCTCATGATTCCTGAGTTCGGTGATCTGTGAGAGGGCAACCATTACCCAATAACTAACCCTGTGGTGGAACAGCTGGGTGGCACAGTGGGTAGAGTGCTGGACCTGAAGTCAGGAAGACTCATCTTTTTGGGTTCAAATCTGGTCTTAGACACTTACAAGCTGTGTGACTCTCGGCAAGTTACTTCACTTTGCCTCAGCTTCCTCATCTGTAAAAAGAGCTGGAGAAGGAAATGGCAAAGCACTCCAGTATCTTTGCCAAGAAAATGGGGTCACAAAGAGTCAGATGTGACTGAAAAATGACTGAACAGTAACAGCAAAGTTGGACTAGAGGAACAGGGGAACTATATATACTTCCTCTGTTACTGGTTTTATTTTGCTCCTTTCTATGTCTACCTTCTGAGCAGGTAGGCCTTGCTCTGCCTTCTCCCTCCGTCTTCTACCATTGCAGAGGATATTAGAGCTGGGAAGAACCAGAGATATTGTTTAGTCCAACCCCATAATTTTGTATTTATTTTTGTTTTGTCTTTAGATCTGTGATCCTCTGGTATTATTCCTGGTCTGCGCTGCCTCTAGGCATTTTGGAGCAGTTGGACAGAAGGTCTCCGTTCAAATCCTGCCTCTAACACAGAGACTCTGACTCTTTGACCCAGCACAAATCACTCCGACTCTCCAAGACAGTAAGTTCCAGGACATTTGCTGATCTGTATGGGGAGAGGGCATGTCTCCACCTGTGAAGTACCCACACTGATGAAATCACCCCTTCCAAGGTTGTTGTGAGATAGTGGTATATGGAAAACACTTCACAACTGAGAGCCCTATTATAGAAATGATTGCTATTATTATCCTACTACAGTCTTACAAATGTAATTACTTAATTGTACTCTTGAGTTTCTCCCTGCTGGCTAGATTGTAAGTTACTTGAGGTCAGGACCATGGCTTACCCTTCTTTTGCATTATTCCACAGTGCCTAAAGCGGTGCTGAACATAGAGTTTAGAGCTTGAATTGGCAAAGGAGACGTGATAGTGTCCATGTGCTAACTCCCTCCTCTAAATTAGCAGGTGTTTGTTAGAAACAAGTCCTAGGGATTGCTCAAAGCACGCAGAGATTCCAGGTCACTTGCCCAGGCTCACGTCTCTAGTAAATGGAAGCCAGGTGGCACGATAGAAAACACTTCCTGGCTGTGTGAGCCTGGGCAAATTACTTCACTTCTGTCTGCCTCAGTTTCCTCAGCTGTAAAACGGTGATAATAATAGCATGCTATCTCCTAGGGTGTTGGGAAAATAAATTGAAATAATATTTTTAAAGTGCTTTGCAAGTCTTAAAGTGCTATGTAAATGCTAGCTGTTATTATTATGAAATGTCAGAGGTGGAACCCAAAGTCAGGTTCTCTGGCTTTTCTAAGCCTATTGCTTCATTAACCCCATCATTTTACAGAAAAAGAAGGTGAGGCCCAGAGTCATTGAGTTACCCACTGTGGCTCATGCAGCTACTTATGGTGGAGCTGAGACTAGATAGATGCCAGGTCCTCTGGGGTCAGACCGGTACCTTTCCCAAGAAAATCTACATTTTTCCTTGTCCTGTATCCCAATGATGTCAAACTCAAATAAAAATGGAGCCACTACACCAGACATCAAGTTCCATATGGGACACATATTGACTTAGAAAACCACCTGTTAACATTATTATACGTGTTTTTTATTTTATCAAATACTTCCTGATTACATTTTGGAGGTAGCTAGGTGGCCAATGGATGGAGTGCCAGGCCTGGAGGCAGGAGGACCTGAGTTCAAAAATGGCCTCAGACACTTCCAGCTGGGTGACCCTGGGCAAGTCACTTAACCCTGTTTGCCTCAGTTTCTTTGTCTGTCAAATGAGCTGGAAAGGGAAATGGCAAACCATTCCAATGTCTCTGCCAAGAAAACCCCAAAGGGCATTGCAAAGAGTCAGAGATGACTGAAATGACTGAACAGCAACAATTACATTTTAGTTTGGTTCAGCTCACCTCTGCGCTATGCCATCTCTCCGTCTTCCCCTGTTTCCCCCTACTTTCTTCTAATTTTCTTTTTAATTCTTCAGTTGTGGTGAACTGAATGAGAGAAATGGGAGGAGGGAGAAAAACAAAGAATTTCCTTTAACCTTCTAGTCAGCTTAATCTTGTGTCACAAGATAGCATGGGGGGGTGGGGAACCTTTGGCCTTGAGGCCTCCTAGGTCCTCAAGTGCAGCCCTTTGAATCCAAACTTCACAGAACAAATCTCCTGGTACAGGGGAGTGGATGCTGGATTTGGAGTCGGAGGCTCCAGATTCAACTTCTGGTGCACATACTGGGAACCTCTTTGAGGTCTTTTGATTTTGTAGCAGCTGAATGATACAGGGGATAGAATGCTAATTTCAGAATCAGGAAAACCTGAGTTTGACTTCTGAGACAGATTTTCTCTTTTTATTTTTTGTTTTTGTTAGGCAATGGGGTTAAGTGACTTGTCCAGGGTCACACAGCTAGTAAGTGAAGATTTTCTCTTTTGTCTAATTGCCAGTCATCTTGACCTCTGTCTTGCCACTGGACTCCGATGGTTCTGGAGGAGAGAGTGAGGCTGATGACTTTGAACAGCGCTGCCTCACTTGAATCCAATTCACTTGCAAAGCACAACTTGAATTCTGTAGCCTCAGTTCCCTTAATGAGATAGGTAGATTAGATTGGAGATCCTTAACCTGGAGTCCTTGAATTTATTCTTAATTTTTTTTATGATTACATTTAAATATATTTCCTTTGTCATCCTACATACATACATACATATCTGGGGGAGGGGCAATCGGGGTTAAGTGACTTGCTCAGAGTCACTTAGGTCCTCAGGGCCGGCACTCTATCCACTGCACCACTTAGCTTCCCCGTCCTATATATTTTATTCTATGCATTAAAAAACATTATTCTGAGAATTGTGGATTCCATAGGGTTCCTTAATAATGGACCCCATAGTCTCCACAGGCTTCACCAGATTGCAAAAGGGGTCCAGACACAAAAAAGGTTAAGAACACCTCAATTATATAATCTCTGAGGTCCCTTCCAGCTTGAAATCTATGACAAGATAGGTTTTAATGCATGGGCTTATTGATTTAGAACTGGAAAGGACCTCAGAAGTCATCTAGTCTAACTCTCTTCTTATTTTACAGATGAGGAAACTGAGGCCCAGTGAGTTTAAATGACTTGCCCAAGGTCACACAGGTAGTGACTATTCCAGAGATGGTTCTCTTTCCATTGTATTATGCCATCTCCTTTAGAAGGGGATTTGTTTTGCAGCCTCTGTTTTGTTTCCCACCCTAATTCTGATTTCCTGCCTGGGAGAGCAAATGAGGACTCCTGCTTTATGTCCTCCCATGGACTTTCTTTTCCCTGCCTTCAGAATGACCATTGTCTGAGGTCTTTCCCACAGTTGGGGCCTGGGAAAAGTGGAAGCTCTAAAGGGAGGTGCACGGGTCAATCCTTCCTGCTCTTTTGCAACTTGGGTTTCCTCTGAGGCTTCTCTGCACCGGGCAGGCAAGTCCCAGACTCCCAGCAGTGCTCTGGGGGGAGGAAAGGGAAGTAGGCCACCGCACGCGAGAGCAAGAGCTTTGCCAAATTGGGAAAAACACTGTAGCCCCATTGGAACATCAGATTGCCGATGGTCCCTCAATGTAAACTTCCCAGTTGCAGGAAAGTTAATTTAACTACTCGTTGTGTGGGTGCAATGAGGCTGTTTTTATAGGATCATTTCTTATTCTCTACCATAATAGCTGATCAGTAGTTCAATGTGCAGAAATGTGCACCAGCCCTGGGGCCTCCCTCCTCCTTTGTCTGGGCAGATTGTCAAAGTCTGATAGGGAGGTTTGGCTCATCTCTCCTGTAGTTTAAAATGTGCATGAGTACAGTACTTGTGTATGAGTGAGGCAGCTTGCTCCCTTAGCTCCTGGGAGAATTTTAAAGATGAATGGCACCTTATGGATGGAGGTGGAGGTAGTGTGGGACAGTGGGCAGAATGCTAGTTTGCAGTCAGAGGGTGGGGGTTTAGATGCTGGCTCCATCATGTGGACAAATCATTTGATCTTGGTGGGCTTGGGTGTGATGGCACACACCTATAGTACCTGCTACTGGGGTGTAGGCTGGGGTGGGTGGATGGCTTGATTGTGGGACTTCTGAGATACAGTAGGCTAAAGCCAACTGAGTGACTGCATTGAATCTGGCACCAACACAGTGAACCCCTGAGAATGGAGGGGGCACCAGACTGTTCAGGAGGAGTGAATGAGGCCAGATCAGAAGCAGAATGGGTCAAGGTTTCTACGCTGATCAGCTTTGGGATCACCAGTAAGTGGCCGCTGCATTTCTAGCCTGGACAAGATAGGGAGACCGTGTCGACAAAACAAAACAATTTTTCAGGCCTCCTTTTCCTCATCTGTAAAATGAGGGAATTGGACTCTACATATAAGGTCGCTTTCAGCTTTAAAACCAGTCATCCAAATCCATATTCCCTCATTTTTTCAGATGAGGAAGCTGAGAATCGCATGTTACATTGGAATTAGCATTGGACTAAAAATCAAAGGACTGGAGTCTAATCCTTTTTCTGCAACAAACTAGCTGTGCGACCTGAGGAAAAGCTCTTCACCATTCTGGGCCTCGTGATTTCTTCATTGGTATGAAGTGCTTGGACTGGACAGCTGTCAGAATCCCTTCCAGCTATGATATTCAATGACTCTGTGAGAGTGTTTGGGGTCAAATGATCCTCTAACAAACTCTTCTAGCCACTGATTCTGACTCTGGTTTCAGTCACTTCATATTTGAATAAAATCCTCTTTGGGTCTATTCTTCCAGTTCTTAACCTTATTCTGTCAACTGAATCTTTTTGACAGAAAAATTTCACAAACCTTCCTTGCGATTTCCAGGTTTTCAAGGGAGGTTCCCTCTCAAATGACTGTTAGGTTCTACTCCTTTCCCCAAAGATTCTCTTCCCTCCACACCTCTGTTCTCTCCCTCTTTCTCTTCCTCTTCCTCATCCTCCTTCCCTCACTTTCTCTCCTCCCCTTTCCCTCCCTCCTCCCTTCTCTCTTTCCTCCTCCCTCTTTATGTCTCTCTCAGTCTCTCTGTCCCTCTGCCTTAGTCTCTCTCTCAATCTCTCTTTCTCTCTCTCTCCTCCTAGCTTTCCTCTTTCCTCTACTCACCCCCTTTCCCACCCCATCCTTGTCTCTCTCTTAGTGAAAAGACCACTCAGCAGTGCAGGTGAGAAGGGAAGAAGTGTGGCAGGGTCGAAGGTGCACTGACTTAGGATTCAGAAGACCTATATTCAAATCTTGCCTCTAATACAACCTTTGTGATCTTGGACAAGTCACTTCTCTCAGCTTCAGTTACCCCATCTGTAAAATGAGAGGGATTTAAACCTATGAGCCTTTTTGTCTCTAACATTGTGATTTGTCAACGTATTGTGGGGAGAGTGGAAAGCTCCTTCCCTTTGTGGAGCAGGCTAGGAGAGTGAGGTCAGACGGGAAGAGAGAACATTGTGATGCCCTGCTACAGTGTCATTTGGTTGGAAGGTCCCGTGGCACTCCTCAGGAAGAACTCATCATTCCAAAAAGCCTCACCCACCTTCTTTCTGAGAATAAATTAAATTTAAATTATTTTCCAAATTCATATGCATGGCCTTTAGACTGCTCTAGAGCCAGCCCTGTAATCAGGGGAAAATTGGAGAACTGATGATACCCCTGTCCCGGCTTTGGCACAGGAGTCTGCCTGACCCCTGGGGGTGACCCTAGGGGGTGAATTGGTGGAAGGAGGCAGTGTCTACAGTCTCAAAGCATTTCTCAAGGGCTCAGATTGGTCTGTCCCAGCTGAATTTGGTCATCCCTGTTATTCTCATTACGAATCTGATGAAAATAAGAGCATATTAGTCACATCTCTCTAGGCTCACAGGATTGTAAATATCCACGCCGAAAGGAACCTTCAAGGTTAGCTAGTCCAATTCTTATTCTGGAGATGAGAAAAGCAGCCCAGAGAAATTAAGTGAATGGGGGAAGCTAGGTGGCACAGTGGATAGAGTACTGGGCCCTGAAGTCAGGAGGACCTGAATTCAAGTCCAGCCTCAGACCAAACACTTGACACTTACTAGCTGTATGACCCTAGGCAAGTCACTTTAACCCCAACTGCCTAAAAAAACAACAACAATAACCAAAAAAATGAAATTAAGTGAATGTTCCAGGGGCACACAGCCAGTGACAGAACTAGCTAGGACTTGAACTCAGGTGATCTGGCTCCAAATCTAAATAGATATAACTCTCAAGAAGTGATATTGACTGAAAGGCTGATTTCTGAGGTCTTTGCATCCTTCTGAATCTGTTTTTCCATCTGTGTGACTTACACAGAGAAACATCGTGGAATAGTGGCTGGAGAGCCAATCACCAAGCTGGGAAGTCCTGGCTTCAAGCCCTGCCCCTGATAGAGCCTGGCGAGGTGACCCTGGACAAGTCACCTTTCAGTGTTCTGTGAAACTCTTTAAATGTCTAGTTGTAGAGAGGGTTTGGTCTTGCATTGGTACAGGGGGTTTCCTCACCCTGCACCAATGAATTCATAGATTCAGTCCCTTGCCCTGATGATGGGTGTCCAGTTGCTCTGTCTCTTTGAGGCCAGGACAGACTAGATGACCTTTAAGACCCCTTCTACATCTACTTCTTTTAGCAATTTTTTTATTTTTATTTTTAGGCAGTTGGGGTTAAGTGACTTGCCCAGGGTCACACAGGTAGTGTCAAGTGTTTGGTCTGAGGCCGGATTTGAACTCAGGTCCTCCTGACTTTAGGGCTGGTGCTCTATCCACTGTGCCGCCTAGCTGCCCACACATCTACTTCTAAGACAGGAATGCTTCCTACAATGTAGGATTGTCCAGAAACCAGGAGTTTGTAGTGCTCCAATGCACTCATGTCATACTGTGTATCCATAGTTATTTGTGTTTGTATCTTATTCCTCTTAGACTGTAAGCTCCATGAGGGCTCAGTCTTTTTTAAATTGTTTATCTTCCTCAGGGCCTTAGCAAAATTTAAGATGCTAAAGAGATTTTTGTTGAAGTGAATTGAATTGAGCTGCCTGATAAAAGGGCCTCTTTGGGAGACAACTAACCCTACTAGGAGAAGTCCACCTTTGGCCTGGCCCATCCCTACTTGTCACTTTATCCATTTCTGATCTGGATCATGCACCATGTATACATCAGCTCCTCCAGCCACATAGCATTGGCTCCCATCTGTGACCTTTCATCTCTCCTGGCAGAGTTCCACGCCAAGGAGGCAGCTAAGGCCCAGTGGTGTGCTAGAGCCAGCTTGAATTGATTGATTGTTATATTTTCAGCGTAAGCATTTATGTCTCGGAAACTGGTAAATGCTACAAATCAGGGCTTGATTTATTGTTTTGTGGATTGTTTAGACTTAAGAAAGTGATGGAGAAAACATAAAAAAGGCAGATTTCACTTAAAAGGGTATATAATTTTCCCTTTAAAGACCTGGTTCTAAATATTTACTAGCATACCTCTGGGATACATTTGCCTACATCCCAGGCCCTGACTCACCTTCAGCTTGTGTCTCCCAGTTTTGACCCCAGCTTGTAGTTAATTCCAAACCCACTGAAGGAACTCTTAACCCTGTGTCATATTTCCTCATATACCTCATTGGTATCTGTTGACAGGCCCTTCCTAACCTCCTCCTCCAGTTGAAAATTCTGAACCTAGCCCAATTCTGAACCCAGACAAAAAGGGAACAATGAACAGAATGGGGAGAAGATTTGGAATGCAGGCATTCAAGGCCAGATTAAAGGATGGGCATTTAGCCTAGCTCACAGTAGGCGGTAACCAGGAATCAGAGACCTTGCTAGCAGAGTATCTGACTCTGACACAAGGCCTGGTTCAGCCCAAGGACTTTTGAATACTGTCTGCCAACAGTTGGTCACAGGGACTGATTGATCCTAGCTTGTTCTGTCCTGTGGCCCTCCCTTCCCTGCCATGGGCCTCAGTGCCCAGGTGCGGGCAGTCCAGTGCCTTGGCAGGGGAAAAGTTGAGAGAGCGGTTACATTCTGACAACATGCCTTCCCAACGTAAACTCAGATTTTGGATGAGAAGCTTGTCAACATCAAGCTACTCAGAATTCATTTGCGTGACGGTGGAGTCTGGTTGAAGCATTCCTGGAGGAAAATCTAATTTGAGAATTACACATGACAGACAAAGAAACTACACACCCACAGCATCTCACATGGGAATGTGCCTGCTGGTTCTCTGTTGTTGAAAAGCTCTGGTTGGAGGCAGGAATGAGAATTTTCACATATTGATTATTGGTGGGTGGTCGTGTTTGGATCTCTCTTTGGAGCGAGGGCCTTCTGGGCCCAAGTCCTCCAATGCTCTGGAGTTGGCCATTTTTTTCTCTAGGGTTTCCCTTGCATATTGACTTAGGGTATTTGATAAATTGAGCTGGGGGTCTTTATGCCTTTAATTATCTCCAATCATTATAATAGACACAGATTATCTGATTTCCCTTACATTCACTCACAATGGAATCAGAAAATAGGAAGGGTCATTAGAGGTCACTGATTTTGGGCAAGGAAATTATAGGCCACCTAACCATACTACCCATTTCATTGGTTGACTGGCTTCATATATTCTTTGGGATTTTAGGGGAGAGAAGCTCATTTATTTATTTATTTGTTTATTCATTCCTCAGGCATTTACTAAACCCCTTCTGTGTGCCAGACACAGACATATCATTATGTATATTACACACAATTAATATATTACAAAATAAATTATATGTAACAATTAATATAATGATAATTATATATTATAATGATATAATTAATCATTTTTGTACTAAATGTTTATTGACTGAATGAAACATTGCAAGGTACTAGGTTATGGTGCTGCTGTTGCTCACCCTTCGTTTTCAAAGAGGGCCGATGACATCAGGAGGGTGTTGTCTTGACTTGCAGGTGAATTGGATTTAAGTGAGGTAGAGCTGAACTGGGTTATATATACAAAGACAAAAATGAAACCCTCATGGTTTTCAAGGGGCTTACTGGGTGGGGGCAGATACACAGATAAATACATAATATATGGAAATTAAATATAAAGTAATGGGGGGGAGTGTGAGCATAAATAATTAGGAAAGGACCAGAAAAGGTCTCATGCAGGGGAAAGTGGGTACCAAAGGTACCTGAGCTGAGCCTTGAAAGGAGTCAGGGTTTCTAAGATGAGAAGGAAAAAAGAAAGAATATTTCAGGTAAGGGAGAGGCAAAGGCATCAAAGGAAGAGGTGGAATATCATGTATAGAAAACAGCAATCAGGCAGTCAATAAACATTTATTAAGCACCTACTATGGGCCAAGTGCTGTGCTAAGCACTGCAGCTATAGAAGGAGGTAAAAGACAGTGGGCCTCGGTTGCTCACAATCTAAGTGGGGGAAGATGCAGGGGAGAGGGGAGACAAGCCAACTAATATGTATAAACAAGCTATTTGCAGGATAAATAGGAAATAATTAACAGAGGAAAGGCCCTAGAATTAAGAGTGGTTGGAAAAAGCTTCCTGTAGATGAGGAAATTTTAGTTGGAACTTAAAGGAAGCCAGTAGGCAGGGATGGGGAGGGAGAGCATTCCAGGGATGCGGGACAACCAGAGAACATATCTAGAGCTGAGAACTGGAGTGTCTTGTTCATGGAACAGCAAGGAGACAAGTTTGGCTGAAATGCAGGGTTTATGAAAGGAAGTAATATAAAATAAACCATAGATTTGGATCATCGATTTAGAGTTGAAAGATCATTTCTTTTTACAGATGAGGAAACTGAGAATTAGAGAAGTAAAGGAACTTGCTTAGGGTCACACAAGTAATAATAGCTAACATTTATATAGCATTTTAGGGAAGGTAGATGGTACAGTGGATAGCGCATGAGGCCTGGAGTCAGGAAGACCCGAGTTCAAATCCAGCCTCAGACACTTACTCCAGGCAAGTCACTTCACCCTGTTTGCCTCAGTTTCCTCCTCTATAAAATGAGCTGGAGAAGGACATGGCAAACCACTCTGGCATCTTTGCCAAGAAAACCCCAAATGGGGACACGAAGAGTTGGACGTGACTGAAATGACTGGACAACAACAAAAAATGTAGCATTTTAGGATTTGCAAAGTGTTTTATTTATGTTATTTCATTTGATCTTAACAACAACCCTCCTGTGAGGTAGGTGCTATTATCCCCATTTTGCTATTGAGAAAACTGAGGCTAGGGGAGATTAAGTGATTTGCCCAAGTTCACACACCCAATAAGTCATCCTGACTCCAAGCCCAACATTCTGCCAAGTGCCCCACCTAGGTAGACCTGGGTTCCAATTCTGGATATTTCACTTACTCTCCCTGTGGTGGGGGGTCTTAGGCTCCTCATCGGTGAAAGGAATCAGATTGGAGGACCAGTAAGGTCACCCCCAAAGACTTGCAGCCGGAAGAGACCTTACTGGTCCTCCAGTCTGATTCCTTTCACCGATGAGGAGCCTAAGACCCCAAACCACAGAGAGAGTAAGTGATAAGCAATAATATTTGCACTCTCACTCAATAGGCCTGTTGTGAGGAAAACACTTCGGAAACCCTAAAGTGTTTGTATGACTATGAATGTTTATCATGTGTGGCCCGGCAAGAATATCCTTCATTTTTAACAGAGATACTTTATATGTGTTTTTCTCCCCCCCCCCATCCCCCCCCACAGGTGTGAATAAGTATGGATGATGAGGTGATGTCACTTCTGGTGGAATACCTAATTTCCATGTAGTTCCCTTCTGGGCAGCTGTTAGACCATCCAAGCAAGAACTTGTTTGACACTTCCTTCCTCCTCTTGTTGAATACTTTGTGGCAATTGTTTCAGTGTTTTGCTAAGCGTGTCCTGTGCTCACCTTGCCAAGGCCAACAACAGCTCAGCATTGCGTAGGCTACCCCCGTGGTCCCCTGCCTGTCTGAACATGAGAACAGGCCAAGTGGATGACAGCCAGGACATCCCAAGGGCTTAGGCCTGTGCTGGCTCCGGCCCCTTTGAAGTGCTTCTGCTCATGATGGTGGCATCCTGGGGTGGCCGCCATGCCCATTACCCAGGACAACGCGGGGCTGCATCTCCCTCTCCTTCTCCAGTGGCTGCGGAGCAATCTGCAGGAGACCCAGGGAGGGCCCGAGCACAGCCTTTGCCAGTCTGCCATCCAGAAGCTCCGAGAATACATCCAGCTGAACTTCGCTGTGGATGAAAGCACGATTGTGCTTGACCAGAGCCCCCTCGAGATGGAAATCTGCACTGTGTACCTGACCAAAGAGATGGGGGACACAGATACCGTGGGGCTCAGTTTTGGGAACATTCCTGTTTTTGGAGACTACGGTGAAAGACGGCGAGGTGGTAAGAAGTGGAAAACACACCAGGGCCCGGTGCTGGATGTGGGCTGCATATGGGTGACCGAGCTAAAGAAGAACAGTCCTGCTGGGAAGTGTGGCAAAGTGAGGCTGAGGGATGAAATCCTTTCCCTCAACGGGCAGCTCATGGTTGGAGTTGATGTCACTGGGGCCAGGTGAGTGAGTGGTAGTTCAGCCTATTAGCATGGGCAGTGGCCAGCTTGGTACTGTGTCAATGAGAATGAACTTTGCTTGTTTCAGAATATGTGCTAGAAGCCAGCTTGTGGCAGACATCCTAAAGACATAACGTGCTCAGCTAGGTGTCACAGTGGTAGACTTAGAGTGAAGGAGACCTGTGTTCAAATCCTTCCTCAGACACTTACTAGCTATATGTCCCAGAGCAAGTCACTTAACCTCTGTGTGCTTCAAACTGTAAAATGAAGGGATTGGATCTGATGGCCTCCAAGGTCCCTTCTATGATATCAGTTACACATGTGGAGTCATACAAAACATTTTTCCTTATTAGCCATGTTGCAAAATAAAAAAAAAAGACAAGAAAAAAATAAAATAAAAAAAGTATGCTTCAATCTGCACTGAGTTCATCAGTTCTGTCTCTCTGGAGGTGGGTAGTATTTTCCATCTTGAGTCCTTTGGAATTATCTTGGATCATTGTCTTGATCAGAGTAGCCAATTCACAGTTGTTTGTCATTATAATACTGCTGTTACTATGTACAGTGTTCTCCTGGTTCTGCTCACTTCACTTTGCATTAGTTCATGTAAGTCTTCCCAGGTTTTTCAGAGAGCATCCTGCTCATCATTTCTTATAGCACAATAGTATTGCATCACAATCATATACCATAACTTGTTCAGCCATTCCCCAATGGATAAGCATCCCTTCAATCTCCAGTTTTTTGCCACCACAAAAGTTGCCGCTATAAATGTTGTTGTACATATGGGTCCTTTTCTTTTTTCTCTGATGTCTTTGGGCTACAGCCCTGGTAGTGGCATTGCTGGGCCAGAGGAACACTGTCTTGTTTCAACTCCTCTTCCTTATCCTGGGTGATGCCTTTGTATGGTTTCTTCCCGTGCACCATAATGCCTCACATGTACTCCCTGCTCACCTTTTATAGAATCCCTCCTGACCACGACAAGGCATTGAACTTCTCTGAACTTTAGTTTCCTTATCAGCAAAATAAGGGAAAATCATACTCAAAGGATTTAGCTCTTAGGATTGTTGTGAGTCTCAAATGAGATAATATATGTAAAAAAGCTTTGCAACATGTAAAGCACTTTGTAAATGCCATCCATTAATAATAATGAAAATAAGAGTAATGATAATAAACATCACCAGTTATCAATAAAGGTCAGTGTGCCAGGCACTGGAGATACAGAGACCAAAATGAAATAGTTCTTGCCCTTGTGGATCCTACATTCTAACAGCATGTACACACACAAATTATATAAAAAGTAAATACAAGAATCTATATCATATTGCTTGCTTTGTCAAAGGGGAGGGGAGGGAGAGAGGGAGAGAATTTGCAACTCAAAAATTTCCAAAATTAATGCTAAAATTTGTTACTCTTAACTGGGAAATATTTAATAAAATAAAAAAAAATTTAAAGTAAATACAAGGTAATTTGAGGGGGGCAGGAGGAGGCACTAGTGGCTGGAAAGGTCACAAAAGACCTCATGAGGGAGGTGATGCTTATACTGAGCTTTAGAAGAAACTAGAGATTTTAAGAGGCTTAGGTGAGGAGGGAGTGCATTCTAGGCACAAGGGACAGCCTGTTCAAGGGCACAGATAGGAGATGAAATATTACGTACAAGGAACAGGAGCAGACTTGGTTTTTTTACTGGACTATCAAGGGCAGAAAGGGGAGTGATGTGTAACAAGCCCAGGAAGATAACTTGGAGCCATGTCATGTGCCAATTTAATCCTAGAGGCAATAGGGAGCTAGTGTGGTTATTGGGGAGAGGAGTGGCATGGTCAGATCTATTCTTTAGGAAAATCACTTTGGCGACTGGGTGGAGGATGAGTTAGAGAAGGCAGAGCCTTAAAACAGGGAGACCAATTAGGAGGCTGTTAGAGTTCATTATACCATGTATCATATGTAATATTATTATATATGATACATTATATACAATTATATGTTATGTATAATATATAATATTAGATAGATAGATAGAAAGAAAGAAAGAAAGATAGATAGATAGATAGATAGATAGATAGATAGATAGATAGATAGATAGATAGATAATACAGGTGAGAGGTGATGCAGACCTAGACTAGTGTGGTGGTTGTGTGAGTAGAGAGATGTGGACAGTTATGAGAGATGTGGTTAGGATCAGACTTGTAGTTAGAGAATAAGACTTGACAACTTATTGTGTGATGTGGGGTGATGAAAAGTAGGGAGCTGAAGATGATATGGAGATTGTGAATCTGGAAGAATGGCTATGCCTTCAACAGAAATGGGAAGTTAGCATCATGATAGGACTTCACTCAGATGCAGCTGCACCTGCAATATTAGGTCTGATTCTGAGTTCCCCATTTCTGCTACTCCCCTTTTTTCTCGTGTGCTAGTCCCAGAGTCTTCACTTCTTTCCAGGTTGTGGCCTGGGATAGAGTGAAAGGTCCAGGAAGCTTAGCCACTATGAGCAGGTATGGCCACTCTTCTGAGCATAGCTCAAAGAAAGTTTTCTGCAGAAATCCCCGCCCCACAATGCTCCCAGTCGTCTCTGCTGAATGTCAAGGCACATTCTGATGCTCGGGCTTTGGACATGTGACTCAGCCTGCATCCCTGGCCATGATTCAGAGGAAAGTTTTCTGTTTGTGGTCTCTGGTGCTACTGGCCAGGGCTGAGGTGAAGATGGACTTTCTGCATATTGAGGTGTTTTTTTTTTGTTTTTGGCTTTGGAACTAGGGAGATTGTAAAGGGGAGATTGACTGCAAAGAGTGTTCTCTACTTGTCCATACAAGGAGCACTTTGTAGGATGGCACTCCAGCTGGGCAGGGCATTCTATAAGCAAACATCAGCTGAACCGTGTAAGGACAGCTTGTTCCAGGCTGGCACCACAATTCAGGACAAAAACCAAACAACTTCTTCCCCCAACTAAAAGGCCCCTTGTTGAATAGGATTAAGTTTGCTTCTCAGAAAGCACACTTTTACTAGATACTTTTATATAAGAATGAAGTTAGATAATAGTGATCATGCAACCCCATTCTCAGGACGCTCAGACTTCTGGTAACCTGTGCATTTTAGAACACTTCTGTAAGTGAGAGAGAGGAGAAGCCTTGATGTGTAAGAAAACTAAAATGAGCACAAAGCACATGCATTTTATACTTCAGGAGTGAAGTAAAGCTACCCTTCAGCCCAGACCTCCTGACTTCAATTTGCTTTTAAAATTAAAAAATCCTAAATGTCTGGTTTCTCCTGGACAGCTTTAATTCTTCATGAATTATTGCATATGAGAAGCAATTATGAGAGAGGGCTAGGAGACAGTGCTAGAAGTGGGGGCAGGTGTTGCTGTATCCTAGTAATGGATGTTTCTTAACACAAATTAAGTTCAATGTACTGTAGATGGGCAGGGAATGATATAATATACTTGAAATGTTTTCCATAAGAAGTAGTTAAATTTAAAAAAAATTGGCACTTAAAGTGCCAGGTTTCAGCACTTTAGAAAAATCATGTACTAAATTCAGCAAATGCTGAGGATCTTACTACGTGAAATACACTATGTGTGGAACACCTCTTTCATCGATGATGTCAGTTAAATGGGGCATTACTGCAGAAAGTACTGTATATTTTCAAACCACTTTCAAATTATCTCATTTCTTAGAACTGGATTAGACCTTAGTCCTATTTGAGCTGCCTCATTTTATAGTCAAACACAGAGAGGTGAGGGATGGACCTTATGTCCCATAACAAATTAGTGACAGAATTGCCACAAGAACCCGGGCTTTCTTTCTCCCAGTCTGGTGCACTTTCCACTCTATCACATGATTTTCACAGTATCTTGGTGAGGTAACAAGGTTTACCAATATTACAGATGAGGAAACTGAGGCTAGAATGGTGAAGGGACTCACCCAAGATCACATAGAATGAAAACCCTCGAACTAAAACCAGCCAATCAAAGGGTAGATCTAACCCTCCCACATACACTCGCAAAGGTGCCTTCGGTGACACTGCGAGCCAGTCACCGTTCCTGAATGAGCGGGGGCCAGAACGGGAGCCTTCCTCCCTCAGCCCTGATTTCCCCCAGACGGAGTTTTGCTGCCCATTCGGGCTGGCTGTTCTCTTCGGAGAAGGACCCTCCCCTGCCACCTTGTGGTCAAAGGCTAGTATAGCAAGAACAACCTTTGGAGTTTTGTGGCCACTCATCCTGCTGGTGGCCTGGGCTGGTGACCTCCAGAGCTTAAGAGGCTGTGAAATTTTTTCTCTGAAATTGCAGCAGGGTGTAAAAAGCTTTCAGTGAGAATTAAGGGGAAGAATTATGTGAAACAAGGTGTGTGTGGGAGTAGAGAATTCTCAAGAATGTTGTTGTTCAATTGTTTCAGTCGTGTCCAACTCTTCGTGACCCCATTTGGGGTTTTCTTGGCAAAGATACTGGAGTGGTTTGCCATTTCCATCTCCAGCTCATTTTACATATGGGGAAACTGAGGCAAACAGGATCAGGTGACCTGTCCAGGGTCACAGTTTGGTAAGTGTCTGAGGCCAGATTTGTGCTCAGGAAGATGTCTTCCTGACTCGAGGCCAGGCACTCTGTGCACTATGGCGCCACCTCGCTGCCAATAGTATACCAATAATAAAAGCTAATGCTTAGGGTTTGCAACATGCTTTCATGCATTCCCATTTGATTCTTAAAACAATTTTGTGAGGTAGGTGCTATTATTACTCTCATTTTATGGATGGGGAAACTGAATCTGAGAGAAGTTAAGTGAGTCAAGCAAGGTCACACAGATAGCTCAAGCAGAATTTTTAAAACCAGCTCTTCCTGTCTCCATATCAATCTACCTACACCATGGGATGTAATCAGTTAATTTCATCTAAGAATTTCCGTCTTCACACTCTAACTGAGGTACATGTGTGAGCCAATGGCCTAGCATTCTCTCTAGCCACAGATAAGAATGGGTTCTTCCTTTAGGCATAGATCACCTTTTTTTACCTCTTAACTAGTGGCTTAGCTAACCTAGATCCAGCTGAGTTCACTTGAGTTGTACAACTTTAAAGCTCAGGAGTTTTCCCTTTGTTCTCATTCTCAATGCAGCACTCAGGGGTGGCTGCCTTTTCTTTACATTTTTCAAAATTCATGCGCCATCTTGTGCATCCCACCATGCTCTGGCCTGGCTCAGCTGCCAGCTCCATTTACCTCCTTATGTTCTTAGGCCCATGAGCTGTTTGACCCCAGGCCAGTGACCAGCCAAGCCTTATCTTGCAATTTTGCAAAATCACACATACTTTGAACATGTGGTAATAATAAAGATAATTTCCACCCACAGTAACTGTCAAGTACTTTCATCACTGTATCTCACTCAGATCAGCGATCTGGCAAGGCGAGCACTAGGCAAGATTGTGAAGTAGACAAAACCGAACCCTTGGCACCTTCTCTGCCCTCGTGATGCTTGGTGCTCTTATGCTTCTTCCTGAATATCAAGGACTTTTCCTGGTTCCATGCCCCATCTGGACATGCTCCTTGGCAGAAGTTCATGTCCTTGTGATTTCCTTCCCTTCTTCCTCCACTCTCTAAGTCAAAACTTGTAGGTCTTATTTTCCATTCTACTCATTCCTCTGTTCTGGCTCATCCAATAAAATAACTCATGTTAAAGTATTAGTGACTGAAAGTAGTTTAACATCTTGCCTCTCCTAGGTTGCACACCTTCATTTTAACATGGACCCTTGTGGAAACACTGTGTCTTAACTCAGAGGAATGTGTAACATGAGTGTTTTCAGGTCCTCTGTTAGCACAGTGAGGCAGGTCCACCATCACAATAAATAGGCGATTGCTTCTTCTATTCATTCAGGAATATCAGTCCTGAGACGGGTGCAGGAAGGCAATATCTTGTTAAGAAGGAGAAACTGAAGCCCTGGCTAAGAAGGAGATTATGAGCGATGATGTGATTTCCACTCATTTCAAAGGGATTGAGGTTACAGGGAAAGTCTCAGAGAGGCTTTTTAATTCCTGTCTGGCTGTCTGCTGGTAGTTGTGGTAGCTGTCCCTAGGTGATCCCAAAGCATTGTGGTTACATTCATTTCAATCATGGAGATATGAAAAAAGAACAAGACATCCCACTATAAAACCCATTATATTAAAAATATACTATGTTTTATTTATACTATATATAATATATAAATGTGTATATAATATACTATTGTATATATACTATATTTTTTTAATGTAAAACAAATTATTTTGACAATTGCATGTAATATTAATGACACTTTCTACAAATATACTAGGGAAATATGCCATATAAAAGGTTCAAAAAAGTTGTTGCTGACCTGCATGACCTTGAGCTAGTTACATCACATCTCTGGGTCTCAATTTACTTATCTGTAGAATGAGAAGGCTTATTGCATGGTCCCTGAGAGCCCTCATAGCTCAAAATCTGTGGCCTTAGGATCCTGTAAAATTTTCTAAGTACTTCTCATTCATTCATAGCACATTCTCTAAACCAGGGCTTCCATTCATGTGTTTTGGAAGCTTTCATTGGCATTGTGTCATCTGAGGGCATCCCAATACAAAGTGTACGTGCTGTGTATTCAGAACAAAGGCTTCAGTGAAGTTGTACGTGCACCTTGGCAAGTGCTGCCAGAAACATCTTGGATTCATTAGGCATTTGATTTTGAATTAATTTTTGGTTGTTGCTTGTTCAGAAACTTTTAACTGTTGCCAAATTTTTCATGACCCCATATGGGATAAGAAGTGCTGCTCTGAACATGGGTCTGTTGCCTTTCTTCCTTCTACTGGAAGCCCTGTCCATTTTCACTGATTTTAGCATTTAGCTGACTACAGGTGTGTAAATGGTACAATTTTTTTTTTCACTACTTAGAGACTTAAGTGTTCTCAAGTGAGTACCTCTTACACTCTTGCCCTGTGTAGGTCCCCCAGCTCCAAGCCTTTGTATCTCCTCTCTTACCAATCAAATGTAAGCCTTTCAGTCTGTTCTCAAATCTCTTGACCTAGGGGCGAGTTCTGTGTGCTCCAGCTGTTCCTCATTCTATCACTAAGAACTGCTTCCTTTACCAGGAGAGTCCTACCAATAAGCTTTTGAAAAGAGCCAGACCCTTCTGACTTTTGCATAACCAGCGTTGAAACAATTAAGCAGATTTCTTCACCAAAAGTTGTCTCTAAATGGGATCTCTTTTCAAAGATTTAGTGGGTATGAGTTTGTCATTTGCCTTTATTATCAAATATAAACTCCCCTGTTTGACATTTAATTTAAAGTTTTCACCAGGATATAAAAATCAAGATTGGACTCCCATGGACTTTGAATTACATTAGAAACAAAACATAAAATTCAGAGGGGTATAAATTGATCCCCCAGAGAGGCCAGAAGCATAAAGTATCTTGAATGAATAAATGAAAAATCATTTATTAAGGACCTGCTATGTGCCTGGGGACAGCTAGGTAGCCCAGGAGAGTGTCAGGCCTGGAGTCATCATCAGACACTTACTTACTCAGACACTTAGTACAGGGTGACCCTGGGAAAGTCACTTAACCCTGTTTGCCTCAGTTTCCTCATCTGAAAAAAAATGAGCTGGAGAAAGAAATAGTAAATCACTCCAGTATCTTTGCCAAGAAAACTCCCAAAGGAGTCACAAAGAGCTTATCGTGACCATAACAGCTGAACAACAACAGCAACACTTGCCAGACACTGTACTAACCACTGGGACTACAAAGACAAAACGCAAGACAGTCCCTGGCCTCGATAAGCTTCCGTTCTAATAAAGCCTGTGCGTCCAGATTAGGGTCCTAATGCTGGGCAGGGATCAGTGAATATATTCCTCCAGGGGCCTGGATAGGATTCCACCCCACAGTCTAATAGAGATTATCTAGCTTTCTGTGTCTTTCAGACTCACACGCCTTGCCGCTTCCTTTGGGACACATTTTCATAATGAAAACCCTTGTGTTTTCACCACGGAGACTGGTAGTTTACATAGGCTTTAGACTTGGCTGGAAGGGTTTTGCAGGTTAAATGGGATTTGATTTTATTTAAGACTATTTTTTTGATCTTTGGTGTCAGCAGTTTATTCTCAATAAATGTGCCTAAAGGCATGAACCGTGGGGGGCATCTTAAACATTGAAACTGCAGTAACTTCAAATTTCTTAGAAAGGATCTATAATAATTTCCCCCAGTCTCTAAGGTTATATTTAATCCAATGATCATTTCTCTAAACCTCTTTGCTGATTCTCTGATTATGCTTTTAAATGGGGCTGCCTGAAATGAGTTTAAGTCTCTCCACATAAGATGTCAGTCACTTCCTGATGACAGAGTACTACCTCATTCTCCTTACTTAATAAATTTCACTCAGAGATTTCTCAGTCCTGGATGCCTCTGTGGCCAGTCTTGCAAATCGAGCCCTCCTCAGGCCAGGTCCTTCCCTGTCTGGCTTTCCAAGAAGTCCGATTGCTCTTCCTGCCTCCACCCAGGGCCCAAGCCAGAGCTACCCTCTTCTGCATCCTGAGGAAGCAAGGTCCTTCCTGTCTGGTTCTTCAGGTCTTACTCTTGATTTCAAGCTGGACAGCATCCCAGGCAACTTCCTGACAACCCCAAACACAGATACATATCAACTTCCCTTTTCTAGGATTGTTTTTGCTAGTTATATTTTCACCAATCCTTTCCACCAGTTCTCTCTAATTCATTCATTATTTGGGAAATCACTGAAATTGAGTTGAAAGGGTCTTTAGAGAACATCCACCCATTCATTCATTCACCCATTAAGCAAGCATCGATTGTAGCATCTCTTATGTGCCAGAGATTGTGCTACGCACATGGGACAGAAAGAAAAAAACCCCCCCAAACCATAAATAGTCCATATCATCAGCATTCATCCTATTATCTGACCCTCTTATTTATTTGTTTGTTTGTTTGTTTGTTTATTTTTACAGTAGAGGAAACAAAGATATACAAAGGTTAAATAACTTATCTTATTGGAAATCAATTCTTCCTAGAACCTGTCCAGTGTTATTTTCTACTATTGCATTCTGGTCATTCATTATAAAGCTAACCAAGTGATTTTCCTAAAGTGTAATTCTCACCCTGTCATCTCTCCACTCAGTAGCTCGCTACTACCTCTAGAATACAATATAAACTCTTCTGTTTGACACTTAAGTCTCTTTCCAAGTTGCCCCCCTTTCTACCTTTCTAGTCTTCTTCCCCTCTGAACCCTTTGAAATCCAGCCATAGTGGCCTCCTTGTTCTTCCTCACACAGGGCACTCCATCCCCCATGCTTGGAATGCTCTCATTCCTCATCTCTGCTGCCTCTTGGAATCCCTTGGTTTCCTTCCAGGCTCGGCTCAGGCACCACCTTCTACATGAAGCTTTTCCCAAAATCTGTTCCGCCATCCCATCCTGGGCTGCAGTCCTTCCTCAGATGAGGAAGGACACACACACACACACACACACACACACACAGATACGTACATGTTGTCTTCCTTGTTCAGATGTAAACTGCTTGTAGGCAGGGACATTGTATCCTCAGCACCTGCCATATATGAAATGTTTATTGAGTGTAGAATGCATAGAGGTTCCTTTATAGAACCTTCACAGAGGATGACAGTTTGTCTATAGATTATATGCCCAAACGTCTTCAGAGGAGAAAGTGAGGCTGGTGACTTTGCATAGCCCTTCCTCACTTACATCCAATTCACTTGCAAGTCATGGCATCACCTTGCTGACGTCATGGTCCTCTTTGAGAACGAGGGACAAATAGTAGCAAGATTATCCAAGAAGGACATATACAAGGGAAAGCTAAGGCCCAGGCAGGGGGGAAATAGCAAAAAAGAATAGAGGGCAAAAAAAAAAGTAGAGAAGAAAAAAGAATAGCGTAAGAGGAAGGAATAGAAGGTAAAATACAAAGATGTATATTAGAGTCCCAGTCTCTTTGAGATGCTGGCTCTATTCTCATCCACCTCACTTAATCCTTGAACTTTGGAACCAACATGCCTTCTACCTCCTCATTTTAACCAAAATCTGACACTCCTTTTTTAAGTCCATGCTGTTCTTATCTGCCAACCCTGACTAGTAGTCTTCTTCTCTACCCCATCCCTTCCTACCGTTCTTGGTGACTTCCTGTCTATTCCACCTCTACAGTATCTCTTGTATCTGTGCCTTCTTCTTGGATTCCCGCTGCTACCACCCCAAGTACAAACCCTCATCAATCTGCTGCAATTAGCTCCTAACAGGTTTTCCACACTACCCGCCTCTCCAATACATCTTTCATGCTGCTGCCAAACTTATCTTCCTTATGCATAAATCATGTTGCTGCTATGCTCAGAATTCCCCAATGGCTCCCTGTTGCCCCCCAAAAGTAAAATTCAGACTCTTTTGTTTGGTATTCACTTCCCTATACAAGTTGGCACCAATTTATCTTTCAAATGCTATCTTGTATTTTTCCCATCCATGAATTCTATTCAAACTGGATTCCTTATTCTCTCAAATCTGCTGAGGCTTTTCAGCATTTTCCTCCATGTGTATTCTATGCCTATAATTCCTTCTTTTTTCAGTTGTTGAATCCCTACCCACTCAAATGCCACATCCTTCATGAAGATTTTTTTCTTGATCTACCCAATAGCAAACTTTTTTCCTGGACCTTACACAATACTTTCCCTTATACCTCTTTAATTCATTTTTTTAAGTAATTATAATTATTTGTGTTTTATCCTGTCCCCCTTTTAATCTGTAAGCTCCATAAGGGTAGGGGCATACCTTTTCTAAACATTGTATGTCTCTAGTGCCTGGCATGATGCCCTGTACCTAGTAGCCACTTAATAAATGTTTATTGATATTTCAGTTTGTTATTTTCCTATAGTTCCATAGATTGCTTAAGTTAATAACTTTTGGATATAAGTCCCCCGGGATGACTTCATATGCTCCTAATAATAAATCATTAATTTCTCTAGATATTTACAGCCAACTTTCATGCCACTTACTTCATTCTTGCCTCCCTCCTCTCTTCCCCTTTCCCCCTGTGGAACAGCCAAAGTTTTATGTTCTAGGATTCTATTTTAGACATATCAATAGCTCAGTCTCTTTCTCCTCTAAGTTGTGTTTGATTTGTTGGTAATAAAAAGTCCAAAGCCTAGAGCTGTGTTTTAGCAACTGCTAGAGAGTAATAGATGGGGGGTGCGAGTGAAGAGGGACTTAACATCTTGACTGGAGGGCTTCATTTGTACTAAGGGCAGACATGAAGAATGAATTGTGTGGTTTGGAAATATCACTACACATCAAAAGAAATGATGGGAGAGAAGAAGGGAGGGAAGATGAAGATGACTCCATTTAGACAGTAGTGTGCTAGAGAAGAAACATAGTTTAGTGGAAAGAATGCTATATCTGGAATCAGAGGACCTAGGTTCAATTTCTTCCCCTGATACTTAACTTTTATGAATTTGGACAAGTCACTTAACCATTTTGGGCTTCAGTTTGCTCATCTGTAAAATGAGAGCATTGGGCCAGATGGCCTCTCTGGTTCCTTTAAACTTAAAATTTATGATCCTCTGATCCATTTTTATTCGTGGCCTGATATTTAACATCTTTGTGATCTTGAAAAAGTCACTTGACCACTCTGGGTCACAGTTTCCTTATCTATTAAATGAGGCAGGAGGACTAGAATCAGTAGTTATTCATCTGAGGCCAATGAACTTTTTTTAAAAAGCATTTTGATAACTGTATTTCAATAAAGTTGGTTTCCTTTATAATCTACGTATTTTGATTTTTGAATTTAAAAATTTTATTCAGGAAGCATCCATAGACTTTACCAAGCTGCCAGAGGGATCTGGGACACAAAAAATGCTTCAGAACCCCTGTCCTAGATGACCTCTACAGTCCCTTCTAGCACGCAGATCTATGAACTATTTATTATTCTTTCGCCACATCACTTTCTGCCTTGTCAATGCAAAGTGACATCCCTCCCTAGGGTACAATGAGGCGAGCTCTGGCATTATCAGTCCTCATTCAAGTCCCAGTAAAGAGAATGGAGAAAGAACTCACATTTTCTAGGGACCTCCTGCTCCCCAGCCCAGTTTCCCATGAACACAGTTGACATTAGGAATGTCAAACAATGGCACCTTGGAATCTTTGCCCCTGAGGATGAAAGAGTGAAGGTTAAACAGAGGAGCCTCAGATGTGTCACTTGAAGGACTGTTTAGGGAACTAAAACTAAATCACATTTGATTGCCTATTAATTTATTTCAACAAACATACATTCAAATGCCTATTTTACAAGGTACTGTGCTAGATACTAGGGGTACAAAGTTGTGTTTTTTTTTTAATGACATAGTAGTACCTACTTAAGGAGTTAGAATCAAGAAGACCTGGTTTCAAATCCCAGCTCAGAATTTTATAATCATATATCCTACACTAAACCATTCTGGGCCTCAAGTTTCTCATCTGTAAAATTAGGGGATTGGAGTTGGTCACTGTGAGGGTCTCTTCCAGCTTTAAACTATAATCATAAGTATAGTGCAAAGTAAGGTATAATATACAAATATATAGTGCAAAGGAGATCAGCCTGAGTGTGCTAGAGGACTGGAGAGAGAGGGAGAGACAGAGGGACAGAGAGACAGAGACAGAGGAGAGGAGAAGAAGAGGGAGAGAGGAGAGAGGTGGAAGGAGAGAAGTAGGGACAGAGAGGAGAAGAGGAGTAGAAGAAAAGAGAGGACAGAAGGGACAGAGAAGGAGGGAGAGAAAGGGGAATAAGGAGAGAGGAAGGAGAGAAAAAAGGACAGAGAGGGGAGAGAGAGAGAGAGAGAGAGAGAGAGAGAGAGAGAGAGAGAGAGAGAGAGAGAGAGAGAGAGAAGTGGGACCTGAGCTGAGCCTAGAAAAAAGTTAAGGATTCTCAAAACTGGAGATAATGAGTCAAAACACATGGTTTCTAGGTCTGACTCTGTCAACTGTGTGACCATGAGCTGGTCCCCTAGCTTCTCTGGGCCTCAGCTTCTCCATCTGTAAAATGATAATATTGGACCAGATGATCTCAAAGCTTCCTTCTAGCTCTAAATTTACAGTTCTAAGCATGCATTCCTGGAATGAAGATAACCTGCAGAAATGTATGGAGGTGGGACGCAGCTTACTGCATTTGACAAACAACTAGTAGCCTGGTTGAGCTGGCAAATCAGGAGTATGAAGGGACATACTTTGAGGCAACACTGGAAAGGTAGCTGGCATAACCTTCACTTCAGGAATGGAAAAATAAAAACTAGGGGCATTCCACTTATTCCTTCACTTTTCCAAAATATAACATACAATTATTTTGGTTTATGCATGATATGTAAAGTTAATACATTTTCTACTCTCTCATAAACTAGGAAAATGCACCATACAAAATGAAAGAAACACAAATTTCTGAGAACTTATTAATGCCTTAACAGTGTTGAGTCTAAGCACTGGTCTGCTTTCTTTCTTTCACTTACAAGCAGCCCCATCTTTTTGTGGTGCTTCTGGCGTATACTGAGCATTTAGCTGGGTACGAATGGACCCAAGTGTATCTGCTGCCATGACTGAATGCTAAATACCCTCAAATAGTTCTGTGCAGAGAAGAATCTAGAAGGAGGCAAGTGAGAACAGAAGAAGGATGATGATAGCCCGGGAAAACAGAACAGGATTGAAGCAGAATGAGGCAGTGGGAGAAGTAGGGCACAATATTGGGTTTGAAGAAGAGAACTCCAGTGTTTAAGATCTTGGAGGTGAAAATTTGGGGTGATGGTGAGGTCCAAGTTGTCCTCTACTCCAAACCCCACTTCGTATTGCCACCAAAGTGATTTTCCTAAAACTTATGTCTAACCATATCAGCCAGCCCCCTACTCAATAAATTCCAGTGGCTCCCTAAATAAACTCCTAAAACTTCTCTATAAGTCTTTTAAAACTCTTCCGTTCTTGAACTCTCCTTATCTTTCTGGTCTTCCTACATGTGTCCTCCCTCTACATACTTACTCTCTGCTCAAGTCATACCGACCTAACCACTATTCTTCACCCATAATGTTCCATCTCCCCTCTCTGTCCAAAGACTGGCTGCTCCCCATCACTAGAATGCTTTCCCTTTTAACTTTTGACCCTAGGAATCCATGGTTTCCTTAAAAGCTCCCCTCAAGATTTCCGCTTCCGGGAGTCAAGATGGCGGAGTAAAAAGGTAGTCGCTCTCACCCTCCCCTATCAACCTCTGAAAACCTAGAAAATATCACCCCAGAAAAAAAAAACCCTGGAACAGCTGAACTAGAAGAAAGATGGGGAACAGCAGTGCAGCAGTGCAGCAAACAGCTCTCCCAATGCCTCAGCAAAAATAAGGGAAGCAGCACTACAAAGGGCCCCAGGTGGATAAGCACCCTGCAGCATTCATCTGAAAGGAGCTAAGAAAGCAACCTAGAGTCTTCCTAAAGTCCCAGCCTTGCTGATTCCAACCCAACACAGGTAAGCTGTCAGAACCTACACCTCCAACTGTCAACCAGGAGGAGATCCTGAAGCCAGGTAGAGCAGGCAAACACCAACACCTGGACCCCAGTGCCTCAGTGAGGGGGGGAACCAGTGGAAACCAGCTCAGAAAACCACCAGTGCCTCGGCACTATACCTCAAAGGAATCTCCCAGTGCATTAGCAGAAACGAGGGAGGCAGCATTGCAAGGGGCCCCAGGCAGATAAACACCCTGCAGCACCCATCTAAAAGGAGCTGAAGAAAGCTAAAGGAAAGGAAAAGCAGGCAACCTAGAATTGCCTGAAAGTTCCAGCCTTGCTGATTCCAGCCCAACACGAGGTAAGCTGCCAAAACCCTACACTCCAATTGCCAACATAAGAGGCCCCAGCACACAAAGCCAGTGACCAAGACCTAGGCTCCCAACACAAGAAGCTTGGGTCAGTGCCCTCTGTTCCCCAGCAGGAGAGCTCAATCTCTTTAAAGGCCAGGGAATAAAGAAACCATGAGTAAAAAGAAACGTACCATAGATTCATATTATGAGAAGAGTGAAGATCAAGACAGAAATTCTGAAGAGGACAACATTGTCAACAAACCCACATCTGCAACATCAAAAGGGAATATGAACTGGTCTGAAGCCCAAAAAGCCTTCTTAGAAGAGCTCAAGAAGGATTTTAAAAGTCTAATGAGAGAGGTAGAAGACCTTAAAAATACAATTGGCCAATTGGAAAAAAAGTACACTGAAGAAAACAAGTCCCTAAAAACACAATTGGCAAACTGGAAAAAAAGTACACTGAAGAAAACAAATCCCTTAAAAATACAATTGGCCAATTGAAGAAGGAAGTACAAAAACTAAAGAAGAAAACAATCTGTTAAAAACTAGAATTGGACAAATGGAAACTAATGACTCTATGAGAGAGCAAGAATCAGTCAAACAGAAACAAAAAATGAAAAAATAGATGAAAACATAAAATACCTCATTGGTAAAACAACCAACCTGGAAAATCGATCCAGGAGAGACAATTTAAAAATCATTGGACTACCTGAAAATCATGATGAAAAAAAGAGCCTGGACAGTATCTTTCAGGAAATCATAAAGGAAAACTGCCCTGAAGTCCTAGAACCAGAGGTAATAACCATAGAAAGAATATACTACTCACCACCTGAAAGAGATCCCAAATTGACAACGCCAAGGAATATAATAGCAAAATTCCAAAATTACCAGATAAAAGAGAAGGTGCTGCAAGCAGCCAGAAAGAAACAATTTAAATATCATGGAACCACAGTCAGGATTACACAGGACCTTGCAGCTTCTACATTAAAAGACGCAGGGCATGGAACATGATATTCCATAAGGCAAAGGAGCTTGGATTGCAGCCAAGGATCAACTACCCTGCAAAAATGAGCATGATTTTTCAAGGAGGAGATGGATATTCAATGAAATAGGGACTTCCAAACCTTCCTCATAAAAAGACCAGAGCTCAACAAAAAATTTGATCTTCAAGTACAAGATTCAAGAAAGACATAAAAAGGTAAATGGGACAGAAAGATACAAAATGTTAATAAGGGCGGACTGTTTACATCCCTACAAGGGAAGATGACACTTGCAACTCTTGAGAACTGTATTGTTATTACACCATGTTAAAGGAGTATACATAAAGGGGGTGGATATTAGTTGACTTTGATGTAATGATAAAAAAAAATCTAATCAAGTGGGTTAAATGGATCCAAGTAAGTGGATTAGTGTGATCTTAGAAAATGTACTGAGAAAGGAGGAGGCAGATAAGGGTAAATTACATTATAGGAAAAGACAGAAAATCCTATTACAGCTGAGGGAAAGAAGGGAGGGGGGTGAGCATCCTTTGAACCTTACTCTCATCAGATTTGGCTCAAGAAGGGAATAACATATCAGTTGGTATAGAAATCTAACTTGCCCTATGGGTAGGAGGGAAGGGGAAGGAAAAGGAGGGGGATAGAAGGAGGAAGAAGCAGTAAGGGCAAAAGGGGAAGAAAAGGGAAAGGGCTAATAGAAGGGAGGAAAGACTGAAGGAGGCAGTGGTCAAAAGCAAAACACTAGAAGGGAGGGAAAAGGAGAAAGGAGAAAGAAAAGCATAAACATGGGGAAGAAGACACAGATAGTAATCATAACTGTGAAAGTTGAATCACTATCTTTTTTTTCCTCTTCTGTTGAGTTTTGTTTCCTCTTTCTGATGGTTACTCATATTTGTTTTAATTTTTACTTACAACTTCACTAATGTGAAAATATGTTTAATAGTAATGTAAATGTATAGCCTATATCAGATTGTGCACCATCTAGGGGAGGGTGGTGGGGAGGAAGGGGAAGAAAAATTTTAAACTCAAAAGCATATGGAAGTGATTGTTGATAAATCAAAATAAATTAATAAAATAAAAAAAGGAAGGAATAATACACACACACACACACACAAAAAGCTTCCCTCAAGTATTACCTTCTACATGTTGACTTTCTTGATCCTACCCAGCTGCTAGTGACTTCCCTTCCCAAAACTACCTTGTATTCTTTTTGTAAATATTCTACAAACATTTATATATGTACATGTAGGCTTTCTTTCCTATTTGAATGTAAATGCCTCATGACTGGGACTGTTTTATTCTTGTCTGTATCTTCAGTGCTTAATATATTATCTGGCATATAGTAGGCACTTAATAAGTACTTGTTGATTGATTGATTAAGCTATGACTGTGGAAGTCAAGTGGAGCTAAGATCAAGGGAACTGCTTAGGCTAATGAATCGTGGGCTTGACTATGTCATGGTCAAGCAACTCCAAAAGTTCCCTGTTACTTCTAGGGTCAAATACAAACCATGGCATTTAAAAAATTTCAAAATCTGGCTCCAGAGTACTTGTCCAGGTGCTTGATTACACATTATATTCTTTTGTGGACTCTATATTCTGACCTAACTGACCTCTTTGCTATCTCTCATTCATGTTTTCTATCACTCACTGCAGTGCCTTTGCAAAGGCCTAGAAGGCAGGCCTTCCTTGCCTTCCCCTCTTAGACTCCCAAATTTCCTTCACAGCTCCAATCCAATGATCCTGTGAGGCAGCTAGGTGGTACAATGGATAGAGCTCTGGGCCTGAAGTCAGGAATTATTATTGTCATTTGATCATTTGGTTATATCTGACTCCTTGTGACCCCATGGACTATAGCACACCAGTTTTGCCCTTGGGGTTTTCTTGGCAAAGATATTAGAGTGGTTTGCCATTTCCTTCTCCATCAGAGTGAGGCAAGCAGGTTAAGTGACTTGCCCAGGGTCATAAGCTACAACCCCTGGGATTCAAGCTGGAAGAGATCTTAATGATCAAGTCTAATCCCATTACTCTACTGATGAGGAAACTGAGGTTAAGTGACTTATCCTAGTTGCTCCACTAACAAGGAGCAGAGGCAGGGATTAAACTCAAATCTTCTGATGCTAAAATGATATTTCTCCTACTTCTCAGTAGAGGCTAGAAGCTGTCCCTCCAAAGAAGGGGTTCTCTGGGGTGCATAGCTTGGCTGGGTGGACCAGAACGGGGATCTTTCTGCAAAGAGAATGTTTGGGGCTCCAGGATTTAAGCTATCATGGCCTTTTATGTTTGTCATTTGGATTTCCTTCTCCTACTGATTATGAAATGTTCACAGGTTGTGTGCCCTTGAGTTGTGATTTCATAGGACTGCTGGAAACTCTCTCTAAAGGAGTGATGCTAATAAAAGGGTTGTGACATTACATTTCTCTGACCAGGAGCAGGAAGTGAGCCACAGGACTAAAAGAGACACGGGACAGAGCAAAGCTGAAGTTAGTACACACCTTCCCCTAAAGGACATACCTTGTCCTTCAGTCCTGCTCCAGCCAGGACTGAAAAACAAAAATGAACTGTCAGGAAAGGAGTGGATCATTGCAGAAAGCCAGCGTGTTTGACTGTGCCTTTGTTTCTGCAATCTGAGGGACCTCATATATTTAGGAGGGAGCTTCATATTTTCTAGGTAAATTTTAGTTAGCATCTAGTAAGTAAATAGCTTAATAGATAGCTAAATAAATACTTTAATAAATAGCTAAATAGCAAAATCTGTTAGCTTTTATTCCTTGTGCTTTCTATATGTGTAAAAATGAAGAAACTCTCCGCCCCCCTTCAGAGTTGTGATCCACAGTTTCTTCCATTGACTGGGGCTGTTTGTTGGAGTTAACTTTTCTTCTTGTCTGTCACCTCCATCTATTAGTGAGTATAAATGGGTTTTCCTTGTATGGATACTGCTTTAAAAAACAGCATCATTGGCTTTCTGTTGAACATAGAATCAAATCTAAATTCCTGAAGTAGTGTGGTATAGTAGATAGAGGACTGGACATGGAGTCAAGATAGACATGAGTTCTAATCCTGCCTCAGACACTTACTAGCTGGGCAAATCATTTTACTCTGTTTGCCTCAGTTTCCTCAAATGTAAAATGAGCTGGTGAGGAAATGGCAAACCACTCCGGTATCTTTGCCAAGAAGACCTCACATGAGGTCACAAAGAGTCAGACATAACTGAAAACAACTGAACAACCTTGGTCAAGTCACTTAACCAATCTAAGCCTGTTTCCTTATCTGTAAAATGAAGGGATTAAACTCAGTGTGACCTCTAAGGTCCCATCCAGCTCTAAAATCTATGATTCTCAGATTCTCTGTTTGGTTTCTAGTGCCCTTGGTAGTCACTGAATGTTAGAGCAGGAAGGGATATTAGAGTTCATCCTGTCCAATCCTCTCATTTTTCAAAGAAGAAAATTAAAGCCTGGGGATGGGAAGTGATTTATCCAGGGTCTCACAACTAGTAAGTGGCAGAACCCAGACCTGATTGGGTGAAATCTGATCAACCTTATCTGTAATTATTCCTTAAACACTAATCCTGTGTTCCAGAGAGCTGGGTCTCTTCCTTCCCCCTTAACCTCAGGATTCTTTGTTGCAATTAAAAAGGTTGGAGGGATATAGTTTCTGGGTAATTTAATCACTTAATTAATAAGGCCAGCACATTATTAATAAAAAGGATGATCATTAGCCATCTCTCTTACACCAAAGACAATCATGGCAGCCTGCTAAGAGCTTTTATATATATATATATTTTTTTTTTGAAGAGGAGTGGCAATCAACTCTGATTGGTTAACACAATAGGAAATGAACTATATTAAAATGAGAGGCTGAGAGTGACATCATGTCATCCTTGGGATGAGACACTAACTCTATACTCAGACCATCCCTCCAGTTTTGGACTATCTAGACAAAAGGATCTGTTTCCACCCAAGCTTGACTGAATGGAATTCACCTGAGATTAGAGATTCCCTGTAGGGTTGGGTTGGATAGGGAAGTTTAGCTAGACCTTCAGAGACTGAGGTCTTGAAAATGGAAAAGAAAGGGGAACTCAATCTCCCCAGATCATTAGTTATTAATACTCAGTTCTCTCATCTTGTTCCTGCCTTTGCTTCTGCAGTTTCCAGCTTTCTCACCCCTGCCCCCTCCCCCATGCCAATCTGTCTTAACCTTCAAGGCCCAGGTCAAGACCCAGCTTGTCCATGTAGTATTTTATTTAGCACTTATAATTTGTTCCCCATATTAGACCTTTGTTTACTTCCCTGAGTTATTCAGTCATTGTTTCCAATGCACCAGCCTCACCTGTGAGCTCTTTGAGGATTTATGTAGACATCCATTGTCCCTACTCCCCTTTAAATGCCTGACAGTCCTGGGAGCCAAAGTCTCAATAAAATTTGGCTGGTTCATAAGAAATCAGCAGCCAGTGAGCAAACCTCTGTCAGAAGCTGATGTGGGAGGACCTGAAGCACCTGCTGCGTCTGGTTCTGCACCTTTTTTTTTTCCTGAGAGCCAGTCAGGGGAGTTTTAGTAAATAAGGTTATGGTGATATTGGGTTAAGGAAGAAAGAAGCGGGTTTGTCCTTTAACGAATATTCTGTCAGAGGCATCAAAACAGCTCCAGCTGATTCTCTTCACACAGAAAGGTGCTAATCCTAATTACTCTGTGTGGGTAACTCTATAATAGAGATAATAACAACAACACCTACTTATCCCAGGTATTTTATTTTATCTTTTTCATGCAGTCAGAGCCTACTGGCTTTGATGTCAGTGAAATTAAACCCCTTTGAGAAAAGGTTCTTAACTTGGGGTCTGTGAGCTTATTGTTTTTAATATTCTGATAACTAAATTTCATTTAATTGGTTTCCTTTGAAATCTTATGTATTTTATTTTATACGTTGAAAAACATTACTCTGTGAGGGAGTCCATAGGCTTCAAAAAAAATCATGATCCAAAAAAGGTTAAGCACACCTTCCTTAGCTTGTCTGGCTCTTCTTTCTCCATTCTTCCATATACACCAGTCTTGGGGTGTCTGACCACATTCCCATTCCCTTACCCTAAGTCCACAGTGGAGACACCCACCTACTTGACATCTGTAATAGGTAGTAGCTAGAGGTACCAACTTCAACAGATCCATTAAAGATTCATCTCCTGGGTGAGGTTCTAACAGCCTCTAAGTCTCTTAGTCCTAAATTTCCAATCTGCGTGAAGGAGCAGACCATTGTGTAAGTCTCTTACAGGATGCCCTGGGATATATCTTATATCCATAAGATCAAAAGGTTTTTTTCTCCAGAGTTCGTCTCAGAAGGCAGTTGAATTCCCAGTGGCCTCTGGAGGGCAGTATTTAATTGTTTTCCATGGCAGTCTTCTTAGGGAAAAGGTAAGTGGACTAAGATAGAAAAACAAATGATTGAATGTCTTGAAAGACTGTTTCTTTAAAACGTTGTTGTTGTTACTGGCACTTTAAAATTATCTCTGGGTATAGGAGAGCAGTTAAGGAATGAACACCTGGGACAATTTTCTAAATCCACTACTTTTAACTTTCTCCAGCATTGGATATTTTGTGGCTGCCACTAACAAGGAGAAAGAATAGCAGGTTTATGTTTTTTCTTTTCTTTCTGCCTATATCTATTTTGGGAATATTTTGCCAATGAATAGTTGTTGTTGTTGTTTGATTGATTAGTTGTGTCTGAATCTTTTCAGCCCCATTTGGGATTTTCTTGGCAAAGATACTGGAGTGGTTTGCCATTTTTTTCTCCAGCTCATTTGACAGATGAGGAAACTGAGGCAAACAGGAATGAGTGACTTGCCCAGGGTCAGCTAGGAAGTGTCTGAGGACAGATTTGAACTCAGCAAGATGAGTCTTCCTGATTCCCAGCCCAGTGCCCTATCCACTGTACTCCCTGACTGCCCATGAGCCAGGTACAAGTTTACAATGGACAGGTCTGATGATGCCATTTTATCTCTCAAAAGCATTCCTTCAGTAGTCCCCCATTACCTGCAGAATAAAGTCCTGGAATATAGCACATTCCTATCACAATGTATTCCAAATTAACCTTCCAATCTTATTTCCTACTATTTCCTTTCTTGTGCCCCACTTGAAGCCCTAGGCAAACCTGACAATTTGGTGTTCTGAGTATATTCTTTACTTTCCCACTTCTGACCTTTGGCTCATGACATTCTCTATTGTTCTAAAACTGGAATTCTCTGATCCCCAACCTCACCCCTCCAGTCCCATCCCTGACTCAACATACATAATTCTACCTGTGAAAATCCTAGCCACCTTTCAAAGCCAAGCTCAAATGCTACCTCGAGGCTCTGTGAAGCCTTCCCAGATTCCTCCCCCAACTCCAAGATGATTTTTCCCCCTTCTCAGAGCTCTCCTAGTACTTTTTAGCTTGAATGAACTTCAGATATACTAGTTTATATTGGTTTATTTGTATACGCTGATACATTTTATTAGATCATATACAAACTTACTTTCTATTTCTCTTTGTATCTACCTACCCCCTCCATTGCCAGTGCTTCAAATATCCTATGTACTTAGTGAATATTTGTTGAACTGAATTGAAATGTGTTGAATGCTAAATTTCTATGAGCCTGAGGTTCCTCATCTTTAAAATGAGAACGTTGAACTAGATGAATTCTGTCTCTGTTAAGCTCTAAGGCTATAGATTGAGAGGGTTTACTCAAGCTGACCCAAGTCCCCACCCAGCCCATTCCTTTACGACAGTGTTTTTATGGGAAAATGCATGCCAAAGTAGCCTTCTCTGCGGTGTGATCCATTCAGTAACTGTATCACCCTCAGGGAGTGGAACTTCTGATGGATTTGGTTAGGAAGGGCTATTTAAAATTAAGAGCTCTGGATGGTGAAGTAAATTGTGGTCCCGGAATACCCTGAATACAGGGTGTCCCAAAAGTCTTGGTGCAGTTTTAAGGTGCCAAAGACCTTTGGGACACCCTGTAGAATGAAAGATTATGAAACTATAATAGATGATGGATGAAGAATACAAAGCTTTACACATCTGGGTGCTCCTGCCAGCATGATCTTATCCTAGGTTCTCCAGCATTGGGAGGATTGGAATGAGGCTGGCAACTTGTCACTACCTCTTCTTCACTAGAGCCAGTGATTAGTGTTATCTGGTATTATTAGTTTCTGGCCTCCCCAGTTTTACCATAAGGCTTTTGGAGAAGTTAAAATAACCCCTCTTCAAGATCAGTCTGGGTGCTCTGCTGTAGGTGGTGGAATGGGAAGGTCCTAGCATCTCTTGCATTGTTTGTTAATTCCATATAAACAGGAAAAGTCACAACTTCTGAGCTCCCTTCTTTCCCTCTTGACTCCTTTACTCCCTCCCCACCCCCTGCTTTGGGAGAGTTGCTGTGTTTTACAGAGTTGGAACTTGCTAATCCATCACCGTGGTTCTTTCTGCCTGAAGACGGCAGATCCCAGAGTTCTGATCTGCCCAGTAGGATGGATTGTTTCCCTTTGTGGCCATCCATGATTTTAGTCTGGGGAACCAAAGGGGGGAAAAAAGGAGGCATTTTCCCCTGAAGTTCCAAGTCTGCCTGCAGAAGGAAAATATGGTTAAGGAAAGAAAATTGATTTCAGGAGGTCATTGATAATGTTATAGAGTGAAAATATAATAAGTCTTTGGCTTCATGCTGAGGCCAGAAGCAAGAGTATTTAATGCCTAGAGCTCAGGCCCTCAGTCCAGGAGAGGTAGACCCAGAGGCAGTGGTGAAGAGCCTGCATCTGTAAGGCCCATAGCAACGGCATGATCATCTTGGGTGCTCAAGGAACCTGGTTTTAAGGAGAGTATTGTATACAGTAATAGCCACATTGTTCGATGACTGATTTTGATAGACTTAGCTCAGCAATACAAGGATCTAAGACAACTCCAAAAGACTCATGATGGAAAATGCTATCCACATCCAGAGAAATAACTTTGGAGTCTGAATGCAGATGGAAGCATACTATTTGCTCTCCTTTTCTTTTGTTGTTTTGTTTCTTTTCTCTCTCTCTCTCTCTCTCTCTCTCTCTCTCTCTCTCTCTCTCTCTCTCTTTCTCTCTCTCTCTCGTGGTTCCTCCCATTAGTTTTATTCTTCTTTACATTATGACTAATGTGAAAATATGTTAAATATGAATGCACAAGTACAGCCTATATCAGATTGCATGCCAACTTGGAGAGGGGGGAGCAGAGGAAGATGGAGAAAATTTAGAACTCAAAATCTTATGGAAGTGAATGTTGAAAACTAAAAACAAACAAACAAACAAATAAATAAATAGGAACCTGGTTTTATCCCAAAGGTTTCTTGCTTTAGGGAAAAACAAGCAAACAAACCTGAAGGCTTGAATTAATAAACCTTAATAATGCAATCTTAGTTTACATCCTATAAACAAAGACACAAACTAAATTAAAGTGAAGTAAACTAAAGAAACAAAGAATCTCACTCCCAGGCATGGAGGTCACTTGCACTCCTGTGTTTTCTAAACTTCCAAAAGGTGCTATAAACAGAACATGATTTTTTATAGTTTTTCTTACTTTTAGAAATAGCTTTCATTTCAGAGCCTGGTCTTCCTAGCTCTGAAGCCAGGCCTCTGTCTACCATACCGTGCTGCTTCCCCAAACACTGGAGAATATGTACAAAAAATAAGACAATCCTTCTTTTAAGGCACTTTCATTCCAGTGGTTGGGGACCTGTGATCTAGATTCACAAGATAAGACCTCACAATTTCTTTGGGCTTTTTTTTTAATAAGTTCTTAAAGGTTTTTTCCTTTTAAAAACATTTGTATTGACATCTTTTGTTTTTACCTCAGTTTCATTTCCAGATAGACGTTTCTAAGGGAGACCATGTGATACAGTAGATAGAGAGGTGACCTTGGACTCAGGAATGTCTGTGAAATGATAAGATTAGACTAGATGGTCTCTAAGAGCCCTTCCAGCTTTGTGTGTATGTTCCTGTGATGTCTTTGACTTCTGACCTCCCTGATATTGAAAGTCTGAAGAAAATCAGATTTGTTTATAGCTAAAGAACTAGTCCTCATCCCATTCTAGGGTGCTGGTCCTGATAATTCTACAGCTGGTCTGAGGTTTGGCCCATAGGTTGATTTAGATTTAGTTTGTTTGGGGAAGCTTAGGGCTGCCTGGGAGTATTCATGTTTCTGGGGCGAGATTTCAGCCTGCTAGGTTACAAAATGGGATCCCTTTGGATTGGATCATTACCTCCAAAGTATGTAATACTTGGTTGGATCTTATTTTATTAAAAATAGTGGCATCAAACTCAAATAGAAATTAGGGCCACTAAGCATACATAAAGATTGCTGTGGGCCTACATACTGACTTAGAAAACCACATATTAACATTATCTGTGTTCTCTTGTGACAGCCAGGTAGTGTAGTGGATAGGGCACTGGATTAGGAATCAGGAAGATTCATCTTCCTGAGTTCAAATCTCTCCTCATAGACTTCTTAGCTGTGTGACCCTGGGCAAGTCACTTAACCCTGTTTGCTTTAGTTTCTGCATCTGTCAAATGAGCTGGAGAAGGAAATGGCAAACCACTCTTGTATTTTTGCCAAGAAAACCCCAAATGGGGTCTCAAAGAGTCAGCCATAACTGAAAAATGACTGAACAACAACAACACGTTGTGTTGTACTTTTATTTATTTTGTTAAATATTTCCCAATAATATCTGCTTCCTGGGGCGCTCTGGAGGTGTATTTGATACCTCTGGTTTAAAACATGATACTTGTTAATAATAGACATGAGTGAAGACAGCAGAGAAGAATTTCAGTTGCAGTGAGGAAAAATAAAACATAGTTTCTCTATCAGTGAGTTGAATAATAACTTTGGCAGAGAACAGTTAGCAAGCATCCTATGTTCAAGAGTTGTTTTCTTTTTCAGTTCCCTCTCCAAGCTTTTGCAGTTCCATTGATAATTTTGAAAACATATTGTAGTCTTTTCATCCATTCTGTCTCCCAGTGGGAACTGAAGCATCCTTTAACCTTTCTCCATTACTCAGATACTTGAGACTGGAGGTGGTCACTGCTGTCTGGGCTTGCTCTTTTCCCCAATAAAAATTAATCCCTTCCTGTAGCACAGTGATTGGGCAGTAAACAGGCTTCTGGATGGGGTCCAGCTAATGCCTAATACATTAACAATATTGCCTCTCACATATCTTTGCTATCATGGAAAGAACCCTGAAATGGGAATGAGGAGACTAGACTCGGACACTTGTTCCTCTGCTGTCACCGACTAGCTATGTTGACCTTGGGTTAGCTAATCTCTCTGGGTAGCTGCTTTCTCATGTGTAAAATGGAGGTGATGAAAATAACAGCCCAACCTGTTTTAAAAGGTTGTGAATATCAAATGAGATTATGTATGTAAAGGTGCTTTTTTAAAAAAGTATAAAATCACTATACAAATGGAACAGTACAGTAATAGCAATATTTATATTCTCAATCTAGCATCACTGCTATCACAAGTCTTGATCTTCCCAGCTTTGTTGATCCAAAAGGTGTTTTTTGGTATTGTTTTTCTTTGATACACTTCTCCTAACAACAATTTCTTGATCTTGGTGGTTCCTGGTCAGGGTTTTCTATAACATGGTTCATTGGTTTATAATGAGGAAGAGTTCTGATGTAAGGTCAGAAGATGGAGTCAGTCAAAGTGATAGATACAGTTTAACAGTAATTACCCAGGAAGGGAAATGGGGTCAGAATTGCTGAATTTAATGGTGCAAAGAATGATCATGGGAAGGGAAGAAATGTGAACTGGATGGGAAAGGTTGAGTAGTGCAGAGGAGACTGAAGTTAGCTGGAGAGAAAGTGATTAAATGCCAGGTTCCTGAGTGTCAGAACACTCACAAGCAAAGCAGAAATGACTCCAATTCAGATCCCAGGGTCAGATGTTATCTTTGCCAAGGCCAATCCCTTTTACCACTAGCACGCATGGGAGGTCCTTGCTGGGAATTTGAGCAAAAAATGAAATCATTTTCACTCTTATGAATTTAATTCAGTTCAGATATGGGTTACTTATTCTTAATATAAAAATAAATTAAGAAAATGAAATAAATTAAATTGCTAGTGGGGAAAAAAATCCAGACTTATTAGTTCAGCATTCAAGGCTCTGTATAATTTCCCACTTGCATAACTCATATTTCCCCCCTATTAAGAGTGGTACAGGGTAAAGAGCAGTGAAAAGGGCACCAACTCCGCAGCAAAAGATCTGGGTTCAAATCCCACTGTGATGCCGTTTACCTGTCTACCTTAGTCAGATCATTTAACTTCCCCAGACTTCAGTTTTCTCATTTGTACAATGGGAAGGTAATATCCAATGGCCTCCAGGTTCTTTTCAACTGTAGACCTAGAATCCTATGATTAAGTGAGGAAGACTGATGTTATTATCCTCATTTTACGGAGTTGGAGATTGAGGCCAAGGAAGGTTAGGCACTTCATTCAGGATCTAGACCCATTTCTACTATAAATCCCATGTGGGCAGGAACCATCTGTTCTTCATATCCCCATGAGCACCTAAGTACAATACCTTGTACATAATTATCATTCAATAAATATTTGTTGATTACTTCATTGCTTTAGCTCATGCTAGAGGGCCTTAGTGGATGTCCCCTCAAGGTCTCCCTTCTAGATTTGTGATTCTCTTGGTGTGTCTCTGGCTTTGCGCCTTCCTGTCTTCCCAAGTACTCAGCTCCTGGCTGCTCAGCAGGCCGAAGCAAGGCCCTGTGGCTGAGATTTGCCAGTGTCTTAGAGATTCTACAGGACTTGAATCACAAGGGAAATTTTATGTAAAATGGTTAAAAGAATTGGGCTTAGTGCGATCTGAAGGGAGCAGAACTCAAGTCTCCATCTCCTCCTAACTCAGTCTTTTTTTTTTTTTTGAGGGATGAGGGTATCATAGACCTAGGTGAGTGGGAAAGCAGAAGTTGGGGAAGGGAGTGCTGGGTAGGCAGGTTGCAACTCCAGAAAGCAATAACCTGTTTCAGCCTGGGACTTAGGAGTCTCAAATGGAATTTCAGCAATTTTTAAAGAGCCCTGTGAGAGGGGCCCTTTGGAATTGCTCACAGAAGTTTCTTTGTATTTTTTGACGAAATGCCACATCGAGTTCCAGTTCCACGTTGTTTGGGAGCAAAGTGCCCCAGTGGTCTGAAAGGCCCCTCTTTTTGCTTCTTTCTTAGGAATCAGCATTGCTGAAAATTTCCCCAGTCTCTCAGAAAAATGTCTTTCTTCTCTTCTTTTCATTTAAATCTGATCTGTGGGCTCTTCTTCTTCCTTCAAAGCCAAAACACCTGGAGGCTCTTTTTGAAGCACAAAAGTGAGATACCAATATGCTAATCCTTTGGGGAAAGTTAGATTTATTTATTTTCTCTCCCCTCCCAAATCTTGACAAACCCATGTGAGCCAGAGGAGCTACCAATCCCCCTCCTCCAAAACCCAGTATCAATTTAATAGTATCTTTTGATTAAGAATGACAAATAATCAGAATCAGAGAATTTTAGAGTTGGAAAGTACCCTGTGGTCATCTAGTCCAATCCAGGCCTGAAAAAGAATCCCCACTATACCATACCCAACCATTGGTCATCCTGCCTCTGTCTGAAGACCTTTGTGGAGGGGGAGCCCAGCACCTCCAGAGGCAGTGCACTCCATCTTTGGATAGCTCAAATTTTCAGGAACTTGTGTTTTTTACCCTCCTGACTTCAAGTCTGAATTTGCTTCTATCCAACTGCAACCTATTGTTCCTTTTCCTGCTGGACAGAACAAGTCTAATCCTCTTCTATATGACAGCCCTTCAAATATGTAAAGAAACTTTTATGTATCTCCACTACCCCCTCCCCCTCCCCCCAAAAAAGTCTTTTTCTTCTCCAGGCTAATCATCCCCAGTTCCCTCAACTGATTCTCAAATGACATGGACTCAAGCTGCTTCACCATTGTGATTCCCTTTTTCCAGATGCCCTCCACATCATCAATGTTCTTCCTAAACTTTGGTCCCCAAACTGAGTACCGAGTGTGGTCTGTCCAGAACAGGGTCAGGGGCATCACCTCTTTATTCCTGGAGGAATGACCTATCTGCCCCTCTTAAAGCTGCCCAATATTACATTAGCTTTTTAGCTGCCATAAGGAAGAATGAAGAAATAAGGAAAGGTGTAGCTGCTGTTTCTGCTAGTGGTAGAGGTGTTATTCCCCATGAGAACTTGATCTTCCAGCAGTTAGCTGATTCTCATTCCTTATAATGGCTACTTAGCTTTTATCCGGGTGTACAGTTGAATAGTTCTTTATAGTCTACAAATGCATTCCTCAAGAGTAGGAGTTCTTAGGCTGACTTCAGAAAAACCTGGAAAGACTTATATGGTCTGATGCTGAGTGAAGTGAGCAGAACCAAGAGGACTTTGTACACAATAACAGCCATGTTATGCAATGACTAAGATTGTTAAACTGAACCTTTCTCAGCATTATGAGGATCTAAGACGTTTCCAGAGGCCTCGGGATGGATAATGCTGTCCACATCCAAAGAAAGAACTATGGAAGTCGAATCGCTATCACTTATTTTTACCTTCTGTTGAGTTTTGTTTCATCTTTCTGATGGTTCCTTGTATTGGTTTTAATTTTTACTTACAACTTCACTAATGTGAAAATATGTTTAATGGGTATGTAAATGTAAAGCCTATATCAGATTGTGTGCCATCTTGGGGAGGGTGGGGGGAGGAAAAGGTAGAAAAATTTTCAACTCAAAAGCATATGGAAAAAATAAAAAAATTTAAATTAAAAAAAAAGAGTAAGAGTTCTTGGGGCAGCTACGTGGTGCAGTGGATAGAGCACCAGCCCTGGATTCAAGAGGACCTGAGTTCAAATCCGGCCTCAGCCACATAACACTTACCAGCTGTGTGACCCTGGGCAAGCCACTTAATCCCATTGCCTAGCCAGAAAAAATTAAAAAAGAACAGGAGTTCTTAACTTTTTTTTTAAATATCGTGAATCCCTTGGGCAGTCTGGTAAAGCCTATGGACTCCTTAGAAAAAAAAGTTCATAATTGAAGGAAATGCTGAATTTCAATTCAAGGCTATTCAATTTCAATTCAAGATACAATTTTCTTCCCCATCCAAGTCCACAATCTCCCTGAAATCTCACTATGAACCCTAAGAACTTTGCTTCAGCCTCGATTCTATCTTCTGTCCAGGGCTTTCAGCTGGGTGTCTCTAATTGGAACTGGCATAAAAGCCTTCAAACATCTGGTGGGTTAGGGAGTCCTTTGGTTCCATGGGATAACAAAACTTCAAGCCAAGAAATGAAATTATTCTTTATAAATACTGGGCTTCAGTCTGTCTTGAAAAATGGCTAAGGTATGCTTCCATATCCTTGAGGAGACAGAATGATATAAGATGCCCTCTTCATCTTTGAGCAATCTTTTCAAGATCAGTTACACACTGGAAAACACTTAACTATGTTTGCTAAAGTCCCCTGGCCAAATGATTTCTTTCCTTCTCTTCCACCTTTTCTTCTTTTTGGGGTGTGCTTCAAGAAATAGACTTTAAGGGTGTTTTTTTTTTCCTAGCTAGCCCAGGAATTCCAGTTTTGTTTTTGGATATTTTAGACTCATACTTAATATGAGGGTTTCAAGTCAAGTGCATGCAGGCTGCCTGCTATTTCCTGTCAAGTACCCGTGGTTACAAAATGAGGTCCTAATATTCAAAAATAACACTTGTAACCTAAATACTGGCAGCACCTGATTTCAGCTCAGAAGTCAAACATCACAGAAACAGAGAGCTGTCTATCCATGCTTAGGGCATTTTTCTCCAGAGACAAAATGGCATTTCTTAAAAAAAAAACCACTTTAAATATTTAATAATACAGAAATGGTGACTACTTGATAGTAATGGTGTGATATTTGTAAGGTAGGCAGAGCAACTGTTACTCTTCCCATTTCCCAAGTGAGGAAATCAAATTTAAGAGTAGTGAAGTGACTTGCCCAGGATCACCGTGTTAGGACATCCCTGGGACTCACACCCAAGACTTCTGACTCTAAGTCTACTGCATCAAGCTGTCTCCCTAGAATGTATAATACTGGAAAAGGATCACTTTTTTATGTGCATTGAAAGGTGAAACAGACCCTTTAACTGAACTGAAAGGAAAAGTCTTGTCATAAAAATATTCATGAAGAATGAGCAAAAGGTAACATTACAATCTTCCAGACCGATAAGTCTGCTTTGGAGTGACAGGTGCTGGAGAGGCAATGTCTGGTATGCACATGTGCATCTGATTTATTTGTATCAATTGTTTATATCAGACCCAGCCAAAGTCTATGCAGCCAGAACAGCTTACAAAGAATCCTGGCATGGGGAGCCAGGTGACCCCACTGCTTTATTACAACATAAGGACTTTTTTATATGAAATGATCTATAGCCTTTGAGAGATCCCAATTATATGTAGGTGTGTAACTCGAAGACATGCAACATAACTTAAGAGTCCAGATTTATCTAGTTTAAGAAGTTGGCCTGATCTCTCTCTCATCTTCTGTTTCATCCTGCTTATGTATTCAGATAAAAAATACCCAGGTCTCTCAAGCCTCTCCATGAGGATACAAGGCCCTTTCTGCATGGTTCTCTGACCTTCTCCTGAGGCCAAGGACAGGAATGTTTTCTTTATTATTCCCTAATACTGGGAGAAACTCATTGCTCTCAGTGGGAGTCTTTCCCAAGGTTTTCCAGAAATGTCTGGGCTAAAAGATCTGTCTTCTAGATAAAAGGGTAGCAAGGGTGGGAAGGAGAGGTGATTTCTCCCTTCCTCCTTCTTCCCTTAATCAGAAAAGAAAATAGGCAAGAGAATGTCAGGAATTGGAGGTTCAGTAACTCCCTTCTTAGGCTTTTCAGGACACTCACCATGGTTCTCCTGCAAGTCACTATTTTCTGGTCTGGGTGGGGTAGGGTTATATCTCCCTCATATATTATCTTCATTCTAATATGGAAGCCCAAGGAAAGGAGAAAAAAAACTCAGTAAAAGAAAAAGTTAAAAAGGAATGGATTCTTTTACAATTCATTCTTATAGACCATAGAGAGACAAAAATCCTCAGCCTGTCAACCATGCCTGGCTCCTCAGGCCTCTGAAGCCCAATGGAATAGATATCAATGTGTAAATCAGGCTCTAGGGGGGCTGCTCTTTAGGCGCTTATAGTAAGTCTCATCAGGTTGATTAGGGGAAACTCATTAAATTATTAGGGGCTCCCCTCATCATCCTGTTTAGGCATCCAGAGATCTCTCCCAATGGTGACTTTACAAGGCATACAGTCTATGTCAGCTTCCCATTTAGTGCTCATCTCCTGCCTTGATTAACCCGAGGCTTTCTTCTTCCCACTCACTGATGCTTTCTCCCATCTCTCCTTTCCTAGTCTTCTCTTCCTTTATAAACACTTCTCACATACCCTTAGCTGTCCTACTTTATTTTTTCTCTCAGTCCTTCAATGGCAGTCACAAATTAGCATTTTCACTGGCATTTATGGTGTCAGCATAACTTTTTTTTTAATCATAAAAATAGATTCATAAATGTCATATTCATGGCGGGGTAGGGGTGGGGCTGGGGTGATGGATGAGGGCACCTAGGTGGCTCTAGGCTTGGAGTCAGGAAGATTCAACTTTGTGAATTCAAATCCGGCCTCAGACACTTAGTAGCTGGGTGACCCTGGATAAGTCACTTAACCCTGTTTGCCTCAGTTACCTCATCTGTAAGATGAGCTGGAAACAGATATGGCAAACCCCTCCAGTATCTTTGCCAAAAAAAAAATTGTAAATGGGGTCACAAAGAGTTGAACAGGACTGAACAACTGAACAATGACAGCTATGTGCCAGATGTTGTGTTAAGTGCTAGCCTGGGGTATACAATTAATAAAAGGAAAGATAGTCTCTGCCCTTAAGGAGCTTATAATCTAATGGCAGAATACAATGCACAAAAGGAGGCAGGAAAGCAGGGTGGGAGTGGGGGAGAGACCGGGCGGTATCTATGGAGCTTAAACCAGGCAATGCAGCAGATGCAGAGGGGAGTGAGTCTAATTTCACCCTCCATCAAGGAAGACATTGGGAAGAGTTTGGTACTTCAACCGTCTAACCCCCAAATCAGCTAGGAGAGGAAGCTGAGGGAGATGGTTATCAGTGATGAGATTAGAGGTGATGAGTGTATCCTGGGAGGGGCATCTTGTTCCCTGGAGTTGAAACCAGACAGCTAATACTCTGAAAGGTCCAGAGCATTGAATGCTGTCAGAGGAATCACAGAAGCTTAGAGGTAAATGATCTATACTGGAACAGGGTTCCCTCCACAACATCCCCAACCTGCAATGCAAGACCTCCAGGGAAGAACTTTTGTCTTCTGAGACATCTCATTATACTTTTGGACGCTGCAAATTGTTACATCAAGCAGAAATCTGCGTAATTTCTACACTTTGGTCTTAGTTCTGTTCTCAGACAAGTAGAACAAGTCAAATATCTCTTTTACTTGACAAACCCTTTCCTAAATTTGACTCTAGCTCTCTTCCTTCTATTTCTCCCTCTCTCCCTCCAGGTCTTTTCTTCTTGAGGCCTAGCTTAGGGTGGGGCATTGCCTTAAGAGATCCTTTGTGGCCAGGGTACATCCTAAGGACACTGAACTGGGGGACATGACTGGTGAAAGGAAAGTGTGGGAAGGCATTCTCAAGGCTAGCTTGTTTGGTACGGGCCTTGACTTTAGCTAGACTTCCCTAGGCCAGAGAGAATGACTTCATTCTTTAGCTACTATCTATTTTATTGAATCCTAGAGAAGTCTGAGCAGAAAGAATCTTACAAATGCCCTGAATGCCACTGGAGACCAGTGGGATTGGCCAACGCCTAGAGTCATGGCCTACTGTGGGAGATAGACTCATAATGAAGAGGACTCAATTTCTCATGCTATTTGACCAGAGCTGCCCTATAGGAGAGGTTACCCCAAAGTATCTATGTCTGTCTAGCATAAGCTTTCTTCACAGGAAAGCTGCGCTTGCATCTCAGGGATTATATTTTCATAAAACAGAACCCTTAAGATGCCACTGTTGTGTACATCATCATATTTTAGGGGACATAATATACTTAAACATTTTGGTTCTTCTGCATTAGGAATCTTCCAAGCTTATTGTATATTGTCTTTTATACACTTGACATTTCAAACAAACAAGCCTGCTCTTTGTTATTCTCTGAGTGTGACATTCTGTCTCTTGCCTCCATGCCCTGTGCTAGGAAGAAGCTCCCTCCTCACCTGAAACTCTTAGAATCTCTGGCTTTCTTCAAAGCTTAGTTCACGGGCCACCTCCTGCAGGAAGTCCATGCTAATCTCCTCAGTTGTTTGTGCCTTCTTTCCAGGATTACTTTGTATGTGTTTGATATTTAATTTTCTTTATTAAAAATATATTTTTATATATTTCATTAAATATTTCCCAGTTTCATGTAAAACATTTTTAACATTCATTTAAAAAAAGATTTTAAGTTCTGAATTCTCTCCCTCCTTCCAACCCCTCCCCTGCCTCTTGAGAAGGCAAGGAGGATGATGCCAATTATATATGTGAAGTCATGTAAAATATATTTCCATATTACTCTGGTATTTAACTTTCTAAGGACATGTTGTTTACCTCTCAATAGAATATACCCTTCTTGAGGGGGAAGGTCTTTTGTTTGGGGGGGGGAGGCAATAAGGGTTAAACTGACTTGCCCAGGGTCACACAGCTACTAAGTGTCTGAGGCCAGATTTGAACCCAGGTCCTCTTGACTCCAGGCCCAGAACTCTGTCCAGTGTGCTGCCTACTTACCCCGAGGGGAGGGTCTTTTAAAAAATGCTTGTGTTTGTAACCCCAGCACAATACTTGGCACGTAGAAGGCATTTAGCGAATGCTTATTGAATGAATGGTCTATTTAAAAGCCAACTCTGGCATTTCCTTCACTTCCATCCATTGCTAGGCTTTAAGTTTCAGTAATTTGGAATTTTAAAAAAAAGTAAAAGACATTTCTTCAGGGGTGATTTAAAGCAACTCTACCACAGTCTGAGAGCACCTCTGCATTTCAGTTGAATAGATCTAAGTAAAAAAAAAACAATTCAAATTACATGGCACTATTTAAGTAAGCACAAAGTATAGCTGGTCAGGAAACCTTGTGCTATCCAAAGTAGCCCACAGCCAGCCTTTGGCAGAAGCTTTGAGTAGATTCTTAGTTCGCACATTTTTCAAAACAGTCTGTTGTCTGAGAGCAACCGTCTTGTTGAGCTGGCTACATCAGAAGGCAAAGCCTCTGCACCCAGGGGGTGCTAGGGAAAGCCGAAGATGGATGAGCCAAAAGGAGACTGGCTAACAAATCTGTCTCCTAAGTAGGATTCTGCCTGGGGAGAGATGCCAGGGACTTTGTAAGTGAATCCACATGGACAGCAATGGTGTGTGGGACCTGTCCAATGCCATTGTACCATGGTAGAGGAAGCCACTGGGGAATTGAAGACAATGCAGATATTAAACATCCTGAACAAAAAATAATACATGTGTCCAGCACAGATGAAGCACATGCATGGGTATGTGTGCCGCGTGTGCACGCATGCACACACACACACACACAGTCAGTCGGCCAGCTATAGCAGAACAAAGCAGATGGTGGGGGTAGTTTCTTTAGGGCATCTTCTCAGCAGCCTACAGGAGGACACTATATCGCCATCAGCAGCAGAGCACCGCCAACACCAGTGGGAGCTGACATAAGTGAATCCATGCTTGGAACAAGGAAGAAGGCTCTGGCTAATACTTTGGAAAGGACACTGGAGGGGGGGAGCAAGTGATGCAAATCACTTCAAGATGGAGCTGGATCTACTTGAAAGGAGGCAATTGTAGGCTACAGACTTTCTGTAAATTTTAAAATTTGTGTATAAGAAGCGACATTTGCATTCTGGGATACAGAGGTCCACAAGATTCTCCCCAGCACTTCCCTTCTATATCATTGCCAAAAAGGGCCTTGAAAAGATGCTCCCTGGGTAGACTGATGGAGCTGCAGAGGCTGGCCACCTATTTACTGGGCTTGTTAAAGAATCAGCCTTGCTCCATTTGGAAGGGGGAAAGGGAAATGCTGCTCAGCAGCCAGGCACTGACGGTCTAGCTGGGGGTGGGTGATGCTGAGTAGGGGTGGGGAGACTGAGCAGTAAGAGTGGGAAGGGGAGCCGGGCATGGTGACCTATGCTAAGCTCACTGCATGGTCATATCAAGTCTATCAGCAGTATGCTGAGCCCTGGGGAGTGGGTGACCGGTAGACTGCCTGAGATGGGGTAAGCTAGCCCAAACTGGAAATGAAGCAGGTCAAAACTTCCACGATCAGCAATGGGATCAGGCCAGGAGCAGCCATTCTGCTTCCAACCTGGATGGGACAGGGAGACTCAGTATTAAAGAAAGAAGAGAGAGAGAGGCAGATGGGGAGCACATGCAAGCCTCTAACTCTAATGGCCAAGAGTGGTTCTCATGGTGGTGGGGCAAAAGTGGTAACTGACTCACATGGCAAGGAAAATACAGTTCTCTGGCTCTCACCGTCTTTGTCATGTGTGCCAGGGGCCACCTCCAGTCATCGTGATCTATATCTGGCCACTGGACTCAGAAGGCTGCAGAGGAGAAAGTGAGGCTGGTGACCTTGCACAGCCCTCCCTCACTCAAATGCAATTCATTTACAAGTCATGGCGTCCCCTTCTTCAAGAACGAAGGACAAACAACATGTGCCATCAGTTCTTTAGTTGGAGTATAAGCTGAATAGATGTTTAAAGAAATTCCTTTTTATTATTATGAATGTGATAGACTACAGCACACATGATCATACTTTTCACACACACATACACACACACACATCCCTGAAAAACTGCATATAAAGCTCTACTCTCTACTACATACATCTTAGGGTTTTTCTAGATTTCAGATTTAACACCAGTAGTTCCCATATTACTCTACTTGTCTGTGTCACATTCTGAACTTCTTTTCTTTTCTGTTAATTTTTGAGTGATTTATCAGTGTTCTTTTGTTTGTTTTCTTCCTTTTTAAAAAGCATCACTATCTCCTCATTTCATTCCCTGACACTCACACCTCCTCCACCCCTACCACATAGGACCAATATACGGGGTGTTCAGGAAGGAGTAGCCCCTTTAGCATGAGGTCTTACAGAGATCTTTTCAGGGATGTTCATTCACTTTTTTGTTTGTCTGTTTTGTTTTGTTTTGGAAAGCAGTTGGGGTTAAGTGACTTGCCCAGGGTCACACAGCTAGTAAGTGTCAAGTATCTGAGGCTGGATTTGAACTCGGGTCCTCCTGACTCCAGGGCCGGTGCTCTCTCCACTGTGCCACCTACCTGCCCCTGTTCATTCACTCTTGATGTTCACCTGTCCCCCAACTCTCACCTGTGGCTCCAAGAAACTGTAGCATAGGCAGTGGCCACACCCTGATAAAACTTTCTCGGTGGAATGGCTAAACCAGGATGAGGGTAACCAGCAGGCCTCCAACCCTTCGATGAGTTAGGGGGGTGCCTACCTCAAGCATGTGAAGACTTCCCCCAGTGGAATGGGCGCAGGAGAACAATTTGTTCCACCAACCACGAAGGTGGCTGTTGCAGGCACTGTGGCTCCCTTACAGCTTGGTCAGACATCAAAGATGCCAAGGTCCTCCACTGCAATCTGGGCCATAGCCAATTGTTCTGACTTTCATCTTGCCACTGAACTTGGATGACTCTAGAAGACAGTGTGAGTGAGGCTGATGACTGTGTAAATCTGCCTCACTTAAATCCAATTCACATGCAAGTCAGGACATCACCCCCATGAAGTCATTGGTCCTCTTTCAAAATAAAAGAAGCACAACAACAATCAGATCCACCCTCTTTCCCCTAATTTGAGTTAGTCTTAGATTTTTCCCTAAAAAGCAACAAAGCCATAACTTGATTGCTTGTGTGTGGGGGTGGGATGGGGAGGAGGCAGAGGGTAGGGTGATGCCAGGGTGATGCCAGGCTCAAGCAATGCTTCCCAGCCTCTGGCTGTATTGGCTTTCTGGTCACCTTGGGGGTCATTACCTTTTCGACACAATTACTCTCTAAGATGGCTGAACCAATTCAAAGCACTAGCAAGAGTTTATTATTGTGCCTGTCTTTCCACAGCCTCTCCAGCATTCTTTCCTTCTTTTGTCACCTTTGACGATTTGCTGGGAAGGAGGTGAAATTGTTTTGTATCGAGACAAATAATGGCAAGGATGTGAGTTATCATATGGGACTATCCTTCCACATGTCTGAGGCTAACCTCAGAAGTGAGAGGAAGAACTTTAGAAACAATGACCTGTAACAAGGTCTATCCATAGACCCAGTGAAGAATATGAAGTAGAGTAAAATGAGAGAAAATGGCAAAGTAGAATTGCTTAGATGGTCTTAAAACCCACATCAAACTTTTGTGTTAGAGCTAGAGGGAAATGGAGAATCAGAATGGTGGAGCAAAGTAGCCAGTAGTGTTCACCTGTGTGGCAATTTTGGTTGAAGTACTGCCTCTGTATAGAAGCATAAACAGTCTGGTGGCTAAGAGTCCAAGACAGAGGAGTCATTTCTGCATCTAATTCTAAAGTGGGCTTAGATCACCTTCTTCTCAACTTCCACCCATTTTTGGCTGAGTCCCACCAGGTGAGTGCCTCTAATTAGCCTAATGAAGGGCGATCTTTCTCTATATTTGGATTCTTCCTTCTTTGCACGCCCACAGAGATGACCAGTTCAGTTGTGAGCTTTCTAATCCAACTCATATTTTGACAACAAGAAGGTGGAAATGGAAGCAGATGTTATAGTCAGGCTATTCTAATTAATGAAAGATGGAAGGGATTGCCTTTTTTTTCCCCTTTGGGTCTTCTGGCTTGTGTTAATGTGATTTATGCCATATTCAGGAATGCATGGACTTGTCCTTGGGGTTTGCAGCTTTTGCAACTGACATTGTTGGACCTGATAAATAGTGAAATAAATGGTCTGAAATACTTTTTGCTTCCAAAGATAAGTTTCTTGTAGAACATTCCTCGCTCTGTCAGCTCTCAATGGAGTTGATTCTCATCAGGTAAAACCCAGGTGAGTTAAATGATGGGTAGAGGGCAGGTAGGGGACAGCGCTGTATTCTTCTGAGTGGGATGCATCACTTCCAAAATTGCAAAGATCATTTAATAAATGTCTTCTGGCATGTTCATTATCATAATCACATGGGTCTCACATTTCTTTTTCTTTCTTTTTTTTTAGACAATTGGGGTTAAGTGACTTGCCCAGGGTCACACAGCTAGGAAGTGTCAAGTGTTTGATCTGAGGCCAGATTTGAACTCAGGTCCTCCTGACACCAGGGCTGGTGCTTGGGTCCCGTGTTTCTTCTATATCCTAGCAGCAGTGTGCCCACTCAACATACACTTACTTGTTGGTTGATAGCAGGTTATTCCCAGGTTTGCTGAGAGGCAGCCTGTGGGTGTGTAGGGCTTGGAGCTAGGAGACCTAGATCAGAATCCCATCTCAGATACCTACTACATGTGCAGTTATGGGCAAGTCACTTAAGCTTTGAAAACCTCTGTCCTCTCATCTGTAAAATGGGACTAATAATATTTAAGCCATATTCCTCATAGGGTTGTTGTAAGGAAAGTGCTTTGTAAACTCAGGGCACTTCTTGTTCATTCAGTGACATCCATCTCTTCATGACCCTGTGGACCATAGATTGCCAGTACTTTCCAGGGAGTTTTCTTGGCAAAGATACTGAAGTTGTTTGCCATTTCATTCTCCAGTGGATTAAGGAAAACAGAAGTTAAGTGACTTGCCCAGGGTCACAAAACTAGTAAGTGTGTGAGGCCGGATTCAAATTCGGGTTTTCCTGACTCCAAGTCTAGCACTCTATCCATTGAGCCACTTAGCTGCCTCTAAATAAAAGTAAGCAATTATTACCAAAGAGAAAGGCATTGTCAGTATTTTATTTCTGAGTCTTTCTGTAATTTACCACAATACTCTTTTTCCTGATATTTAGCTGCTCAGTATGAGATTTAGTGACTTCAAAATACTTTTACTTGAACAAGTATATTGTTTTAAAATTTATTTAATCTACATTTCATATTGAATTTCTCCCAGAGAGCTGTTCCTTGAGATTAAAAAAAAAGAGTGATTGAAAAAAGTTCCACAAACCAACATGTCCCAAAGTCTGGCATTTCATGCAGTTTTTCTCAGCCTTGGTCCCCAACCTCCACAAAGAGCAAATATATTTTAAACCTCTTTAAATGTTTCAGCCTCAAGGCTAGTCAAACCATCCTCAGTCCAGCCACCACTCCTCATGGATGTGATCATTTATAGTCCTGGGCATTCCTAAACCATTTTTCTGCCATCATCCCTCAGGGATGTATAATTTTTTAAGTCTATCCAATCCATTTGCATTCCTCTCTTTCCATCCTTATCACTGTCACTTACCTCCAGACCACTCTCCTAACTTTCTCAGTGACTTCACTGATTACTTTCTGGCTTGCCCTCACCCTCAGCATTCATGTGGCTGCCTCATTTAATAACCGACCACACAACTCCTCAATTCTAATGAGTACCACTCCAGCCTCATACCATCTCCTGGAATTTCAGCACTTCTAATCCTGAAGGCATATGTATTTGATCCTGGAAGTAATAAGGAACCATTGGAGTTTATTGAGTAAGGGATGACTTGGTCAAACCTGTGAAAGCTCTAGGAAAGTCAAATCAGCACCTGGAGGGTACGTTGAGTGGAGAAACTTGAGGACAGGAGACAAATTACGAAGCTATTGCAGTCATCTGGGCAAGAGATTATGGTAGCCTCAAGTAAGGCCATGGCTATGTGAGGGGAATTAGAGGAGAGAAGGGGATGTGTAAGAGGTGTGGAAACAGAAACAAGATTTGGCAATTGCAAAAATGTGTGGTGAGTAAGATTGAGTAGTCAAGGTTTCCACTCTGGCTGAGGGCATGGATTCCTGGAAGGATATGGGTTTAATTGATAATAATGGGGAAGTTCAGAAAAGGGATGTGACTGAGGCAGCTAAGTGGCACAGAAGATACAGCACCAGTCAGGAGGACCTGAGTTTTAAATCTGGCCTCTGGAACTTACTATCTGTGTGACCCTGGGTAAGTCACTTAACCCTGATTGCCTCCAAAAGAAAAAAAGGGACGGCATCAGGGAGAAAGATAATGAGTTCTATTTTAGACATATTGAGTTTGATATCCAGCTCAAAATGTGTAATAAGCAATTGGTGATCCAGGCCTGGAGCTCAAGAGACTAGGGCTAGATATATATAAATCCAGGAATCATCAGCATAGAGGTGATAATTGAACCTCAAGGGAGCTAATGAAATCACCAAGTGCAAGTGGAGGGAGAAAGAAGAGGGCCCAGGGGATAATCACAATTATGACATAGATAAAAATCTAGCAAAGGAGACTGTGGAGGAGTAGTTAGGCAGGTAAGAAAACCAAGAGAGGAATGTCACCAAGCCCAGAAAGGAGAGACTACCCAGGAGGTGAAGGTGATCAATGATTGTGCCAAGTGCTGCAGAGAGGTCAAGAAGCAGGAGGCTTGAGAAAAGGCCATTTGGCAACTATGACATCACTGGTAACCTTAGAGAGCAGTTTCAGTTGAATGATGAAATTGGAAGCCAGGTTGCAAGAGAATGATATAGGCACTGAGTGTAGGTGGCTTTTTTCTAAGCTTAGCTGATAAAGAAGAGGTTTAGGATAATAGCAGTGAGAGGAGAGTCTAGTGAAGGTCTTTTAAGGGAGAGATTTGGGTATGTTTGTAGGCATCAGGGAAAAAAAACCAATAGATGGAGAGAGACTGAAGATGAGAGAAAAAGAAAAAGAGACAGAAAGAGGAGAGAGGGAGAGGAAGAGAGAAATAGAGGGAGGGAGGTGATGTTGGTGGTGGGGGGAGGGCAAGCCAGAAAAGACAGGAGGTAGTAATATCAAGGATTCATGAAGATGGGTTGGTCTTGGCTAGGTGAAAAGTCACTCTCTCATCCGAGATTAGAGTGAAAGAAGATCATAGCAGATGGATGTGAGATGAGGAGAAGGTGCTCTGGAGAATGGCCACAATTTTTTCAGTAAAGTATGGGGCAAGATCCTCCATTGGGAAGGTAGGAGGTTGAGGGAGGAGTAAGGGATTCTATGAGAAGTCTGAGAAAAGAAAAGCAGGTTTGGAACAGCTGCTGTATCGAGGATAGAGAACTGATTAGGGAGGAGTAGAAGGAGTGCCTCATTGTAGTGACAGTCGGATTGTGATTTGATGACATAAATTTGTAGTGGACCAAGCCAGTACAATTGTTCAGTTTCCTCTAGCTCTGTTCAATAGCATGTGAGCAGCAATGAGGGAGGTGGAGAGTAGAGAGTAATCCAGGGTTAGGGAAAGCCATGATAGGTAGTAAGGTAAAGTAACAAGAGATTCAAGAGCAGAGGGTAATGTAGAGTAGTTCACAAAGGGGCTGAGATTGGAAAGGAAGAGAGTATAACCAAAGCAAGGGTAATGTCCTTGGCTAGTACTGAAGGGACAGAGGGATTGGGGGTCATGGTGAGGAAAAAGAATGGGTTTAAGCATAAGGAGAGTTGGAATGATAAAAGATCATTTTAAGAGAACAGAATTTTGGCATTCTTGAACATGGAAGTGGAACAGTTCTGTATAGCAAGGGTCTGACCATTGCTGGGTATGGCTGAGGTGGAAGGGAAAAGTAGGTGTTGGAGTTGAGTAGATTGAGGAAGTGGGAAGTTAGGGTATTTGCTGTTTTTGTTTAGTTGCTTTAGTCACATCCGACTCTTCATGACTGCATTTGGCAAAGATACTGGAGTGGTTTGCCATTTCCTTCTCCAGCTCATTTTACAGATGAGAAAACTGAGGCAAACAGGATTAAATGACTTGTCCAGGGTCACCCAGCTAGTAAGTGTCTGAAGCCAGATTTGCATTTAGGGAAATGAGTCTTTCTGACTCCAGGCCTGGAACTCTATCTACTGCACCATATAGCTGCCTGGAGGATACTGGAGGGAACATCAATATGTATGTTGAAGTCCCACAGTATAAAGTGGGGAGAGAGAGACAGAGACAGAGACAGAGAGACACACACACATAGAGAAAGAGATACTCTGAATCAGGCATTGAACTCACTGAGAAAGGAGAGTGAATACCATTAGAGCTGCTATATAATGGCCACCAGGATATGAAATGGGTAAGTTTGGATAGAGTGAACCTCAGAGGAGGAGAGGTTTCTAAGAGGATATGTTGTTTGATTCAGGCTCAAATGCCAGTGGTCAACATTCTGCCCATACTGTTAAGAAGTTTTCATTTTTTAGTCTGGGGACTATTCAAGGTAATATCTGTGGTCTGTGTCTAAGTTCTGAGGCTTCTCCTTGTGCTTAGCTAGGTGCTGCTGCTGTCTTTCATATTTATATAGCTCTGTTGGCTTTGGGTGTGGCTGTGTCATCTTCTCCTGGGAATTTCCGCGCTCTTCCCTCTCTTCCCACCCCTCCTCCTCCCCATCCCTCCTGCACAGCCTTTTATAACTACATAAGGTTTGGATCTGTTAGCAAACACTTGTATAATTATACCTCTCTCTGTTTATAGATTCAGTAAATGGCTCTAGTGAGAAGATATCTATTCTTCAGCTGTTTGGTCCAAAAGATTTTCCTCTTTGCGTACAGTTCATTATTTTGTTGCAACCCATTTGATGTCTGTTTTACTTATTTTTGAGCATCCTGTTACTGGTGTGTGTGTGCGTGTGTATGTGTATGTGTATATATATATATATATGAACACAAGAATCCTGTCAATGATCGAAAACTGGTTGACATTGGGAATATATGTACCCAGTTCCTATGCCTTTATCATTGACTGGAACCAAAAAGAGACAGATGGGATTAAGACCATAGATTTTAGTACTAAAATGAATGATTGGAAATCATTTGCCTGAAGGAGGGAGCAAGGAGACTCTGGGCAATCCATGTGGATGAGTGGCTGGAGAAAAGGCTTAATTTCTTAGAGCCTCATCCACTAGTGAACTTTCCATAAGCTCAGCTCTTGTCTTAGTTAACCATGGTTTTTGTCCCATTGTGCCCATAGATTTGCTCACAAACTTAAAAAAAGAAAAAAGACAGTATAAACATTCAGCCTGATTGTCCAACTTTTGTTTTATGTAATAAATTCCTGCCTAAACCTATGCCAATGCTCCACTATACCTTGGTATACTGAAATTAAACTCAATTAAACAAGTATTTATGAGTCACCTACTGTATGCAAGGTATTATGCCAAGTGCTAGGGATACAAAGACAAAATGAAAAGCCATCTTGGAGAAGGGGTGCTATCTCCTCTACTGGGGGATATATAACATTTGCAACTATTTCCAAAAAACTCAAAATTTTAAAAAAATGAATTAAAATTGTCTTAAAATTTGTCTTTACACAGAATAAAACCCTATTTTAAAAAACCACAACTATTTCCAAAAAAGCCATCTTGGAGGAGGGCAAAAACACTGATTCTGGGGATGATGATCTTTGAGGGAAACTAAGGCTTGAGGGGTGGGGAAGGAGTTCTAGGGGACAGGGGAGACCATATTCCAGGCATGTGAGATTGCCTATACAAGGTACAAAGGTGTGAGATGGAAGATGGATTCCCTCCCCAGCCATCCTGGGGGAGGTATGTTGGAGGGCATCCCTCCTAGGGTTTGTGACACACTCACCTCTGAATGCTTTGCTTTTTATAATTCTTTCTTTCTCTCAGAGAGCTCAACCACCGTGTGGTACAGTGGGAAGAGCACTAATGGCCTTTGGAGGCCAAAGACTCGGGTTTAAATCCTGCTGCTGTCACTTAGCGCCTGTGTTACCCTGGACAGGTCCTTTAACCTCTTCTGGCCTCCTTATTTGTCAAAGGAGGGGCTCAGACTAAACTCTGGGCTTCTTAAACTTTTTCCTCTCTCAACCCCTTCAGCACTTCTTAAACTGTAGGTCCTGACCTCATAGGTGGCAACCCACAGTTTAAGAAGCTGGACTAGATGACCTTTACTCCCTTATGACTCAAAATCTATGATCCTATGATACTTTAAGATATGTTATACGCTTTAATTTCATCTAATGCTGAAATTTCTTTGTACTTACTTGGCATATGTTTTGCATATACTTATATACTCTTTTCCCTGATAGAATGTAAGCTCCTTGAGGACAGCCATTATTTTGTTTTTGTCTTTGTATCCGTGTCTAGCACAATCGCTGTCACGAGGGATCTAATGAAATCTACAGTAAGCACGTGTTTGTAACAAACACATGCAATGGTCAATCAAACTTTTGAAAGGTCAGTGTAGGGGTTGTGATTCATGGGAATCATTGAGCAGAATAACAGTAACTATCATTTATATAGAGCTTTAAGACTTGTAAAACACTTTACATATCTTATCTCATTTGGACTGAATGATAGAAGAGAATTCTAGGAGCTGGAGGCAGTTCTAAACAACCTGCTAACAAAAAACAGCCAATACCTATGGAGATGGTGGAATCCTAAGGCAGAGAATCCACAGGGTTATTACTAAGACTTTGGATCTTAAGCAACTCTCCAACATCGCCTTATAAGGAAGTTCTTCTTTATATCTGATTGAAATCTCTCCTGTTGCATTTTTTTTAGTCTATTTCCCATTCTATACTCTATGGAGATAAAGACATCTGCTCAGTGTCCTCCTTATAATAAACTTTCAAGCACTTGAAGCCTGTTAAGTTACTTGAAACCACTTTTTCTCTAGACTAAACAACCTCCAATCCTTTAACCTTTTCTTGTAGGTTCTATTTTCCTTCTCTTTAATCATTTTGGTTCTTCCTTGGACACTTTCCAGTCTCTCTACATCCCTCGTAAGATATAGGGCCTTAAACTGGACATAACATTTTAATAAGGGTCTGATTACTGCCAAGTTCCATACAATGGGGGGATGACTTCCTTTTCCTGTCATCTTCCCTCTAATGCTAATTCACCCCAGCATCATGTTGGCTTTTTCCTATCAGCATAGCTTGCTGACCTGTAGTTAATTCATGGTCTACTACGATCCCCAGGTCTTTTTCTGTTGTAAGTCTCACTAGATCTGTCTTGTGTCTGTGTAGTTTACTTGTCATTCCAAAGTATGCAACTGCAGCTGCAGTCCCTCTCATTGAACTTCATCCTGTTGCTGTGAAACCATTTCTTTGGTTGGTTGAAAACTTTTTGATTCCATTCTTTTCTTGTAACAACTCACCCTTATTGATGGTGTTTACAGATTTTCAATGAGAATAACAATACTTTCAATTGCGTTATCCAAGTTATTGATACAATATGTTAAATATACTTAGACTCAGGATTAACCCCTGCTTGGCATCATTTTTAAGAATATCCATTTCCCTCCTTTGACTGAACTACTAATTACTTCTGCAGTCTGCTGTGACTTGAGCCCCTTCTGATGGAAATATTATCTAGACCATATCTTTCTAGCTTGCTGATGAGAATGTCATATGGATTCAAATGTCTTGTTGAAATTGAAAGCTGGGCAATAGATGTACTACTTTCTTTCCCTTTTTTAAAAAAAACCCAACAACTGTAGTATCTATTTATTTTTAACACTTTAAAAATTTTAAGTTTCAAATTCTGTCTCTCCCTCCCACCCTTTCCCCCACCTACTGAGAAGTCAGGCAATATGATATCAACTATATATATGATATCATGCAAAACACATTTCCATATTAGCCATATTTTTTTTAAAAAAGCAAGAAAAATGAAGAAAGTGAGAAAATTATATTTCACTTTGCACTCAGAGTCCCTCAGTTCTCCTTCTGAGGTGGGTAGCATTTTTTCATCATGAGTCTTTAGAATTGTCTTGGAGTATTGTATTAATCAGAGTAACCAAGTCTTTCACAGCTGGTCATCATTACAACATTGCTGGTACTGTGCACCATGATCTCCCAGTCCTTCTCACTTCACTTTGCATCAGTTCATATAGGTCTTGCCATGTTTTTCTGAAATTACCCCCCTTGTCATTTCTTATTGCACAATTATACTCCATCACAGTTATGTGGGACATTCATCTGTTCCTCTATTGATGAGCATCCCTTTGATTTCCAATTCTTTGCCACTACAAAAAGAGCTGCTATAAACATTTGGCATATATTGGTCCTTTTCCTTTTCTTCCCTCTCTTTGGGCTACAGACCTCGGAGTGGTATTGCTGGCTTAAAGAGTATGCACAGTTTTTATAGCTTGTTACGCTTAGTTCCAAATTGTTCTCCAGAATGGTTGGACCAGTTCACTGGTGTACCACTTCCTGTATGAATCCTTCCCTGATACTTCCCAGATGCCTGTGATGCCTCTTCTCCAAATTACATGTTGTATATGTTTATATATGTCCGTATGTCCATTATTATGTCCCCAGATAGAATGCAAACCCCTTGCAGGCAGGACTGTTTCATTTCTAAACCCTACCACTTAGCACAGTGGCTGTCACGTGATGGGTGCTTAATTTTTTTTCTTTTCTATTGTAGACTTAATCATTAACAAATAAAAATATTTCATTACACAAAGAAGGAAAAGTATTGTGATTTATGAATATAATGGAATATTATTGTATAGGTGTTATTAAATGTTTGGTAATTGATTAATTGGTGTCCCCATGCTTTCAAAAAGAGAATCCAATGTCAAAAGATCTGACCTGAGGACCTGGGATTGGGACAGAGCCACAGATGCTCATAGGTTGTAAAGAGTCATTTCAAAATGTTAAGACCATAAGAACAAAGACTACAGAGAGAGAGGGGAGGGACTTATCAGTCAAAGTTTTAGGAGGCACAGACAACAGGGAAGAGAAAACAGAAATGAGGTCAGAATGGAAGCTAGCAGAAAAAGCATTCAGTTTACAAACATTTGATTTCTGGGTCTCTCTTCAGGAATTAGCTACTGCACAAAGACTTTGACTGTTTTAAGGTCTATCTCTTCATGGCAGGGGTTGGATGTGACTTGCCATTCCGCTAGGAAGCCTGCTTTGAACTAGGACCTGTAGGCATGTCGGTAAAATAATTGTTTTCTTGCTCTATATTTGGGCCAGAGAGGCTGCGTAGTAGATAAGAGTGCTGGACTCAGAGTTGGAATCTTGCCTGAGATGTAACAAGCAAGTCAGGTCACCTCTCTGAGGCTCAGTTTCCCCATTCACAAAATGGGTAGTGATAGCACCCACCTTACAGAATTGTTGGTAAGATCAAGTGAGAGAATTATGCAAAATGCTTTGTGAACTTTCAAGCATTATGGTAATGTAAAATTTTATCATTAAGATCTCTGCTCAGCTTGGCTTATGGCATATAAGTAAAAGGCCAGTGGTGGGTCAAGGTCTTCCCTTTGAAGGTTTTTTTGCTTTGTTTGTTTTATTTCATTTTTGGTTTCTCTTCACAACTATCACCAGAAGAGTGCTTGCCACTCTTCCATACCCAGGGCCTGCAAGATAGGGCTGGGGGTTGTGGGGAGGGAGGAGAGGGATGAAGGTATAAGCATTTTATATAATGCCTGTTATGTGCCAGGCCCACTAGACTACCCTGAGTACAGCAATCAAGTTAACTCCAGGGCAGATGATGGTGAGGACTACTCACCCTGGAGTTTGTGGGACAGCTCTCCAAAGGGGCAGGCCCTTCTACCCTTGCTCAGAGAGGGAGGCTCCTCCCCTTCTGCAGTTACCCTATTTCTCCTGGCTGGCAATGGCACTGGAAAATGAAGCCTTTTTCTTTTGCTTCTCATCTGCATAAATGTCTTGAATCCTTCCAAGTCTGCCCTTGCTGTAAAGCTAATTTGCTCTTCTAGGCTTCAGGATGCCAGTGAAGAAAGAAGAGGCCCATCTTTAGGTTAATTGGCCATGGTTGAGCAGTCAGTACTGCATCTGGAGCCACAGGACCGGGATTGAAATCTTAACTCTTTCATTTACCACCTCAGTGACCTTGGGCAAGTCACTACTATCTCTCTGGGCCTCAGTTTCCTAAAAAGTAAAACGAGGAGGCTGGACTACATAATCTTTCAAATCCCTTCCAGCTTCAGACTCTACATGCCTACATGCTTGGGAAGTGGGTTAGGCCTTGGGTAGTACCCCAGAGGGAACCTGCAGAAGTGTGTGTGTGAAACCCCAGGAGGTCTTTAAGGTCCTTCTAAGCACTGACCTGCATGTTTTTGTGGTTACCTGAAGCTAGGCTTTTCTGTGGCAGGGCAGTCTGACACAGTCACAGCCCCTTGAGGACCCCAGCTTGAATCTGTTTCAAAAAATTAGGTGAAAATGTGTTTTGAGCACAGTATCTGCAACTATTTGAGTTCATGGGAGCAATGTTTTTGCTCTTCAGCAAAAAAAAAAAAGTTGGAAGTAAAGGAAAAAAACCGAAAATTAGAGTTTGAGGTGGTGTGGGTAAATAATTTTATGAAATAAAACGTGCGATTCCTTCCCTCCCCCTTTATGAAAAAACAAATACTCTCTTCCTGTCTTGTTTGTATTGCCATTAATTTAAGACAGGAAGCCCTCAATGGGTGTGGTCTAAACAATTGAGCCGCCTGGGTCCAGTTTCCTCCTCATTCCACAGCTGGAGAGATGGCTGCATGGCAGAAGCCCGTTCTGCTCTCCCGGGAAGAACTTGTTGATTGAACTTAGCTGAAGAAGGGGAGGGAAGGGGATGTTGCAAGAGAAGGTAGAAAGGAAATACTTAAGCTGTGCAGTCACAGCAGACTGTAACTCACTTGTGGTATGCTTGGTTATCCCAGTAGTAAAATCGGGCTGAGATTTCTGGAAAACTTCCGGGCTTTCTGCCCCGCGTGCAATTGTTGTTTCTTTTGATAAAAACCGTGCCTAGGATAATTGTGCAACTGAGTGATTCTGAAACAAATCGAAGGAGGGAGGTGGGGCTTGTGGGGGTTGGTTGGACCACGTGAGGGATACCCCTGCCTACGGACCGGGGGGGGTCTCCTTCAGTCTCCAGCTCCCCCCCCATCTCCGGCCTCCACCAGCTGATGTAAACAAAGGTGTCTGAATCCGAAACCTAAAACTCCCTGAGATTCTCCCCTCTGCTTCCTGGGGCGCGGGGCATCTGGAGCGTTGTAGAGTTTTGACAGGGGAGCTGGGCGGGTGTGAGAGGCGCATTAGGATTACACCGTAGTCTTTGCATAACCTCAACTGGGGGCTGTGAGGAGGCAGGGGAGGGCCGGGGGAGGAGGAGGAGGTGGGGGATTCTCCCCGGGCTCAGAGATCTGGGAACTCCCTGTAGCCAAAAGCCAAGCTTCAATAGGGCTGTCGGGAGGCGACCGGGCTCCAGGGGACTGTCACCAGGGCAGTAGGAGAGAGAGCCAGCCAGCCAGCCCAGGCCTCAGGGACCAGGACTGCCTCTCCCCCAGTGCAGCCAGGATGCCAGCAGGTGATTAAACTAATTAACAGACGCCCAGGATCGCTAAACCGCCCTGCGGCGGATTACCAGCGAGGCCAGCTGCTGCCGGTAGAAATTCCCAGGAAGGTGGAGGATCTCGCAGCTTACCGGGGAAAACTGGAAAGCGACTTCAAAGCAGGAGGTAGGAATCTATTTAGGAATATGCCAAGCCCTCCCAGTTAAAAGCAGGGTCCTTGATGTTGGGGAAGCCTCTGGGAGATTGGTTTACAGTGACTGTGACTAAATCCGTAAAAGGGGGGGGGGTGGAATTCCGCCGCTGTCTCTGCAGCATCAGGGAAATTCAGAACAACTGCTTTCCTTAGACTGAAGTGGATAAAGTTTATTCTTGTTTTTTTAATTCTGACTTTTGACTTAGGGAATGTGTCTCTGCGGATGGTTTGCGTTGGTTTCTTATTGCAATGAAATGGATTCAGAACTGTGTGTGGGTCTAAGTTGAGGAAGGTAATAATGGCAAGGTGGACCATGGGGTGGCCCAGGTAAGCCCGGTGCCGGCCCTCCCTCACGTGCTTTCAGCAGCTGGGGCCTCCCTTTCTCGGTTACCTGCCTGCCTGCAGCGGGGATAGATTGAGATATCTGAAATAGCACAAAGCTGGATTAGGTCTTGGGTAGGAACTTTATGATTCCACTCGAGGTTACCATTTCCTTCTTGGACAGATCTCTGTCCCACACCACTAAACAGTTCATTTAGTCGGTATCCTCACCACGGAATCACTAAGTGTTTGCTTGTAGCATTGACAAATCTAAGATATGAAAGACGTGATGCTCTTAAAAGGGGAATACAAGATTCTATTGCCCATGTATCCTCCCCTCCCCCTCCTAGCAACACTGCTTAGGAAATAACTCAACTTTCCTAACAAATGAAATGGAAAGAAAGAGAAGAATGAAATTTCATGTTGAGATCTATATTGAAAGTATTCCACCATGTAGATGATGAACGTTGATAGAAATTCAGTCATGACATTGTTCAAACTTCATAGTGAAATCAGAGGAGTAGCATATAGACAGTCAATTAATTATTAGACATGTCTCTAAATTTACAAGTAATAATGAAATTGAGAGCAGTGGACCTGCCATGGGGAGCCCTGGGTTTGGTTTGAGTCTGGACTTTGCCACTGTGGGTCCTTGGTCAAGTCACTTAAACGCCCTGGGCCTCAGTTTCCTCATCTGTATGTTAAAAGTGTTAGACTAGAACATCGTTAAGACATTCCTATGAGTCTAAGAGAGCTTACCAATAGTCAAATGTAGTCAAAGTTTGCCCCCAAACCTTTCTCTTAGTGTTTGAGGGTGGGAAGGTGGACCTGGAAAAGGCTTTGAGAAACGGCTAACTATAGCTCTCAAAAGAGTGTAATGTGAAGGGAAGATGAGATATAAAGCACACAGAGGAAATGGAAATTCAGCCAGAAAGGTGAAAGTATACCACAAACAAATTTGGGGGATTCAGGTTGTAAAATTTATATTATTTTAGGAATATTTTATTTAAGGAATTATTTTTATCTTAGGAATTATTTTAGGAATATTTTATTATCATTATTTTAGGAATATTTCCTGATTTCCTTTATGCCCAGAGTTCTGTGAGCTTGTCTTGTTTTTTATGGTTGTTGCTAGGTGCAAGGCTACATTGTAATTTATTTATGATGGAAAAATCACTCAATGAGTATTTACCTACTGTGTGCTAGGCACTGTGCTAAGTGCTAGGGATACAAAAACAGAGTGAAACAGTCCTTGCTCTCAAGGAGCTTGCATTCTAACGGGGGAGACAATGTGTGGATATAGTATATATGCACCATATGTGTCTCTAGTATAACACATACTAGAGACACATATGGTGTATATATTATAACATATATAATGAGTATATTATAGCATATATAATGAGTATATTATGTGGATATATATGAGACACAAAACAAACAAAAGTCATCGATAAATATTGAGTAGTATGGGGCCAAGACGGGTCCTTAAGGCACCTCACAAGAGATGTCCTTCTGAGCTGGCATTGAAACGTTAATGACCGCTTGGTACAATCATTCAGTCATTTCCAAATTCACTTGCTTATACTGTCATCTAGACCACATCTCTCCACCTTGTCTGCAAGAGTGGCATCAGAGACTTTGTCGAATGCTGAAATCCATGTATATTCTCTCTTCACTATTCCCCTGATCTACTAATCTAGTAACCTTTTAAAAAATGAGATTGGTCGGGCATGACCTCTTCTAAACCCACTCTGGTTTTAATGATCAACTCTTACCTTTCTAAATGCTCTTAAAACATTCCTTTAATAAGACCTTCAAAGATTTCTGCAGGAGTCAAACTCAAACTGATTAACGTGTCAGTGTCACAGGCCTACCCTGCTCAGTGATTACGTGTGGGGTAGGAAGTTAAATCTGACGTACATTCATATCTCTTTTTTACACTTTTTTTTTCTTGTGAGGCAATTGGGGTTAAGTGACTTGCCCAGAGTCACACAGCTCGTGAGTGTTATGTGTCTGAAGCTAGATTTGAACTCAAGTTCTCCTGACTCCAGGGTCAGTGCTCTATTCACTGCACCACCTAGCTGCCCCATTTTTACACTTTTCTAAGGGTTGTAGGTGAGAGGCAGAGACATAATTGGGAATTCTGGCAGCTGGGACAAATCCAGTTTGTGAGGGGCACCCTGATCCTGGTGCTCACCTGCTAGGTCTCTCACTTTGGGCATCCCTGTCATCCTATATCTCCAGGCCAGGTGCTTCACTGACAAAGGCTCAGTTATATCAGCCAGGCCTGAGGAGAAGATGGGCTTCCAGTAATGGGTTGGAGAACACTAGCCTATGACTAGGTGGTTCTTTGTTAGCTTCCCAGCCCTGGGCTGCTTAGTTGCCATGGAAAGGAAATAGGTTTCCCCCTAACTATGTTCATATGATGTGGGGAAGAGACCTTCCTCCTCCCCTGCAAAAAAAGCGCCCCAGTTGTCCTTTGATACTTAACAGTTCTGATGAGAAGAGGCTAATGTGTTTTTCTTTCCCTGCTCTAACTTCCCATTGAAGCCAGGGACAATCACTTATTTCTATGGTTCTGTGGCTCTTTGGTGCTACCTGTAAGCTGAAGTTGTGCTAAAGGATTGAATTCTGTCTCCACAGAAAATATATATAAACCCTTGGATGGGGTAGAAGGTTGTGTTAGTTATCGAGATCTCCTTATTAATGGTGGCTCCTCCCTTCTTCCCTTCTCTCCTCTTCCGCCTCTCTTCCTCCTCCTTTCTTCCTTTAAGCTTTATTGATGTGTTTTGTTTTTACATTACAGATATTTACAGATTGCTCCCTCTTTGTGAGAGGTCTCTTGTAATAAAGTAAAACAGTTAATTAAAGTTAATAATACAGAGACCTTATCTGAAAGTACTTGCAACATTTTACATCTGTAACACCCCGCCTCAATATTTATTTTATTTTTTAAATTAATTTATTTTGAATTATCAACAATTACTTCCATAAGCTTTTGAGTTTAAAATTTTTCTCCCCCCCCCTCCCCAAGACAGCATGCAATCTGATATAGGCTATGCATATACATTCCTATTAAATATATTTTCACATTAGTGATGCTGTAAGAATTAGAACCAATAGGAGGAACCACCAGAAAGAGGAAACAAAACACAACAGAAGAAAAAAATAGCAAATAGTATGCTTCAATCTGCATTCAAACTCCATAGTTCTTTCTTCTTTGTGGATAGCATTTTCCCTCAAGACTGCCTCAATATTTTAAAAAAAGTATTGTAAAAAATTAACAGAAATCTATATTCTCTCTTTCCCACCTCTTACCCTACTAGGAAAAAATGCCTTGCAATAAACATGCACAGTGGAGGAAAATATTCCCTCAATGGCTATATACATACACATGCATATATACATATACTTTGTGTATAGTGCCAGCTAGGTGGCTTAGTGGATAGAGCTCTGGGCCTGGAATCGGGAGGATTTGAGTTCAAATATGGCCTCAAACACTTACTAGCTGTATGACCCCAGGCAAGTTATTCAACCATTGTTTACCAGTTTCCTCATCTGTAAAAAGCTAGGGAAGGAAATAGCAAACCCACTCCAGTATTTTTGTCTAGAAAACCACCAATGGGGTCACAGAGAGTTGGACATGACTGAACTGACTCAACAATAACATGTGCGTGTTGATGAACACACATGTGTGTGTATACATACACACACACATCAACATGTCTCATTCACCTTAAATATCCATCATGTGTCATCATCAGTCATCTGGAACTATGAATGGTAATTGTATTGATCATAGTTCTTATAGCTTTCAAAGTTGTATATTTTTATAGTGTTGTCATTGTACAAATTATTCTCCTGGTTTTACTCTTTCCATTGTTTATCAGTTTATCAAAGTCCTTAAAATTGTTTGTTTTGATAATAATGTTATAGCATAAATTGTTCTTCTGCCTCTGCTTACTTCACTCTGCATCAGTTTGTACAAGTCTTCCATGCTTTTGTGAAATCCTCTATTTCCTCATTTCTTACAGTGCAACAGGACTCCACATTCACATGCCATAAGCTATTCAGTTATTCCTCAATGGCTGGACAACTTCCAGTTTTTTGCTCCACAAAAAGAGTTGCTATAAATATTTTTATACATAAAGAACCTTTTTCTCTTTCATTGCTCTCTTTTGGATATAGCCCTAGAAGTGGTCTAGCTGAGTCAAAAGGCTCGTGTTGTTGGTAACTTTTGGTGTGTAATTCCAAAGTGCTTTCTTGAGTAGCTGTACCCATCCACAGGTCCACTAACAGTACATCAATGTTGGTACCTTCCAGCTCTTCCCAGGGGCAGCTAGGTGGTTCAGTGGATAGAGCACCAGCCTTGGAGTCAGGAGAACCTGAGCTCAAATCCAGTCTCAGACACTTGATATTCACTAGCTGTGTGACTCTGGGCAAGTCACTTAACCCCAATTGCCTCACCAAAAAAAAGAAAAAAAAAGCCTTACAGCTCTTCCCTTCCCAACCCATCCTGGCTCTTTTAGCTCCCTAACAGCTTGCCTACTAGACCTTTGATCACTTTTAGTTTGCCTATACCCATCTTTCTCTTGTCTGTCTGTCTGATTTCTGACTGCTCATTTCATATATCTTGACTGTATTGCCTTCCTGATTCTCACTTGGGCCTTTGCATGATCCCTGATACATGTCTTCTCATCTCCATCACTTGGTATCCCTGGCTTCCTTCACAACTCAGCGCTAAGGCAGCTGTCTGCAGAAGACCTTTCCAGGTCTGCTCAGCTGCTAGGGCATGGGTTCTTAATTTTTTTGTGCGTCGTGGATCCCTTGACAATCTGGTGAAGCTTATGAACCCTTTCTCAGTATTATGTTCTTAATTGTATAAAATAAAATAGGATTGCAAAGAATACCAAAGATTAGTAAAAATAAAGATGTAATTTTTTTTTTCATTCAAGTTTACACACCTCCTGAAATCTACCCCAGCATGGGGTATAATGCTTTGCACAGAGTAGGTGTTACATAAATGATTACTGAATTGCATAAGCAGGGCTGCCTGGTGGGCAAAGCTGTAAAGTTTATATTTGGCATCTTCCTCCCTCCTTTTTCAGAAGATATTCTTCTCTTTTTTTTGCATCCTCAACAACTGTTGTGCTCATCCAGTCCAGTTCAACAAATGTGGAATAAATGTGTATTGAAGAGCAATGTATGTTGTGCTTCTCCCCTCCTTCCTATGCCATCTGCCCATCAATCTCCATTTTCTCTGATCAGTTTCTCTTACTCCCTTCATGCTCTGGAACTATTCCTAGTCAGCCTTATCCACCAACAGTGAACTATTCCCAGTTCATTCTGGACAGGGATGCTGCTTTCTTAATAGCAAATCTAACCTTTTTTGTGTCATGGACGTTCTGGCATATTATTGGTACAGCATATTCTGATTATGATCCTGTTGGCAGTCTGAAACTTACACAGAATAATGCTTTTAAACGCACAAAATACACAGGATTTCAAAGGAAATCAATAAAATTGAAAAAGTTATCAAGCAAAATTTGTTGGGAGTTCACAGACCTCAGATTAAGAACCCCCCTGCTCTAAAGCAAGCTGATAACTTAATTCATGCTAAGATGTTACTGACTAATAGCATTACTAACGCTCCTCTTTCTCAGAGAGAAGCTTTTAAATTAGGAGTTAATCAATAATGTAGCCAAGAAGTATGAAACTTTCAAGGTGGAATTTCAGTATTCGTGGTGGGAGGGGAGAGAAAAGTTAGGTAGTTTCCATTCTTCCCTGAAGGATAATAGTTATAGATGGAGACCTGGAAGTGACTTTGGGTCTTCTTAGCTCCCTTGAAACCACAGGTATTTGCCTAGGCTGTCTGTTCATTAAGTAGGCATATCTTTTTCCTAGCTAGACTCACTCAGTTTCTCTAGCCACTCACAATCCTAGAACATTAAAAAAAAATAACCACCACTCCCAAAACAAATCCTTTTGTAAACATATTTCTTCACTATTTTCATTAAAAAAAAAAAGATGAAAATTTCCCAGTGATTTATCGTCTGTATTTGGGCCTGTTGGGGCAGCACATGGCTAAGCCACGTGTTTCAGGAGACGGTCCTAGGGAGGGTCCTGCTGGAGGCTTCCCTTGTGCTTTTCTGTTCCAGGAGCTCTTGAGGCAGTGCTGGGGTTGAGTCAAAATCTGCCCTCACTCGCCAAAGATGAATGAGCATCTGTGAAGATAAGAAACCCACATTTCTGAACCCACAGGAATCTCTTAATAATCTCTTCCCTGTCCAACACAGCCTGTGCTACCCAAATACAAGAAACATTTTTTTTCCTTTTTCCCATTTTTGGCCCATCTTTCAGTGACTGGCTGTGGGCAAAAGGCTAAGGGATGAAATAGAGCACATTGTACTTGGGTTTGATGAATGTGAATTTCCTTGCGTTTTAGCTCCCCTGCTGTAAGCTAAATGGAACTGCTACCTCAAAGGATTCTTTATATTGATGCTCTGGTAGCAGTCAGGGCATCCTATATTGTTTTTCCCCCAAGCCCTAGGCTTCCTTTTCAGATTCTTTGGGGGACTGTACAGACCCCACAGAAGTATTGTGACTTGCCCATCTGATCAATGATATAAACAATGCATATAATTACAAGGGTGTTGATGAAAAGGATTTGGAGGGTCAGAGGTCCTGGGTTTGAATCCTAGTTCTGGTATTTACTATTTCTGTGATCTTAAGAAAGTATTTTAACTTTCACAATCCTTTTCAGTTTCCACATCCAGAAACTGAATTAGACTAGGTGATCCTTAATGTCCTGTCCAGCTCAAAATCCTATGATTTAGTTGCAGAAAGGGGGAAGGGGATGACAGACATCCTTCAGCTTACTTCATGATTGCTACCTTTTAATTATAGATTTGAGTATTCACATCCTTCCCTTAGGAATTCTGCTGTACCTCGAAGCCAAACATTTTGCACAGAAACTCCAGGCTTATGAAACATATTAAACAGGGAGCAATGAATCACAAGTCAAAAGATACCTAGTTTCCAAACAATTTGTCTTTAGTTCCCTTTAAACCCTGAGCTCCCTGGAAAAGAAAAATTCTGATTCAATTGATAAAATATGGACTTACCTGTAATTTTTGGGGAATAAATCTATTTTTACATTTTTAGCACAGAAGTGAAGAGTAAAAACAAGGATAAATCATTCCTGTCTGGATTAAGGTAGCTAAAAAACTACGGGGATTGGGGTCTGAAGTCAGTTCTCTTTCTAGGTTGTCTATCCTATTTATGTCAGTTTCTTCATCAGTAAAATACTGTTTGTCATACCTGCCCATATCCATGTCATAGGGAAATATGTGTGGGCAACAGGAACACTTTCTGGCAGCACCATAATGTTTGGAAGCTTTCAGCCCAAGGGTCTGGCTGAAGGCAGGAGGTGGAATATAATCCTAACAAGGTTAAAAGAAAAACCCCCGACAAACCAACTTTGTGCCTTCTATCTGTAATACGGTTAGTATCTAGCTAAGACACTGAAGCTTGCCAACTTTAGCTGACAAAAGATTAACCTGTGAAGGACCTCTGCAATGTGGAAGAGTAGAAAGAACACTGGTTTTGGATTAGAAAAAGGATCTGAATGCTCCTTTGGATAAGTCCCCACCAGTAAAATCTGGGATAGGATTGATAGTAAAGAAACAAGAATGATGGTGGGAAAAGCAGTAGACGTGGTAGTTGTGAGAGTTCTGTTTCACTAACCAGCTGCTTCATCCTGGTCCCTTGCCTTTGGGTCTGCAGATTTCTCATGTAGAAAATGAGAGAATGTTTAACAGTTAAGGTCCTGTCCATCTCGGTCTGCAGATTTCTCATGTAGAAAATGAGAGAATGTTTAACAGTTAAGGTCCTGTCCATCTCTATAAACCCATGGAGAATATCTGTTCTTTTAAGGGTGTTGCCTATTAATGGCGTTTCATCACATTCATACACTCTGTTCAGCCATTCCTCAGTCGATGGGCGCTGCTTTAGTTTATAGCTCTTTGCTCTAACAGAAGATGCTATAATTTTTTTATGTGGTCCCTTTCCTTTTTCTTTGATCTATTTGGGGTACAGGTCTGATGGTGTTATTGCTGGACCAGGGGATGGCCACAGCTTGGTGGTTTTTGGTTGGACCCATTGACAGCTCTAATAGCTTATCTCTCTACTCAAACTGCCTTCTATTATTAATGTAATTTTGTAAAAACATGTATAAACCCTATTTTAAAATGCATACCCACAAATAAAAATGACATATTTTTTTCTGGGAAAAAAAAAGTGTTGCCTATTAAGAGTGTTACCCATCTTCATGGCTAAGGAATTCCTAATACAGTTATGCCTTCCACATTGCTACTTTCCCCAACTCAGTTTCCATATATCATAGGTCAGCATAAGAAGTTAAATGGGAATTTTTGGGGAGCGTTGTGGAACCACAGATGACACATGAAGGCCAGCAGACAACACAGAGCCAATGACCAAGTATTTAACCCAGATTTTACAATAAGGTACTATAAACACCCCATAAAAGAAAAAGAAAAAAAATCAGACTTCTTTAGTACGAAGGGAAGGCTAAAAAATTTTATGTGGATTTTTCAGATAGCAGGGGCATGGCACCCCTAACCTTTGTGATGTGGAAGGGATAACTGTATTAGTTTCCTAAGTTATACATCAAGATATATCTGTGGGAAACAGAAATAAACATACACATAGTAGTTCAATGTAACTGAAACAGTGCTATTAATCTTTATTTCAGGGATATTTTGACTTAAATAGATTTTTGTAGGGCAGGCTGGGAAGTTAGCCCCCATGGATGATGTTGTTTCTGTAGCAAAATGTGCACTGAGTTCTGAATCACTTTTGGCAAGTCCTTATGTATCTTAGCTTGCCATGATAATGTGATGAGTGTTTGAATAAGCTTTAGTGTTTAAAGAACATACTTAAAATCACTGATTTTAAAATGTAACCTTCTCTGCCCCCTGCCCCTCAATCTGTTCATCCTTACTCAAATTCTTTCAAAGAAGATAGATGTCCAGTCTTCAGAGACTAATAAACTGAGAAGTCCATCAGTGGGCTTCTAAGACAGAGTGATTTAGAATAAGCTGTCAGGATTTGCCTCCAGCTCTTAAATCTGTACTCCCATGATCCTAGAAGAGCCTCTGAGAACCTAGGTCACCAATGATGAAGACATTGGAGTAGGATTTCAGTGATATTTGACTAAAAAACAACAAGCAAAGCTGATAAGCTTGCAAATACCCTAACCAGTGTTAAACCAATACGGTTTGTTGAAGATTTGAAACTCACTTTCAAATTACTGTATTTATATGAACAAAATTAAGCACTGCCTCCCTCCCATGCCTCTCCCTTCTTCCCCTCTGCCATCTGTTTTTTTTTCCTTCTGTGCTGTTCATTATTTTTTCAATGAATTGGATAAAGATATAACTAGGATGTTTATCATGTTTTCAGGTGACATCAAACTACAAGGGATAGGCCAAATTAAAGTCAAAATTCAAATAGATCTTGACAGACTAGAATGATAAGCCAATAAATTACTATTTAATGGAGAGAAATGTAAAGCCTTAACCTTGGGCTTAGTAAAAAAAAAAAAAAAGCAACCTTACAAATATAAGCCAGAGGAAGCATAACTAGATAGCAGTTTGCCTGAAAACAATTTAGGGATTTGAGTGATTGTAAACTCAATGTGTATATAGCAGTTAATAGTTTGATTTCGTAACCAAAAAAAGAGTGAATGTAATTCCAGACTGTATCAAGAGAGGCCTAACCTCCAGAACCAGGGGGAAGTGACAGTCATGATAAACTCTGGCCTAGTCAGACCATATCTAGAGTATTGGGCTCAGTTCTGGGTACCTCATTGTAGGGAGGACGTTACACACTGGAGAGTCTTCATTGCAGAATGAACAGGATGGTGAAGGTCCCTAAGGTCACCCCAAAAGATAAATTGAATGAAGTGGGGATATTTTGCCTGGAGATGGGGAAACTTAGAGCAGACCTGATAGCCATCATCGCATATCTGAAGGGTATGTACTTCGGAAGAGGAATTGAACTTATTCTATTAGGCCCTTGAGAACAAAAATGGAAATGGTGGACATTACAGAGAGGCAGATGTAGGTATGATATTTCTGCCTTGATGCCTCTTCTTTCCAAAACATCCATTCAGTGACCATGCCTGAGAACTGCTAAACCATCCTCCTCAGCACTCCCTGGGTTCAAGCAGCTGCCCCTTCCTCTGGCCATTCTCCAATCCCCCCACTTTCTGACTTGCCATTCATTACTTGCTTATGCCACCTCAACCCCTCCTCTACTTTGTAAGAATTTAATCAAGGGGCAGCTAGGTGACTCAGTGGGTAGAGCACTGGCTCTGGGGTTAGGAGTACCTGACTTCAAATATGGCCTCAGACACTTCCTAACTGCGTGACCCTAGGCAAGTCACTTAACCTGGATTGCCAAAAGAAAGAAAGGAAAAAAAGAAAAGTAACTTTAATCAAATCAACACTTCAGACAGTGGTCTCTGGAAAAAGGGTATGCCAATTGATTGCTTTATTGTTCCACTCATAATCTTTGGAACTTCCCAGACTCCCTTCCCTGGCCACTACTCTCCTTATATGTGCTGTCTCCTCCTGGTTCTTTGAAGCCAGGGACTGTATTACTTTTTTCTATTTGGATTCTCAGCTCTTAACACTGTCTTAGACACACAGTAAGCACTTACTTACTCATGTCTAGGAGGCAGTGTGTGGTATAATGGATAACATACAATCTCGACTCTGTCACTTACTACCTGTACGACCTCAGACAAGATACTTAACTCCTTTGGTCCACAGTTTCCTCATCTGTAAATTGAGAGAGTATGGAGAAGTCACTTCTAATATCTCTTCCAGAATTAAACCTGTATAATCTTAAGATACCAAGGGAAAACTTCCTAACAATTAGAACTAAACAAAAGTGGCACAGGCTGCCTTGGGATTAGGAAGTGGTTTTCTATTCAATAGAGGTCATCGTCCTCTTCCTTTGGAGGTGATCGGGGTTGAGTGACTTGCCCAGGGACACACCGCTAGTTAGTGTCTGAGGCCAGATTTGAGCTCAGCTCTTCCTGACTGTAGGATGGGTGCTCTATCCGCTGCACTACCCACCTGCCCCAGTAGGGGTCTTCAAGTGAAGCCTGAACAACCAAATATTTCTAATCCCCAAACAGACCGAATTTGGGTCTCTTTTTTGTAGAAGTATTTCATTGTATCGGATCCATTGCTGACTTTGCTTAATTTTGTAACAAGGCTTTCTCTTGGGAATCTCTTCAGTTCTCAGGGCTCAATGATTATCTCTGTGTTGGTGATTCCAATAACTAAATGTCCAGCCTTCCTCTTTTTCCTGACCTCTAGTCTGGTATTCTCAGTTGTCTGCAGGATGTCTCCCCTGGCTGTCTCATAGGCATCTCAAATTCTGCACATCCCCAGCAGAATTCATTACTTCTCCCTGCTAAACCTTCTTCCTGTTTTTTGTCTAGGACACTACTGTCTTTCTAGTAATGCAGGTTTATAAGCTTGAAGTTATTTTTGACCCCTTCTCTCCCCTTACCTCCTGTAGCCAATCAGTTGGCGAGTTCTGTTGATTCTGTTCCCACATCTTTTACATCTGTGTCCTTTTCTCCATTCTTGTGGCTATCACCTCTGGAGTAGACTGCTGACACAGTACCCTAACTGGTTTCCCACCTCTACCCCCTCCTCTCTCTAAGCTGCTAACTTGATATTCTTAAAGATTGGTCCAAAAAGAATTGCTAACACCCTCTAGTACTCTACTTCTGGGAAGTGCGGACTTGCAGTGGTAATGCTGCCCACTTCCCAGTCCACTTGTTTCCTTTGTAGTGTGTTTTTTCAAGGATAAAAGCCTTATTTAATCTGAGCCTGGAAGGCTGAGGCCTGAGCAGGACCATGACATTCAATTCCTCCCATTTGCATAGTCCTTTTAACTTTGTCAAAATGCTTTCAACTTTATCTGGTTGGATTCTCACAGCCACTGTGATGCTGGTAGTGTAGGCAGGAGCAGTATCCAGTATCTTACTATGACGTTTGGCTGACTTGATTGGAGATTGTGAAGCTAAATAGGCAATTCTTAGTCCCTCGCTTGGGCCTGTCTCCTGATTGAAAAAATAAGAAATAGCTTTGAATGAACAGTTGAGACCTTAGGAGATTGCTGGTCCAATCACATGATTCCCCACTGACCAGATAGGCAGTCATAATAACAACAATAATTGTAATAATAGCTAGCATCCTTATAGCTTGTTAAGGTTTGCAAAGTACTTTGCAGTATTACTTCATTTTATTCTAACAACAACTCTGGGAGGTAGGTACTTTTATTTATTACCCCTGTTTTACAAAGGAGGAAACTGAGGTGGACAGAGATTAAGTGACTTGCCCAGAGTCAAATCAATGGAAGAACATCACTCTTGAAACCAGTAAAGCAAGTAATAAATTGAAAGCATTCTGGTCTACTAAAAGCTCTGGACAGTTTTGTATGCTCCTGTGGTGGTCCAGCCCAGAGAATCCATCTAGAATTTCTATAGTGTTTCTTCTGTCTCCTTTGTCCTTATTTCCCCAACCAATGTCCTTACAGGCCTCTCAAGATGAAAAATGCTCACCCGGTCACCCTTTCCAGAAGCGTAGCCTACCATTAGAATTGTAAGGACAGGGTGCTAACGTAGGTGGAATGCCAAGCCTGGAGTTGGGAAGTCTTATCTTCCTGAGTTCAAATCTGGCCTCAAGCTGTGTGACCCTGGGCAAGTCACTTAATCCTGTTTGTCTCAGTTTCCTCATCTGTAAAATGAGCTGGAGAAGGAAATGGCAAACTACTCCAGTATCTTTGCGAAGGAAACCCGAAATGGAGTCACAAAGAGTTGGACAAGACTGAAACAACTGAACAACAACTGAAATACCACATTAGCAACATGCTCACATCAAACAGTCTGAGCGTATGATCAGAGGATTCCAGATCTACAGTTGGAAGGGACTGCAGAGGCCATAGAGTTCAGTTCCCTCATTTTATAGATGATGAACATGAGATCCAGGCAGGTGATTTGCCCAGAGTCACAGAGGTGGGAAGCATCAGAGATGGTGTTTGGACCCAGGTCCTTCGTCTCTGGAGCCAATGGTCTTTCCACTTTATCATCCTCATAGTAGTTTCCTGCTGGAAATAGACAGGGGATCACCACCCTCTGTGATCCTCCAAACCCCAGCATCTGATAGTGATGGTGAGGACAAAAGGGGAATCAATTGGAGACCATTCTTGCTCCTTCCTTTGCCTTGCCCCTCCTTCCTCTACCTTGAGCTCTGCGCTCTGGCTCTTTGTTGCTTCATATCACAGTTACCAAATTGTTGGAATTAGGCAAAACTTTGCATGAGATGGATGGCATTCTAGTGATGCTATTTTTAAAAATAATATCTTTTTTTTTTTTAAAAGAGGTTAAACATTAGCTGCTCTGTAGTATACTTTGGCAATTGTGCTGCCTTTGAAATGCAGATCTCTAAACTGTCCACTGCCAAGTGCAATATTCCAGGTGGTTTCTCATGACATGTATTATTACACTTTTGAATCTCAAGATAATATATCTGTCTCTTTCATTAGTTCCTTGGGACTTTTGGCTGACCTGCAGAATTTTTGTCTTAATTGCAAACCAATAGAAAATATATGGAAAAAGCTTTGGTTTTCAAACCTCTGGAGAGTATGTGCAGCTCTGGGTGGAGATGGAGGATCAAGAGAATGCAGGAAGAAAGAGAACCTACATGATTTTGGTTTGCTGGTATCTGGCTAGTGGGATGAGGGTCATCTTGTTTATTTTACTGTAAGAATGAGGTTAAGGGAGCAGCAACATAGCAGATCACTGGAAGAAGAGCAGTACCTAGTGTTGGTGCACTTGTAATATTGATGGTGGCTATTTCCTGGAGGTTTGAGAAGAAATCTTCCAGCAGATAACCTACAGGCAGTTTGCCTTTTCCCTTTGTCCCACTCCTTTAGCCCATTGCCACAAACGTGAAACCAGATAGCAACTAGAGTCATGATATGTGCTCATAAAATGGCCTAATAAGATGCAGGCTGGCGGATTCCAACCCAGACTAGAACATTCACAGCACATGGAGGAAAGCTGCTGGAATGTTGGGGCCAACCAAGAGCCTCTCTTTGGCATCAGCCTTCATCAGCTTTTAAAATCTGAAGTAGTATTTTCTGTGAGCATATGAGGTGTTGGGATTGGGGTTGGGGAGCTCATTTCAAAGTTCAGCTGCTGGGGGAGCCTGGAACTCAGACGATTCTCCCCCACTACCCGTCCTTGTGTTTATAGAAGATGTGATATCTTTCAGCTGTTGAGCTTGAGACTGGACTGGAGCTGGGAAGTATTTAGCTGTGCAAAGGCTTCTTCCGTGATTCTGTTAGCACTGTTCTGATAGAACTTTGATGGAGTCATTGAGGAAGGCAGTTGGAGCCTGTAGTTTGGCCTTCCTCTGCTCTTTTCAAATTCGAGACCTTGAGATTCCACTGAAATCACACCTTTTAAATGGGATTGCAAACAAACACAAACCCCTCCCAATTTTGTTACTGAGCAAAATTGTATTTTCTGTTTTTAAAAATGTTTTAGTTTCTTGTAGGTATAATATACCTTAGGATTTTCTATATGTAGTACCTAACTGTTGGTTGTGATTAAGTTATTTATTCAGCATCTACTATATGCTGGGCACAAGGAAAGATACACATTTTAGAAAGTCACCAGACCCAGCCCTTTTGGAGCTCATAGTCTAGAAGGAAGATTTGCCATATGCACATGAAATCCTGTATGACAAGGAAGCTCTTAGACCCTTTTCCTTCGACAGAAGAGCAGGCTGAATCTTGGGGGTGGCTCACTGGTAATAGCCTCTGTTGTTTATTACCTATACCCAAAAAACCTCCCCAAGAAATCTAAGAATTGGCTAGTGTTGGAGGCCTAGTGTCCTCCAATCCACTGTCAGCATCAGACTACTAATGCAATCCACATAGACCAGGTTTATTTAATAGTATGTAAAGAAGAGGGAACTGTATCCAGACTCCTTTAGCAAAGAACTAGAGAAAGCTCCACCAGGATGGTGAGCTCTGTGTTCCAGAGCTTTCCTCCAGAGGTTTAGCCATGGCTCCCACACACTCAGAGTACCACACTTAGGATCCAACAGTGAGTGTAACTGTAAGGCCTAGTGTCAGTCCAAAGCCTCTGCTTCCCTGCCACCTCTTTCCTTTTGCTCTGGGGGAGTCTTCATGGATTCAGCACTTTGTCATGGCTCCCCCATTCTTTTGGGATGCCCATCTTTTGGAATCACATCAGCAGTCTGCATGGACCCCTCACACCAGGCTACTCTAGGGCTATATGACTTAGTGGCCTGCTTCGGAACTTCTCAGGGTACGCCCAGAGCTGCAGTCTCTTCTACTGCTAGCTTCATGTTTGTGTCTTGCTACTTCATGGTCTGCAAGCCTGGAAATCTTTCATCTTACTCACGACAGTCTTCTGCAGCAACATCTGCCCAAAGCCTTTCATGTGGATGTCCTCTTGGACTCTTTTGGCTGGTACAGCAGAGAACAGAGGGATAGCTCTCCTATTATAATTGCTCCAGTTTCTTTCAGCGTGAATTTTCTTGGCTTGTGCTTGGAGATAAGTATAATTGCAAAATGAATCACAAGTGCTTTAGGGTCATTGTATGCAAAATGTTATGTATTGACAGTTTGAACCAGGGAAGGTTTCATGGAGAAGGTGCCATTTGAATTGGGCTTTAATTAGAAATAGAAATTCATTAGGAGAAGTAGGAGAGGGAAGGTATTCCATGCATAGGCAACAGTGTAAGCAAAGACCTGAAAGCCAGAAACCCCAAGGCATGCATAGGGACCAGAGGAGTATAGTTTGGCTGGAATGAAGAGTATAGAGTGACCAGCAGAGCAGTTTAACAGGGAACAAATAAAATATTGTAAGCAGAAAAATTATAAATTACATCTAGAAAGGTTGGGACCTGAGATCTGAGTCCTAAATTCTTCTACTTTCATTAATTCTTCCTGTCACATTGGCTCTAAGTCTTAACTTCCTTGACTTAATTCCTTGTCTAAGGATACCTCAGGGCAGCTTGGTGGCTCAGTGGACCTAAAGTCAGGAAGACCTGAGTTCAGATGTGGCCTTAGACACTAGCTGTGTGGCCCTGGGCAAGTCACTTCCCCTTGTTTGCCTCAGTTTCCTCATCTGTAAAATGAGCTGGAGAAGGAAATGGCAAACCACTCCAGTATCTCTGCCAAGAAAACCCCAAATGGGGTCACGAAGAGTCAGACACGACTAAAAAGATCTGACAACAATAACAACAAAGACTAAGAATTTTTTGGGTGCTCTGAATTTTTTGCCATAGAGAAATCTAAACCAGCTGTTTGTGGATAGGTAACCACTGTTAAGGTACCTTTTGGCACCTGACTAAATTTCACAAATACCCTTTACCTCTACTTCCAATTCCCCTTTCTCCCATGATTTGTTGCCGTATTTCCCTGTCTTCATAATACGTTCATGCTTGTTCACTGCAAAACCTTTTCCCTGAGAAATACAGAGAGAAAGAGAACTTTCTGTTACCCAAAATCAACAAACTGAAAAAGAATGTACCTAACCCAGGCCTTTACTCTGTCCAGGAGTGTGTGCATGCCTTGCAAGGCAAAATATCTTCCTGGAAAATAGACACATGATGTGAGTTTAATCCTAATATATCAAACGTAAGGCCTCCTCCCATCCTCTGCCCTCACTCCTCCTCCCCTCTCCCTCAACCATTTCCATTAGGTAGAATGAAAACAGCAGACACAATTATGTTTGAAGATAGAAGAATATGTACTGCAAAAATAAAGGACTTTGTGAATTCCAGCAGCTGTATTGACCTGCCTTCATAGATTTCATGTAATAAAACAAGAATGAAAATGGCACTATTTAATAAAGAAAATGAAGTATGTACTGAAGCTTGCGTGAGAAATTTAACATGAATTTTGAGCTTTGAATTTTGAAAAGTTTGTATTGTGTACTTAGTCATGACCAACAAAGAGAAGTGATCAGACTCATATACAAAACAAGGAATAAAATCTTACAAAGGGGCTGTTAGCGTTTAATGAAGGAGAACTAAATGAATTATCAGGCCACAAAGAAACAGCAACAGTGTTTTGTGCCCCTTTGCAAGTCTGTTTATTAACATTGGCTCTGTCTATATCTATCTATCTATCTATCTATCTATCTATCTATCTATCTATCTATCTGTCTTTCTGTCTAGTTTTTACCCTTCACTAAAGTCTACTCAAATGCCAATTTGTACTATGGGAGTGACCTTGGATTCTCAGAGGATATGGCAGCAGAATATAGGATTTGCCATCTACATTTGTGAAAGGACCACCCACACTGATAAAATTATAGGTTGTTGAAGTGTTGGATTAAGTATAGTCCATAGGATTATACATTTAGAGGTGTCAGAGACCCCAGAAGTCACAGAATCACAGAATTTCAAAGTTGGAAGGGACCTAAGTGGCCATCTGGTGTTATCCACATACAAAGTGGTAGCCCAGCTACTACTACTCAAAGCTCTCCAAGGAGGGGGAAACCATTAGGCAGTTCCACATTTTTAGAAGGCTTTTAATTGTAAGAAAATTTTTTCTAAGGCCTAAATTGGCCACTTTGTAAACTTCTACCCATTGTGCTAGGGGCCTAGCTGAACAAGTTTCTCCATATTACAGTCCTTCAGATGCTTGAAGAAAGCTCTCATTGCTTGTGAGTCTTTTCTCTAAGCTCAGCATCTCCAGTTTCTTCAGCAGCTCCTCAGATGTCATGAACTCAAGGAGTTCAAGGATTACCATCCTGATTGCACTTTTCAGTTTATCAGTGTCTTCTTTTAAATCCAGAATTGAACATAGGAAGTGGGATTATTTCCTCCCTATTCCTGGAAGCTCTGCCCCTCCTAATGCAGCCCAGAATTGCATTAGCCTTTTTTGGCTGACAAATCACACTGGTGATCCATATTGAGTTTGTATCACACTTAAATTTCCAGATCCTTTTCAGAATTGTGGTCTATCTGTGCCTTTCTCATCTTAAAACCATCTGATTTTCTCACTTTATATGTGATACTCTTTCTGTACTGATTCTGCTAACTCCCACTCACCTGACTAGGTTTGGACCCCAGTCTTTGGATCTTAGGGTAATCCTGTGGGTAACCACTCCTGACAGTGTAGCTCACAAACCTTTCGTCGTTCCGCTTGCCATTAACCATCATCCAATAGTCTCAGCTCTTGCAACAGTGGTTAGTTACAAAGTATTTCCCACCCTCAAAACTTCAGGTTCACTCTTACAAATACACTCTGAGTCCATTGTTGGAATAGGAGACCAGTACAGGCTTAAAGCATAATAGTAATTAGATACAATACATGAAAACAGAACTATAGTGCCTTAAAGTCCTTTTTTCTGTAGATTCCTCACAAAGTTCACTATGGGATGGAGTCTCAGTGGTGGAGAAATTGCTTTTGTTGCTAGGCTGGGCTAAATTCTCCTGGGGCACAGTTATGACACTGCATAGGTCAATGCACTAGGTTCCCTGGGCTCACTTTTCAGTGGACAATTATATTTTCTACTACCTCCAGCCTCTTGCTCTGCTGGGTGTTCATATAATCTTTCAGCTGAGCTCTTACAGTGTTTTGTTTTGTTTTGTTTTCCAGCTGGGGTGTTACTGTGTTCTTTGACAGAAACTTTTCCAGTTTTGCTCCTTCAGGGCTTCAGTTATAAAGTTTGACATTTCTCAGGCAGAAGGTTGGAGAGATAGAACTTTTCCTATTGCATAATTCTTTCTGGTTCAGAGCTGGGTTCTCTTAGTGAGGGACACCATCCTAACTTATGGTGACCATTCCAGTACATTTCCCAGATCCCTGTTGTATATGTGGAAGGGGGGGGGGTATGGAGGTATAGGAAACCAAGGGAAACATTTAAACATGAAAACCCAACTGTCAATGCCTTGGAGGAAAATAACTTGTTTCTGCTTGCCTGTTCATATACCCGTGAGTTACTCGAAGCCTAAGAATCCCTTCCTAGGAATGAAATGCTTCTTTTTTCCTTGAAAGAGTCTCACCCTTATATTGTCTCAGTCTTTTCCCCTTAGAATTTTCAGTTTTGCTAAAGTCTAAATAAGGCAGGTATATAGATGATAGATGTATATATAGATGAGGAAACTGAGACCCAAGGAAATAAAGTGACTTGCCCAACTCTACATAGCTATTAAGTGGCAAAATCAAGATTCCAGCCTGAGTATTGTGTCTGCAAATCCAATATCCTTTCCTCTGGAACACGTTGTCCTTCTAAAGGAAGGGGGGATGGGGAGTTGTTTCTAGTTGCAAACCTGACAATCGTTTGTAAGATGGCACTCTGTGCCAGAGTTGTGAGGACTAGCCCTGCTCCTACCTTGCCATCCCAAACCATGAAAAGCTACTCAATTTCACTTGACTCATTGGTGCCCCCCCCCTTTTTCATTGCCACTACATTTCTCTCTTTTCTCAGTTGTGAATTCCACTTTCTCTATGTTTGTGTCTGTTTTCAGTTCAACAGTATGTTAGAGTTTCTGTTTCCTTACAGCACTGCCAATATTTCATTTTATCATTTTTTTAAAGAGAAATTTTCTATTCTAATGGGTATGAGGTAATATCTTATGGTTGTCTTGCTTTAAGAGAGGGGTAGCTTCTAGAAGTAGAGAAGTGATTGATCCACTGTATGCTGCCCTCATCAGACCTCATCTTGAGTGAAGACTCATCTGGAGTCTTCCTGACTCCAGAGCTGGCTGTCTATCTACTGCACCAGCTAGCTGCCCCATTCCATATAATAGTCCATCAAATGCCTGAAGATAGCTATCATATTCCCCAAATCTTTTTTTCTCCAGACTACACATCTCCAGTTCTTAAAAATGATCTTCGTGTCTTGGATTCAGGGTGTTTCCCTATTCTGACTACCCTCCTCTGCACTCTCTCTGGCTTATCACTGTGGTGCAGTAGATGGAGCACTGGGCCTGGAGTCAGAAGGACCTGAGTTCAAATCTGACCTCAGATACTTACTATCTGTGTGACCTTGGGCAAGTAACTTCACCCTGTATGCCTCAGTTTCATCATCTGTAAAATGGGTTGGAGAAGGAAATGGCAAACCACTCTAGTATCTTTGCCAAGAAAACTCTAAATGTGGCCATGGAGAGTCATTGCTTTGTTGTTGTTTGTCCTTGTTCTCAATGAGGACGATGATGTCAGGGAGGTGATGCCATGACCTGAAAGTGAATTGGATTTAAGTGAGGGAGGGCTGTGCAAAGTCACCAGCCTCGCTTTCTCCTCCAGAGCCATCTGGGTTCAGTGGCCACATATGGATCAGGACGACTGGAGATGGCCCCCCTGAAGAGTCCGATATGGCTGAAATGACTGAACACCACCACCACCAATTATATGGAAGAGGCATTCGACTTGTTCTTTTTGGCCTCAGAGAGCAGAACCTGGAGCAATGTTTGGGAGCTATAAGGAGGCAAATTTAGGTTTAATATTGGGAGAAGCTGTCCCCATTTTGTCAATTCTATTGTGATCATCTCCTGCACCATCCCTTCTCACTCTACTCACACTGCTACCACCTGTAGATTATATAGGTTATTTGGGAAGTCCTTTTCTGTGTGGGTTGAAATAGAAAGTTCCTGCCAACCTTCAAGTTTTATGATTCTGTGAATTTGAGCTTCTTTTCATGTGGTTATTAACAGCTGAACAATACATTTTTCTTTTTTTTTCCTTTTTTAAAAAAATCTTTTTTTCTTTTAATTTTTAGGGTTAAGTGACAATATATTTTTCCATCATATTTTATAGTCGTTTGTCTAGCACTTTTTACAAATTCTTCATGTTAAGTAGTGTGTGGTACAGTGGGAAGAGTACTGGATTTGGAGTCAGGATCTGGATTCAAATCCCGTTTCTGTCTAAGTGACCCTTGAACAAGTCACTTAACCTCTCAGGGCCTCAGTCCTCCAATTTGTGAAGGGAAGGAGTTGAGCTCAATAACCTTCATGGTCCCTTTTAGCTCTAAGTCTATAATCTTTTGGTATTCTGTTCTTCACAGTACAGAAATCCCTTTTAAAAAATCATTTAATAGAATCCTGAACAATCAGTAATTAAATCACTGTGGACAAATTTCTTTCCTATGTAGATTTCTTTATAACCCATTGTGCCATATCCAGATCTGTAGTAGGTTGCTTATAGCCTTTAAAATTTTTTTAAAATTTATTTTCTTTTTAATTTATGGAATAAAACAAGCACTTCCATAGCATAGTATAATTTTTTAAAAAAAGATTTCATGTGAAACTGCAAATCTATTATGTACAGCTTGCTATTTTTTAAAATATATAATAAAGTTGCCATGTAAAATTTTTTTTCCCTTCTCTTCCCCTCCCCCCCCATGGCTGCCATTAGACACGAATATTTGTTTGTGTGTGTGTATATATATAAAATCATTCTATACATAACTATTTATCAGTTCTCTCTCTAGATGCAGGTGGTATCTTCCTTCACAGGTCCTTTGTAGCTAATTTGGGTATTCATAATAGTAAAAATGACTTCTTTGCTCAAAAAAGAGTTTCCTAGGGCAATGAGAGGTTAAGTGACTTGGATATAGTAACATAATTTATGTCAGAGGCAGGACTGAAACTCAGGTCTTGCTGGCTCCAAGGCCATCATCCCTTTAGCTACTACTATGCCACGCTGCCTCTCAGGCTGTGTCAATGTGGGTATTAAATATGCAAATATTTATATTGAAGAGATAAGGAAGTCAGGAATCTCTGTCTGGCCAATGTGAGTACTATAGAAAGTTGGTGACCAAGATGGGAGGTCACAGGCCTTTTATGGGAAACTGTGCAAAGGACTGAGGTGAAAACTTTTAAGAGCTGAGGAAAAATAAGAAATGAGAAACAGCAGACATGTTAGGGGTAAAGATGAGGCTGTTGTGGAAAAAATGGGAGTTCAAAGACTGTGACAAATTTTGGCAGATAAGAACAAGGAGAGAAAATAGAAGGGTAGCTTAAGAAAAGCGGGTATGCAGAGAAAAGCTTGACAAATGGAGATTAGTTGCAGGGGGAGAAGGGTTTTCCTAACATAAGGCAGAGAAGCCTCTCTTAGACATTTGTCCAGGGCCATATGCCAGGAAGTAGAAAAATTAGTTTAGGGAGATCAAGAGACAATCAACTTTAGATGTTAATAAGCTATTGGAGCAAAGTCTGATCTGAACAGAAGGGTAACTAAGGTCTGTTGAATCCAAAGGCCTAAAGGACATGCCTTTGGGAATCGAGAGGAGAGTGAAAGCCAGGGATAACAGATGGACAGCCTGAGTGTTGCACTGGTGACCATGCCATGTAAAAAGACATAGGGGAAAGCCTACTACTCCAGCATGTTGGGCAGATCCTCTATGGAGTATTAATGGGAAGCCATGAACAAGCACAGCACAGCATGAGAAGACATGGATGAGTTAGAATCTGCCTCAGTGGACGGACTGGCTACCCATAGAGATGAAACCCATGGGCCTATAGAAATAAAGTCTAGTGATAGTTGAGCTGCTCCAAACTCTCATTACCACAGATGCTTGATAGAGAGGCTGAGGTTGGTTGAGGATGGTAAAAGACTTAGCCAGATCTCAAAGGTCTCTGCAGTAGAAACACCATGTAAGATGTGTACATTTTAATCATAACAGCTTTTGTTTATACAGTACTTTATAGCTTAGAAGTAGCCACATTTATAAAGTACTTTATCATTCAGAAGACTATATTCACATACATTCTTTTTTTTTACATTAAAAAGTTTTCATGATATTCCTTTTTATCTATATCTATCTATATAGATATCTATCTATCTATATCTATCTATCTATCTATATATGTATATATATTTTAAGGCAGTTGGGGTTAAGTGACTTGCCCAGGGTCACACAGCTAGTAAGTGTCAAGTGCTTGGTCTGAAGCCGGATTTGAACTCAGGTACTCCTGACTTCAGGGCCAGTGCTCTATCTACTGCGCCACCTAGCTGCCTCTCCTTATTTTTATATTACATTTACAGATTATTCCCTTCTTGTGAGAGGGCTTTTGTAACAAAGTAAATCAATTAAGAAAGCTAATAATACAGTCACATCATATGGAAATGCATGTAATATTTCATATCTGTGGCATTCCCCTACCTCGCTATTTAAAAAACAAAAAATTAACAAATCTATTTTTCTCCCTCTCTGTGCTTACCCTACTGAAAAAAAAAGAAAAGAAAAATAAATTTCATGTATAGTCAAGCAAAACAAATTCCCTTATTGGATGTATACAAAAATATGTATACATCTCATTCTTCACTATCACACCTCTGTCATGGATGGCATCAACATCCACTTTCTCATTCAATCCTCACAACTCTGGTATGTAGTAGTATGTTGTGTGCAAGCCTTATAGGTGTGTGTTTACACCTCATTGACATGTGTGTATATGATCACACTGCCAGAATTTGGTCATATAGTCCAATCTTCTCATTCTTCAGGTGAGAAAACTGAGGCCCTAGGGAGATTAAGTAATTTGCCCCAAGTTCCACAGATAGTAACAGCAGAGCCAGGCTCTGTCTCTGGTCTTGTCAGTCCAAGTTTCACCTCTTCTTTCTTTGCTCCATGTTCAGGTGACCCAGCTAGAAAATTCAAATAGAAAATAAATGCATTCTTACAATGAAAGAAAAACTCACACAGCTCCTTTAAGTAAATAATTTCTCTACAGCGCGAGTTCTTAACCTGGTAGCCATAAACTTATTTTCCCTTCTGGCATTTGTTTGCATTTTAGCTCATTTTTCTCACATCCGACACTGCCTTCATTCAAGCCTCATCCCCTCTCACCTAAATTCTTGCAGTGGCTTCCTTCTTGCTCTCCCTGCCTCATCTCTCGCCCCTCTAGTCCATCAGACACACTGCTGCCAATTTCCTTAAGCATAGATATATAACCATGTGACTCCTCTACTCAACCAACCCCAGTGGCTTCCTCTTGCCTGTAGGATAACATAAAGACTCCTCTCTGGAGCTTTTAAAGTCCTATATGAACAGGGCTCCAAGCTATCTTTGGGACGGTTAGGTCGTGCAGTGGATAGAGCGACAGACGCGGAGTAAGGAAGACCTGAGTTCAAATCCAGCCTCAGAAATTTACTAAGCTATGTGACCCTGTGCAAGTCACTTAACCCTGTTTGCCTTAGTTTCCTCATCTGTAAAATGAGCTGGAGAAGGAAATGGCAAACCACTCGAGTATCTTTGCCAAGAAAACTCAAAATGGGGTCATGAAGAGTTGGACGTGACTGAAAGACTGAACAAATGTATTTGTATTTATGTTGACTATATTCATATATGTCCCTGTTAGAATGTAGGCTTCTTGTCAGTAGGTTCATTTCTTTCTTTGTATTTGTATCCCTGGTGCCTAGCTCATTCCTGGCACATAGTAGGTGCTTAATAAAGATTTATTTATGTAATGCCAGGCTAGTCCCAGGAGAAAGGCCTATGGGGAAAAACTAGAGCAATAATGAAACTTTCATTTATGTTTTATACTCTCCTTTGCCTTCCCCTGGATTTTAACTAACAGTCAACAACCTTATTGAATAGAGAAAGTTGAAATTTCCCTACACATCCCCACAGCTTTGTCAGTGGCTTGCCTATTGCAATTAATCCCTGTCACAGAGGCTGTATTTTTGAATGGGAGGGCAGCGATTGTGTTCGGAATTCCCTATACAGATTTCTATGTACACCCCCTTAAGGCTGCTTCATTAGCCAATACTCTAATTTGCAACAATCTACAGATCAAAATCTGATCTTCCAGAACTACTATTATAATTTTCTTTAGGGCATTCACATCAATACCTACATATAAAATGGTAATTGTTCCCTGGAGTGGTGGGCCTGGGCCAGATTGCATTCTTTGTCCATTCCAGTGGTACAAGTGGAAGTTATACAAGCAGAGGCAGCCAAGTAGAGTAAACACAAGATTTAATAACTCGAGACACGATGACGGAGAGGTGGCTTTCTGTCTAAGGTTTGGAATTATGATTTTTATTAAGCAATCAAACATTTAAGTTTTGAGTCTCCTCAAGTCTTTTTGGTCTGCGGTTTGGGGGATTCTAAGGAGTAGCTCAGTGGTTTGCTATTAAGATTAGATTTGACTTGCTTTTTAAGTTATGGTTATTCTCTCAGGTTTTTTTTTAAATACACTTTATTTATCCTTTTTTTTTTTTAGGCAATTGGGGTTAAGTGACTTGCCCAGGGTCATACAGCTAGTGTAGAATTTTTGGTCTGAGGCCGGATTTGAACTCAGGTCCTCCAGACTTCAGGGCTGGTGCTCTATCCACTGCCCCACCTAGCTGCCCAATACCTTTTGCTTTTAACCATGTCCTCCCATGTATATAAACATATCCCCTACAGGCTCAGATTGAAGCCTGCCCAGGCCTTCCAATGCTGTGCAGCTCTTGTCCATTTTCTCCCATAAAATACTCTCCTTCCCCCATCCAGGCTGAAATTCTGCCCTGAAATCCAGAGTGAACCTTCTGTTGTGGCAGAAACAAAAACAGACTTCAATTGGGCAAAAATATTATATATAGTGAGGGCATCTGACAATGTATATCCTATCCTATCCTGTCCTGTCCTATCCTGTCCTGTCCTGTCCTGTCCTATCCTGTCCTGTCCTATCCTATCCTGTCCTGTCCTATCCTATCCTAATAGTACCAAATTGTTGCCCTGAAAGAGGAGGTCTGCATCATTATCTATTCTCTGGTATTATCATTCCTTTTTGAAAATTATTCAATTTGTCTTCTTTGTAGTGATCTTGCCTGTTATTTGGTTGCAGACATTGTTTAAGTTCTCTTGATTTTGCTTATTTTTTTCTGCATTCCTTCAGAGAAACCTTACATTTCTTTGAATTTCTCATTTAAGTTATTTCTTCCTATAGAGTTTCATTATATTAATATATTAGAGTTTTTTTCCTGCTGCTTCCCTATGATAGAATCTACTTTGTTTCCAATTCTTTGTTACCATAGAGAGTACTGCTATGATAATTTTGGTTGTGTACTGGACCTTAGTTTATGTCTTTGATGACCTTGGGTTAGGTTTCCAGTAGTAGGATTCAGGTTTGTTTTTTAATAAGGTCCCATCCATTCATATTTAATGGTCTGAAACCTGTCCTCACCCTCATTTACATCAGCATCAAGTTAAAAATTGAGTAACTCTGCAGACTAACTAGCTTAATTATGTTGAGATATTTCCCCTTACAGAAAACAAAACTCTGGTTGTCTGTGAAGATTCTTTGGTCTTTGTCTTCTGTGCTCATAAGGCTTTATACCATTTCTTTCATTTCTTGTTCTCTTACAGCCCCCTTTCTTTTCCAGAATCAGAGAAATCTAGTTTCTATAAATGACCTGAGCTGGCATTTTCTTAACCTTCAAAACACCTTAGTGATGAGATAGATGCTAAGTTCTGAGCATTAGGGTGGGCAAGCTGCCACTTCTCCCTCCCAATGCCATCACCCTTTTTCTATCTTTCCCCTTTCCTCCTTTTTCTCTCTCATTTTTCTTCCTGGCCATAAATAGCTAAGTTCTACCTCCTTCTGGAGGTTGTGAACTTTGGATTGGCAGGGGATAGAGCTCCTGAAATGGAATGAGTCTGGGAAAGATCCTCTAGACAGTTAGCATTCCTCTTTACTGCCTCCTGGTCCCTCATGCCCAGCCTGGAATTAGATACTTGTGTTGAGATGAAGGGGCCATTTCTGGATCCTTGGCATTATTGGATCATTGGGCTCTTTCCTGCCTGCTTTTTCCTCTTTTGACAAATTTAGGCTTCTGGTATGTTGACAATTCTGACACATTCTAAAAATCTTGCCATTCCATGAAAGGGTGGAGATGGTAGAGATGCAAGGTCTCATGGGTCTGCTAGAGAAGACTGAGGAGTCAGAGTGGGATTTTAGTACACACACACAACCTACCAAAGCTTGTTGCTGGAGGTAGACAGTAGTGATAGGCTGTGGATTTTACTAGGCTCCATAAACAAAGCATTGTCCATGGAACATCAAAAAGCCTTGGAATGAAATTGGTGCTTGGAAGACTTGCAGGCTAGATTATAGTAAGAGCTGAGAGAGTTATTGAAGAAACCATTATTAGGAATCAGACAGCAGTCCTTCTAAGCACAAGTTTTGGCCTCTTTGAGGTTGTTGGGCAGAAGTAAGCAGCTGAGATTATATATTTTACAAGTGAAGATACTTTTGATAGCAGAAAAGTATTGTTTGTGAGATCTGATACAGGACCAATGCTTTTGTCCCGTTGGTTTTCTCAGTACAATTGCTCATTGTTGTTTGAAAATAATGGAGCCAATTTTCCATCTATCCCTGAAAGCAAGGTATAACTATGATATAAAGACCTGCTAATTAGGGAAAAAATTAGGGATTGCCTTAGGTAGGAACAGAGACACGTATCTGTGTCCATATTCAGAAATTCTTACCCCAAATTAAAACAGCTTTGAGATATCATTTTGTACCTATCAGATTGGCTAAAAGGTACAGGGGGGGAAAGACAAATGCTGGAGGGGATGTGGAAAAATTGGAACATTAATACACTGTTAGTGGAACTGTGAACTGATCCAACCATTTTGGAGAGCAATCTTGGAATTATGTCCAAAAAGTTATAAAACTGTGTATACCCTGTGACCCAGTAATACCACTATTAGTTCTGTTTCCCAAGGTGATCAAGGAAAGAAGAAAAGAACCTCTATGTTCTAAAATATTTATAGCAGCTCTCTTTGTGGTGGCAAAGAACTGGGAATTGAGGGGATGTCCAGATAAACAAGTTGTGGTATATGATTGTGATGGAATACTGCTATGTTATAAAAATTATGAGCAGGCTGATTTTAGAAAGCCATGGAAAGCCTTGCAGAAAATAATGAAAAGTGAAATGAGCAGAGCCAAGAGAATGTTGTGTACAGTAACAACAATATTGTTCAAAGAATAAGTGAACAACTGAGTTATTCTGACTATCAAAAATACTCAAATGAACTACAAAGGACCTATGGAGGAAGATGTTCTCTACCTCCAGAGAAAGAACTGATAAATAGAAGTATGTATGGTATGGTTTTATACATACACACACACACACACACACACACACACACACACACACACCCTGTCTCAAATGGTGGTCTTTTCTAGTGTGGGGTGAGAGGGAGGGAAGGTGACAGAAACTTAAAATGTAGCAAAAAAAAATTAAATTAGATTAAAAAAAAACCCTAGAAAAGAAATTCATATCCCAGAAGTCAGCTTGAAATGGGTCTTTAATTTCAATCATTGTCTTAATAGGATAAAGTATTTTTTTCCTCAAGAAAAAATAAATAGGATCACATGGGATTAAAAGCCATTGAAGGTTGTAGCATTGGTCCTGTATCAGATCTCACAAACAATACTTTTCTGCTATCAAAAGTATCCATGGATGAAATCACAGATCCCTTCAGGTATGGGAACAATAAATGAACTGTTCTATTTGGGACCCTAGGACGTTTGAAAAGAAACATTGACTGAAGGGCAACTCAATCCGTTTTTCAGTTCGTCAAATGTTAAACACTTTCTGTTGTCTAGGCACTGTGCATGCGACGGAGAATACAAAGATGAAAAACCACAGAACTGAGAATATAATAGGGGAATAGAACATATACAAATAAATATAGGCTACTTCATATAGTGATAAGGATAAAGGAATGGACCATACAAAGTCTAATAAATAGAATTATGAGTCAGTAGAGACCTTATTCAGCTAGGAGAAGGTCATGGAGGAAATGACATCTGAGATGGGCCGTGGTAGATGAGAAGGATTTTAACACGTAGATCTGAGGAGGGAGTATGTTTCTGGCTAGGGGGATGGCCTACAACTCCCTCTCCCTTACCTCAAGGTAGATTCTAGACTGAGATTGGGTAACAGTCCATTTTGGCTGGAGGCCAATGTTGTGGGATAGTAAAATCTGGATGGAAGGAGAGGTTGGAGCCACTTGGCAAAGCACCTTAAATAATAGGCTGAGGAGTTGGTGATTAATTCTGTAGGCAGTGGGGAGCAACTGAACTTTTCGTACATAGGGATAACCTGAGCATTATTTTGAAGGTTACTTGTGCAGATGTGTGAAGGATGTACTAGAGAAGGGAAACCCTAGAGGAAAAGAGACCAGTTGAATTATTCCAGTGAGCATAGGGAGTGTGTGTAGGGGAGAAGGAAGGGACATGACTTGATTAGGGAGGTAGGAGTATGAGTGGAGTAGGTACAGAGAAAAGACAGATTGCCAAGACAGATGACCAGGACTTGACAAGTGGTCAGGCATGGTGAAGGAAAAGGAAGAATCAAAGATAATGCTGACTTTTGACTCTGGGTCTCTGGGAAGATGGTGATGGTATCAGCAGAAAGAAATTTGAAAAGGAGCAGTTATTGATAATAGAAGTGATCACTGAAGCCATGAAAGGCAGCATGATGTAATGAATGGGGGAATGGACTTGGAGGTAGGAAGATCTGGTTAGATCCTCCCTTAGGTACTTACTATCTAGTGACCCTGGGCCAGGCACCTAGCTCCTCTGGGCCTCGTTTTCCTTATCTCTAAAATGAGATTAGGCTTGGTGACTTGTAAGTTCCCTTCCAGCTCTAAGCCTTTGATCCAGTGATCCAATGATCTCTGGGCCTGTGAACTTGATGTGATCACCAAGAGAGAGATTATTGAGACAAGAGAAAGGAAAGGAAGGGAATAACCATTTCAATAGTGTTTACCATATTCTAGGCACTGTGCTAAGCTCTTTTACAAATAGTGTCTCATTTGAACTTCACAACAACCCTGTAAGGTAGGTGCAATGATTGTCCCCATTTTACAGCTGAGGAAACTGAGGCAAACAGATTTTAAGTGACTTGCCCTGAGTCACACAGCTAGTAAGTGGCTCAGGCCAGATTTGAACTCAGGTTGTCCTGATTCCAAGCCCAGTGTTCTATCCACAGCACCAAAAAGGCCAAGAATAGAGATTTTGGGAGATCCAATTTTTATGGGAAAGAGGGAATATGACCTAGTGAAAGGATAATTAGAGAAGTAGAAGAAGAAACAGAAGAGAGCAGTGTCATGAAAGTCATTCAATCAGTAAGCATTCATTAAATGCTTATTATGTGCCAGGCATTGTGCTATAAGCGATGGTGATACAAAGAATGGCAAAAACTCTGTCACTACCTTCAAAGGAGCTCATATTCTAATTAGGGAGACAACGTGCAAACAACTCTATACATCCAATGGAGGGATACTCATGGTATCAAAAGATGCAGAAAAGCCCAGGAGTAGAACTGAGAAGATTTTACTGGCTTTGGTAATTGGGAGGTCACTAGTAACCTTTGATTTTAAAGTGACTGGAACAGAAACTAGATATCAAAGTGTTGAGAAATAAACATAAAGAAGTGAGTGTATACCAATCTTTCTAAAAATTTAGTAGTGAAGAGGAGAAGAAATGTAGAACATTTGTGTGGAGAAGTAGCAAGATCAGGGATAGGTTTTTGTTTATTTCCTTGTTTTTTTTTTTTACAATAGGGAAGACCAAACAGTTGATACAGAGGAATCTTTTTTTTTCAAGCATTGAGAATGGAAAGAACCAAACACTTCAAATGTTTCCTATTTGTGTACTCCCCAACATGAGACTGTGATGACCTTATTTTGCATTCCTAGTTTCTAGACCCTAGTTGATTCTGAATAGTGAGAATGGAGGAGATAGTGTTTGAGAATGCTTTTCCTAATTAGGATAGGTAGTGTGACTGCTGAGAGCTCTGACCTACGATTAATGTAGAAACAGGGTAATGTCTTGGTTTTGTTGCCCATTTTTTGGGATTGTCTTGGACAAATTAGTGGAACAATAGTTGTCCGTTTTCTTTTTTAAAGAACTAGAAGTTGAACAGTGTAATGTACCAAATAACTCCTTGTTGTGGAGTTTAAGTCTAGTCTTTTTAGCCTGTTTTTTAGAACTTTTCTCCATCTGATTCTAACCTACCATTCTAGTTCACTTTCCAAAGCAATATTTTCAAATGAATTTATATCTATGTGCATATATAATTTATATAAAAATATATACTTGTATATAATATTTGTATTCATATATTTATATAAACATATGTGTACATATTTATATGTTTATATATGTAATTTCTAAGATATATGCATAATATATATATATATATCTACATATCTCTGTCTGTCTGTCTGTCTGTCTATCTATCTATCTATCTATCTCCCCTCTTCAGGATTTCAACCGAGCATTCACCAACCAATATGTATACATACACACACATATGTATATATATATATATATATATATATTTATATCACATTTGGTCTGATGATCCTGGATGAGGTAACCTGAGGGAGTGAAATAAGGCATTAACTTTTTATGTAATTAGCAACATGAATCAATCAGTTCAGAGCACCGGGAAATAATCTAATAAATTTTTAGCCATTCACTATTACGCATCAAAGCTTGACTGGCCATGGCAAAGGAATTAAGTATGAAAACAAGAAGATAGAGTATAGGGCAAGACACCCAAACAGTTTGAAGTTGGCCTCAGAGATATTGACTGGATCTCAGTCATCTATGCTGGCTATATCCCCTCGATTCTCCTTCGTATAGCCCATAAAATCTAACAAATAGATGTACTGTTTGGACTCTTTGTTCTAGTTTGAACATAATTGCTATTTTCTCACCTCTGTGCTTTTGTCACAGTATTCTCTATAGGGAATCCCTCTTCCCCACCAGTCAGAATCCTATCTCTTTAAAGCCTAGCTCAAATCCCATCTCCTTCATGTAACCTTTCCAATAGCACCCAACTGGAAATGATCTCTCCTTCCTCTGAACTCAACTACAACACAGAGATACTCAGAAAGGACTTCTGAGAGAGGAGAGGTCCTGTAGAATCACCCTAGAGCAGCCACTTATCTTCTGAGGCTGAGTTTGATCTTCTACCCTCCAAAAGGGGGTGAGGAGGGCCCAGCAGTAGTAATGGTAATGTGACATCTCTTTCCCTCTCTCCTACCCTTTGTGAATTACTTTGTTTATTTTTTAAACTGATGTATGTATTCGTGCCAGAATTCTTCCTTGCTTCTCTTAATGTACTAAAGTTGCCATTTAGTGAGCAGTTTGTAAGGCCACCCAACTGCATTAAGTCTGACTTACAACACTGAAAAATTGTTAGCAACAAGTATTTACATTTGGGCCATGTTTTTTTTTTTCCCCCCTCTCCAAGCAATTGATTAATATACTGCAAGAACCAATAAATCCTTGGACAGATGAGAAACAGATTTGGAAGGGCAGTGGTTTTCCTTTCAGACCATTTTCTCTTGAAATTTTTTTAACATTTGGCTGCTGGAGAATCATGCCTTTTTATTCTGTTAAAATTGCTAGACTATAATTTTCGGTTGTGTTCCAAGATAACCATGGAGAAAGGTCTTGCAGACAAGCAGAGTAATCTGTTGTCTTGTGTTCTCTGCTTTCTTTAGCCTCAATCAGTGCTGAGCTTTTAGAAGGTGGAATTGTTCATGTGTTGAAGATTTTAAGTTTGAAAGTATATGATCTAACACCCTATCAAGCCCATTTTATGAGAAAAATATCAAGCTGATGCTTGAACTAGGCATGAAAAAAGCAAAGAAAGAGAACTCCAGACCAATATCATTGATAAATATTGATTCAAAATTTTAACAGAAAATTCTGGCAAAAAGTCTACAACAATAAATGTGAAAAATAATTCATTGTGATGAAATTGAATTAATACCAGAGATGTAAGGATATTTCAACATTAAGAAACGATTAATACAAGGAATTATATTAAAAAACAAAAACATCCCAAACCACATGATTATATCAATAAATGCACAAAATGCCTTTAACACAATACAGTTATGCTAAAAGCCCTATAAAACATAGACATGGGACTTTTTAGAAGATATTTTAAAAGTACGTGCCTAAACCCAAACGTTAACATTATAGCTATTGAAGAAATACTAGAAGCTCTCCCAATAGTGACAAGAGTAAAGCAAGGATACCCCTTTCCCTGTGGGTATTTGACATAGTTTTATAAATGATAGCAATAGCAGTAAGACCAAAGGAAGAAAATAAAAATGGAGACAAAGGAAGCAAAATTATCCCCATTTGATAGTGACATGATGGTCTATTCAGAAATTCCTAGAGAATCAGCACAGAAACTAATTGATACAGTTAACAGCTTTAATAAATTAGCAAGATATAAAGCAAACCCACAAAAGTCAACTTTATATATTCTAACTGGGGAGACAACATCCAAACAACTATATACATCCAATATCAAAGGATGCAGAAAGGCCCAGGAGTAGAAGAACCGGGAAGATTTCACTGGTTTTGGTATTTGGGAGGTCACTAGTGACCTTAGTTTTAAAGTGGCTGGAACTAGGTGTCAAAGTGTTGAGGAGTAAATAGATAAAGAAACATACACACGCACTCACACACACACACACACACACACACTCTCACACACTCCAACATCCTAGAGGGAATAGTAGAAAGGGATGTATCATTTAAAAACTACAAAGTATATAAAATATCTGGGAGTTAATCTGCAAACACATACACACACATTCACACTCAAGATCTATATAGACACAATTACAGAATGCTCTTGAAAGAAATGAAGGATTGTTTATAGAAAGGGAGAGATAGTTAATGGTCATGTTTGGGGCAAGCCAGTGTCATAAAAAATGATCATACTATCCAAATTAATTTACAGATTTAATGTTATACCAACTATCAAGGAGATACTTTATAGAGCTAGACAAATGATAAAATTCAAGGAAAATAACAAAAAAAGGTAAAAATGAAGGGGTTAAAGCACACCCAGGCCTCAAATTATATTCTATATCTGTAATTATCAAAACTATTTAGTATCAGTATAAAAATTAAAAAGTAGATAAATAGAATAGACATAGGACTTTTTAGAAAATATAGATAAAGAAGATAAAAGATATCTTATTTATAAACTATAAATAGTACAGATAAGGAGAATATAGGTAACAAAGAATCAGAAACAATTGAACTCAATATCTTGGTGTTTAATAAACTGGAGATCAAAAATTACCCAAGAAAGAACTCTCTGACAAGAATTTCTGGGAAAACTGGGAAGCAGTTGGATAAATTAGGGTTAGATAAACTCTTATACCATATACCACCGAAAGTTTAAAATGGATATGTGACCTGAATAATAAAGTTCATATGATAAAAAATATAAAAGAACCAGATCAGCTAGCTTTACCGCTCTTCTTAAGCGTACACAAGATTGAGATAATCACAAAAGAATAGATGGTACATGAAATTAAAAATTTTTGCAAAACAAAATTAATGGAATGAGAATAAAGAAAGCAAGCAATCTGTTGGGGGAAAATATTTGCATCAAATATTTTTGACAGAAGTCTGAGTAAAGATATATAGGGAAATAACAACAATATATAAGACCAAAAACAATTCCTTAATGTTTAAGCAGTCAAAAGATAAGGACAAACAGGTGTCAAAAGAATTGCAAACTATTAACAACTGTAGGAGAAATTCCACCAGGTCATTAATAATGAGAGAAGTACAAATCAAAATGACTCTGAGTTTCACCTCACACACAGCCAATGACAAAGATGACAGAATATGGAAATAGTGTTGGAGTAGTTGTGAAAAGAAGCACACTACTACACCCTTAGTGGAGCTGTGAATTAGTCCAACCATTCTGAAAAGCTATTTGGGATTATACTAAGACACTGACTAAAATGCCCTTACCTTTTGACCTAGATCGTATTGCTAGGCATATTGCTTCTCAAGGAGATTAAGAATGTAAAGACATTTCTCTTTTATACTCAAATATTTATAGTAGCTCTTTTTGTAACAGTAATGACCTAGAAAACAAAGTAGATGTCACTCAATTGGTGAATGTCTGAACAAAGTGTGGTACTTAAATGTAAGAATATTGCTATGACAATATAAACCCTAGACTATATGAAAGTGCGGCAGTATGGAAGCACTACTGTTTCTAAGATCAGAAGACATAAGTTTAAGTTGTCACTTAAAATTGTTTGCTTATGTGTCTGTTTCTTTATAAAATGAAAAGTAAGACTGAATGGTAATGGATCCATAAGAAAAGCCTGACCTCGAAAAGTCCTCCTGCCCTCATGGGCAGCTGGCCGGCCGAGCTGTGAGGATGGGCTCAGTCAAGAGCATCCGGGCCACTCTGGCCGCCCTGCGCAGTGCAACAAGCATCTGGTGCATGTAACAGACCCTCATTCTCCTAGTGCAGGCATTCTGCACACCCCTATCCAGGTGGAGAGCTCACCACAACTAAGTCCCTCTGCCATGACACAGCCCAGAAAGTGGGGACCAAGGATATGGAGCAACCTCGGGGCTGAGATCCTCGCTCTCTCACATTTGGCATTATCTGAACACCTATGGAAACCAGCACAGTAGACCCTCCAAACCAGCTGGTAAAGCAGCTTGGGGAGGCCTTTGGGGCTGAAGCCTCTACGCTAGAGCATTCCAGTGAGCTGGCCCTACCTGTGAAGTTTTCATCACAGCCCAAGGCGGACTTGTCTCTGGATACTCCACTATTCCTGGAGCACCAGAAACTACCAGCCTCCCTGAGCCACACTGAAGTTTCCCCCAAACAGGCAAATACTACAGAAATAACGCAACACCGTCCAGCACTTTGGATGACAAGCCAGGACCCTGACAAATTCTTGAGAAGTTCTGAGACTCCTTTTTCCTCAGGTTCTAGGTCCCCTAGAAGGAAACCTGCTAGCAAGGTCCTACGAAGATGACCCCTCACCATCTTGCAGGATGATAATTCCTTTGGTGTGCTGATGCCTTGGCAGAGTAAACAGTCCACAGTGCTGAGTGAAAATGTGGGAGAAGGGAAAGAAGAAGCTATTCTGGGAACTGGACACCCACTGAAGATCACTGGACAGGCCTGGGATCAGGGTCATGACAAAGAGAACCAGCATTGTCCCTTGGTTGAGAACTAGAACCTAATTCTCTCTACTCCTGCACTTTGCTGTTTCATTTTATCTTTTCCCTTAATAACCCAGAGATGGACCCATTCATTCATCTTGCCTCCCCACAAAACTTAGATAATCCACTCTGAAGAAGAAAGCGTGTTATTGTCAACCATTATCTTCCTGTTCCCCTTATCTTTGAGTTCCAGGTAATTCCCTCATCCCCACTTGTACAGTGTGTATTTGATGTATGTATGATTTCCTTTATATTAAAGAAAATATTTAAAAACTTAAAAAAAAATCAAAAGTAAAAAATGCTCATAGCAGGACTTTTTGTGGTCTCTATGGATTTGAGGAAAGGAAGAACAAATTGTAGCTTATGAATGTAATGGAATAATATTTTTGAAAGAAAGTACATGAGGAATTCAGAGAAACCTGAAAAGACTTGCGTGAACTGATGCAGAAGCAAGAAAACAACATACAACAGTAACGTAAACTAAAACCATTTCCAATACCGAAAAACAGATAATCAAACATATCTTCTTTCTCTCATTTGAAAAGTGAGGGGTTATGGATGAAAGATGTTGCATATTCTGTCAGACGCAGTTGAAATATCAATTGGTTTTGCTTAAATGTTTTTTTTTCCTCTTATTGCAACAGAGGATTCAATTGGAATGGCATCTGTGGAAATGAATGGTATAAAACAAAAAGGCATCAATAAAATTTTAAAAATAAAATGAAGGCAGTAGTGTTTGTTTGGGTACCTGCTGTTTCTCCCTACTAGAATGAAATCTCCTTGAAGGGCAGGACTGTTGAGAGTCTGTTTTTGTATCCCCAGACACAGCACAATGGCTGGCACTGTTCAGGCTTATTGAATTGAATTCCTTATCTCACAGAGCTGTTGTGAAGAAAGTGTTTTGTAAACCCCAGAGCACCACATAAATTTAAGTGTAGAATTGCACAGGATGAGAAGGTGTGAAGGATCTGCTTTCTGCCCTACTGATGGGAGAGTATGGACCTATGTGGATAGATAGATGCAGTCACCCACCTATTGGAATATGATTATCTTCATCATTGTCACGATTACTAGTTGGCCTTGACCAGAACACAGGGCTACAGACTTTCAGTCCACTGCTTATTACATTATATGAAGCTACATCTTGAATAAAACCACTTAAATGGCACAGCTTAGATGTTAATTAAACGAAACACTTAGGGGCAGACCCTGAACCATAAAGAAAAGGTTTGTTTAACATCTGGATTCCGTGTTGCAGGCATTAAGTGTCCCCTGGTGTATTTAATCACCTCCCTTAAAAATCAAATGAGGCTTGAGGGGAAGAGATGCCTGCTGGGACACCCCTTCAACTCATGCCTTTTCATTTAGTGAGGAGGTACTCCTGGCATAAAGGAAATGAAACAGACAGAGTGTCTCTGGCTCCACTCTGACCTCCTGGATGATAGCTGGGGAGAAGAAGAAGAAGAGAGAAGGAAACCAAGGTTCTTAGCCTTGATACCTAGGGATAAATCAAGACCCTGAGAAAAATGGCACCAATCAGGAGAGTCCTAGTTCTTATCACAGCTGCTGGCAGCCACGGTCCCATCTCCCTCATTGTTACAGCCAAGAAGGATGGAGAACAATTAACTCCAGCTCTACTTCCCATTTCTCTTGAGCTTTTGTTAATTTATCTCTCAATATCTAGTTATCAGTCTATTATTTCATTTTGTTCCCTTTTGGAATACTTCTCCTGAGGGATATTTCTTAGTTCTGGAAGAAGTCTTTATTTTTTTTTATTGTTGTTGCATATGAAAATGCCAAAGGTTCTTCAGAGTCTTTTAACTTTTCCAGGTCCTGGCAGTTTGCCTTGCCTATTGAGGAAATAAGATGGGGATGGAAGTGTAAGGCTAAGAATGAGTCTGGAGTTCTTAAAGTCAAAGTGTGTCAAAATAGTTTACATGTGGCATGTAGGTATGCATGTATATTGTGCTGACCCTACCAAAAAAAATACAAATGGTCACACTGCTATTTGTTTTTGCAACCATTTTCCCTCCACAATGCTTTTCAAATGAAAGTCCATTTAAGTTAATTTTGTTTCAAGAAGTAGAGAATTTCAGTTCAATAAAACAAACCAACAAATCTTCCAAATCTGGCATTACATACAGTATTCCACACCCATAATCTCTCACCTCTGCAAGGAAAGAAGGGGAGGTAATGTTTGCCTATCACTTTGGGGTCAAGCTTCAGCTATGATTTCATTGACATACGGAATTCCTATGTGAGGACACTCCCTCTACCAATGCAGGTCAGGATCCTCTCTGCAACTTATCTCTTAGAAAGTTGCTTAGAGAGGCATTAAGAGTTTAAGTGGGGGCAGCTAGGTGGCGCAGTGGATAGAGCACTGGCCCTGAAGTTCAAATCCAGCCTCAGACCAAACAATTGACACTTAACTAGCTGTGTGACCCTGGGCAAGTCACTTAACCCCAATTGCCTAAAAGCAAAAAAAAAAAAAAAGAGTGGAGTGGCTTGCCCAGGCTTACATAGCCAGTGTGTGTTAGAGGTGAGATTGGAACTGGGTTCTTCCTGGCTCTAAGGCCAGTTGTCTATCCACTATAACATGCAGCTTGAAAGTGCCAAAGCTTAATAGTTGTAATTACACAATCTATGTTGGCATAAATTTGGCAAAGTGTTAAAATTTTAAAACCATATTCAGAAATTATTCCAAAGATACATATCTTCTTCTGACATAGGGTCAGTTGTTTAATTAGCCGGACATCCCTAACCAATCAATCAATAAATATACATTTATTAAGTGCCTACTGTGTGCTAGACAGTGTGCTAAGCACTGGGAATACAAAAAGAGGCAAAAGACAATCCCTGCCCTCAAGGAGCTCACAGTCTAATTGCTAACATGTGTTCATCTGTAGTATCCTCTTCAGACATCCAGTGGAACCAGCTAGATCCATATCCCATGAAGTCCAAAGCCAACAAAGTTACACTCTAGTGCCAAGTACCTACAGAAAATTAAATGTGGTCATTTAAAGCTTCTGAGGAAGACCAGGTAAAACTAACTACCTGGTGATGAGAATAGTGTACCCGTAGTGTTCTTTAGTGAATGTAAGCAGTTCCCTTAAATGACTTGTTGGCTGGAAGAACCATCCCTAGACTGAAATAATGTACACTAAGAGCTCTGTGGACCTGGCTGAAATCAGCATGCTTGTTTTGAGTGTTATACTGGTGCTATATGTATAGTAAATTAAGATTGTGAGTTTGACACAGTTCAAAGTAATGGTCTTAACCTCCTGGAAAAAAAATTGTGAAGTTTTGGAAATTTTTTTATTTTATCTTCCCTCCTTTTCTCCCCCACCACCTCTTTTCACACTAAATTCTTTCTGGCTGCATCTGTGTTACACAGTGCTGAGTTAGAAGCCATCATGAGATAGGATGATTGCTGGGGCAATCTGAAAACAATAATTCTTGCCTCCTGTCTTTGGTGGGGGGATGTGGAGGAGACAGCATTGAGCCTGACTTCATCTCAACCTGGTCTTTAGCATGGTCTGAAAGTGTGGTTTGGAGGAAGCTAGTGGAATCTGCAAGTGTCCTTACAATTGCCTTTCCTTTCCTTGAGCAACCCTTTGACTCCCCCCCCCGAAAGGGAATGGCCAGATAGCCTCAAAGGGAGATCTTTAAGGCTTTAAGCAAACAAAAAGACTTTCAAGAGATCATTACCTCATTAAACCCCAGGTCAGTTTACTTGGCTGGCTGCCCAAAGTTTCCTCCCTCCACTCCTCCTTTCCCCAGCCAAGCCATTTTTAGCTCATTCAGGACTTTTCTTTGTTGAGATTTGTTGGTGACAGTCTTATTTAGCTAAGTCAGGGGCAGAAGTTTAAATTCCATTTAGATTCTCAAGGGAAAATTTCCAGCTCATCTCCCAGCTTTCCTCTCTGAGAAAATAAAAATATCTCCTTCAAGAAGATGTCTCTTCTTTCCTGGGTCTTTTTTTTTTTCTCATCTATTTCCTCCCTTCTACTCCCACCTTAAAAATCTTTTATTTGCGGCTCTAGTAATGAGCACCAAAGCTAGGAAAGGCTTTTTGTTTATTTAACCTTGTTAATTTCCCACTAGCAGAGAGTAAATGAATGCTGGCTCCTTGTCCTCGCCCATTCTCATCTACACTTCCCAGAAGGCTGTGTTTTGCTGCTGGCACCTCCTCCACCTAGTCCTTCACGCTTGATCATGGTGGCACATAAAGAGATAAAGGCATTGACTGACACTAACTGGCAGGACCGGAGCATCTGTTGATAAGAGTAGCTGTAACCAAAGGGGATTTTGTCTGAGAGCCAATGGTGTAGTGGAAAAATATGAATCTGTTGGTATTTATTAAGCACCTGCTATGTCCCAGCCACCATGCTAGGCACTGGGAACCTAAGTTCTAAGACTGAAACAATCCTTGCTTGCAAGGGCTTACATTCTAATAGGGGAAACAAAGTACATATAAAAATACATAATGTTATGGAAACAACAAACATAAACTTGGACAGACTTTGGGAGATAGTGGAAGGTAGAAAGGCCTGGTGTGCTATGGTGTCCATGGGGTCACGAAGAGTTGGATATGACTCAACAACAACAACAACAAATAAATATAAAATATGTGCAAAATGATTAAATACAGAGTAGTTCGGAAGATAGAGCTCCAGAAGATGGGAGGATCAGGAAAAGTTTCATGCAGAAGAAAGAACACTGGCTTGGGAATCAGATGGCCTGGGTTCAAATTCTGCCTCTGTTGATACCTATGTGACCTTGGGCAAGTCTCTTGACTTCTCTGGGATTTAGTTTTCCTCACCTGAAAAATGAGAAGGCTGGACTAGATGATTTTTAAAGTCAGTCAATAAACATTTATAAAGCACCTACTATATGCCAGGCCCTGTGCTAAGCACTGGGAATACAAAAAAAGGTAAATGACAGCTCTTGCTCTCAAGGAACTCACAATCAAATGGGAGAGATATTATGTAAATAACTATATGCAAACAAGCCATATACCGGGTAAATTGGGGAAAAATCAACAGAGGGAAGACACAACAATTAAGAGGGATTGGGAAAGGTTTCCTGTAGAATGTGAGAATTTAGCTGGGACTTAAAGGAAGCCAGGGAAGCTCCAAGATTGAGATGAGGAATGAGAGTATTCCATGCTCAGGGGACAGCCACTGGAAATGCCTGGAATTTGGAGATGAAGTGCCTTCCTTGAGGAACAGCAAGGGTTCCAGTGTCGCTATATGGCAGAGTATTTGTGTGCTTGGGGGAGCGAGTGAGGGGAAGGGGCATAAGGTGTAAGAAGACTGGAAAGGTAGGGAGGGGCAGGTTATGAAGAGCTTTGAAGGCCAAAAAGGGGATAGGAGGCCACTGGAGTTTACTGCTTAGAAGGGGGAGGTGGTGAGACTTGAGCTTTAGGAGGATCGCTGACAACTGAGTGGAGGAGGTACTAGACTGGAGTGAGACTTGTAGCAGTCACAACAACCAATAAGCTATTGAAATAGTCCAGTTATGAGGTGAGAGGACCTGCATCAGGGTGGTGGTTGTATCAGGAGAGAGGGGAGCATATGAATCCATGTTATGAAGATCAAATTGATAGGCCTTGGTAATAGATTGTATTTGGCGGGGGGCTGGGTGAGAGATGTCAGGGGTGACACCCAGGTTGTGAACTTGGGGGACTGGAAGGATGGTGATACCCTCGACAATGTAGGGAAGTTTGGAAGGGGTGGAAGCTGAGGAAGAAAGAAAATTAGTTTAGTTTTGAATATGTTGAGTTTAAGATGTCTACGGGACATCCAGTTTGAGATATCCAAAAGGCAGTTGGATATGTAAGGCTAAAGCTTAGCAGAAATGTTAGAGCGGGATAGATTTGAGAATCATCAGGTTAGAGATGGGAATGAATTCATGGGAGTGGATAAAGTCAAGTGAAATAGTTATCTAGAGGGAGAAAAGGAGAGGGCCTTTGACAAAGCTTTGGGGACTACCTATGGTTTGTGGGCATAATTTGGATGAAGTTCCAGCAAAGGAGCCTAAGAAGAAGCAAACAGGTAAACGAGAACCAGGATAGAGTAGTGTCCCAAAAACCTAGAGAGAAGAGAATATAAAGGAGAAGAGGGTTATTGACAGTGTCAGAGACTACAGAGAGGTCAAGGGAGGATGAGGACTGAAAAAAGTCTGTTGGATCTGTCAATGAAGAGATCATTGGTAACTCTGGAAGGAATAGTTTCAGTGGAATAATGAGGTCAGAAGCCAGACTATCAAGAGTTAGGAAAAGAGTGAGAGGAAAGGAAGTGGTGGTATCTATTGTAGATGGCCTTCTCAAGGAGTTAAGCCACAAAAAGCAGGAGAGATAGGGAGTGATATTTATCAGGGACATGTGGATCAAGTGTGGGTTTTTTGAGGATGGGGAGAGATGGACATGTTTGCAGACAGTAGGGAACCAGCCAGTAGACAAGGAGATGATAGAGGGAGCAATCTGCTGGAAGAAACAGGATGGATGGAGACCAGTCACTTGGGCATAAAGAGGATTTGCCTTGGAAAGGAGAAGGGACATATCTTCATGGGAGTCATGAGTAGAGGATATAGTGGCAGAAGGCATCTGGGTAATGTGAAATGAGAAGAAAAGAAGAAAGTCTTAATGACTAGCCTATTTTTTTTTTCAGTAAAACATGAGACCTGAGTTCAGATCTGGCCTCAGACACATAACACTAGCTGTGTGACCCTGGGCAAGTCACTTAACCCCATTGCTTAGCCAAAAACACCAAAAAACAAAACATGAGGCAAGATTCTCAGCTGAGAGGGTGAGGAGAGCAGGAGCCATGGAAGGTTTGAGGTGGGATGAAAAGAGTTGCTTTGATGAGTGGAATAGTGAGTTAATTAGGGAGGCTTTAAAGAGTTGCCTTGTAGTGATGGAGCCCCATTAAGGTTATGGAGCAAATATGTAGTGCTGCCAGTCAGTGCATTTTCATGATTTTCTCCATCTTTGTTCAGCAACACATATGTAGGGGCAAAGGCAGCAGGTGGTATGAGTGATCTGAGGCTGAGGCCTGGCAGGGCAAGATTAGTGGTGAAGGGGCAAGGAACTGAAGAGAAAAGGACAGTATGTAGTTGAAATGGTTTGCTAAGGGGTCAATATGGAGGAAGGAGGAGAGTATAGCTAGTTAGAACTGATGGCCTGGGAGAGAACTGAGGGGTAGAGGTAATCATGTGGAGGAAGAACAGGGTTTGGGTTTGCAAGGTAGACAGCTAGGTGGAATGACAATAAATTGTGATCAGATAATGGAAATTCAGAGTTCATAAACATAGAAGTGATGCATTTGTGGATAATGGCAAGATCAGAGGTATGACCATCTTTGTGGCTGAGGTGCGTTGGAGGACAAGGTCATGTGAAATGAGTAAGCTGAAGAACTGTGTGGCTACAATGTTTGAAGGAATAACACTTATATGTTGAAGTCTCCTAGCATGAGGGCAGGAGTTGGAGAGAAGGAAAAGATTGTGAGCCAGGTACTGAACTCTTAGAGGAAGAAAAGGAAGAGGCCCAGAGGCTAAAAGATAACAGCTACCAGAATTTTGATTAAGTGATAGATACTGTATGAGTGAACCTTAAAGGTGGATAGATCACTGTGAGTGATGGGGTAGAAGGAGAATCTGAAAGTGGCAGTGGGGAGAAAGGAGTATTCCAACTCCCCCACCTTGATCAGTGATTGGGAGTATGTGGGGGGAGATAGGTAAAAATGCAGCCAGTGCTTGAAAGAGCAGCCTGGGAAGTTGTGCCATCAGAAGGGAGCCAGGTCTCAATGAGAGCCAGAAAAGTACCATCCAGCTTTTGATGTGTGATCCCTGGGATCCTCCATCACCGCTTTTGTCACTCCTTTCTGTCTGCTCCTCACTGCCAGTGACCCAAGACCACTGGTGGGAAGCTTTTACTCTTAATCCTGGAAGTGCCTGACAGTTTCCCCCCATCCCTTCCTTCCCATCACATGTGATAGGGAGTACTGGATTAATGTGTTATCCTTCCCCAGGAACAAGTTTCTATTTTAAGAAGGATTCATTGAATAATAGGAAGGGATTGGGCTAGACTACATTTGGGAAGCTGGGTAGCGTTTTCAGGTATCCAAAGCTGCATGTTGGTACAGTAGTTCATCTTTTTAACACCAGTGTTCTTTTGGTGAGGTTTGTATAATTGCCAGTCACTGAATGTGCAATTTCTGAAAAATCGTAATTGTGGGTGACTCAGTTGGCAATGAGGAGAGATTTGGTAGGCATCAATAGACCGCAGCACATTGTCAGTTATGACTTATGTATGAAGTTATATGAAAGGTATTAATCAGGAAATGTCTGATCATAAGAGAAGGTGAGCCAACCACGTAGCAAGAGGAAAGGATTGAATATGGTTGGCCAAAGCGCTGCACAGGTACCTGTTGAATGTTAAAAGACCTGAATCAAGGTTCTTCTTCTTTTTTTTTAATTTCAGTGTGCAAAAAATCTAGTTTTTCTTTCTTTCTCTCCCTACCCATTGGAAAAAGGAAAATAAAAATAAATCCCTTATAATGAATACACATAGTCAAGCAAAACAAATCCCCACATTGTTCATTCCAAGAAGTATATGTCAATTCAGCTTAAGTCCATCACTTCTCTGTCAGGAGGTGGGTAGCATGCTTCATCCTTGGTCCTCTGAAACTGTGGTTTGTTTTGGTGTTGATTAGAGTTCCTAAGACTTTCAAGGTTATTGGTCTCTATACAATGTTATTATATAGATTATTCTCCTGTTTCTGCTCACTTCACTCTGAATCAGTTCATACAAGTCTTCCCAGGTTTCTCTGGAAACCATCCCTTTCATCACTTCTTATGGCACAATAGTATTCCATTATATTTATGTACCATACTTTGTCCATCCCTTTTGTCATTTCTTATGGCACAATAGTATTCCATTATATTTATATGACATGATTTGTTCAGCCATTACTCAAAGGATGGAAACTCCCTTAGTTTCCAGTTCTTTGCCACTATTTAAAAAAAAAAGCTGCTACAAATAGTTTTGTAGATTTGGATCTTTTCCCTTGATCTCTTTGGGGGTATTGGCCTAGTAGTGGTATTATTGGTTCAAAGGGTATGCACAGTTTAGTAATGTGGGGGTCATAATTCCAAACCCTAGATCAGTAGTTAGCCTGGTTTGTGTCATGGTCCCCTTTGGTATTTTAGTGAAGCCTCTGGATACTTTCTCAGAATATCTTATTGTCTACATTCATATTTGAAGGAAATTCTAAATTTCAATGATAGATGAGTGAAAATAAATCTGTATTCCACCCCATCCAAGATTATAGATCCCATAGTATAGACAGGGCATCAATTTCCCCATCACTGTAAAATCAGGATTAAAAAAAAATTCCCATACCTGTGCCTTCACAGAGTATGAAATAACATTAAATGTGGAAAACTCTTGCTTTCCTTTAAATCAAGGGTTCTTAATCTAAGGATCTTTAAATCCCCAAGAGGTCAATGGATATTTCAGGGTGTCTGTGAACTTGAATGAGAAAGAAATTACATCATTATTATTATTAAGCTCTCACTGGAATTTACTATTTCCTTTAATCATGCATGTAGGAAACAAATATTACTCTGAGAAAGAGGTGCATAGGTTTCACCAGACTTACAAAGGGATCAATGATGCAAAAAAAAATTGCTTTAGTAGGAACCCCGAAGCTAAATGGAATAACTGGAGGTACTGAGGCTTTTGAGGTAGAGAAGGGAGGAGAAGCAGCAAAGAATTATAGTGGCCCCTCTGAAGCTGGCCTGAAGAACAAAGAGTGGGATTGGTTTGGCTAAATGTAGGTCTGGTTATGTTTAAAAAAAAAAAAAGCCCTGCCCACTTTTACTGTTCCCTTGTAAACACTACTGAATGAGGTCTGAGGTTTTAGGAGCTGGCTGCAGAAACTGTCTCCAAAGGTTGCTCTGTGAGTGGTCTGCATTTCCTTTTGATTCTCCAGCCCCCTGGATTACCCATAAGCTTTCGGCCCAGCACTTCTCAGAAAACTCCGTGCTTCTGTTAAGATTGAGTTATGCTTCTCTCCTCATGGGGGGGGGGGGGGGGAGATGTTCACACACAGTGGCCCCTGGAGCCTGCTGTGCCAATTCTTTCCAGACCAAGCTTGTTTCTGGCTCTGCATGATGTTTCTTTCAAAGTGTGGGAACTTCCTTAGTAAATCACCCAGAACAACCATTACTGATGTTCCTGTGGCTAGTTAAGACTTCTCTTTTGTCAAAAGAGAAAATTTTGTGGGGTCTCCACTGTAGGTGTGTCATGTGGTCAGTATCACGGAGTATTGTGTTATAGACTTTCCAGACCATTCATTCACTCTTGGCCCATTCAGAGGAGGGTCAAGGCCAGGACTGGACATTTGACTCCTTGGTGAAGGGCCTGTGAGAAGAAGGTTACTCCCACCTACCTTTTCAATCTTATTTTAAATTATTTCCCTCTATTCGTTCTCAGTTCTGGTCAAATTAGCCTTCTTGTTTCTGTGACCTGACATTCCATCTCTCATCTCTGTGCTTCTGATCAGTCTGTCTCCTATACTGGTAATGTAATCCCTTTCCACTTCTACCTCTTTGAATCCCTGTCTTCCTTTAAAATAGGAGTTTTCAACCTTTTTTGTAGGTTTCTGGGCCCCTTTGGCAGTCTGGGGAAACCTGTGGATCCCTTCTCTGAATCTTGTTTTTAGATGGCTAAAATAGATTCTAAAGAAAGTAATTATATTGCAGTGTAGCTATGAAAATACAAATTCAGGGACCCCAGGTTGAGAACTCCTGCTTCAAAGGAATAGCACTCAGGTACCACCTGCTACCAGGTGGTTGCGTGCGCGAGCGCAACACACACACACACACACACACACACACACACACACATACACATCCTCTGTGACTATTACTTGCTGAGCAAGTGCCCGTCCAATTTGTGATCTGACTTGTGATTGCATTGGCGTAGAGGAGGAGTTCCAAGTGAGAAAACCCTGTTTACCAAAGAAGATTGATTGGCAAACTGCTCTTCAGTAAATATTTCGTGCTTATGTGTCTGTGTTATGTTGTAAATACTGTTTATATGTCAGTGTTCTGTGATAAATACTTTGTGTCTGTGTATGTGTGTTATAAATACTTTGGGTTTATGTAGTTGTGTTATATTGTATTCCTCTTCCACTCTGTGTCGGCTCCTTGAGGGAAAGCATTTTCGTGACTGTATCCTGCCTGAGTGCCTGGTATATAGTAGGCAATAAATACTTCTTGAATTGAATTGAATTCTTGAACTCACTAAAAGCCCTGGAGCCTGTTTGTTTTGCCCGCTAGGTCTAGCTCTAACTCGCTGGGGAAGAGGTATCACTGGTAGTGTGGTGCTTAGCTTTGCAGTTGGCACACACGCGGCACTCAGGAAATACTGGTCGGTTGGGTGGTAGACTTTTATCCAGTTTAGTAATTGATAACAAATAGCAGTTGCTCACTTTTACATGGTGCTTTCCAGCTTACAGAGCATTTTCCTCCCAACATGTAGGTCCCTCAATTTTACAGACAAGAGGGTAAAAATAAGGGGCCAAGCCCAGTCACAGAAGCAGGCTTTCTGACTTGGCGAGTTCAGGCCCTTTCACTTTGCCAGGCCATCATTCTGAAGTTAATTTCTGCTACCTATAAACGAAATTCCAGGGTATCTGGCTACTTGCTGAGTAGAGACAGATTAAGCCCCTTAAGTTCAGTAAGCAGGCAGTGTAGCCAAAGAACTGACTTGATTTGAGCAAGTGCGATGGAGCAGGAGGCTTCATTGTCAACCCTCTTTGGGCTGGCTCTGACCTGAGTAAGTGCATGGGCTCAAAGGAGCAGCAGCCGTCCAAGGAGTCTGGCTGGCTGCTGTCTGGACAACTGGCTGGCTAGCTAGCCTAGAAACCTCTCACTCCTCATTATTCTTGTTACTTCTTGTCTGCCTGCCTTCCCTGGGGGCCAGCCAGTCATGGCAGAAAGGAAATGATGACAATGGAGGTTGTAATGAGGTGTCTTCAGGTATAAAGTGCTCCCTGGTTATTTATTAGGGAAATAGAAGGAAGTGTGATCATGGGGAAGGCCTGGAAACTGGTGCTCTTCTTCTTTTCTGGCTCTCATCTCAGGGGACAGTTTTATTTCTTTATTCTTTTGTTTTCTCATCAGCAAGATGGCCATACTCAAACCTTCCACCCTTCCATCCAGCTGAATAGAAGGTCGTGGGGACTTAATGATGTCAATGAAGGTTGTCTTCCAGGGTCAAAATGAAACAACCTACCCAGATACTAAAAGGCTTTATAGCTACCCATTCTCTAATAAAGATCTACCCACTGGCCCTCAACAACCCTGGTAGATGGAGGAGGAGGGAGGCAGAAACCTAGAGCTCTTATAAAAGAGTAATGTGAACTTTTCTTCCAGTCTCACCCAATTATCATCATGTAGTCAGAAAAGAGCATTTAAATATATGTGCCACACACATGCTGAGATAACGTTTGGCTTTGAGTAATCAAAGTTACAGTTGAGAGTCCTTCAGGCTATTTAAAAAGCTGAGACTGTGGTCCACTGCTCCATTTTGTCTCCCTTCAACCAATTTTCTGTGACTTATGTTGAATATAAATACATATGAGCCTTAATTTAAAAGTATACATAAATATACTTCCCATTGCATAGGGGGAAGCAGTGTGGTGTAGTGGATAGAAGGCTACACACGAACTCAGGAACACCTGGGTTCAAATCCTAGCTCAGACACTTACTAGCTATGCGACCCTGGGCAAGTAAGTCACTTAATTTCCCTGAGCCTTTGTTTCCCCTTTTGTCAAAAGGGGTTAGCAAGAGTTATAGTACTTACCTTTAAGGGTTAGTATGAGGCTCAGATGAAATAAATGTTCACAATGAATATGAGGAAACTTACACTCCTAAAGGACTCACTCACTCTCTCTCTCTCTCTCTCTCTCTCTCTCTCTCTCTCTCTCTCTCTCTCTCTCTCTCTCTCCCTCTCCCCCTCTCTCCCCCTCCCTTTCTCCCCCCTCCCTTCTTCTCTCCCTTCCTTTTTTTCCTTTTTCCCTCTCTTCTCCCCCCACCCACTTTGTCTCTGGTGTGGAGAGAGGAGGTCTGTGATTTTGTGAATATTTGCTCTTCTAGAATAACTAATTCCAAAATAATTCCATCATCCAAGATGGATGAAGACCTAATCACTAAAGTCAAATAAGAGTAGTGAAAAAAGCATTCTGAACTAGTAAACTAGTTTATGATTATAAAACTGTAAAGTGTTTTTAAGGCAATGTATTTAAATTACTATGTATGTTGTAAAGAATTTGAAAGTCCAAATTAAGTAAAAAAAAGCATTTATTCAAAAGAGGTCTATAATAAACAGTGGCCTATCATCATCAGGCCTATTTCCATGAGTTTTTCAGGTTTACAATGTGATTTCTTGCAAAAATCATTTGAGGTAGGTACTGAAAAAAATATCACCAGTTTACAATGGAAGAAATGGAGGTTCCCAGAGACAGCCCATGGGCACTTAACCAGTGAATGCCTGAGACAGGATTTTAACCTGACTCTTTTTTCACTTTTTTCAGTATGCTACTCAACACCAGAAAGAAACCAAAACATTCATAGTTATGCCAGTATTCCAAACTTAATTGTTGAGAACCATGGGCAAAATGGAACCAGTTGGTCAACAAGCATTTACTAAACGTTTACTTCTATGCCAGACTCTATGTTAGAGGTTCTGGATATAAAGAAAAGCAAAAACAGTCCTTCCCCTCAAGGTTTCCACATTCTAGTGATTTTTCCATAAATTCCAAATTGATGGGAATCTCAGTTAACTATTTAACATTTTAAAATCAAGAAGAATCAGGCTAATCCTAGAGGCAAGTAGGTGACCAGTGGACAGAGTGTGGGACTTGGAGTAAAGGAAGACCTGAGTTCAAATTCAACCTAAGGGACTTCCTGGCTGTGTGATGCTGAACAAGTCACTTAACCTATTAGCCTATTTCCTCTTCTGTAAAATAGAGATACTAACAGCATCTTTGTCATGGGGTTGTTGTGAGGATCAAATGAGTTACCACATTTAAAGCACTTTACAAACCTTAAAGTACTATATAAATGCTAGATAATAATGAGGATGATGACAAGGACGAGGATTTGTTGTTGTTCGGTTGTCGGACTCTATGTGACCCCATGGACTTTGCCATGGACCTCATGGCAAAGTTACTGGAGTGGTTTGACACTTCTTTCTCCAGTGGGTCCCCATTTTACAGATGAGGAACTGAGATAAATAGGGGTTAAATGACTTGTCTGAGGCTAATTTGAATTTAGATCTTCCAGACTCCAGGCTAGGTTCTCCATCCGCTGTACCACTTGGCTGTTCCTAGATGAGGATAAACAATATCAATTCCACAAATGTTTACTGAGTGCCTAGATTATATTGGGCAGTGTATGTAGTGGGTGCCAAGTTGCGTAAGATATGGCTCTTGCCCTCTAGGAGTTTATAAAAGTATAGGAGAGATAAAGTCTCTAACATAAAGTTTGTGATGAGTGTCACAAAAGATGTATACACACACACAGCATTGTGTTGCATTGAGGGATTCACCAGTGATGGAGGTTAGAATTATGGTTTGGAAGACAACCGGATGGTGTTGGAAGTGTGTTGTTTGTCTTTCTGAGCCAGCCTATGAAATTGTGCAACTGAGACGTCCTTGATCTAAGGGAGTAAGTTTGGGTTTTGATTAGTGTCTCTCTCTCTTTTTGCCTAATGTGTAAAGGATTACAAAGCAGAATTGGCTTCTGCAGCTCTGCAGGTGTCCTCATTTATGCTTGAGCTCTGCACCCTCCTCCCTCTTTCCCCATCCTCCATCCCTTAGGTGTGCTGGGTTTGCTTTTCTACCTCTAGCTTAATTAAGCCAATTAATGAAATCTCCCTCTTTGTTCTTGGCCCATACTTTTGCTCTTCAGGGCCAGGTTTAGCTTGCCACAGGAAGTTGTTGGCATTTTTCAACACAGCATATCCCTACTTAAAATGGCATTAAACCCGATCCCATGCTGGCTCTCTGGGTATTCATCTCTTTTGCAAAAGTGCCTCTTCTCAAAAATGGAGCTGCTGTCTTCCTGCTGTGAGCTTGCTGGGCCTAAGGTGAATGCCTTTACTTAAATACTAGGTGCCTTCTGATGACATGGGCTTTGTGTAGGGCTGAAGGAAGAGCAGTTCAGCAAATGGGAATGTGCTCAGAGCATTACTAGCCAGAGTCCAGGGCTAAAGCTGCTGTGGTAAGCCCTGATGCACAGTACAGGCCTCATTGATAAAGTTGGCAGGCATGGTGGAAAATGTAAAATAGACGTTCTTGTTTTGGAACGTTTACTCACTGAATCCTTATCCTATATTTTTATCCTACAGAGAATTTGGAGAATCTTCTGCTGTGTGTTTTGGTTTTTAAGGTTTGTTTTCTGCCAGGTACAAACTTAAAGTCAGTTGACTTGTGCCCATAGAAATTACTTCATGCTGCTTGTGACTGAATTGTTTTGGTTTTGACCATTTGATGGGAGGCCCTGAGATGAATTCAAATCTTAGGATCATAAATCTAGAGCCAGAAGGGACCGAAAGATCAGCCACCATCTAGTCTAGCACTTCTTAAACTGTGGGTTACGGCTCCATATGGGGTCATGAACAAATTGGCAACAGTAAAAGGTTTCTGAATGTGCAATGACCAAAAATTAATTAAAAATCAAATTTGTAGTGACTCCGAGGTGTTTCTGGCAGCATTTGCCCGTGTTGCATCCTCAACTTCACTATAGCCTTGGTTCTAAACACAAAGGATTCGCACTTTGCACACTACTTATGCCCTCAGGCCACACAATGTCGACAACCGAAAAAAGGTCCTGAGAGGAAAAGGTTTAAGAAGGCCTGAAGTCAAACCCCTTTATTTTAAAGATAAAGAAACCGAGACCTAGAGAAGTTAAGTGACCTGCCCAGAGTCATACAGCTAGTAATAGGAATTTGAATCCAGGTCCTCTGACTCTGGAGTCATCCTTCTTCTTTCTACTGTCCCTGCCCTGGCACATACTAAACTGTAAGTTTGGGGTAAGTTACTTAGTCTCTCAGTGGCTCAGATACCCTCCTAAGACTTTATATTATAGGCCAAGTGCTGTTCTACATTATCGAATGAAGTTTGTATACAAGGAGTTCCCTATGTGGATTAAATCACAAATCTGAAAACCTTCCCTCTACAAACACACACACACACACACACACACACACACACACACATGCGCGCACACACACACGACAGAATCTTCTCTAGAAGGGATGTTCAGTTTTGTCTCTTTTCATTAGATTGTCAGTCTGACATCCATCTTTAGTCTATTGATGTAGAAAGTCAGGAAGGGTAGGAAGATTTGAGTTCAAATCCTACCTAAACCATTTCCTAGGAGTATGACCCTAAGCAAGTCACTTAACCTTTGTCTGCCTTGGTTTTCCTATCTGTAAAATGGAGATAATAACACTACCTACCAAGGTCATTGTTAGGGAAAAAAATGGGATAATATTTGTAAAGGACTGTGTAAACCTTAAAGCAACATATAAATGTTAGCTGCTATTATTATTAATGTAGGCTTTTCCTCTATTGATGTCATAGACAGCTAACCCATTCGTTCCTTGTCATCCTGTGAGACTGTTGTTCATGCCCTCCCATAAATCCTGCCTCAGAAGTCCAACAAGAAAAAGCAATATTTTTGCTGAATGCCTTTCTGTTTGGGGCCATGCTAGATTAATGCCATATGACAGAATCACCAAGAATCTTTATTTTAATGTAAAGACCACATATCATGGTACAGTGGAATAAACACTGGCTCTTCAGTCTGAGGACCTGGGTTAAAATCCTGCACATGCTGGTAGTTGTGTGGCCTTGAGCTAGTTACTTAATCTCTTTGGGCTGGAATTTTCTCATCTGCACAATGAAGGGGGTGGGTCCTCATGGCTTCTAAGGCTCTTCCTACCTCTGGCTCTCTGGTTCTCTCATCATGGGAGGTATTTTATTCAAATCAATATTTCTGTCTTAGCAATTTAGCTACAGAGGCTTTCTTGGCCTTTAAAATGGCCACACCCTCCTTTCCCTTATTGTTCAGAACCTATGCTTTATCACTTAGGGAAGCTGCCAAGATTCCTGAGTGATGGATATACTACCTTCAAAAGCAAAATTTGTACTTCCCTGTGCCTCACTCTTTCGGTTAATCTGTTTATTTTCAGTGAAGCATAGAAGAAAGAATGCAGACTAGAAATTATCATGTCCTTCATGTTTAACTCTCCATCTCTCATGGATGCAGAGGTCTTGCTAGTCTTAGTGCAATTTCATCATTTTGTGTGTTTAGCTCATTCCCCCAAAAGTGACATTAAAATGAATTCATCAGGTAAATCCCATTATGCCCTTCTCTTGACTACTTTAGAGAACACGCACTCTTTTTTTTTCTGTCAAAGGACAGCATATCATAATGGATAGAGAACCTCTTAATCTTAGAGTCAGAAAGAATTAGGTGTGGGTCCTGCCTCTGATGCATGTTGGTTTTGTCATCCTGGATAAGTCATAGCCTTTTGGTGTCCCAGGCATTTTTGTAGGACAGTTTAGCTGATCTGGATTGGCAGAGAGCATTTTCTCACCTGGGAGCCCCTGAAATCACAGGTCTGGGCAGAAAGAAATTATTTTGAGGAAAAACGTTATCCAATCATCTGTATTTCATTCTATTTATTTGATAAAATATAGTTTGGCTTATTACTGTTGAGGAGAACTTGAAGACAAAGAGAGAAGACAAAATGAGATCACAGAAGTAGTGATTAAAGGTGACAGGAACATATGGTCTTTTAAAAAAAATCTCTTGATGTCTGAATGAATTCTTCATACCGATTAAAGGTGGGCTGTGGACATCACTATCTATTATGGTGTCTTTTTGAGCCTGTGAATCAAATCACTTGCTTGATATTTGAAATTAGACAAAATGGAACATTCTTTTTAGAGGCCACAGAGTGGTTGGCATCCTCTCTGAACTGGTGAAGGGTAGGGCTTGGAAGCTGGAAGATGCTTGGTAATATGGTAGCAAATGCTCCCAGGACTTACAGTAATCAGTAGATGTTTTCTCTTCAGGCTCTCTTGAAGGCTTCCATTATCATCTTTAGTTGTTACTGACCCTTCCCATCCCCTCTTCCCCATCTCCCCCTCCCCCCAGAAAAAAAGAAAAGAGAAGACACTGTAATCACATATACAAGAAAAATCCCCCAAAGTGGTAGCAAGATTTGTGCTTCAATGACAGTAGTCCGTGTTGTTGTTCAGTCATTTTAGTTATGTCCAACTCTTTGTGACCCCATTTGGGGCTTTCAGGGCAAAGATACGGGAGTGATTTCCCATTTCCTTCTCCAGCTTATTTTTACAGATGAAGAAACTGAGTCAAACAGGATTAAGTGACTTACCTAAGATCACACAGCTAGTTAGTGTCTGAGGCCAGATTTGAACTCAGGAAGATGAGTCTTTCCAATTTCAGGCCCAGCACTCTTATCTACTTCACCACCTAGTTCTTATAGCTGAATTCAGTCACTAATGATTGGCTGTATCTATTGAAGGTCATATGCTTTCACAGTTGACATTCTGGGAAAATCCCTCACCTCTCAGTATCATGTGTTATGGAGTTACTTCAGGTGAAAAAATTACTGGTTAGGTTCCACTTAGCCGTGTCCAACCCCAGCTAAAACACTTCTACAGTAGTATGTATTTTTAATATGGTCTTGTTTTTCTTGAAGGTTAAATTTCATTTTAATGAAGGGAACCATGCTGTGAGTCCAAAGTTCTGGGTTTGACTCTATTACAGGTTGCTGACTGAACCATTGAACTCCTCTTCTTCCCCTGTAAGTTGGAGCTTATACTACCCCTCCCCTTAGTTATAAGCATATTGAAGCCAAATGTTATATGTTTATGAAGATCCGGAACATCTGAAGAATTTCTATTTTACCTCATCTTCTTAACTTCACTTAGATTTTCAATCATAATTGGCTTATGATCATCAAATTGTTCTATGGCCATTCTTACTCCAGTTGGTTCTGAGCTGTGGGCTGTTTTCCTTCTTCTTTTTCACTCATACAGATGCTTTTTTTTCCATCAGGAATGTAGGTAGGTCAAAGATCGGGTCTCTTAAAATGAAGAACACTAAATTGAGGGGGTCTTTTTGTTTGGTTTTGTTTTGTTTCTTCAGCATCTTCTCCAGCATGGCCATAATTTTCATCCTGTGCATCACAGGAGTTAAAGTTGTCTGGCATATTATACAATTTGCCTTTCTTTGATCATTTTGAACTCTTGGTTTTTCCAGTTGCCTTACAATGTGTGTGTTTATTTTCCAACAGAGATTCATTCAGGAGCAATAGGCAGACAAATAATTTTGGGTTTTGCTTAGATTGTTACCCCTGTCCTCCCACCCGAGCCCCATTCCTGAGAGCCCAAACTTAAACCAGATCCAGATGGCCTTTATTACATTTCAGTGACATAAGCTCTAATGACTGTAGCTCATGGGTGGATATCAGTTCAACCACAGAGTGCCTTGATCAGTGCTTCTCCAAGGCCACATGACCCTGCAGCTGAAATCCTTGGAAAATTCATGGTTAGAAGTGGCGAAACCCCAAGAAACTGCAAAACATAAACTCAGTGGTTTTTTTTTATCATTAAGAATTTACTACACTGTTTTTCCAAATTTATGCATACTTAGCTCCTACCATAGGGATCTCATTTGGGAAAGACAATTTTATGTTTACGCTGTATAAGTTGCAGGGTAACTCTGAAACTTTGTCAGCATTAGGTAAATTAAAAAGAAACTATTCAGACCAGTGTGGTGGTGATCGCAATTAATTTTCCCCAATTCAACTCTTGCTTATCTTCAAGTCAGTGGTGGGAAGGGGGCAGAGAGAATGTTTGGTGTTGTTCTGCTTCAGACACAGGATGGCTGATCTGCCATTAGCACAAGACCTCTCCCTCTTCCCCCCTCCCCACACACCCTCCAGGGATCACTGACCAGACCTCCCTGACCAGAGGGACCCTACAATAGGACCCTGTTCTCCAAGTAGCATGGACAAGAGAAGCTTGTCCCAAGCCAGTGACCAAAGCCCCTGACCCTGGGCAGGGCACATGGAACTTACACAACAAGGAAAGAAAGGGTGAGCCCCCCTCCACTGTAGGGGAGATGGTCCTCTGGGAACTACAGTCCTGTTAGAGAGTCACAGTCCAGTCTCAGGGCCAGTAGATAGACTAACTGTGCTAACGCACTCAAGAAAATATGATACATCCCCAAACCAAATGTAAATTAGACATAGGGAATCAAGAGATTCAAGTTCGAATTATGGCTGACATTAAACTAACTATGGGATTATGAACAAATCACTTCCCTTTTCTTGGTCTCGGTTTCCTTAGCAACTAAATAAAGGAGGTAGACATCTAATGATTTCTAAATTCCCTATCTTCAATACCCTGCAGAATCTGCAATTCAATAATTTAATCCAGTCCTTACTCTTCTCCAATATTATATGTAATCATCTTGTCTGGAGCTTGGGGAGGAGCTGAGCAGCTGAAGGTCAGGATTTTGATGAGTAATTTAATAACAGCTTGTTCTTTAAGTGTCAGAATTCTTTTTAGTTAGTGTTTAATTGAGACAGAGGCAGTACAGAGATCCTGACCCACATCTTGGGTTCCTCTGAAGCCTTTTAGTTCCTTCCCCATCCAGAGATGCCATGGAAAGTCAGTGGAGCAAAACATGAATTGAGTCTAGTAGTTTCAGTAATTCTGGCATTCTCCTGTATAGGAGGCATGAAATATTTACAGTAAGCCTTGTGGGCATTGGAATGCACAAAGTTGGAGTTTAGTCAAATGTAGGACAGGGAGAGAGAAATAATGTTGTATCTAGCTGAAACTCACTCAAGGACAAGCAAGTAAGGGCACAGAGATAAATTCCCTTCTCTTTCCGAAGTGTCTGGCATGCAGTTTTAAGTGTCCACCTGGTTAGACGATTACTTGCTTTCTTAGAAAGTTCTTAGAGTAGAAACTCAGATCGCCATCTGAGATGTATTAAGTGCCTCCTGGGTGGCCAATGCTACCCCAGCTGTCCTGGGAGAATGCACAGATGTATTGTGAAGGACGCTTTCCTTACCTTCAAGGAGACTGCTCTCTAGTTCAAGAAACAGCTACTTCATTATGCTCAGACCAGAACCCAGCAATGTTAAAGAGAAGGTGTGGACAGGATGAATCCAAAATGACCCCATGCCTTTCATAATCTTTCTCTCATTCTCGTGTGTGAGGACATGCACACAGTAATGGGACAATTGGCTGAGATTGGAGTTCTGTTTTATAGGCATGAACTAAAGCAAGGGTTCTTAATTTTCTTTGTGTCATGGACCCCTTTGGCCATTTTTTTAAATTTGGTGATGCCCATGGACTTACTTCTCAGAATAGTATTTTTAAAAGCAAAAAATAAAATGCATAGGATTATAAGGAAGCCAATTATGTTGAAGTACAATTTTTAAAATTAAAACAAAAATCACAGAACCTAGGTTAAGAACTCCTGGATTAAAAAGCCAATTGGCCCACATGTGAAATTGAACTTAACCCTTGGCTTCCTTAGTGTCGTGTTTTTAATCACCTGAGTTAACTAGCCACAGTGTACTCTATACCCTTTGCATTGCCCACATTGCTGGTTACTGGGAAGTTAGTGACAGTTGAGTAGGCATCTTCTGCTCCGGCAGTGCTGAGGTATCTCCTGGTTCCTCCCTTCATGAGTGAGTTGCCCCTCTGTTTTATGGCAGGTCATGTGAGCCTGGAGACACACGTGGCTCTTACTTTACTCTCCATAGAAGGGCTTTGCGCTTCCTCTGATCAGAAGGGCATTTCTAGCCTTGGGCTAGAAAGCACTGAGCAGACTAATGAGCAGACCACTTGGACCAGGCAAGAGACTGGAATGGTTCAGAGACTTCGGGACTGAAAGTGTGAGAGTATTTGACTTAGGCGTTTAAATTTTCCAAGCTTCATTTTGCTGAGACACAAATCTTGTTCACCTCAGACATTTTGGGGAGAAAAATAGATTTAAGAAACCAGTCTGCAGACGGGTTAATGAGTCCTTGGCCTCCTCCTATCTCCACACAGTCCTGCTTCCCTTCTGTCAGCCTGACAAACTTTCCTTCCTGTGCTCCTTCAGATCAGGCCTTTGTTTAGGAACTTTTGGGGTTGAGTCTTCTGTTTTCCAGGGGACTTTATTGATGGTCCCTTTGGCAGAGAGCAAAACAACATTTGAAAGTGGGAACAGGGGTTAGGTTGGGGTTTGCATGTGGGTTTGTGTGTATTGTTTTATTGGTCACAAATGCTTGTCAAGTCTAATGGTTGAATCTGTAGAGGCAGACAACTGCTTTTTAATTGATGCTGGAAAGAAAATTGCAAGAGCCGTTTCCCATTTATTTTCTGGTGTTCCCCAGGCATTTTCCAGATGGAGAGCCCTGCACTTACAAACTGCAAAGATCTTCCAGTGTCTGCTAGGGGGGGATGTGAGGGGGAGGAGAGGGGCAGAGGAGATTTTCATTAGCAAGGTAATTGGGGTAGCACCCTGCCTGGGCTGTGGTCTTGGAGCCTGGTATTAAAGATCACAGAATCATAGACATCGAGCTGGAAGACTGGGGTGTGGGTGTGGGTGTTGAACGTTAGTCTCTCCCATTTATTTTACAGATGAGAAAATTGAGGCTCAGAGAGATTAGGTGACTTGCCTATGGTCCCACAACTAATAAGTGTTAAAAGTAGGAATTGAGCTCAGATCTTCCTGACTCCAAGTTTCAATATTCCATGCTGCCTTTAGGGACATTATCATATCTAAAATTCATGTTATCTGGATGGAGGAGATAAGATGTTTGGTTCAGTATTACCTTTGGGGTTAGTCATATTGTTGTAGCCCCTAGGGAGAGAGGGTAGGAGGGAGAAGTGGGGGTAGTGGAGAGAGGGAATAGAAAGAAAGGAGAGGAGAGTAGGAAGAAGGAGGAAAGGGAGAAGAAAGGGGGAGGGAGAGGGAGGAAGGGAGAGAGGGAAGAGAGAGAGAAAGAGAGGAAAGGGAGGATAGAGGGAAGAGAGAGGAAGGGGGAAGAGAAAGAGACAAAGCGAGGGAAAAAGGAAGGGAGACAGATAAACTGAGAGAGAGACAGGCACGTAGAGAGAGCACTCACATCTGTATACTCTTTTCTCACTAGTTGCGATTGGCATTAGTCCTAAAACTTCCTCTGCTCACCTGAATCATGCTGAACAGTAGGTCAGCATCTGCAGCTGCACGTTCTGTACCTCCATAGATCACCCATTATTCCAACTGAGCAAGCATGGCCTCTGTGCCATGTTATTGTGGGATTACACCATCTGTTACCTTTCACCATATTTTCTAGGCCTCCTCCATTTTGAATGTGACTTTTGCAAGACTATGCTCATTCAGTCAGACTTTATCTTCTACCAGAGTCACTGGGGATTCACAATCTCTCACTCTTTGGCACAAGATCCCAAGCCTAAGGGCAAATGTAGAAAACATGAGTTAGAATAAAAGCCCAGAGGGCACAGGTGAGAGAAAACCCAAATAGCCAGAGATAAATTGCAGGTCCAGATACCATTGGGGTGGCATGGAGGAGAGATGAGAGGGGGAGTATTGAGCAGGTGGGGTTGAGGATAAATCAGTTTCCTTGAACATGAAGTATCATTAAGGCCTGAGATGTCCATCAAGGTCAGTATTAACTGATGTCCATGAGGTGTGTGGTATCTTACCAGGCATTATTAGGGTTAGAAATGGGGGTGGGGAACCTTTGGCCTCGAGACCGCATGTAGTCTTCTAGATCCTCAAGTGGGGCCCTTTGGCTGAATCCAAATTTCACAGAGCAGATCCCCTTAATAAAAAGATTTGTTCTGTGAAATTTGGATTCAGTCAAAGGGCCCCACTTGAGGATCTAGAGGGCTACATGTGGTCTCAAGGCTGAAGGTCTCTCCCCCCCTCCCTCCAGTTAAAATATTAGACCTTAGATATACAGCTAATTTCATTTAAGGAAAGGAAGAGAGGGAGAGCAGAAAAAGGAATAAGTATTTATTTAGCTCCTACTATGTGCCAGGAATTGTTCTAAGCACTTTTTACAGCTATTATTTCATTTGATCCTTAGAACAACCCTGCAAGGTAGGTGCTATGTTGTAGTTAAGAGAAATGAAGTAGATAGAGGTTAAGAGTTTTTGCCAGGATCAGACAGCTTATAAGTGTCTGAGATCAGATTTGAACTCTGGACTTCCTGACTCTAGCCTCAATATTTTATCCAATGAGCCACTTAGCTGCTCTACAGTATTTAGCATGATAACAGATAAGCATGCCAGTGACATAAAACTCTACCTGTACACATTTTCTGCAAAACATTTAATGACTATGAGTACATAGAATGTACGTTTATTAAGTGCCTACTGTATGCAGAGCATTCTGCTAGGTGCTGGGAGGGTGCCAAAATTTAGTTAACTGTTCCTTTCTTCATACAGCTTATAGCCTAGGGAAAGAATACATACAACCCAAGCATAGATATCACAAGAAATTGTGGAGTATTATTGAATTAATGAATAAAGCACTGTGTTAAATGCTGGGCCTACAAGTAGGAAGCTAAGATAGTTCCATCTTGATCTTCTTAATCTATCTTAAGTTCTTATCTTATAGATAGATAGCTCTAAGGAACTGATATTCTAATGGAGGAGAAATCACAATGTTGAGGGCTTTGAAGAGTTATAAAACAAAGTGCTAGTGAGGTTTGAGAAGGAAGATATTTCCTGACCAGGGCAATCAGAAAAGACTTCCTGGAGGAGGTGAGATGACTCCAGCATTTAATCACAAGGTCAGTAGGACACTCCTTTGCTCCAGTTATGGGACCCTCCTTTCAGACTTGCTGCCAGAGAGTCAGAGAAGTTGCCAAGGCCATCCCAAGCCATTTGCATAGGATGATGGCAAGGCAGTCAGGCTATAATGAGCTTTGGTCTGTTTAGAGGTAGAGTGATGACTTAGTGTAGAAGAGTTCCATTTTAAACTGGGTGAGTTTTGAGGTAGTGAGAACCCAGGTAGATATGTAAAACAGGCAGCACAAGATCTACGACTAGACTTTGAGGGATAGATTTTGTCATTTAGTTGTTTCAGTCGTGTCCAACTCTCCATGCCCCCATTTTGGAGTTTTCTTGGCAGAGATAATGGAGTGGTTTTTCATTTCCTACTCCAGCTCATTTTATAGATAAGGAAACTGAGACAAACAGTGTGAAGTGACTTGCCCAGGGTCACCCAGCTAGTAAGTGTCTGAGGCCAGATTTGAACTCAGAAAGATGTCTTCCTGATTCCTAGCCCAGTGGGAGTCATCTATTTAGAGATGTGAAGTTAACCTATAGGAATGGATGATATCACTAAGGGAGAGAGTTTTGATCATTAGTTCATAACCTGGAGTCAAGGATCCCAAGGTGTCCATGGATAGATTTCAAGGGGTCTGTCAACTTGGATGGGAAAAAATTACGTATTAATTTTCACTAACCTCTAATGGAAATTTAGCATTTCCTTCAGTTATTTAAGAACGTTATTCTGGGGACAGCTAGGTGGCCCAGTGGATAGAGCACCAGCCCTGGAGTCAGGAGGACCTGAGTTCAAATCTAGCCTCACTCACTTGACACTTACTAACCATGTAAGTGTCACAGTCACTTAATTAGGCAAATCACTTAACCTAGCAAAAACAAACAAACAAACAAACAAACAAACCTTATTCCACAAAAAGATTTCTTCACCAGAGAGCCAAAGGCATCCATGACACCAAAAAAGTTAAGAACCCCTGGTTCAGAGGGAAAGGCCAGGACAGATTCTTAGGGGACACTCATGCTTATGAGTCCACTTATCAGACCAGAAAGAGGACAGTGAACTACCCAAAGAGACCAGGAAGGAGTCATTGGATGAGTAGGAATTTGTACCTCATTTTCATCATCTTAAAAATAGGATCAAATGATACCTGACTGCTCCTGATCTTGTAGGATATTTTGGAAGATAAATAATGGGGGGGGGCGGAAGGGGGTGGAATCAAGTGCCTGTGAAGGCAGAGAATGAGTCCATTTTGCATGGGTGGCAGACAGCTGAGAGAGACAGCAGGCTATTTGCTAAATGGCTTATCTGCCCCTGCCTACAACTGTTGACCATGCCGTGACTTCCTCAGATGTGAAAACAGCCCTCCATCAGAATGGGAACGATTTCAATGAGACTGCATGTTGTGCTTAGCTCTTCAATGTAAATGCAGTCAGAAGTGGCTGGCCTGGCTGGGAGCCCTGCTGGGAAATGGACTATGCTGACGTTGGAGTTCCTTTTGACACACTATGGCCCATTGAACATTTTGTTTTGTGTTCCTGGCCTCCCCTTTGTCATTTTCAGTTAAGCCTGCAGAATTTGGGAACCAGAAAAACCACTGAGGACTTGACTAGTGGTTTTCATTGAGGTGATGGAAGCTGGACAGCAAAGAGTAAAATTTAAAGGTGGGAAATAAAACATTCTCTAGGAGCAAGAAGCAGGAGGGAGAGAGGTCAGTTTGCAGAAATTAATATTTGTTATTGGAATTTGAGACTGACCTAGAACATGGCAACCAGTAGCTTTCTTGGCAATCCTTTAATAATGATGTAAGTGTTGCCCTCCAGGAGTGCACTTGGCCTTGTGCATCTTATTTGTCCTACAAACAGAGCTGTAACTGGCAATCTTGGGCATCTGGGCAGACAGCACAACGCATACCCTCAAATCATCTTTGAAACACAAAGGGATACCTTGAGGTAGCTGTTGGGACAGGAGAAGTGAAACTCTTCAGTGGTGGTAGGGGGAAAGGAAACACATCTGTTTGCTCTCTATTCTAACTGATTATTTGCTCACTGTGTGGCAACATCAGTTTGCTTTTTTCTATGCTGCTTAAGGAGCAGAAGTGTCATCAGTGCCCCCTAATTTGGGTGCACTGGGACAGAGTCTTGATTGCTTCACCTTGATTATGGCTTTGTCTGCTACTACTACTATTAGTCTCACCCCCACCAGCAGCCATATCCTCAATACTTTGGCTTCTGTTTTATTTGCTGTATGGATTTCCTTATGCAAATACTTATTCCTAGTTTGTGCAGTGTTCAGCTTTAGCTCTTCAGTTCTAGTATTTCAATGACTGAGGTTTTGCCCTATCCTTCTTGGTCCTTGAGTCTCTCATGCCCTGAACGACACCACTCAGCATTACAGCCTTTCTTTTGTTGCAGTCTAGTTGAGCATGTTCTTATATCTGTGTTTTTATGATATTTCAGATAATATTAGAGCCCTGGAAGTCACCATTTGTTCATGTCCATGGGAAACCTCTCCCCAGTTGTTAAGAGAAATTCTTCTTGTGGGAAAAGGAAGAAAACAAATAACTAATTGTTTTGTGGTTCATAGAAAGAGACTTCCACGTAGGATACAACTTCCTCTGTGGTGCTGTTGAGTACTTGGTTTGCATGGCCAGAGTTCCTCCTGTGGCAGAGCCTTATCTGATTCTAAATGAAGCTTCTCAATGGCAAAGATGAGAGATACCTTGGAAGGACAAAATCCTGCACTCACTTATGTTACTAGCTGTCATTTGATTGACCCTTTTCCCCTATCCTTTCCATCTTTTCTCAGTTAAATCAGAAAAATCAGAAAAAAAGGATGCTCTTTAATCACACTGGACCATTAGCAGGTTATAAGGTAGAAGGAAGGGAAGGAGGCCCATTCTTAAATACTGAAGTTACAGATGGGGTACAGGATTTTTGGCACCAAATGCTAATACTAGGACTGAGCAGTATCACTAGCTGCTTAAGGTGTAGGCAGGGAAAAAGGGGAGAAAGGAGGCAGGGAGAGGAGGGTGGTGAGGGGCAGAAAGAGGTGGGGTATTAATTTAGTGAGGAATATGGGACGCCACAGATTGCTTTCACTTGAAGGAGACTGTATAAGAGTTATTTGTTAGTTCAGAGTACTCTGGCCAAACAAAAAGTCCTCACATAATCTTGTAGATTATTTCTTTTTCTTTTTTTTTTGGGGGGGGGTAGGGAGGCAATTGGGGTTAAATGACTTGCCCAGGGTCACACAGCTAATAAGTATTGGAGGCTGGATTTGAACTCAGGTTCTCCTAACTCCAGGACCACTCTACCACCTAGCTGCCCCTTGAAGCTTATTTCTGGACATGCAATGTGGTGTAGTAGATAGTGGTAACATGAGCAGTGGCCATACCCCAGCAAAAGCAAAACCGGCTAAACCAGATTGAGGGTAACCGACAGGCCTCAAACCCATGGCTGAGTTAGGGGGATATCCGTCCCAAGTTTGTGAAGACTTCTCCCCGAGGAATGGACCAATGAGAACAATTTGTTGCAATGGCCATGAAGGTGGCTGAAGGAAGCGCTTTGAAGCCCTTAGATCTTGGTTAGACATCACGAGTCATCTGACTTCTGTTGTGCTGCTGGACTCTCTCTGGTGACTCTGGGAGAGAGAGTGAGGCTGAAGACTTTGTGCAACTCTGCCTCACTTAAATCTAATTCACACACAATTCAAGTTGTCCATGATGTCATTGGTCCTCTTTGAGAATGAAGGATGAATAACAACCACCAGACTTGGAATAAGGAAGGCCTGGTTTCAAACCTCACCTTCTTACTACCAGTGCCAATCACTTAACTCCTTTCAGAATGTGCTTCCTCATCTATAAAATGGGTATAATAACAGGGGAATTTCACAGGGGTTATGAGAGAAGCAGTATATAAAGCATTTTTGAAAACCTTACAGTGCTATATAATTGTAAGTTTTTATCATTAACTCAGAAAGTTGTTCACCAGTCTTTTTTACATATCACAGAATCTCAGATGCACCAAATACAGCCAAGTCATTGAGACCTCAGTTAAACCTGTCTCTAAGCATGACTGCCCCTCTCAACATCCCTGACATACAGCCTTCTTCTCCACTGATGGGTGATTCGCTAACTCCTGTGGCAGATAAATTCCACTTGGGGGCAGCTCAATTAATTGTTGTTTCCTTACATTTAGCTTAAATCCACCTCTGCAGCTTTCCCCCTTCATTCCTCCTTCTCCGTTCTGGGACTAATCAGAAAAAATCGGATCCCTTTTCTACATGTAGTTATTATGCCCCTCCCCCACTTTCATCCTCTCTTCTCCACGATAAACATCCCTTATTTCTTCAACCAGTTTTCATGAGGCTTGGCTTCAAGTCACTTTACCCCGTTGATCATCTTCCCTGGAATGAAGAATCAGTCTCTGAGTTCAGAATCATGTCGGGAGAAATCTACTCCAATACCTAACTGAACAGGAATGGATTAAACTATATATGAGGATCTTCCTCTATTCTTGTCTCTTTTGATGTAAATAAGATAGAAATGTTCCTGGGGCAAGTTCCCATCCTGCTTTTCTTCCTTTATTCTTAGGTGTTCTGTGGACTGTTGAAAAGATAGATAAGATAAGCCATTCCTTGTAAATAAATAAATGTGTTAGGATACATTTTATTTTTTTTTTTCCTGTAGGCTCACTGAAAACATGTTCAGGAAAATTCTAATAGACAGGGAGATAGGAATGACATGGACCATGTCCTGTTCACCTGTGGTTTTACTCTCATCCTCTGTTGTCAGTGGTGTTTTTTAGTTGAGTCTGACTCTTCATGACCCCATATAGGGTTTTCTTGGCAAAGATACTAGAGTGGTTTACCATTTCCTTCTCCAGCTCATTTTACAGATGAGGAAGCTGAGGCAAACAGGGTGAAGTGACTTGCCCAAGGTCACACACTACTAACTGTCTGAGGTCAGATTTGAACTCAGAAGTAAGAGTCTTCCTGACTCCAGGCCTGGCACTCTATCCAGTGTGCCAACTAGTTGCCCTTTCATCCTCTATATTTTGTGTATATGTGTGTGTGTGTGTGTGTGTGTGTATGTGTATAATATATATATACACACACATATACATATATACACACACATATATGTATGTATGTATATATACATTTTGAAAGCTTTTTATTCCACATAGCTTGGGGATTATGAGTATTTAGTATGGTAATGTCTGCTAAAAACTTTATTCTTAAAATTTTATGGAACAATGCTATGTGCAGCTGACTGTGGGCAATAGTTCTGTCTGTGATAAGGCTCTGAGGACAGTCCAGTTTATTTGTTGAATTCTCAAGGATATTTCCAGCTCTCTTTTTGTAGTATGGGGATTTGTCTTTGGTTGGTTTATAAAGGGAGCAACCTTCTGTTGTATAATTCTAACCACCAGGTTGTGTCTTGCTAGGTACCTGGCAGGTCTCAATTTTTGTAGGCAACAGTAATGTCCACCATTTCCTTGAATAATCTACACTGATCTCTAAGTCAGAGCTTTTAAAGAATAACCCTTCTGTAATGTACTATTATTGTTGTTAGCTAATATTTACATAGATAGCACTTTAAAGTTTGCATAACAGTAGATACCATCTAGCTTGTCAAAGTCCTTTATAAAAATGTGGCACCCAAAACCGAAGATACTATTCCAGGTGTGGTCTGGGGTGTGGGGGGAGAAAACAAGCGGGGGTGTCAGTTTCCCATTTCTAACACTACACTTGTATTAGAGCAGCCTGAGATCACATTTACTTTTTGGGATACTGGTCACTGGGATACTGTGTTTAGCTTGGAGTCCAGTAACATGTGCAGGTCTGAATTTTTATAGCTTGATAAAGCAGAGTGCTGGTGTTAAGTGTTGACATATTCCACATTTTTTCCCTTGGCAAGGGTCTGGGTTTTTGTTTTTGTTTCACACCTACTTTAAATTTTCTAGCTCCCAGGCTCACCCTAATTTGCTGAGTGGTGCACCGTCCCAAACTGAGATAACTCCAGGCTGGGATTGTCTTAGAACTCTGCCTCAAGTCTTCTGAAGCTAATAGCTCAAATCCAGACCTGCCTTCTCTTTAATAGCTTTCAGTGACTAACCCTGGCCAGCTAGAATTTATGTCATAGGTATTGAAAGAAAATGATCTCTTTGGGGAAACTGTTTCTAAGATTAATGTATGAATGAATGAGCATTTATTAAGTGCTTACTGGAAGTTAAGTGCTGGCTGGGCAGGTGTTATCACTATGGGGTGATTTGATTTTTAAAAAAATTTTTTCATTTTATTTTTCTTGCTTTTTTTTTTTTAAGCAATTGGGGTTAAGTGACTTGCCCAAGGTCACAGGACTGGTGCTGTATCCACTGCACCACCTAGCTGCCCCACTATGGGGTAATTTGAACTGTACATTCTTTTTCATGTTTTACCAAATCCTAGTTGCAGCTCTTTTATTTAAAAACAACAGCAGAAAAAAAAGAAAAACAAAGAAAAACAAAGATTTTGTGAGACCTACTCTCCCCCTTGTTATTGTTGAGTCATTTCAGTCATGTCTGACTCTTTGTGACTCCGTTTAGGGTTTTCATGGAAGAGATACTGGAATGATTTGTCATTTCCTTCTGAAGCTCGTTTTACAGATGAGGAAACTGAGGCAAACAGGGTTAAATGACTTGCCCAGGATCACACACCTAGTAAGTGTCTTGGAGCTAGACTTGAACTCAGGTCTTCTTGATTCCAGGCCTAGCGCTTTATGTACTGAATCACCTGGCTTCTTTTTCTCCCCCTTAGTTAAACTTTATAGGGTCCTAGGATTTAGTGTTGGAAGAGACCTTATGAGTTCCTTCACCCACCCCCAACCTATTTTTTCAAAAGACAGAACTGAGGCCCACTGGAAAATGGACATGCCTAAGGCCACACCAGGACCAGAATTTGAGCTTTCATCTTGTGGCTCCAAATCCAGTCCTCTTTCTTCTGCCCCACCTTCCTTTCAGGAGAATGATTAATTTGGCTGACTTCTATTTGGATTGGGCAGCAGAAATCATCTGACTAGAGCAGAAAAAGATTCCACCATCCAAAGTTTGCAAGACAGCGGCCACCATGTTGAGCTGGCTGGTCACATCTCCTGGCTGCCAAGGGGGCCATAACTGGTCGGTCAAATCACAGTTGTCTCCAATTCCTCCTCAGAAGATATCACTTTTTAAACTTCCAGCCATGCTGTGTGCAGAGAAGGGAGTCCTTTGGTATTAGAAACATCAATGCCCCAAGAACTTCCTTCAAAGCTGGCTTTTGAGTGAGGAGACCTGAGTTCAGATCCCACCTCTGACACTTACAACTTGTATGACCTAGGACAAGTCACTCAACCTCTCTGAGGCTCAATTTTCTCAGGCATAAAATGGGAATACTAATAGCACCTACTTTACAAGGGCATTGCCAGGATCAAATTAAATGAAACTCTTTAGAAACCTTAAAGTGCAAGATTTGTGCCAGTTACTACTACTACTACTACTACTACTACTACTGCTGCTGCTGCTACAACACTAAGCACCTGTGGATTGATTTTTAGTTTTGAGAAGATCTTAGATATGGATTCAGTCCAATAAATTCATTGACTATCTCCTATGTGCAAAATACTGGATGTAATGATAAATAGGATGCAATTTGTGATCTCAAGGAATTTTCATTTCAGTAGTAAGGAGTCAGTTACAGAGGTGACTAGAATATAAGATAATAGGGTAGGTACCATAAGGAAGGCGCTGAGGTTTAGAGGAGAGAGGTCACATTCAGTTGGGTGAATCATGAATAGTTTTGTTGAAGAAGCACACACTTTATGATGGGCCTGGGAAAAATGGGTAGGATTTCAGCAAGGTCAGATGGAATAGGGTGGAAAGCGTTCTCAGCAGAGAAAAGGCAGGAGGCATGTCTCCAGAACAAGAAGATTTCCAGTTTGCTGGAGCACTGGTCTTCCAATCTCTAGAGACTCCCATGCTGTATTCATGACTTCTTAAATGAATGAATGAAGCATTTATTAAGTGTTTACTAGGTGCAAAGCATTGTACTGAGTGCTGGAAACATAAAAAAAGTAAGAAAGTCCCTGCCCTCAGGGAGCTCACATTCTAATGGAAGAGACAACATATGGAAGCTTTCAGCTGCAAGTTCAAAGGATTCCCATGATCCTTAGGGTATAACTGCAAAGCAGATGGTAATGCTTCTTCTTTAATGCCAATTACACTGGTAAAATCCTATCAGTTTCTGATGTTGAACCGTTTGACAATGCCAAGGACTTTGTTGCCAAGAACTTTCTTTTCTAGATCTTCAGCAACTGTGGCTGTAGTGCTTGCAGGAGCAATTGCCAGACTGAATCAATAATCTATCGATTGATCAATCAATCGATCAGCAAGCATTTATTAAGCACCTGTATCCTAGGCAGTGAGGATGCAGATACAAAGAATGAAGCAATCCCTACTTTCAAGGAGCTTATTAGGTTTGCTATTGGCTCTGAGAGAAATAATTCCTTATGTAGCAGCCTTAGGGAAACTGATACTGAAGATGACAGTTGATCACTGAGGAGGGGATCTTTCACCCTGCTTGTTTGTCTATAGTAACAGAATAACTTGATGACCAGAGCAGGGACAACAGACAGCCCTCTTGGAAATGGCCGCTTGTCTATCTGCCCTTGGCAAATACGTTTTTACATGGGAGGCAAACTATTGAAGATCGAGGGATTGATTGTTTCTAATTAACACCTCCCCATGTTAATCAGGCTGATTATTTAGTAAATTGCTTGCCAAGTTTTGCAACCTCGGAGTCATTCTTGACTCTTTCCTGCCTCAAGTCACATCTTCCAGTCATAAGCTGAGGGAGTCTACTTTTAGATCTGTCTCTTTTTTCCTCTTTTCACCTGGCTACTTTTATCATGTCTCTCCGGAGTTGTTGCAATGGTCTCCTAATTCTCCCTGACTCTAGTCTCTCCTCTAATTCATTGTTGGTAAAGGTGTCATATTGATATTAGTAAAGCACAGATCTGACCATTTAACTCCCTTTTTCAAGGAGATGCACTGGTTCCCTCTCAACTTCAGGATTAAACACAAATCCTGCCTGATATTTAAAAGAACTAGGTTTTCTTCCTCATCATCTAAAAGTGATGTGGTAATATTCATGTCCCCAGTGGAAACGATGTTAAAAGAAGTTCTTGATAGGGTTTCTTAACCTCAGGTCTGTGAATAAGTTTAAATATGTGTATATGCTATTTCTTAAAATAGATTTTTATTTTTTAATCTTTTTTCTATCATTAAAAATTCCCTAGTATCCTACACTCTTTCGCTCTCCCAGAAAGCCATCCAGTATGACAAATAATATTTTTGAAAAAAATTTAGAAAGGAGACAAAAAAATTTTTTTTAGCAAAACTGATCAATAGATTGAAAAGGTCTAAAAATATATGCAATGTGCTACATGTGTGGACCTCTCACCTCTGCAAATGGAGTAAAATAAGAGTGTTTTTTCTCTTTTAAATTAAAATTTAAAAATTGACAGAAATCTATTTTCTCTCCTTCTTACTCCCTACCCCACTGGAGAAAAAGCAAATTTCTTGCAACATATGCATAGTCAAGCAAAACAAATTCCCTCACTGGTTGTGTCCCAAAAATATAAATGTCGTTCTACATTCTGAGTCTATTGCTACTTTGTCAAGAGGTGGATAGCATGCTTCATCATGGGTCCTTTGGAATCATGGATTTCATTAATATAATTCTAATACAATTGGTTTCCTTTGTAATCTTGTAAATTGTATTTTATTCATTTAAATTTTTTAAATTTTACTTTATGCCACTAAGTGGCATACTGGATAGAGTTCAAATCCAGCCTCAGGTGTTAGCTATGTAACCCTGGGCAAGTCACTTAAATGCTCTCATCCTCAGTTTTCTCTGTAAAATGGGCATAATAATAGCACCTAGCTCCCAAGGTTGTGGTGAGGATAAAATGAGATAACATTTGAAAAGCTATCTACAAACCTTAAAGTATGGTATAAACGCTAGCTAGTATTATTCTGTGGCTTTGCCACTTGGCTGACCCCCTCACTCCAAGAAGCTTAAGAATCCCTGTCCTAGAGCACTGAAGCCTGTTGTGTGGAACCAGGATTACAGCCAAGCATTCCTAATTTCTTTTCTAATCTCTATGTTGATTTATGAGCTGAATTTAGTAACTCAGTTTTAGGGAGCATTGTGATTCAGTGGAAAGCATGCTGCTTTGTAGTTAGAGGATCTGAATTTGAATTCTGACCTTGCCACTTATGTGACCTCTGAGCAAGTCACTTAACCCCTCTAAGATTTGGTTTGTTGTTCAGTTATTTCAGTCATATCCAACTCTTTGTGACCCCATTTGGGGCTTTATTGGCAAAGATACTGGAGTGGTTTGTCATTTCCTGCTCATATTACAGATGATGAAACTGAGGCAAATGGGGTTAAGTGACTTGCCCAGGGTCACCCAGCTAGTAAGTGTCCGAGGCCAAATCTGAACTCAGGCAGATGAGTCTTCCTGACTCTAGGCCCAGCACTCTGTCCACCGCCCAGCTATCCGGTTTCCTTATCTGTAAAATGAGGGAGTTTAGACTATATGGCCTCCAAGGTTCCTACCTGTCTTAAATCTATGAATCTGGTTTTGTTTTGTTTTTTAATGTTGCCTTGAGATGATTTTATTATTTTATTATCATTTCTCCATGTTTTATCCACCTCCCTTCATTGTGACCCTGTTGCCTTCTTCTAGACTCAACTGAGTTTAAGGCGGTAAATGGAGCTTTATTTTCAGGAAGTCAATGTTGCTGGAGAGGGCCAGGTGCCATGAGCTGGTGGCTAGAAGCTCTCTTCTCTGACCCTCCTGTGGTTTCATGCATTGCTGTGTCTCTGCTTGTGCTTCCAGCTCCTTCAGCTCTGATATCTAGAGAAAACCATTTTTCCAGATCTGACTGTCTGACCCGAGTCAGACTCATATTCCTGCTATACCACATGACCGGCCTTGCCAGGCTGTTGGTGTTTAGAGCTGATCAGATACAGTTAGATGCCTTGGCCTCTAAGCGGAGCATTGGCAGATGGGGAAGCACGCTGTGATAATTTCCCTTCATACATGAGCAGCAGTGGGGCTGACCCAGGAGGGCTGAAAAAGCAAGTATCTGGTGGCTATGGGGAGGATGGACAGAGCCTGATTGGGCACTAATATGACCCCTGCCAGCTGTGTAAGAGTGATTTTTTTGTAATCTCAGCCCAAGATTTTAATCATACTTCAGTGTCTCCCAATGGATAACAGGACCAGGGTAGGTAAAGAAACAGAAATTAGGATGACATTCTCAATTCCCATCAAGAGTATTTAACTATATTATTGTAGAAGACCCTGTCAGTGGAGTGTAAGCTCTGAGAAGTCCTTCCTTTAAAGCTGGCATTGCTTAGATTATGGACCTTGTGATGGGTGATACGTATCTGCTTTGGGGACTAGACATGAGCACGCTCAGTTTGAATAGGAATACTTTCCCTCTCTAAACCTGCTGGTTTCCTTTGCCCACAGCATCTGTTTTGTGCATTTGTTATTTTTTGGAACATTCCTAGAAGAATGGGAGGCTGCTTAAGCTACAAAACATCCTTCTTTGCATATCTGGGTCTGAATTTCTTGTAAGTCTTCTTTCTTAGTGCCACTGTTTGGGAGTTTCTTTTGGATGGCTAAGCATTTGCTATTCTCAGTCTATGCTGCTTCTGTTCCAGCCATTCTCCTTGGGCCTTTTCCAGTGGAATTTTCTGGAATCTGCCCTTGGGTTTCTGGGCTTGGATAGGTGAGCTTTTGCCTCATCTTGCCAAGAACCAGGACTTCTATGTCACTTTCCAGCCATTTCTAAACCTTGTGATAGCCCATGACCCCCTCCTCCTCTCTTTAGTTCCTCATTATATGTTGTCTTCCCCTATTATGACGTAAACTTTTTGAGGGCCCCCAAACTTAGCACAGTACCTGGCCCATAGAAAATAGTTAATAAAGACTTTATCATTCATGCATGCCCCTGCCCTCTTCAGCCAGTTGGATATGAGTTAGCACCAGGTCTTAAAGCCTGGTACCTAGAGATCACATCATTTTATAATCCATGGCAGGATTCCCAAAAGTAAATTCACTTGCTGATGGGGCCTCGATTAGTTAGAAAAATGAAGCTCATGCATGTCTATGAAAAGTGGACAATACCCCCAAAAGGACTGTGGTGAGGGGGCTATAAGTGGGGACATGGAGATTTTCTCCCAACTAAGAGAGTTGGCAGTCTGTCCTTAGACTGTGCCAGCTAGAAATGTGCCATAGGCTCATAACAGGGATGGGAATTTCAGTGAAGGCTGGGGTCTTTCCAGTGTTCTCCCAAGGAATGTGCCGAGGTGTGCAGTTCTGAAATATAAATAACTGAGACTTCCTGTTCTCCCCAAGTTAGAATTCCCTCTTCCTGAGATAATCAGCTCTGTGATTGAGTTTGTTTTTCCAAGTGTACCTAGGAAAAAAAAAAGAAATGTTGCTTTTATAAGCATGTTAACCCAAGTCTCAAATGAAATAGGGTTCAGCCCTTATATCCTGCTTGACTTCAGCATCCTCTGCCATTCTGTAGGAATATTCCTTAATTATTCAATGGATAGTTTTAAGTTGCACAACTTCAGGTTCAGGGGCCAGAGGATGGGGAAGATGGATATTAATTGACAGGACGGTGTATACCACTTGCCACTTTCTCAGCTCTTCAATGTGGCTTCTCTAAAAATAATCCTGGGGACTTGTAATTTCTTTAACATAGGAAACTTCCTCTTCTGACATAGAAGGACCCTTGCTGTACAACTTGTGGTCTTAGGTCCCTCAGATCCTGGGAAGGTAAGCAACTTTCCCAGGGTCACACAGCCAGTGTGTATCAAAGAGAAGACTGGCCTGTGACCAGGCCAACTCTCTATCTGTTACAAAAGTAGCTTCTTTTTAGTGGAAAATTGACTAGCATGAGTGTTGGCTGTGGTCAGCTGAAGGTGAGGCAAGACATAAAGTTAAGCAGTTCGAGCTCAAGAGACATGGCACTGGCCTAGAGGAAGAGCTAAGTAAGAAAGCAAGACCTTGTGTGTCTTCGTCATACCTGCAGTAGCTGAAGCCAAAGAAGATGCTTAAATAGATTGTAGAAGGAAGAAAATGGAATCCAGGAAAGGTCTTGGAGTTGGGGGATGGATGAGGTGGAGGGGAGGAGACAGAGAATACTCCTAGTCAGAAAGAAGGAGTTCTAAGGAGGGACCTTTCAAAAGAGAAACTAAAGGAACAGGAAGTGGGTTGGGTACAAAGCTAGACGTCTGTGTAATGGGGCTTACCAAATGATCCCTATTACAACTGCACCAGAAAAACCTGGGTGCTTTGAAAAGGTGCATTGTGCTGTCAATTAAGTTTTCCCTGTTCATTCAACAAATATTTCTTGAGCATACCCTATATGCTCCGACTGCCCTAGATGAAGAGGTCTTTACAAAGAAATAGCCCCTATTCTCTTGGAGTTGACCCTCTTCTTGGGAAGCTTAGATATGCTCCTATAAAACAGTTCAGTAACATTTTTGAGGCAGTCCTTGATTAAATGACCAAATGAGGGCTCAGGGCAAGAGGCACTCTCAGAGTCTAAAGAAGAAGGATAGAGTATTGTGGGCCAAGATGGTCAAGAAAGTCTTTCAAATGAAGGCCTTTCAAGTGGGCTAGGGCCCTACCAATTGAGATTGATTCTGCAGAAAGAGAGACAGAAAATTGTGGATTCGGAGGGACCGAGGTGCTTTTTCAACTTGTTCTTTCTAAAGGGCATTTATCACATCTGTGTCTGTGTGTGGATGGCGGGACTTGGAAGGGAGCCCCATCTAGTTTGCAGTCCCAAGCTCTCCCTGCTTGCACAAGCCCAAAGGGTGTTTCCCTTGTCTTTGCCTATCATCATCTTCCATCACCAAATCCGGGAACAAACTGAACACCTTGTTTGCTTTTCAAAAATTTTGTGAGTTATTTTTGGCCATTTGCTAACTGTGGGTGGTGGGGATCAGGGGAGGGAGCACGAAACTTTAGTCCTTTCTCCTGAGGCTCCCAAGTAACTTTATGAATGTTATCCCATGGCAAGCAGGCTTCTCTCCATTTTGTGGCTGGAAAATGGAAGTTGAGAGACATGCTGCCTGGTTGGTTGGCAGATTTACATTAGGTTCAAGAACATGGGTCAGAGGCAAAGCTGGGAAGAAAACTCAGGCTCCTTTTGCTCTCAGGGCTGAGCTTTCTTTCCTTGGCTTACGATTGCTCACCTGTTGCTCCATAAAGTCTTTGTCATGCTTTGGATGCGTTTTTGCCATTCATTCCTGTGTCTTTGCTCACAGAGCAGTCATCACTGTATCTGAATTCTAGCGTGAGTCACCAGATCACTACTGGTGACTAGAATTTGGGAACTAAAGGAGAGGAAAATAACCAGTATGGGGCAATATTGTTCATCGCCTATGCTACCTCTCACCCTGCCCAGCACTTTAAATACGTAATATTGAGATCACTGGCTCCCCATTACACATTGAAATACTGTATTAGAATGATGGAAATTTGAGCTGGAAGTCACGTCAGAGATCGTTCAGTCTAACCATCCTATTTCTTTCAGGACTTGCCCTTGCTCTGGGCAAGATGGAGGCAGGACTTTTAATCTCAATAGCTGAAAGGGATTCAAAGAGCAATGATCACCAGAGTTTTTTTTTTAAATCATTGGCAATCACAGCATATATTTCTTTCTCATTCTAGATTTTTTTTTGAGAGTTTATACATTTTGATCTCACATTATAAATTTATGATAGATCTAGAAGTGGAAGGAACTTCAAAGGTTACTTAGTTGAGTCCACTCATTCCGTAAGAATGACTCAAAGGTGTTAAATGATTTGCTAAAGGTCATCACACAGGGAATAGCAGAGTTGAGATTTGAACCTGGGGCATCTTGACTTCAAATGTACTTCTCTTTTTGCTAAAGCAAAATCTTTTATCTTGAAAAATAGAATTGTGGCTATTGTGTAAATGCATAGACTGGAAAAGGGGAAAGAACATTGGATATGGAGATGTAGGACCCATGTATGTATCCTGACTCTGCAGTTTTCCATCCTTGTGGCCTGAGCAAGTCACTTGAATTCTTTCAACTGAAGCTTCTTCATCTATAAAATGAGACTGTTGAGTGAGACCATCCCTAAGAGCTCTTTCACTTCTAGGATACTATGTTTCTGTGAGTATAGCACATATTGCTTCTGAGGAGAACCCGGTTTTGAAACTCCTATGATTTTGAAATACAGTCAGGAGAAATGAGTTCAAACTCTGATTCTATCACTTATTATCTATGTGACTTAAGCACTTGAGTAAGTGACTTAACCTCTCTGGGTCACAATCTCTTCGTCTATAAAATGAGTGTTGGACTAAATGACCTCTAAGTTTGCTTCCAGATCTAAATTTATGATCTATGAAGCAAGGCCTTGGTCATTACCCAGCTGATGAGAGACCTGGAGCAGAGAGGTGAAATAATTTTTTTGAAGTCAAGCAATCAATTCATGACAGAATACCTTAGTAAGCTAACATTGGAGGGAATATTCTTAAAATAAGCTAACCTTGATTAGGACACTAGTTTGGCCAAGACCTACAATCCCCCTTCCTTTAAAATATTTTTTAACAGAATCAGTTTCTTTCTACCTAGTTCTAAATGCTAGCAGAGGTCAAGTTCTAGGTTTGAGGAATAGAATTGTTCTAGGGGAGGCATCATAATGATGAATGTGTAGGCCCAGAGAAAATGTGGGTTGGTCTGTTGAACTGAATCCTAGGTTTAAGAACAATATTTAGCATTATCTTTGTTTTCTCTCTCTTTTAGCTCATCAGAAAAAAAAATAAGGCTTAGATACCAGTAATTTTGTCTGTCAAAATTGCTTAATGTATAAAAAGAACTTGTGTTCTCCTTTGAGGATAATGTAAGAAATTGTTGTGATTCCTGAAAAGCTGGTTGAGGTTCCTGGAAAACAAGTGATGCTAAGCATGGAAAAAAAAACCCCACCTTTTAAAAAACGTTTTATTGGTTCTTTAAATATATGTAAATATATCACTGTCATGTACCATAATTTACCCTCTCTCTTCTGCACTGTAGAATTCTTTGTAACAAGTATAGCCAAACGAAACAAATCAACACACTGATTGGTCAGGTCCAAAAGTGTGCACTTCATTCAGCACCTCTAGTCCACCACCTCTCTCCTGAAAATTGGGTGGCATGCTTAGCATCATTCTTCTGAAGTCGTGATTGGTCATTGCTTTGATCAGAGTTTTGAAATCTTTCAGTGGTTTTGCTTCTACAATATTGTGGTCATCCTGTAAATAGCTTTCCCTGTTCTCATTTTGCACTGCATCATTTCATGCAAGTCTTATGAGGATTTGAATGAAGTGATACAAATTTCTCTGAATTCTTCACATTCAATATTTCTTGCAGCTCAATCAAATTCCATTACATTCATGCAGCACATTTTTTTAGTCACCCCCTTCCCCCAATCAGTGGGCAAACTTATTCTTTCCAGTAGAAAGGTTCTGTGTTTTGGTCCATATTTCTTTGAGTTTTCTGTTTAATAGGACTAAATAGCTTTATTGAGTTACTTTGAGTTCTCCTCTTTGATGAGCAAGGTGGTTCCCCTGTACACGTGAATCCCACATCTGTTGCAGTTTTGGAGAAACGGATGGCAACTAGGTTAACCTGGGCAAGTGGAGACGGGGCTAAAAGAAGAAAACAACTCTTCTAATTTATTCAGTCTATTCATTCTGCATTTTTGGCGGGTGTGAAAATCTGTGGAATTTCCTCTTCCCTCTGGTGAAGAGGATTCAGCTTGCTTCAGCAAGTGCTAATAAATAAGGTCCACTGAAAGTCTTGTCTCATGTCCACCAAATAAAAAGAGAAATTTAAAAAGGATAACACCCCAATGGATAGTTTGGAATCAGAATGTTTCAGTGCGATTCATAGAGAAGATCTAGGTGTATTGCAAAGAATATGAAATAGATGTGGGAAACTGGATAGGTTTGTGTGGTTTAAAAAAATTTTTTTTCGACATTAATGATTGAATAGGCCCTCTTCTGGTCGTCGTGGAAACAGGGCCTAAATGAGGATGTAGAGGAACATGGGTCTTTTGTTCCCAGTATGCACACTTGCTAATGGGATTTGTCAATCCTGTGTAAACCAGTCTTCCCTCTGATTTTGCTACTCTCTGCTCTACTTACGTAAGCACCAGACAAGGTCCGTGGGTTTTGGAAGCACATGTCCCTGAGTGAGCATGAAAAGCCCCTTTTGGATTTCTGTTTGTGCTATTTTTACTTTCATTCAGGCTTAAAGGGAAGCAGGGTGATGATGATGTGTGTGTGTGTATGTATATATGTGTGTGTTTGTGTTGGTTTCTGGAAGTCTATTTTTTTAATGTACTATTCCTTGGTTACTGATGTTCTCAAGGGTCAAGTTGCATCATCTTTGTGAGGGCTCACATTTGAATAGGGTGTGAAACTCCTTGGAAAAAACTGCTTGTCTTTGCCCATTCTGGTCTGTGGTGGGAAGTATGAACTTAGGGCTGAAGAAGAGGCAATATGGACTAGTGGAAAGAGCTGTGCCATTGGAACTGGAAGACACCCAAAGAGGTGACTTTGAAAGGTTTCTTCACCTTTAAAATTAGGAGGTTAGGTGATTAGGTGATTCTATAAAAAGTTTGGATTCTGGGATGCCTTTGTTAATGAAGTGACATACTGTAGTAGATGTAGTAGGCAAAAGATTCAGAAACAGAAACCTGGGTCTGAGTCCTAGGTGTACTCATATGACTGAACAAATTAATTCATCTCTTTAGGTCTCAATATCCTTAATTGAAAAATGAGGGCTTTTTTAAAAAATGAGATTACCTCTAAGGCATCTTCAGCTCCAAATCCTATGAATCCATAGTTTTTGTTAAAAAGAAGAGAATTGATTCTGTTCATTGGTTTTTATGCTAGTTGGTTGTATGAAAAATAACCCACCTTGGCCATTTAACTCTTTCTACAAGTTCCTGGTTATGAATATTGTGTAATCCAGCATGATCTCATTTCACTACAAAGGGTCCAATAAAGAAACTTTCCATCCTTCTGTATTCACATTTTTGCTTCCTTCATGTGCTAGGCCAAATGTCTTCAGACTCAATCTGTGAATGACAATAACTGTTCAAATGGAGAAGGGGCTACTTTGGAATGCAGTGGTCATCAGTTAGAAACCAGATGGCCAGTTGTCATCGGTGGTATAGAAAGGATTCTCAGTGGGGTACAGGTTAGAGTAGATGGCTTCTGAGGTTCTTTCTAACTCTGAGATTCTCTGATTCTTTTATCAAAGGGTATGAATCACTGCGGAGTGTAAGATGCTAGAAAATCCTGGAACTTGTAGTCAGAAAAACTACTTTTGAGTCCCTGGATCTGCTATTTGCTAATTGTGTGATTTTGGTCACCTGTCTGAACCTCTGTTTCCTCATCTGTAAAATGGGAATGATAATACTGGAGTTGTCTGCCGCCCAGAGTTTCTGTGAGGCTCAGATGAGATAAGGTGTGTGAAGTCACTTTGTAATTTCAATCATGGTGTTGGTCTAAGTGAGGATGGTCCCAGCTGAGTGCTTTTGGCTTGACTGCAAAGGTGGGAGTCCTTTGCAGATGGAATCGCTGCAGCATGCTTGCTGAGGGAAAAAAAGATGGGTTCCTCCTACCAGGATGTACTTTTTTCCCCCTGCACTCCCTGTGAATTAGAGCAATTATTAGCAGTGTGGTTCCAAGAAAGCCGGCTGAGCCAAGGCTGGCTAATTCTCTTACTGAACACAGTTTGGCTGGAAGCAGTCATAAATGAAAAATGATCTGAGTGCTGTGGGTGGGGCTCCTGAGTACAGGAGGTGAAGGAGGAGGGTAGAAGGAGGGAGAGGCTGCCTGGCGAAGAATCTTTTCTTGTGTTCACTAGAAGCATGGATAGCTGACAGGAAGTCCGGAGTAGTTCACTTGCATGGTTCACATTTTTCTTGATAGTAAGTAACCCTGGAGTTTTAATTGCTGAAGGGAAAGGGAGAAGAAGAAAAATAAACTTTGAGGCCTGTTCTTCTCAAGTGGTGGCTCATGGGACGCAGAGGACACTCACCTGTCAGACTCAGGCAGCAGGTAGGGTGCATGTGCGTGTGTGTGTGTGTGTGTGTGTGTGTGTGTGTGCGCATGTGTGTGTGTGTGTTGGGGAAGTCAGAGGAGAGAGTGTATAGAAGGTGAAGGGTCGTCAGGTGCGTGCGTGTGTGTGTGTGTGTGTGTGTGTGTGTGTGTGTGTGTGTGTGTGTGTGTGTAGGGGGGAGTACCTGGGGGAATATGGGAAATGTAGGATGCATTAGCTACATGGAACACAAGTTGAATTGTGCCAGCACACGCCTTTATGAAGATAGAGATAAGGAGGAATCTATGGCCAGTTATTCATTCACAAGCCAAAATGACAAGTTAGTTTTTCTTTTCCCTATTCCTTTTTTCTTAAACATGTATGTAGTATATGAGTTAAGATTTACAGCAAGTTGGCAAATGTTAAATGAAGTGCAGACACTGTCTGTGGGCTGTGGATTAACTCTGCTGTGGATCAGCTGGGAGAGTCAGGCAGGGACTTCGCTAGCTTTGTGCATTTCAGAGCCAACCAGGGGCAACTAGTTTTGTGTCAAGTCCTGAAAGAGAGGAGGTGACTGTGCCAGGACTGGAAAACAGTCGGACCCAGGGTGTAGGCTGAAGGCACTTAGACTTTCTGCTTTAAAGCACAATCTTGCCTCTGTGCTGAGAACTGGAAATGACTGTGAAATTGGGGATGCCCAGTGTTTCACTACAGCAGCTTGGGAAATTGGTGGGGATGGCCCTGCCTTTTAGAGGTAGGGGACAAAGAAGCACATCAGGCTGGACACCACTGTTTGCCCTGAAGCTCGGGTCACTTAAGGACTCAACAATGATTTTGGATATCTGTGCATCTCCTCAGTAGCATACTTTTCATTGTTCAGGTTTAGGATCCACAGTAAGAATGTTGAGAAGATCCTGGGTCATTTCCATTATCATAGTTCTGAAGGATAGACCTGCCTTGGAGGAAGCAGTGTGGTACAGGGGAGAGATGCATGCCTGTGACATCAGAGGACCTGGGTTCCAATTCTACTTCTGACACTTACTACCTCTGTGCTGTTAGACAAGTCAATTTCTCTTTGGCCTCAGTTTTTTTTTTCATCTGTAAAATGGGAAAATGAGGGATGGGGAGAGGGATAGGGATGGACTAAATGATGTTGGAGGTCCCATTCAGCTCTGTGATCTCTGATCTACGATCTGACCCTTTGCTAAGAAGTGGCAAGCTTTCAGGAAGAGTGGTTGGGCTGTTTGTGAAATTCATCAGCAATAGTACATGTCAAAAAAAATCATCTATTTTCAGGGTGTGCTCAATGCTAAATGTAATTAGAGAACTGGGCTTCAGTAATAGAATTTCCCAGCTGCATGTTGTGGGCCAAGGCTGTTGTTCACGTGAGCAGGTGTGGCCTGTTGGAGCTGTCCTCAGCTTGGGCAGTGGCTGTCAATGACTCTGACGCTCTGGCCTCAAGGATTAGATGGTGGCTTTGCTCGAAAAGATCAACCCTACATATCATTTCAGAGTTCCTCTACCCCTGGGCTTTCTTTACTGTTTTTTTAAGTTGATAATATTTTATTTTTACATTGCCTTCATTCCCCTGTATATCCTACCTACTCCCCTGTCTGAAGAACCATCCTCATAATAAAAAACAAGAAAGAGGAAAAAAGCCATTTCAGCAAACTAATACATCAATCAAGTTCAGTATTATCTCTAGTATTTCACACCAATAGTTTCCCCACCTCTGCAAAAAAGGAGGAGTTGCATTCTCTTCTTCAGGCCAAATTTGGTCATTTTGACTTTTTTTTTCTCTTTTCTTTTACGTTGTAGTTATGTGTTGTTTTCCTAGTTCTACTTATGTCACTTTGTGACCATTTGTACAAATTTTCCCATGTTCTTTCTATATTCTTCATATTTGTGGTATGGCTCAGTTATATTCCATTACATCCATATACCATAACTTGTTTAACTATTTCTCCAATTGATCTACTTGGTTTCCAGTTTTTCCAATCTCAGAAACTGCTACCATAAATATTTTGACATATATCGGACCTTGACTTCACTGGGACATATGCTTAGCAGTCGTTTCTCCTTTGTTCTTGAAGAGGATCATGACATCAGGAAGGTGATGCCATAAGTCACCAGCCTCACTTTATGCTTAACAGTAGAAGCTCTGGGTCAAAGGGCATGGGCTTTTTAAAAGTTTCCTTATTCTACTGGATTTGCTTAATGGTCTCAAGTTAGACTGCAATGCTTGAGGTTGGTCCTTCACTGTGCCCTTATGTCGTTTCTTCTTTTCTCTGCTATCAACACTTGTCTGGTGTGGATCTTATTGTCATCCATCCAGCCCAGTTTTTGTTTGCAACAAGTGGCTGGATTGGCTGCATTCCAGTACCTGGTTGTGGTGATCCTGACCTGACATTCAGTGCTGCTGTCTGAGTCACCATCTTTATTATTGCTAACGATGACAGTCTAAGTGTGGTAAATGGTAACATTTAGGTTAGCTCCAGAAAGTTGAAGGCACACTATTCCAGGAGCTGATCTCCGTTGTTGTGCTGTTTGGCCTCCTAATAGTAACTCATATCTCTTAGATCTGGCAGATACTTAGAAAATGAGAGTTTACTTTCAGTCAGAATAAAATGGAATTATCCACTTGAATAAAATTGATTTCACCCCAACACCTTATTTCCTGTCATAAGAAGTTCCACGCTGTTACAACTAAATGTGTGTGTTTAAAAAATTCCATGTTTTACCTGCAGCAGTCAGCAGGTAAATAGGTCCCAATACACTGCTAATTTGTCAAAAAGTTTAGGAATTGGTTAGAAATTGTTTGCCATTTTGTGCTCTCTTTATATGAGTGTAAATTTAGAGCTAGAAAGTACCTTGAAGGGATTGTACTACATGATGTCTTTTTTTTTTTTAATGATGGGGATTTAATGATTGTTTTTTTTTAAGATGAAGAACTGGGGCCCAGGGAGATACAGTGATTTGCCCAAGTATTAAGTGGCAGAGCCAACATTTGAATGTAAGACAATGGTTATAACAAATGCTTTTTGGGTACATTTCATTCCAAAGTCTATGTTCTTTCCATGGAACCCTGGTTTCTTATCCTCCCTTTCCCTGCCCTCTGTTCGAATGATGACCAACCTTAGGCAAGTTGAGGGCATTTGATTTGCCAGTCTGAAACAAGGTGTTTCTATAAAATATCAAAAAGAACAAAACTTTGAGTGAATGTCAAATTTAAGACAACCTATTTACTAGTTTTCCATGGTACTTTTCATTTTACTTTAGGATTCTCAGTTGAGATTTGGAAAGATGTATGAACATTATCTAGTCCAGGGGTGGGAACCTGCAGCCTTGAGGCCACATGTGGCCTTCTAGATCCTTGGGTGCAGCCTTTTGACTGAGTCAAAGTTTTACAGAACAAATCCTTTTATTAAGGGGATTTGTTCTGTGAGGTTTGGATTCAGTCAAAGGGTGTCACTTGAGGACCTAGAAGGCCACATGTGACCTCCAGGCCGAAGGTTCCCCACCCATGGTTCTAATCTAACTTCATTTATTTTATAGATGAGGAACGGGAGGGAGGGGGGGAGGATGGGTTCAGAAAAGTAAAGGGATTTGCCCAAGATCATATAGATCATAAGCCAGGAGTTGAATTCCTAGCCTCTGATTCCAATTAGAGTGTCCTTTCCACCAGTCTGTGCTGATGTCTTCCTATGTGCACGACTTGCAAGCACATTATCTTTCTCACTGTTCTATTTTGAATAGCAGGAGGGAAAACACACACACACACACACACACACACACACACACACACACACACACACAAACTGGTGATGTCAATCATGTTTAACTTTAGGCTTCTTAACTGTGGAAGCGCAGTTGCTTTTGTATTAAACTGAAATGTGGTCCGTAGCTGCAGTGGCTTTGTTGCTGACTGAATTGCTTTAACATGAGAATGGTTTATGTAAGAAGATGACAGCTGAAAGCCAGGAAGAAAAAAAGACTTGCATGAAATCAGTTTCCTTCCAGGTTCTTTGGACTGTGTGTCCTCTTGTTGTTCCAAAATTGGATGTTGACCCTGAGGTCTGTCCCTGACGGAGGTTGAGGGTAGGACATAGTGTAGCAGTTAGAAATCACTGAGAAAGGATGAAAACATCAGGGGAGGGCCCCATGGGAGTCACAGCTGGGGAGAGCTCAGCAGAGAAGATGAGCCACCCTCCTGGACAAGTCACGTTGTCAGAGCTGGGAGGGGCAGGTCCAAGGGTTTAATCTACCAGGTGAGCCGTGTGGGAGCTGGTGCCCTCTCCTGTATTTGGAACAGGGTTGGCTCCAAATTTAGAGATTAAGCAACCTGCTGTTCCTGTACACTGTGCAGTTTCAAACACAGAAGCCTGATTTGCATAACTTGTGCAACTCACCTGGAGGCCAACCTGGGATTTGAGACTTTACTCCCTGAATAGCAGCTGAAAATTCATAACATTTGAAAGAGATTTATGAGCTTGCTGGTGGTGATGTGGGATGTGGCTGCTAAGAGAAAACTGAGTAGGCCCTAATGTGAAAGGGTGCTTTGGATTTCCAGGGCTGTGACATAGGAGGAAGAGAACCTCTATTCTCTACTGCCAAAAAGCACTTATGACCATTGTTTTTTGTAGCTAATGGTTCTATCTTGCTGGGAATAGGAGAAAGAAATCTCTCTCTGTGTCTCCCTCCTCCTCCTCCTCCTCTTCTTCCTCTCTCTCCCCCTCCAATTCTTTCTCTTTCTCTCTTCCTTTCTTTCTCTTCCTCCCCTTCCCTTCCTCCCCTCCCCTCCCCTTCCTTCTTCTCTTCCTCCTCCTCTTTCTCTCTCTCTCTCTCTCTCTCTCTCTCTCTCTCTCTCTCTCTCTCTCTCTACCTCTCTTCCCTTCTCTTTCTCCTCCTCCTTCTTTCCCCCTTCTCTTTTCTCTCCTTTCTCTTCTCTCTCTCCATATGAGCTGTGTGACTGAACTGATGTAGTATACTAAAAGGTTGCTGCATCTTGCATTAGGTGGCCTGATTTTCAGTGTTAACCCTGACCCTCATCTTCTGGGTAACCTTTGGCAAGTTATCGAGCCTTTTTGAGCCTCAGATTTCTTATCTGTAAAATGGTCACAATAGCTGCCCTGCTTCCTCCACCCCCCCCCCCCGCCCAGTTCTTGTGAAGAAACCAGCTTGCAAATCTTGAGGGGCTCCAGGAAACATAAGTTGTTAATGAAGACGTGGACATAAAAATTCAATCTTCATAGAATAGCACCACTTCTCTAGAAATAGCACCATGGCACCTCTTACAAGGTAGAGGAGGAAGAGCAGGAGGAGGTTGGGAACTGTAACTTCATATATCTGAGTCCTTTCCTGTCCCCTTTCTGGAACACATGCCCCACTTGGGGACTTCCCCAATTCAGTCTCATATAACTTTGTATCTGTATGGTGATGTCAAGGCACAGGTGACCACAGTAATGTGAGCCAGGTGTAATTTGGCACTTTTGCACCCACAGAGCCATATAAATATTTGTTTTAAACGATCCAGATAATTTGCATCTAACTTCAGAGGTGCCTCACTTTATGTAAAGTATGCCTGTAAAATATGTAAATCAAATCATTCTTAAAGGCACTAAAGGTAGCTTTTTTTTTGAGAGAGAGAGAAAGAGAGAGAGAGAGAGAGAGAGAGAGAGAGAGAGAGAGAGGAAAGAGAGAGAGAGAGACAGACAGACAGACAGACAGACTTGCTTTGGTGAATCTTTTTGTGGAATGAAGTATAACCCCAATAATTCATCTGTTTGCAAAAGTCTGTTTAAATTTCCTCAAAGTAGGACGCACATTAATTTTACAGAAACTATGCTAGCCTTTGATGGAGTGGATAGAGACTTAAGTGATTTAGAAATTGTTTTTCTTTATTCCAAATTAGAAGATAAAAACAAAGCTGGAAATTGGCACAGTATGACCACTGACAGGTGGAGTCAGACGTTGACTGACTAGCAGAAATGTGTTCCTATTAGCACTTAGAGGAATTACTATAAAGCATAAATGTGAGCCTGTCCCCACTGTGTATCTACTCCTCCCCCCCTCCAGTCCCACACCTCCAACCAAAGCACTGCTGGAATGCATTAGCTAAACAGGTTCTGCCTGCTCACTGCGTGTTGGTGGCTTTGGGAAACAGTCATCACAAGAAAACTTAGCTGTTTCCGTGTGCTCGACTTGATTTTAGATCCACTGGCTTCTCAAAGTATCAGAACAGTGGATAGGACTGCAATCAAGGGCAAGCCTGAGACCACAGGCAATGAATGGACCTCTAGAAATCTGGTGATCTTAGAAGCCAGAGCAAAATAACCTTCTGATACAAGCTTTCTGTCTCCTCACCCCTAAACAAATGCTCATAGTTTAGAGCACTTTGCCAATAGTAACCCATTGTGAAATCAAAAGCTAAGTTGTATTAATTCCTTATTAATTAATTTAATTAAGTTGTGTTAATTCCTTTCTCCTGATCTGTTTTAGTCTGATGGTCTGCTTCAGGCACCAGTCAGGCTAGTGTTTAGGATCCTAGATCTGATAATGCTCTGGTCACTCCTCTGCTCAGAAATTTTCAGTGGCTCCCTATTGGCCATTGAGTAAAGGCAAAACTCTGATGCCTATTATTCAAAACTCTCTTCAACCTGACACTGTCCTATCTTTCCGGCTCTGACTTTCATTACTGTCCTCCACATTCAGATTCAGGGACTTTAGTTCAGGAAATACTTTATCTCATGAACATGCCCTGAATTTTCCCACCTACGTGCCTTTTCTCATACTGCTTCCTGTCTCAGGAATGACTTCCACTGCATCCCTCTGTCTACGGAACAATTTTATCCTTCCTTAAAGCTGAAATCAAGCCCCCTTATCTAGGGGGCCTCCCCTTCCCTCATCATTTCCCCCGTGGGTGACAACCTGCTGCCTAAGATCTCATGTTATTCTTTATTTTACACTAATGTACTTACCATGTAATACTTTTACTATTTTAAAGATGATTATATACCTAAAATGATGCTGTCACTTCTCAGTAGAGTCCCCCTCTACTCCCCTAAGTAATATGTATTATAGTAATGTTCTTGTGACCAGCACTCACTGTTGAATAAGTTCCATGACAGCGAGAAACTCATTTTATCTCGTACCTAAACTTTCCATCTCCCTTCTCAGCTAATACAGTGCTCTGTATGCAGTGGGTACTTCGTGGCATCGTAGGAATCTAGATTTAAAGGTGGAAGGGACCCCAGATGCCAGCTAGGCCAAGCCACTCATTTGAGAGATGATGAGTACATAGCAGGAGGTTAAGTGATTGGCCCAAGGTGACACAAGGGGCAAAGCTGAGCTTTGAAACTGGATGCACAGCCTCCGGACTCAGCAAGTGCTCTTTCCACTGGCCCACCCTGTTCCGATGTTTTTAGCTAAAAGAATGAATGGGTTTTTCTAAAGATTGGTATCCTTCATTTAAAGACTGCTGATCCAACCCTACAAGTGGAGGACACTGACCAACTGATCAAGCAGATATAGTCTCCCCAAATCTGGTCCCATTTAGGTATGAGTGGCTTCACTCTAGGGCATTGGAGGGGGTGCAGGCTGGTGGAAAGAGGATGTTGGTTTGAATAGCACCATGATGTGGCTCATAGAATTTCTCACCAGGCCTTCGGTCCAATAGGCACTGGCAGCCTGGAGTAAATCCTGACCTCTTTTCCTCGTTTGGGGACGTGGTCTGCTCCTTGCCAAGATATCCTTTGGAAGTGAGGATGTGGCTGCCAGGAGGTAGGTCTAATGCTGCACTCACCGTATTCCACGTTGGTATTGATCCTACAGTTAACTCCTTTAGACCTCCAGCAGGTGCTTGGGAGGGAAAGGGATTCACTGTTGACAATAAGCCAATTGCTTTTTGAAAACAGCTCGGGCATTTGACTGTAATAGATGCAGGGAGGTTTTTGGCAGCCCAAGTAAAGAAGGCCTGGAGGGGAAGGCAGAAAGTTGCCTCTCAGTTTTTGGGAAGGCTCTAGGCTGGAGGGGTTTGGGGGTGGGGAAGGAGAGCCAAGGGGCTTTAGATTCTAAGTCTAAGTCCTCTGAGCAACCCCCGGGACAGGCCTGCACTTGCTGGACTTCATTTTATCCCTGAAGGTGGTAAAGAATGTGAAAAGAGGTTGGAAATCCAAGGGCTGAGGAATGTATGCTGGTTTAATCTTGGATCATGATGATTTCCCTGGCACTTGGCTTCCTAGGCTCTGAGGTGATGGAAAGCCTACTGTTTGTTTTTCATCTTCTTGAATCCCTAATTAAACACTGTGAAATGAGCTTACTTATTGGGATAACTAAGCATGGGGGCTGATGTGTGGGTGGATGAAGGCTCTTATTCAGGGGCCTGAGCAGCCTCTGTAGTCCAGGAGCATTTTACTCAACTGAGTCTGTGGCCATTCACAGCTGATGGATACGTGCTGGCCTTCAGACTGTGCTTTTACTTCAGAAGCAATCTGTGGGCTACTCAGAAGCGCCAGACGAGAATCATTTAGCCGACCTGACAAATCGCCACTCTCCTCTAGGCTGAATAGCAGTGAGAATGACCAGGGATTTTGTGTACAGGGCATCCCAAAAGTCTTAGTATGGTTTTGGGCTTGCGGAATATTCAGTGTTTTACTCTGCAGGTGTTCAATCATCTTGGGACTGAGAGGCAGCATGGTATGACGGTTAGAGCACTGGACTGGGAGTCAGGAAAACCTGGGTTTGAATTGTACTTTCAACACCTTCTAGCCATATGATTGGGCAAATCAGGCCACTGTCTGGCTTTCAGTTTCTTCATCTGAAAAATCAAGGGACTGGAGTTGATGACCTCCAGGGTCCTTTCTAACTCAAAATCTTCCATCCTTTGATATACAGTTTATACCTTATAATCGTAGTTTCTTATATAGTTTACCTATCTTCTATCCCATTTACTTTTCTTCTTTCTTGAGTCTACTGTCTGCCTTTTGACTATTTCTTACAGTGTAAGTACATAAAACACACATATTCCCATAACTTACCCTTCATGAGTAAGTTTGGCTGTTATGCCTGTTGGAGAGATATGAAGCACTGAATTTGAAAAAGTGTGTTGGCTGCTAAACTGCTAGGCCTCGTTTACAAGGCTGACTCAGACACTCATTCTGTACACAAGGCTGGATAAATGAACTTGGAGCTCTGGCATAGGAACATCACCCAAAGGTCCAGCAAAATGTGGCCAGACTGAGACCAGAACAGGGAACCCTAGAAGAATACGTGCGAGTTTTTGAGGTCACAGTATCTGGAAGTGGATTTGTTCCTATTATGTTGTGTGCTAAAGATGTGACATTGGGTTTTGGGTATCTACATTGACAGAAATCTCTACCAAGATCACTCACTATGAGACTTGGTGGTGGAGGAAGTGTACCCTCCGGCTGCACTATTGAGTCACAGTCATGGGCTCCAGATTTGGCTAAAACATCTTATTTCCTGGGCTAAGTTCTTCCTTGGATGGGTGTGTACTCCCTCTTTCAGGTCATTGGCTGTCAGTTTTGATGGTGATGTGAAGTTTCAGGTCAAGTCAGCAAACATTTATTAATGCTGTTATGTACCAGACACTGTGCTAAGTGTCTTAGTTGAGATGAGGCAAGAAAGGGTACTGAAGGGGCAACCAGGTGGCGCAGTGGATAGAGCACCGGCCCTGAAGTCAGGAGGACCTGAGTTCAATTCTGACCTCAGATGCTTTACACTTACTAGCTGTGTCACCCTGGGCAAGTTACTTAACCCTGATTGCCTCACCAAAAAGCAAAAAACAAAAAACAAACCAAAAAAAAAAGAGTACCTAACCCTGTCCTATTGTTGGCAGGCCACAGAGTGAGGAGTGCAGCTCAGTCTTGAGGGCTATTAATCCAACCATTTGAATGAATCAAAAAACTTAGAATGACAAGAAATCTTTAGTTCTTTTAAAAGTGCAAGTTTTATCAATATTTTCTCTCTCCTCTTCTTTGTGACTGATCAGAGCTGAAACTAGCATGAGGCAAATGGGGCTTTGCCCCAGGAAGTTGACACTGTAGAAGTAGTCCACACTTTTATATGGTAACTTCTCTCATCATAACTTCATTCCTTTTTCCTCTCTTAACTGGAACCACCATTTATTTCTGAGTTTTGTCACAAGGCTTACTTCTCTGGTATCTACCATCCTTATAACACTCCTCCCAGCCCTAGCTAGGGGCCAGATTTTCTGGAGGGCAGTCTGCCTCCCAATTCTCCTTCAATGGAATTTGCCTCAAATACCAATACACCTCTTTTACAGCTCTGTGATCTTATATATGTGCATTCTTGGTCTAGCACTTCCTCAGTTTTTTTTTCAAAAATACATTTTATTGATGCCTCATGTCTTTAGGTAACAGTAATTTCCAGAAAAAAAAAGATGCTCCTTCTCCCATCCATGAATATTGAACCATCCTTTGTAACAAAGAAAAGCTATTCAGCAGAAGTACTCAACATGGTGAATGAATCTGATGACATATGCAACACCATTCACTACCAGCCTCCCACTTTTCTGCTGTGAAGAGGGATATATGCTTCATTATCGATGTTTTCTGGGATCAGCACTGGTTTTTCAATTATTTGAATCTGGCCTTTGGGACCTCTTGGAATTTTAATAGTTACCAAAATATTCACAACTGAGATTGACTGTGGACATCTATTTTTTCAAAACTTTCCCTGAAGATAATTATTTCTATCATATAATCTCAGACTTGGAATGAACAGTTTTTAATCAGTAAACACTTGGTTGCATCTCTTTGCATTTCTTGAGTTGTGAACCTGGGGTCTGATTGCACATAAATGATGCACTTTTTTCTTCCAGCAATGATCAGTTGCTTTAGTGGCAGGTTTAAAAATCATTCAAGCCAAGTGACCAATTAATGGTCTTCTGTTGCCCACCTCCCCCAAAGTATTTGAAACTTAACTTTTCCCAATACTGGCAGCTTCATTATGCTTTCATTGAATTTTGGTTAGTTTGTGGTAGAAGAATAATTCCTTGCAGAGAGGTACAAACAACTTGGGCTGTATAATTATAATCATCAGAGACAAATTGATTCTGGCTTTTCCTGAAAACAGATCTTGTTTGGAGATGCATAGTCGACATGGGAAATAATGCTTCATCTCAGCAAGAGAAATTATTCTGAAAAATTGCTTATGCTCAGATTATAATAGCTGACATTTCTTTAGTGCGTTAGAGTTTTCTATACATGATCTCATTTGATCCTTAACAATAGCCCATAATTACTAGCCCTGTTTCATAGATGAGCAAACTTAAGTTCACAGAGGTTGTGACTTCCTCTAGAAGCAAGACCAGAGCCCAGGCTTCCTGATACCTGACTTCAGTGTTCTTTTCAGTTACCCAGAGGCTACTTCCCCAAAGAGACAGCAATTTAGCCCAAGTCTTTCTCAAAGACTCTGAATGTTCTCAGAATTTGGCTTATACACTTCTATTAAATCCACATTTTTGGCTGATACATAGGCAGCCTAAGAGGTGCCTGTGCGGTGTGATTTGAAGAGGGTACTGTAACACCTGATCTACCCCTAAACCCCTGAAATTTCAGGTAGCTGAAATTTGAACATCTTTGGGTCAGAGATTTGTCTTCATTTCTGCCCTTCTCTCCACAGCAGAAACAGGAACCCAAGTACCTACCTCATAGATCTTTTTTGTTTAAAATATTTATTGATATATTTTAATTTTTTTACTTCACTTTCATTTCCCATAATATACCAGAATGGGCACGGGAAAGAGAAAGGAGAAACAAAAAAGCAGTCAGCAAAAGTAACCAATATGTTGGCTGAGTGTGATGGTACCTGCTGTATATACTCTGTGCCCATAGTCAGTCTCCCATCCCTACAAAGACAGGGGGGAGTTAATTTCCTCATCTATTCTTTGAGACCAAGCTTGGCAATTTATTCAGAGGGCATGGGACTGATGGAAAAGAGGAATTATTCATCTAGAAGCCTCAAGTGTGTTTTCCCTTTGGGGGGAATCCAAAATATTTTTGTATCATAAGGTTGAATGTGTGTACAGGTCTCTGTGAGATGAAAGACATATTAACAGGAATGTTGGAGTGTTACTGTTCTAGCAGCCTCATATTCCTGTCCTTCCAAGGGAAAGGTTCATTGCCCAAGGTGGCCCTAAGTTTGAAGAACTTTAGGTCTCTAGTGGAAAGAAAGACTCACTAAGGAAAGGATAAAGGTCTTGACCGTTTATGTGCTACTTTGAGTCCATTATGTGTTTTTGCATTTATTTATGGGTTCCTATCATCTTTTTTACTTTGTGTTATCTATAGGGCGAAATAAAGCTAGTCCTGTACTCAGTAAATGTATTTGTTATCTTGAATATTTATATTGAAGATTGGGGGGGGGGACTCTTTTATCCACATTTGTAGAGACCTCTCCATAAACTATATTTGATGATTTGCTCAGAGTAAACTATGGGAGGAAGGACAGCATGAGCCAAGGAATCAGAGATTTGGGAGCTGGCTCTACAGTTAAACCCTGTCAGTGTAAACTCAGAATACCATCCTGAACCACAGGCGGTACAAGTATTAAATGAGATAAATTATGAGAAAGCACTTTAAAAAAAAGTCCAAGCTATATCACGCACAAATGGAAGGTGATATTAGTAATAATAAAACAATTTATTTCAGTCTCCACAATCTCATCATTGTGGGTACTTTCCCCCAACAGTGGAAATCTCACTTCGTTCTTTCAAACTATTTCAAACTATTTATGTCCTGTAAATCTTCTATCACTGGCTCACTTCCTTTGCCATTCATTTATGCTTTCAATGATTTTATGCCACTTCTTATTCATAAATCATCATTAGTAAAATATTTATAGCCTGCTTTTGTTTGACATTGACATCAAGAGGACATGAATAACCACCAGTCTGCATGCCCACTTTTTCACATCTACAAACAATTCAATAACTCAAAGCAGTAAAAATATTAAGTTATACCAAAGTCCTGGCTCACATGTGGGAAATTGTTTAACACTTTCAGTGATCCTAAGCTGTTGATAAAGCTCATCTTTTCAACACTACTCTTCTCCTGGTGATGTCACACAGCTGCAAATCATCAAGCCCCACAATCTGGGAAGAATTCAAAATTTTAAGTAACCCAGAAGGCAATGGAGAGATATGTGGTGGGTCTAAGAGATAGCAACATATTTTTAGGGATGACTTCTTTACAAGAGGTGGTACCAAAAATGTCACAGGGAATATGAGTCACTGGAAAAGGAGGTGAGCCAGTCATGGAGGAAGAAGGAGAGACTACTGATGAATAGCCTCAAGGGAAGAATCATTGTTCCTATAAACAATTGACACAATTCTCCTCCCTTTCCACGGAGATTTACTTTCTATCCAGATTTTAAAGTTACAGAATTATAGGATTGTAGATTAAGAGCTGGAAAAGATCTTTCAGACCACCCTACCCAATCCTTCCCCATTGGACAGAGGAGTAACTGGGGCCCAAAGAAATTAAGCGTCTCCCCAGGCTAGTACATGGCTGAGGTAGATTTCTAATCAATGTCCCTCTAACTCCTGATCTAGTGTTCTGGCCATTGTAAGTCCTGTGGACTGGGTGCCACTCCATGGTGTGATATCTCTGAGACAATAAAAACAAAACAAAACAAACCAGAGCATATCCTTTAGAGCATTAGATATTCCTCTGGAGACCATGTGGGTTCAGATCCTACTTGTAACCCTTATTTCCTCTGTGAACTTGGGCAAGTTATTTCTTGGGCCTCACTTTCCCCATCTAAAATGGGAGAAGGTGGGTACTATCTGGACCAAATGGCTTAAGTCCCTTCCAGTCCTATGATCAAATGATTTATGAAAAGACGTGGACAAGAACTGCACTGTCAGGCACAGAAGGGTTGTGATCAGTGTTATCAATGGAAGCAATACGCACCAGAATGAAATCACGGCTCCATCTAAGCCTAGTGGTCTTTTGCTGAATGGCCAGAAACAGAATGACGACAGGTGGAAGAAATATCTTATCCTTTAACTCAATGAGAAGTTTATTTCCTGCTAGGAAGAATTAAAGGCCCCAAAGAAGCATTTACTTCAAGTTTCCTGACCCTAGTGTAATTAAAGTCATTTTAATGGCCCAATATTGCAGCATAGTGCTCTCCCCTCTCCATCATAGCTGCTTTCCAACTGCATTCAGGGACAGGTAATTGTTCCATATTAGTGAGCTGGTACATTTGAAGATGATAGGATATTTCTTTATCTGCTCAATTGCAAACACTCTCCATGGTCACCTCCTGTTGCTTAGGAGGGTGAAAGTGATTTAAGAGTTGCTTTGTGAATAGCAAAATTGAGAAAGTTAAAAGTTTTAGCTTCCCTCCCCTATGCTCCAATTGTCTTTACTTTTCTTGTGGTTAGTCTAACAAAAAAGAAATTGTTTTGCCATGAATTAAGGGTTGCTTTACTTCCCCGCTTCAAGAAAAAAAAAAGATGATCATCAAATGTTGCTGGCTTGAGTATAAGAACACTGCCCTCTGCTTGGTGATCCAGTATTTCTTGACTATCTGCCAGTGTACAAGACATAGTGCTAGGCCCAGTGAGGGGATACTAAGATGAATAAGGCCTGGCCTCAGGTAGCTTACGGTACAATTGAGAGGAGATTAAAAAGTTCAATAGGAGTATACAATAAGACAAGAAGTGTTGTAGGCAATATATGATTGTCAAATGAATTGTATAAATAGAATTAGTCAGGGAGGAGAGAAGGTTGATGGATGGATGAAGTTGTGTGGGTGTGTGTTTGTATCTATAGGGAGGTAGGTTACTTGTAGGGGAAATGAGAAAACACAGAAATACCCAGGAGATAATGCTAAAGCTGAAGATATAGGCTTCTTCATGCTAATATCACAAGTTGGAATCTGTTTTAAAAGTCAGTTTTGTCATATAAAAAAATGCTCTAAGTCACTTGATTAGAGAAATGCAAATTAAAACAACTCTGAGGTACTACCTCACACCTATCAGATTGGCTAATGTGACAGAAAAGGGAAACGATAAATGTTGGAGGGGATGTGGAAAAATTGGGACACTAATACACTGTCGGTGGAGTTGTGAACTGATTCAACCATTCTGGAGAGCAATTTGAAATTATACCCAAAGGGCTATAAAACTATGCATACCCTTTGACCCAACAATACCACTATTAGATCTGTATCCCAATGAGATCAAAGAAAAAGGAAAAGGACCTGTTTGTACAAAAAATATTTATAGCAACTCCTTTTGTGGTGGCAAAGAATTGGAATTTGAGAGGATGCATGAATTGGGGAATGGCTAAACAAGTTGTGGTATGTGATTGTGATGGAATATTATTATGCTATAAGAAACAACAAGCAGGAAGGTTTCAGAAAATCCTGGAAAGACTTATTGAATTGATACAAAGTGAAATGAGCAGAACCAAGAGAACATTATTCACAGTAAGAACAATATTGTACAATGATCAATCATTAATGACTAAGCAATTCTCAGCAATACAAAGATCCAAGACAATTCCAATGAACTTATGATGAAAAATGCTATCCACCTCCAGAGAAAGAATTGATGGAGTCTGAATATAGATTGAAGCATACTTTTAAAAAACTTTGTTTTTTTCTTGTTTTGGGGGACAGGGTTTGGTCTGTGCTTTCTTTTTCCCCCAGGATATCTTTTTTTTTTTTTTTAATGAGGCAACTGGGTTTAAGTAACTTGCCCAGGGTCGCACAGCTAGTAAGTTTCTAGTGTCCAGAGCTGGATTTGAACTCAGATCCTCCTGACTCCAAGGCCCTAACTCTATCTACCGTACCACCTATCTGCCCCTCCGTGTTTTCTTTTGCAACATGGCTAATAGGGAAATATGTCTTGCATCACTATACATGTATAGTCTATATCAAATTGCTTGGTTTCTCAGAGGGGGAGGGAAGGCAGTGGGAGAGAATTTGGAACTCAAAATTTTAAAAAATGAATGTTAAAAATTGTTTTATGTGTAACTGGAAAAAATAAAATGTTCTTTTAAAGTGTCAGTTTTCATTCTAGTGCTATTCATCTAAGTATTATTCACTTAAGAACCAGGAGAATAATTTATACAATAACAATATCATAAAAGTAACAACTTTGAAAGACTTAAGAACTCTGATCAATGAAATGACCAGACACAATTCGAGAAGACTTATGGTGATACCTATTATTCACCTCCTGACAGAGAGGTGATAGACTCAAGATGCAAAATAAGACATGCATTTTTCAGACATGGTCAATGTAGAAATTTATTTTGCTTAACTATCCATGTTATTAAAAGAGCTTTGTTTTTCCCTTCTTTAAATGAGGGGGAAACAGGGGCAGTTAGGTAGCAAAGTGGATAGAGCACTGGCCCTGGAGTCAGAAGGACCTGAGTTCAAATCTGGTCTCAGACACTTGACACTTACTAGCTGTGTGACCCTGGGCCAAGGCACTTAACCCCATTGCCCAACCAAAAAAAAAAAAAGAGGGGGAAATTGGAGGTAGAGAAAATAAATGTTTGTTAATTAAAATTTTAAAAATTAAACAGCTCCTTCTTAGCTGTAAATATCCTTTAAATGGCAGCTGTAAAATGTAAAGTGGTTTGTGGAAAGACATGATCTAATTCATTAGGAGTGTCTTCAAATGTTAATTGTCTTGTTGACAGAAAACAAGGAAATAAGCCACCCATGATAAGGTTAGATTTCCTTTTCAGTGTTCACTCCTTTTAGAATCTCTTTGGGATTGGAACCCTATTAGCTTTTGTGGTTTGGAATACTAGATTTGTAAACCAGTCAGTAGCTTCTTCTATGGGTTTTTGTTTATCTCTTCTCTCAGTTCTTTGGACTTTGAATGAATTTTACTGCATTTTACTGCTCTTCAAATTCTTTCATCTTTGTTGTTAAAAAAAAAGAAAAAGAATAGCTCACATTTATGTAATAATTTAAGGTTTCCAGAACACACCACATGCATCTTCTCTGTTGATCCCCACAAAAGCTTTGTGAGATAAGTGCTATTATTATCCCCTTTTTACATACAAATCCCCTGGGTTTGAATCCAGGATGGATCCTGCAGTGACTGTCTACAGTGCTCAGAATGTGTCACGTCCTCCTAGCCAGGTGCTGCTGTGGATAGAGCACTGGGCCTGGACTTAGGAAGACCCGGGTTCAAATTTCCCACCTTAGACACTTACTAGCTGGGTGACCCTGGGCAAAGTCACTTAACCTCTGTCTACAACAGTTTCCTGAACTATAAAATGGGAATAAATAATAGTCCTCACCTTCCAGGCTAGCTGTGAAGGTCAAATGAAATAATATTTGTCAAGCACTTAGCACAGTGCCTGGTACAGTAGTGTAGGTACTTAATAAATGCTTATTTTTTTCCCTGCCTGTCTGCCTTCTTCCCTCCCCCTCCCACCCCACCAGCTGAAGCACTAGAATCCCTTACTGCCTTTACCACTTAGCTCAAGCTCCATCTAGATGAGCCTTTCTTCAGCTCCCCAGCTGCTACTGTCCTTGCTCCCCAAACTACCTTGTATTTGTGCTTTATGTGCTTACGTACACATTGTTTCTTACAATGAAATGCAAACTCCTCGAGGACAGGTGCTGTATCACTTTGATCTTTGTGTTCTCAGTGTCCAGGCAATCCCTAGTTCATAGCAGGTGCTTAAAAAATGCTTATTGCTTGATTGATTGCTGACTCCCAAGGCAGCATGTTATCCACCATGACACCTGGACCTTCCGTGCGCCAAGGGGTAATTTGGGAGATTGAGAACAGTGACAACAGAAATTTAACAGGATTCTTGCATAGGGATTGAGCTTGATTAAGAAGTCCAAAGAGTTGGATACTGAAGAGTCTCTTAAGGCCACAGCAAAATCTTCTGGTCCAGGTCAAGTCCAAGTTCCTGATCTTTCATTTCTATCTAAAGATAGGTTTGTCACTGTTTAGATATTCTTTGGATGTTTTTTAAGTTCAAAGAGACTAGCTTTAGAACTGATGTATTACTAAGGAGGCTTTGAAAGGCCTCCTGACCCCATTTCCTGCTCTTCCATCTCCCTTGTGTGAGTATTGATGTGAGTATGTTGGTATGGATGGAAGTTAGGGAGGAAGTTTTTGAGCATCCAGGGATGTTGTTTTGGATTCAATGATTTTTTTTTTTTAGGCAGTTAGGGTTAAGTGACTTGCTCAGGGTCATACAGCTAGTGTCAAGTGTTTGGTCTGAGGTTGTATTTGAACCCAGGAGGACCTCAGTGCTGGTGCTCTATCTACTGCATCCATCACCTAGCTGCCTCAGGGATGTTGTTTTAATGGTACTCATTTGTTTCTGCTGTTCAGATGACCATTCAGTTTTCGGAAACTTCATCCTAATTGGTTGACAAAAAGAGGCCGTAAGATAAAACTTGTTAGTTCTCCCTACCCTGTGAATTATCGGGACAACGTTGTGAAGCAATGAAGTATGTCTTTAACTCTGTCTCTACCTTGCCTTTTTATCTTTCTTACTTATTCAGGTACACTTTGTTCCTTCTCAAATCATGTTTATGATGAGTCACTAACATCTCAAATGTGAATTAGTTCTGTCAGTGGGTCCTTCTAGGAAGATTTTTATCTTGAAAGAGAGATCTGGGGAGAACTCAAAAACTATCTCTAATGGTAGAATTTTAGAAATTGATGAGTAGGAGAGATACCTTGGCCTCAGGGGAACCTTCCCTGTCCTCTCAGATTATGAATAGTTGTTTACTGGGAATACCGACCCAAAACATGGGCCTCTGCTACTGTGTCTGAGTTTGTGGGACTATTATAATCTTTAGTCTTCCACTATCCCACATGTTTAGTCCTAACATTAGGGCAGGCAGCATTTTAAAAATAGCTCACAAGTAACCAAAGCTTTGTATATATTCAAAAGGCCCTTAGCCTCAGGATTAAATTTGTATACGTTCTACTGCCTTGACTCTCCTTCCCTAGCACATTTCTGGTTCTGTTGGTATGAAGTAAATCTAGAATAGTATTATCGATATCCCCATTAGACCGTGAGCTCCTTGAGAACAGGGACTGTCTTTTGCCTTTCTTTGTATCCCCAGTGTGCTTAGCACAGTGCCTGGCACATAGTAGGTGCTTGATGACTAGCTGATTCTCATTGTGCTACCAATTATTATGCAGAGCTGGCCCAGGATTCAGTTGAAAAGACTGCCAAGTGGCTGAGCAGGTGATATGGCATAAGTTGGAGGAGGTATAAAGCATTGCAGAGAACTTATTTTTGACCTTTGCTTCTATCTCAGAACTGCCTGTACCCATGCAGGTAACTGTGTACTACCAACCTATGATGTAGCAGGGTTAGGTAGAGGTTTGCTTGGAGAATATGGTCTTGAGAAGTCATCTTTCATCGGAACACAGCCTATGGGGCATTCCATGTAAGTAGGGAAGGAAAGGGAGATATGGTCTGTTGCACATACAGGAGGGCTCTTTCTCTAGACTGCAGGGGTTCTTAAACCCAGTGTTGGTGAACTAATTTTTAAAAAAATATTTTGATAACTATTTCAATATAATTGGTTTCCTTTGTAATCTGATGTATTTTATTTTATACATTTAAAAACAATATTCAGAGAAGGAGTCTATAGACTTTGCCAGACTGCCGGAGGGATCCGGGACCCAAAAAAGCCTTTTCAAAGGGGTATGTGTGTAGATTTTCAGTTATACTAAAGATTAACTTTTCCAGACCTACCCAAAGTACCTTTGTAGTCCTGAGGAACCTTTGGGAAATACTGTACTCAGTATGAGTGAAGGGGACATGTTATGTGAGTTTTATCTTTCTCTGCCCACAGAGATCAGCACAGGACTCCCTCTGATATCCTGACTACAGATCTTATTTCTAGCTCTCATTACACTTTGAAAGCAGTTTAAACATTTTTTTTCCTTTTAAAAAAGTCTGGTCAACATCTTTAAAGGAAATCTGCTGCTGGTTTAAAATTATGACTTTGTGATTGAATTGTAATTATTACATAAACAGGGATGTCAGATTTTTATCTGCTTCAAAGTGCTGTTTTGAGTTTAAAGTTGGAGTGGTTCCACTGAATGTCTGTGGTAATAATTTTGATATAAGAAATTTTAAACCCTAAGCTAAGGAGTTTGGTTATGTCACTAGAATCTTTCTGTGGAAAATTGGCACTGCAGGATTCCACAAGGTAGTGGCTGCCTTGGGGTAATCTCTACTACAATTCAGGTTTTAAAAAATATATTTATTAAGCACCTACTGTGTGCAAGGCATTCTGCTAGGATACAAAAACCAAAATAGCCCCTATCCACAAACAGCTTACATGCTCCTGGGAGATACAAGAGGCAAATACAAGTAAATACAACACAGCTTGAATGAGAAAAGTGCAGCAATTGAGAGAGGGATCAGAAAAAGCATCCTCTCTGAGGTTGGTCACTCCAGAGCTGAGACCTGAAGGAAGCTAAGGAATCTAGGGGGCAGAGGCAGAGACAGGTAACACGAGTCACTGATAAGGTTGTCTATATTTGCAATATAGCTTTGTAGCTCTGATGATTGGCCAAAACTACAAACCCTTATGTATCCTCAAACGCCTTCAGTTCTGTAACCTCGGTACTGAAGACTTGTAGGCTCTTGATTGTGGGTTGTTGATGTCCTGTGGTGACTTCAGAGCTTACCACGGGGCTTGGTTGGTTAAGTGAATTACTTACTTGCTTAGAGATCTTAATTGATTCCATCCTTAACTGAAGAACAATTGTTCAAATAAAATATCAGCAATTACGTTTTCTGCTTTTAACAAATGGACTCTGCAGAAAACTCATTAGGGAGACTTCATTTCCACCCCCAACCTCTCCCATCACCCTGCCTTTTGGAGCTTGCTTGATGAAAGCAGTATTTGAGAATAAAATGCCCCTTCATGTTGTCCTTCCAAGTCCATGGTGGTGTGTAGATAACCACCGGGCAGAGCAGCATAGACTGCCCTTGTGTGTACCACAAATGGATCTGAATAGGAGGATAGGATGGAAAACACCTCTAGCTTCTGGGAGGGCCCATTTCTATGATTCTAAACAGATTTTCACAGTGGAATCTTCAAAGAATGATCAAGGGACAAGAAGTGATTTCTAGATGGGATTTAATTTTGGTTCCTTGCTCAATTTCCCTTGGGATATGCTTTGACAAGAGATATTCTATTTCTTAGGAAATATTTCTCCTACTGGGAGAGGAGAATGGACAGTGAGTTACCATGTGAAGAAGTTTACATTTACTGAAGAAACAAAAACCAGGAAATATATTTTCTAATGCACTGTCAGGTAGCTGGTTCCAAGAAAAAAAGGTTTTTGAAAGGTCCAAGTAGCCATGAGTTCTCTAGACTCCAGACCTACCATGTTGTGACCCTGACAGTAGCAAGCTCCACTAGTGAACAGACACCCCCTGTTTTATGATTAGTTTTACATTAGTAATCAGAGGAATGTTGATCTAAATCATTGCTGCCATCATATCTCTCAAGAAATTTTGCATGATTTTACCATATGCATAGAAGACACTGTGCTGGAGGAAAACCTTTCATATGATATTTTACCTTACTGAATCAAATACTTTTTATGGTCAACAAACAAAGAGGAGGTGGTGGTGGCGGTTCTTAAATTCATTATCCCTTTAAAGCAATTGTGTGACTGTAAAAATGTGATGTGCTATAGAATATTTCTTGTGAAAGCCTGACAATTACTTTATCATAATTTTATCAAAGATGCCTTTGATATCTATGTCAATTATTCTCATAAACATTTCATAGAGATGGAATGTAGTTATGTTTTCAGTCTGTGTTTTTGACATGCTTAACTGGCAATACTTATCTCCTAAATACATCAAAGATACTTGTTTCCTCAACTGTAAAACAGGGATAATAATAGCACCTACTGTAGAGCTGTTATGAGGATTAAATGAGATAATATTTGTGAAGTGCTTAGCACAGTGCCTGGCATGTAGAAGGTACTAAATACATGTTTATTTTCTTCCCTTCCTCTTCTCCCCTTCCCCATGTCCTACATGAAGCTGATGATATGTTAAGCCTTAGTTTTAAGCACCAGATTTATGACATATTCCAGAAACTCAGTGGCAATACTCAGGAGGTATTCCTGTCAGCCGCCATGCCCTCAGATGGGCTACAAGTGACCAAGAGATTTGTGAGGGATCTTATCAGGATTCTAGTCAAGAAGGAGGAGTTGATATTGGAAGGCATTTGTCAGTTTTATATAAAAGTGGAACAAGATAATGGAAACTAGATACTTTGTGTGACCGGTATGAAATGCTATTACCTGAGCTATTATCTTCATCAATACCCACCCAAAGGTGGATTGACTAAGAAAATACATGCTTGTGGCCTTAACTGTCTTTGCAATGCATGAAAACACGGATCAAAAATAAAACGATAAAATCACGAGGCTTTCACAAGAAATATTCAATAGCAGACCACACCTTAATAGTCACACAAGTGCTTGAAAGGATAATGAACCTAAGAAGCACCACCCCCTCCCCTTATTGTTTGTTGACTATAAAAAGTATTTGATTCAGTAGGGTAAAATGTTATATGAAAGGTTTCCCTCCAGCAAAGTGTCTATGTATATGCTAAAAATCATGCAAAATTTCTTGAGAAAGATGATGATAGTGATGATTTGCATCAACAGTTTCACTCAGGCCCCTGTCAGGTGCTTATTACCACTGACCTACGGCTAGAGGCATTGATGCGCAAGGGCCTACGGGAGCACATACACATAGATACACATGGAGCAAGTATCTTTCGTTCCCATCAGCTGGGAGAATTACAGTCATGGAGCTGGCTGTGGAAATTGCTTTGGTCACAAGGCTATGAGACAGAGAAAGACAAAACCACTGTTTGAGTCATCAGTATAATGATTTATAATTTCTACCCCCAACCTGTCCCATCGCCCTGCCTTTTGGGGCTTGCTTGATGAAAGCAGTATGAGAATAAAATGCCCTTCCCTTTCATGTTGTCCTTCCAAGTCTATGGTGGTGTGTACATAACCACTGAGCAGAGCAGCCTAGACTGCCCTTCTGTACCACAAATGGATCTGAATAGGATACAACCTTTTATAACACCTCCACTGAGGAGATGCTCTTAATGTGGCTGACTTCATCTGAGGGCTTCCTCGCTTGATTTCATCCAGGATTCTGATGTCTGAGATGAGAGGAGAGGGGAAGGGAAAGAGGGGAGTGCAAGAATGGACATCTTTGTTATTTAAAAAAGATCTTTTGAATAAATGTCACTTTTTGAAGTAAGAAAAAAAGTTCCATATTTTCTAGGTATTGATAGTCTCGCAATTATTTTTTTCCTAGAAATAATAAGGTCCCAAGTTTTTTTCTAGATGTTTGGTCTCCTTTCCTCATTGACATATTTTGAAAATCCATGCCTTAGAATGCCCAAAATCGTGTTACCTCTAGGACAGACCTTCTTGGTATATATGTGGTCTAGTGCAGCCATTCTTTCTTTGCATCTTTATTTTTTATGGTGCCAGTTGTACTTCCTCATGTAACAAAAAAGGGGATTGTGCCTCTAGAATCCAAATGTGGTAGCTGTACTATCATTGATAGAGAAGATATTTTCTCATAAAATTTTTTTTTACAATTTTTTCTATTTTTGGCTGTTTATTTTCCTTTAGATTTAATCCTTAAATGCTCTTGGTATAATCTAGTCTATGTGGCTCTCTTGCTAAGATTTCTCTTAACTTTTTTCTTTCAACTACTGTTCGCTGTTTTATCAGAATGAGTGTAAAATAGCAATTATTTCTGTTTTGGCCAGAAATCCTGAGAGTCTTCCTCTTCCAGATTAATTTTTTTTTCTTTTTCTGTTGACCAGGTAAAAGAGGCCATTCTTTGCCTTATTTTTTACCAAGCCTTAATCACTGAATGGGTGTTGCCTCAGGCATGGTGAGACCTGGGAAAGACCTTAGCTTAAAAAAGCACTGCATCCAGGGCCATCTCCCATCCTGATCTATATCTGGCCAGATGGCTACAGAGCAGATAGTGAGGCTGGTGACTTTGCACAGCCCTGCCTCACTTAAATCTAATTCACTTGCAAATCATTACATCTCCTTCCTGATGTCATGGATCTCTTCAAGAACAAAGGACAAACAACAACATAGATATAGCTCGTAATCTTCTGCCTTTCTCCTCTGTGAAGTTTTATAAATGAGTTTATATTCTAAACTGGTGTTGCTTTTTGCTGCCACATCTCTGTACTTGTCAAGAAGATCAAATGTGTAATGACTGAGGTGTTTTCTAGGTTCTTTTCTCTCCTCATTGTGGTGATTGATTTCTATTGGTTAACTTAAACTTCCTTAAGAAATAGTGATAGTCTATGCCAGCACTACTTCTTTTATCCACATTGTATTTTTGGTGTCAGTAGCTCCTTTTTAATAGGTCATATTGGAATTGCCTCCAATGTGAAGCCTATCTTTTCACTTGTATTCTTTATTCTGATTAGTTTTCGATTTTTGCTCTAACATATTGATGATCAAAATATACCCAAATAGCTGGTTATTAAATTACACTCCAATCAGTAGCCAGTTGTATCCTGTTAAAATATCTTAGAATGTTATCCATTTCACTTTTTTGAGTGATGTTTCTTGGCGCTTGCCCTGTCGAGTGCCTAGGATTCATGGTGCTAAGGCTTCTCTATACTCTTCAAGCCTTTGGTCTTTCGTCTTTCTTATTCCTGAGTCATTTTTTTCTAACGTATTTTCCTCCATCTTCCCCTAGTTTCTCTTTTGCATCGAAATCACCAACTATCAAAGCACATGCTGATTTAATCTGGATGGTCTTCTCAAGTTCTTGGTGACATTTCTCTATCTTCTCATTCTCTGTAACGGATGTTGATCGATGCATAAGCACAGTTCTCTGCACAGGGGTCTTTTTGCAAATGCTTGTCATGAGCAGTCCAATTTGAAATGACTAAGTGCCCCATGACATGGTTTTTGTTGTTGTTGTCATCTTTGGACAAGTGATGAAAGCAATTCTAACATCTCCTTATTTGTACCACCAGAGAGAATGTGAGTCATCCTTCCTTGTAGCTGCTACTTCCTTTTGTCTTCTGGTTTCCCATAGAGCAAGAGAGTTAGCATTGCTATGAAAAGTATGTGAAACTCTAAAATTATATTAGCAAAAGGTTCATTCTACATAGCAATCGAGGTATTTGGGGTTTACCAAAGAGAAGAGCAGCCTATGATAATAGCCCCAAATATGAATCAACCATCAAAAGAAATGCTTCCCCCAGGAAACAGGAGAGATTTGGCCATGTAATGGTTTCATTTGAAAAGTCATAGGACTTGGAGCCAGAAGGAGCCTCTGAAATCATCTCACCCAACTCCTTCATTTCGTTTTTGTCAGGGAAGAAATCACCAATGACCTTGGCAAATGTTGCAATTAACATTGGATATCTTAAATAAAGGACAGCTAGGTGGTGCAGTGGACAGAGTGCCCAGCCTGGAGTCAGGAAGACTCCTTTTCCTGAGTTCAAATCTGGCCTCAGACATTTACTAGCTAGGTAACCCTGGGCAAGTCACTTAACCCTGTTTACCTCAGTTTCCTTATCCATAAAATGAGCTGGAGAAGGAAGTGGCAAATCACTCTAGTATCTTTGCCAAGAAAACCCCAAACAGGTTCACAAAGAGTTGGACACGACTGAAAAATGATTGTATTACAACCTTAAATGTAGAATGGGGAAAGGCATCATTAATTTAATTTTCCTCAGAGCTGATATGAGTACTTTGGCCCTGTTATATCATCTTTGCTGCTTTCTCTTTGTACCCCTATCCCCCCTCCTCAGCAGTTTAAGGCTTTAGAGGATTGTACCTTGGAAAGTGACTGGCTTAAAATAAGCAAGACTTGTGAAGGAACTCTTACGTGCCCGAAGACACCAGTCATTTGGAATGGTCATCTAAACCTTTGGAATAGATAATTTTGGGACAGATGTTTAGTTTTACTTGGGGGAATGATTTCCAGTGACCACGGCACAAAGAAAAGACCAAATCCTGTGCCACTTGGTGACCTAAAAGAATCTGCCTTAGAGCAGAACCGAGCTTCCAACACAGCAAACTCCAGCTATGAACGAAGGGGTTGAGCAGTGTGATCCTCATCCACCCCCTCTGTGCTAGATCTTTTTCTCTTTGGACAGATGGAGCCTGTTTGCTTTGACAACAGCCTTCTTGGGGTCCATGCCAATAAAGTTTCTGAAGTGCAGTTCACAGGCTGACTCACCAAAGGTTGTATAGCTGGACATTCTGAATGAATCCTTTCTGGGTTGCTAAGCACTTATTTTCAAATAGCCCCCAAAAGTTGCAGCAATTTTATAAAGAAATGTTATTGTTTATTCCCTGGCATGAGAGCATATGAATATAGATAACTAGGAATGAGAGCCTATATGAGTTCCATCTTCCAAAATGCTTTCTTTCCAACACTTTGTATAACTTTGCATTCAGTATTGAACCAGCTTTTGTAAATCCAAGAGTGGTACTTCATCTGGCTTCTAAATTCATATCTTCAGAGGTTTATGGATCCTTAGAAATGCTTTTAGCAATTCAAGCGGAAAACTTTAGTGGTGGTGGTGGTGGTGGTGGGGAATGAATCTTCATGGAAATCTATTACCTTGTTATAGTGAAAGCTGAGTTCTTATTTCCTACTGCACCCAATGTAATGCTTTAAGCTGCAAGTGTGGGAATTGTTAGGATGCATCCCAATATAGTGATACCACTGCAGGCAAAGATCATGAATTTAAATCACTTTAGGAGGATGCTTGAAATTTTGAGCCTTAAGGATTAACTGTGAAAAGCAGGTATACTCTGATGTGTTTTTGGAAACCTGGGTCACTTTTTCCTTTGACCATGTGGGTTGCTTTCATCCCTTTGGTTATTGATAGTAATCAAATAATTCATAGTGTGAAATGGGGCAAAAGCTGTTGCTGTGTACTAGAAAGGAGCCATGTAATGCTGCCTAGTTGCAGGAAATGGACTTTAACCAGGGGAAATTGGGGAGAGGAGAATAGAATGCTGATAGATATTAGCGACTTAGAAGCTGATATTCTGATTTTTAGAATCATGGGATCGTAGCTTTTAGAGCTGGAAGGTGACCTTAGGGGCCACTGAATCTACCCTCTCCCATTTTGCAGATGAGGAAACTGAGGCATGGAGAATTTAAATGGTTTGCCTGGGGCAACCCAACTAGTAATTAAGTTCCTAAGGTGGAATTTGAGCTTAGGTTGTCCTCATTTCAGGTCCAGTGTTTCATCTACTGCTCCACAGATGGTTAGAGGTGATACCTATCTTGCTTCTAACCCTTTCCTAATTAATCCCTGTCATAAGGAGCACCATTCTAGGAAGGCCAGAGAAGTTAATTTTCAATATTTACTTGATTTGTAATAAGTATTATGTGGCCTGGTTTTTAAAAGTCACCATTACTCAGAGTGAACCACCAATGAAATCCCCTCATGATGGTGGTATTGGGTGGGAGGAGGGGAATAGAAATAACATGCATGTTGTAAGCTAACTGCCATGCCTCACTTTCAACGTTCATATCAGAGAAGAATAAATTTGAGTCTGATGTCAGGAGCTCCAAACAGGAAAAGGTCAGAGGCAGAGAAAAGATCCCATAACTACAAAGATATTTATAGCAATACCTTTTTTTGGAGCAAGGAATTAGAAACAAAATGGGTTCCCATCAGTTGGGGTGCTGCTGAACAAATTGTGGTATGTGTACATAATGGCATATTATTGTGCATTTAGAAATGACAACTTTAGAGAATACTGGGAGTATTTTTATCATCAGATGCAAAACAAAATGACCAGAAGCAGGAGAACGTTTTATACAGCAACCTCAAAAGTGTAAGGGAAAAGAACTTTGACAGCATTCAGTAAAGATTTAACCAACCATTAAGTGATTACTATGTTTGATGACTAGAACGTGAGATGAGCTGTAAAACTCATTATCAAGGACATACAAGACCTTTAAACTGGGTAGACTGGTCATGTAGTCAGAGTCAGAGACTAGCTGGAGAATCCAAATGCTGCACTGGTATTCTTGAAATAGTGAAAGAATCTGAGGAATCCATTGCATTTGGATGGATAACCCATGGAGGATTTAAAGAAAGCCATGAATGAGAATTGTACAGGGTGAGAAGGCAGGGCATGGATTGAGTTTATGGGCAGAGCACACCCACATTAATAGGTGGCGTCACAGAGCCTTATAAGCATCTAAGTATGTGTCTGGTGAGCCGTATTTGGCATAGCAGGCTATGGTCAAATACCTAATCTGTTACCAAGATCTATCGGTATTATCTCCTTGTTATTTCTCCTATTTGCCCCTTCTTATCCATTCTCATGAGGCGCACACTAATCAGGTCTTCATTTCCTCCTACCCAGACAGTTGCTATTACCTCTTCAGTTCATACTCAATCAGTTTGTCCATGTGCAGCAACCACACCCTGTAAAACTATCTCAGCACACTGGCTAAACCAGGTTGAGGGTAACTGAAAGGCCTTAAACCCATTGGTGAGTTAGGGGAATGTCTACCCCCAGCAAGTGAAGACTTCCCCTGGCGGAATGGGTGGAGGAGAACAATTTGTTCCAATGGCGATGAAGGCGGCTGAAGCAGCTGCTGTGGAGTGCTCAGAGTGTGGTCAGACATCGAAGATGCCAAGGTCATCCCTGCATCCTGGGCCGTCGCCACTTTTTTTGACTTTTGTCCTGCCAGTAGACTTTGATGACTGTGGAATCGAGTGAAGCTGATAACTTAGTGCAGCTCTGCCTCCCTTAAAACCAATTCGCATACAAGTCAAGACATCACCCGTGATGTCATTGGTCTGCTTCAGAATTGAAGGGTGAACAACAATCAGTCTGTCTTGCTAGATGGAGCTTCCTAACATGCAGGTCTGACCAAATTGTTTTATATCTCTCAAATGTTTAATACCCGCCCCTACTGCTTACTGAATAATGTCCAAGCTCAGCTTGGCATCAGAATGTTCCATAATTTGTTTCCATTTTACCATCTTTTCAGCTTTATCTCAGAATACTCTCCCATGGCAGTCCTGTGCTCTAGCAAAACTGGATGACTTGCCATCCCTTGAGCATGGTCTAAACAGACATCCCCTACCCATTCTCCAAGACCCAGCCCAAATGTTGCCTTTTTTGTGAAGCCTCCCCTGATTAACTTCTGCAGCAAATTATTTTCCCTCCTGTGAACTCTCAAAACTCCTTTTTTTTTTTAAATAAACCCAGTTCTCCCTGACTCTAAATCCAGCCTTTTGTCTACTACTTTGGGCTGCAGGTTCAAACCCTACTTTTCATCCTTACTACCTGTGTAGCATTGGACAAGTTACTTCACATATCTGGACCTTGGTTTCTTCATCTGTAAAATGAGTCAGGGTTGGACTGGATGGCCTCCCATTAAACTAGAGAGGGGTGTGTGGTGTGTATGTAGGTAGGTATTTTGCTTCCTCAGTGATTCAGCTCCAGCAAGTGGCTCAGTGCTTCTTCTCTCTGTACTTCATTGTGTGGGACACCTCCATTTCCTCTCCCATTCATTCATTTCTTACATCCATATAATGTATTTTCATGTATATTTTCTTGCTATTTTAAAAAAAATCTACATTAATAGAAGCATAATGTCGAGAGAGAGGAAAGTAATGATGATAATGATGATAGCTAATATTTATATAGTTCTTTAAGATTTGCAAAGTGCTTTAAAGTACTATCCCATTTTATCTTCAAGACAACCCTGGGAGGTAGGTGCCTTTATTGTATCCATTTTACAGATGAAGAAATTGAAGCTGGGGGAAGTTAATTGACTTGCCCAGGTTCACAAAGCTAGTAATTATCTGAGGCAAGATTTGAACTCGAGTCTTCTTGAGCTAGGTGGTACAGTAGATAGAGTACTGGGCCTGGGGTCAGGAAGACTCATCTTCCTGAGTTCAAACCGAACCTCAGACATTTATAGCTATCTGAACCTGGGCAGACCACTTAAGGAAATAGCAAATCACTACAGTGTCTTTGCGAAGAAAGTCCCAAATGGGGTCGCAAAGAGTTGGACGTGACTGAAAAATGACTGAGTACTTCTGGACTCGAAGCCCAGCATTCTCTCCACTGCACACCTCGCTGCCTCAGTTCCCCTGTCCTCTGCACTGCTTCTATCCTCAGATTTCGTTTAAAGTAACACATCCAATCCCAAGTACCACCTATTAGAAGTGCCGTAGAGAGGCTGGAATTTATTCAGAGCACAGGAACAAGGATGATGCCTAGAAACTACAGCACATGCAGACTGATTGAAGCAATTAGAGATGTTTAACCTGGATAAGAGAAGGTGGAAAGGAAGAAGGAGAGAAAATGGTCTTCAAATCACTGATCAGTTATCACATGGAATTACTTCAGACTTGTTTTGCTTAACCTTGGAGGGCCTGAAAGGACCAGTGGGTAGAAATTACAGGGAGATAGCTTTTTTGTTCAGAATAAGGAAAAACTTTCTCGCAACTGGAACTGTCCAGAAAGACAATGGACTGCCTTCAGGAGTGGAGAGTACTGGAGATGTTCTAGGAGAGGTTAAAATTTACTTGTTGGGGGATAATTACAAATATTATAGAAATGGTGGGAGGTAGAATGGTGTAATGTAAAAATCTTGGAGTCATGAGAATGGGCTATGACACTGGGTGACCTTGGTCAGTACATTTATCTGTCTCCTCATCTGTAAAACATTTGTAATAATAACTGCACTAGCTATTTCACAGGGTGGTTATGAGGAAATTGAAGAAAAAGAAAGATGCAGAGCCCAGATTCAAACTGAGATTTTCTGATTTAAAAATTAAATTCTTTTTTTTACCTTGTAGCCAAGAACCAACTGAGAAATTAGTATGTATGCAGGGTGTCCCAGAAGTCTTAATGCTAATCAAGCTTCAGATTGCTCTCAGACCTTTGAGACACCCTATATAACACATTTTCTCAATGTGTTATTGTCTGGGAACACAAAGATTTATAGCTTTAAACAACTCTTTGGTTTAAGTCGGTTGATCATGCTTTCAAAGGAACCACAAACTGCTTTTCAGCCTCCCATTAGCTCTAATGCAAGAGGAATTATCAGCAAGAGGTAAATCTAGCTTCTTTTGTCTTGTGTCCATAGCCAGGGCTGCCATGAGCAGCTCAGCTGAATGAGGGACAGAGGCTGTCATAAAAGCATCCCTGTAATTGTCCCCTCGGGACTCTGTGTTTGCTCCCCTGTGTTTCTAGGAACACAATGAACTTGCTGTCATTCAGCCTAATTGGGGGAAAGGCTTGTGTGAATTTGTCAGAGGTCTAAACTCTATAGAGTTGACAATGCAAATGCTGTTTTATTATAGCTAGATTCCCCCATTACACAAGTGCAGGCTAAATTGATTCATGTATACTCTATTCAACTGGATAATTCCTGCTTCATGTTTCATTCGTTCATTCACTCGTAAGCATTGATTAAATGTCTTCCAAGTACGAGGCATTGTGCCAGGTGCTGGAGATACAAAGACCAAATAGTCCCAGCTCTCAGGAGTTTACATTCTACTGGGGCACACAACATGTACACAATAAATAACACAAAATGGTACAAAGGAGATATGAAGTGATTCAGGGGGAGGAGAGCAGTGGTAACCAAAGAAATCTGGAAGGGCCTCCTGTAGGAGGTGATTATCTGAAGTGAGCTAGGGATTCCTGGTTGCCTCGGTGGAGAGAACACTCCAGGCATGGGTGACACTGTATTAGGCAAAGGTCAGGAGTCAGAAGATAGAACAGTATGTTGCTTGATTGTCCCATCTTGGATAAGTCACTTGACCTCTCTGGGCCCCAGAGCTTGATTATGAAGAGTTGAAAATACCAAACTGAAGGGTTTGTATTTTCTCCCAGGAGCAAGAAGTAGTTACTGAAGCCTTTCGAGTAGAGGAGTGTTGTGGTCCTACCCGTGCTTTGGGAAAATCAATTTGGCAACTGCTTAGATGGGCATTGGCAGCCTGTCAAAGTGTGCTATGGATTTTCATTGGTATAGACTGCTGTTCCAAAGGCTCTTATCAGAATCACAAAAACTGGTCTGTGGTGGCCTGTCTTCCTCCATTTCTTACCTGCCCCTGCCCTCTGGTCTCCAAGGCTGCTGCTTCCCACCACCCATCTGCCTTCTCTTCCTCTCTTCTTCCTCCACAGTTGTCCCACAAATGACCCTTTCCTGCCCCATCCTCTAATTTATAAGCCAAGCAAAAGGGACTAAAGGATAGGGAAAGAAAATTTCTTTTATAAAAGTCATTTTCAGGTTCTGAGGAGCTATGATTTATGATCCCAGAACTATCATTGCTCCATTGTATGACTGTGAATAAATGAGTTAACGCCTCCACTTCTTTTGCTTTGTCTGTATGAATTAGGGCTGAAGATTAAGAATTCTATCCCATTTCAGGGGAGGGGGGTGATAGGAATTAATTTAAGAACTCTGACCTTCTCTACACCCTCACATGTCACTAATTATTTCAGTGGTGTCATAGAGTTCTCAAAATTAAATCTATATTCACTTTATTAAAAAAAATGTAATTGTTATAAGAGATGGGTCACTGGAAAGGAGGGAAGAAAGGAAGGAAACAAACATTTATTAAGTGCCTACTGTGTGCTGGACAGCATGCTAACAAGCATTTTACAAATATTTTCTCATTTGATTCCCACAATAACCCTGGCAGGCAGGTACTATTATTATCCCCGTTTTGCAGAGAGGAAACTGAAGTAGGCTGAGGTTAAATGACTTACCCAGGATCACACAGCTTGAAAGTGTCTGAGGTTGGATTTAAAGTCAGGTGTTCCTGACTCTAGGCTCAGCGCTCTAGCCGCGGTACCATATAGCTGAGAAGGGGAGGAGGTAAGATACAGGAGGAAATCTAGGTCATATAAAAGCAGAACATGACAATAAAAATCTGTTAATATATATGTATATTACAGAGACTGATTTTCAATATTTTTGATTTTACAAAACCAAAGGAATTGAAATATGTTATCATAGTTTCCAGGAGGCAGCTAGGTGGCTCAGTGGCTAGAGCACTGGGCCTGGAGTCAGGAAGACCTGAGTTCAAATCTGGCCCCAGAAACTCGTTAGCTGTGTGACCCTTGGCAAGTCACTTAACCTCTGTTTGCCTTAATCTCCTGGAGAAGGAAATAGCAAACCACTTGAAGTGTCTTTGCCAGGAAAATCGCACAGACAGTATTAGTGTGCTATGGTCTACAGGGTTCAAGAAGAGTCAGGCGCGACTTAACAAAATATCACTTCCAAAAGGTGCAGAATGGCTATTTTTATTATGACGAAATATATCCTTTTGTAGACAAATGACAACTGTACATCCCATAATAAGCTAGCACTATTCCTTCTTTTTCATGATTTTCTCTTTATTTTCATGAAAATGAGGTTCTGAAAAGACTTCATAAGTTAGAATGACCTCTGAGGCTCTCACTTAGTATTTACGTCAATATATTAATACTAGGCAAGTATCAGTCAGAACGGAGAAGCCGAAAGAAGAAACATTTCACTTCAACTGGCACTCTGCTCAATTCAAACACAGGAATGGAACAGGGTATTTATGTAGAGTTTTTGGAGGAGTGCCAAAAAGTCTACCTCCTGTCCCTGGATATTTCCTCCAGGCCTTCTCCCCATGCCTGAATTATATCTGCTGTTCGTTCAACATTTATTCATTGATCCCATCAGTTTACTGTGAGGTGCTGAGAGAAATTCCTTTTTTTTTTAATTAAAAATTTTTTTTTAGAATCTTTAGGCAGTTGGGGTTAAGTGATTTACCGAAGGTCTCACAGATAGTGAGTGTCAAATGTTTGGTCTGAGGCTGGATTTGAACTCAGGTCCTCCTGACTTCAGGGCCAGTACTCTATCCACTGCACCACCTAGCTGCCCCTGAGAAATTTCTTAAGGTAGATTGTTGTTCAGTTGTTTCAACTGTGTACAGCTCTTTGTGAGCCCTTTTGGGTTTTTATTGTCAGAGATACTGGAGTGGTTTGCCATTTCCTTCTCCAGTTCATTTGACAGATAAGGAAACTAAAGCAAACAGGGTTAAGTGATTTGCCCAGGGTCACATAGGTAATTAAGTGTCTGAAGCTGGATTTAAACTGGGAGAGATGAGTCTTCCTGACTCCCAGCTCAGCATTCTATCCACTGCACCACCTAGCTACCCCTAAAGTGGATTAGAAATGCACAAATTCAGAATCATTGAATCTCTCATTTGGAAGGGGTTTGATTGAGGGGTTTGAATCTTGAGTCTTCTGACTCCCTCACTTTCTTTTTTCAGTCAGTTGCCAAGTTCTTTTGAGTCTAACTACAATGTCTGTCATCTGTCACCCTTCTCTGTACTCAGCCCACCTTCCTTGTTTAGGGTTCCTTCACCTACTGCCCGAATTATTACATAGTTTCTTCAATGGTCTCCCTGCCCCCAGACTCCCTCTCATCCAGTCTGTGTTCTACAAACCTGCAAAATTGCTGTTCCTTTAGCACAAATCTGACCGTGTCGCTGCCCTGCTCAAAAGCTCTAGTAGTTCCCAGTTGCCTGTGGAACCATATACAAATTCCTTTGTTGGGCATTTCAAGCTCTTTGAAATCTGGTTCCAGCCTGCCTTTCCAGGCTCACCATACATTGCCATCCTTCAGTTACTCTGCCTTATTGCCAGATTGGCCTGCAGTCTTTCCCCCATGTACATTTGGGTAGACCTGCATGCCTGGTATACATTCCCTGCTTACCTTTGCCTGGTAGAATTATTGTCTCCCTTCACGGCTTACCTGAAGTGTCACCTTCCAATAAGTGCGCCTGTTCTGACCACTCCAATTACCAGTGCCTTTCCCCTACAAATTACTTTGTACACATTTTGCACTAGATGTATCTGTTTATGTATTGCTTCTCCCTAGTAGACTATGAGGTCTTTGAGGGCAGGGACTTTCACTTTTGTTCCTGTCTCTCAGTTACCTGGCAGATGTGAGGCACATGTTAAATGAATGAATTCTGAAATCCAACTTGTTTAGCAACCTCCAGTGATTGTCTTGCTTTTCCTTGGATATCTCTGGTGACTGGGACCTTAGGAGGGACCCCAGGCTCAGCCTCCTCGTTTTACAGATGAAAGAACTGAAGCTCACAGAAGCTGTGACTTGTTCAGCATCACATGGCTCATTAGGAGCAGGGCCAAGGGGAATCTTCTTTTCTACTTGTGATTTTTTCCATCGTATCATGTCAAGTGCCGCAGAGCTGTTATTCATATTTTTGTGTGCATGTGTATGATAATAGCAGGCATTTTCTGAGAGATGCCATTCTATCTTGGCTCACTATGTTTGAGAGTTTCTTTTTTCAATCTCTGGATCAGGGGATTTGGTTTCAAATTCTGATTCTGCTATTTGTGTGACCTTGGACAAGTCCATTTCATCTTCCTAGGGTTCAGTTCCTTTATCTGTAAAATTAGAAGGTTGGACCAAAAGACCTCCAAGGTCCCTACCAGGCCTAGAACTATATAATCCAAAAGAACCCCAGAATGAAAAAATCAGTAACCTATGAAAAAATGAGGAAATACAAATGTGGCTTCTAAAAATAGGATGATTAATGATATACTGGCTGGGGGCCAACTTTAGCTCTCCATGCCAGGCTCGGCCTCAGTGGATTAGATTTAGTCATTCATCTCCCTGTATCCCTTCAGATGCCAGCCCTTTGGTGTGTGATAGAAGCTGATGGTTTGTGGTCTAGGAGGGAAGAAGGATTTGGGGGCGTTAGCCACCATTTGAATACTCCTCCTACTCCTCTCGCCTTCCCAATGAAGGATGGAAATTGGCAGAGCTGAGAACTTGTTATTATCAAAAGCTCTGTTCAAGGGTGGGGACCTGGGCTATGTGTGGCCTTCTAGGTCCTGAGTCTGGGTTTTATACAATAAATTATTTTCCTAAGGGATTTTTTTTCTGTGCAGTTTGGATTCAGTCAAAAGGCCGCACTTCAGGACCTAGAGGGCCACGCGTGGCCGCGAGGCTGCAGGTTCCCCGCCTCTGCCTAATCATTCTCTCTGTGACAGGTTCACTATTTGGACCAATTCATAGCAGTGATTAGGGAGATAAATGCCTGCCTTTGATCCTGTTATGCACAAAGGCTGATGGACTCTCTATGCCTCATCTTTCCTTTACCTTCCAGCTGCCTGGGGTGGGGGTGGGGGGGGTGATGGAACTGTGTGCCTTACTATAGACTGCAAAGCTGAAGACTCCATCAGGACCTGGGCTCCTGCCCACAACCTTCCTGTCCTAGCACCCAAGTCTCAGTGATCGCCCTGACAGCATCTTAATCTCTTCCTGGCAAAAGCCAGCTTGCTTGCAGCACTGGTGTATGGAGAAGCAGCAGTTTGTCATAAAGGGAGAGCGGCTCCACTGATGTCACTGGAAACGTTAACTGCCCTTCACTTACTGGAGGTAGTCATTGTGGCCCCAGGCGCTGTCAGCGTGGGAACATGGGAATGTGGGAACTTGGAGGCAGGAAATGAGACAGGTTTAATGAGGATTTGGATGGTGAATTTGTAACTTCTGTCATTTGATAGCACCTGCTACTTGGGGGAACATGTTGATGTGCATGGCTTGGCAAGAATCCAGTGGTGAAGCTATTTCCCCGGGGTCACCCAGGCCTTCTTCCTATCTTATTATGTAGGACTGAAAGTTGCTGACCTGGCATTTTTGGGAGGGGGAAGGGGATGTGGGTGAGCATCTCTCTCCTTCCTGACCCTCAGGTTGCCTAGAGAGATCCACATTAGTGTTTGGCCATCCGGGAAACCCTAAAATGCGAGCTAAAGACCTGGACGGGCTATCTCTCCTGAATATATATCTAACCAGGTGTTAAGGTTTTGATCCAGAGGAAATTTTTTTAGCCCTTCTTTTACTATTAAGGACCATAGATTTAGAGCTGAAAGAAATTTGGGAGATCTAATCTAACGCCTTTATTTTAAAGATGAGGAAACAGGCAAGGTTAAATATTTGCCCAAGGTCACACAGAGAGTAAGTGGCGGAGTCTGGATTTCAGTTTGGATCTCTCCATCCAGCAATCTCCACTGTCCCACAACAGAGAATTATTTTCAGGAACATTGTCTTCTTGGTTGGCATTATGATAAAACATTCCACCTTCCTAGGGGGTGTGCTTTGAATAGGCTATAAACCGGTGTGGTAGTATAGAGCAGTGGTAGCAAATTCAAATAGAAACCAGTCCCTGTAGAAAACCACAAATTAATTATTTGTTAAATTGTATTTTTATTTATTTTGTTAAAGATTTTTCAATTACATCTTAATCTGGTTTGGGCTGCACTTGGAGTTTTGGGGGAGGTTGCAAGTTTTAAACCTCTGATTTAAAGGATAACATTTCAAAAGCCATTTCCTCCTAGAATATTAGGTTTAGAAGGGACTTCTTTCTATAATCTCCCTAACAAATTGTCTTTGAGCCTCTACTTGAACGTTTCCTATGATGGGGAGCTCATTACTATGTCAACCTCAGTTTCTTTATCTGTAAAATGTAAGTAATCTTGTGCTACCTACTTTACAGATTTGTGGGGAAAATGCTTTTTAGGTTGTAAAATTTTCTCTAAAAGGTAATCTACTACTAATTCTATTGGTAGCTCATTATGATTGTTCGCTCTCTATAAAGTTGGGCTGAAATCTGCCTCTGCTTAATTTCTGCCTCTTGGCCTTGGCTTTGTACATAACAGTCTTCCAAATATTTAATGTGAAGACCATGACCCCCTTCCCCCATGTTGTTTTCTCACTTGGCTAACATCCCCATATGAACTGAACCCCAAAATCCTCTAACTGGCTCTAAATTGTTCCTATTATAACCTTGTTTAGATGCCCATCATTATCCTGGTCATGGCCCACTTTCCTCTGTTAGTGTCACACTTAAAATATACAAGTTAGGACAAGACATATTATTTTATGTGTGATCAAACCCACCACACTCTGCTCTGGAGTGACCTCCCTTGTTTTTGCTCATTACTCAGATATTTAAATAGACCTATGATCTCATTGATTTGGGAGTTCCCTCCAGTGATACAAATCTCAAACCACCTATGCCTGCCCATTCTGTTCCACTCTTGTCCTTGTTCTCCCAAAAGCTTGCCCGCCCAAAGTGCAGGAGTCCTCCCTTGACATCTCATAACCATGTGAGACTATAAGTGGAGCTCTCTGGTCATCCACCTATATGATCCTTTGCCTTTCCCGCATGACCAGCCCCTCTTTTCTTCTATTCTTCTGAGTTCCTCATTGATAATATGTTGCAGCCTACTAGCATCCACCATATACATTCTTATTACCATTTGTGTGATACTTATCTCTGGTTCTTCAAATGCAGTGGCGTTCATGTCTGGCTGTCATGTAGAATCACTGGTAAAGAGCATTGAAAAGATAGTCCTTTAATTTCATGGGAAGTTTGGGGTCAGTTTTCCAAAAGCAGTAGAGCATGCTCTCTTCTTCCTCTTCAACTCTGGATCCTGTTCACTGGCCATTTACATTGTCTGTCCCAGATAGTTATTGCTGTTTGTCCTTCATTTTTGAAGAGGACCAGTGACATCATGGAGTGGGGTCTTGATTTGTGTGTGACTTGCTTTTAAGTGAGGCAGAGCTGCACAAAGTTGTCTGCCTTACTCCTTCTTGCAAAGTCATTAGAGTTCAATGGCAGGACAAAAGTCAAGACAACCGTCAATGGCCTCCAGAATGCAGTAGATGACCTTGGCATCTTTAATATCTGACCAATCTCTAAGTGCTCAACAGTGGCTGTTTCCGCTGCCTTTATGGCTGTTGGAATTGCTCTCATCCACCTAATCCACTGGGAGGAGTCTTTACATGCTTGGAAAGACTTCCCCCTACCTCACTGACAGGGTCTATCGGTTACCCTCAATCTGGTTAGCCCATCTGCCAAGACAGTTTTACTGGGGTGTGGCTGCTGTGCATCCTACTGCTTCTTCGAGCCACAAGTGAGAGTTGGGTGAAGGTGGACACCAAAGGTGGATGAGCAGCCCTGAAAAGGGCTCAGTGTCCTCATATCAGGGGTGCTAGTCCTCCTGAACACCCCATACACCCCCAGATATATATACACATACACACACAATTGGACAAAAACTTTAACATATACCTCCAAATGCATGTTTTAATATGGGCAATAGATATTTTTCAGCCAGCTTGGTCTTTCCTACATGGATGGAAAGGCCAAACTCCTTTGAGTGGTTATAGCTCTCTTCTGAGAGGCTCCCCATGATCACTGGGCTTAATGAGAACAGCACAATGTCATCTGCAGACAGAAGCACCTGAAGGACTTCACCGTCCAAAGGAAATCCTTCTTTAACCTGGACTCTGTGTGAGCTCTCTATCCCAGTGCAAACAAACACCGTTGGAGATTATATATCTCTCTATTTTGTACTTCACTTATGTTCATTATCAGAGTATCACCGAACGGCATTACTTTTGGTGTCACTTCTGCCGAGGAATTCTAGGTGATCTGGATGTATGGCTGAGAGCTTGCCATAAAAAGAGCTTTATGGTAGTGTTCTGTTCCCGCAAATCAAATGCTTTTTCATAATCCAGAAGCAATAAATGCAATGGGATCTTATGTTTTTGACATAATAATAATACTAATAGCTATTACATAGTGCCTACCATGTGCCAGGCACTTTATAAATATTATTTAATTTGATCCTTACAAGAAACCTGGGAGATAAGTACATTTTACAGATGAAGAAATTAAAGCAAACTGGTTGAGTGATGTGACGTGCCCAAGATTACACAGTATAGAAGCTGGATTTGAACTCAAGTCTCCTTGACTCCAAGCCCAGTACTCCATCCACTGCACCACCTAGGTGCCTCTATAATAATTGTCAGATGGTAAAGATGTGGTTGAACATTGCTCACAAAGGCCTGCTTGTTCTCTGCTAAAACCCTTATTGAGGATGCTCTAAATTGGTTTATGAATCACTTTCATAAAGATTTTATATAGATGAGAAAAAACGCATATAGGTCTGTGGTTACTGATGTTCTCTCTATTAACCATGAATTATTTACTCAAATTTTGGTCGTTACATTTCTATTAATACAGCCTAAGATTACTAGCTTTTTTTTTTAAGTAACCACACCATACTTAGTGGTCGTCTTAAGCTTATTATCAGCTCAATAACCTAAAGGGTTTTTTTTCAATTGAATAGTAGTTGCCTTTTTGTACCTGAATGCTAGAGGCTACCCTCTGATGATTATCTCCTGTATATATCTTGTTTCTACATAGTTATTTGCATGGTCTCCCACATTAGACTGTGAGCTACTTGTGGTTAGGGACTGCTGTTGGCTTTTCTTTGTATCCCAACCAACCTGGCACATGGTAGGTGTTTAGTAAATGTTTAGTGACTGGCTTGTACTTCTGCCAATCAAGACTTTCCCCATTCTGAAATTGGATAAATTATTTACCCCAATTAAATTTCATCTTTATTTTCTAGGCTCATTGCCTTCAATTACAGTGATCTGAGTTGAAAGGTCGGTAGCATGATCGAGGTGCAGTGTGGTTGAGAGACTAGAAATATTTATTAGTGTTATGTATGATTGGATTTTTAAAAATTTTATTAATGCATTATTTTTAAATATCATTGTCACTTCCCAATGACTTCCAGCCCCTCCAATAGATCCCACACTTTTAACAAATAAATACAGTTATGGTGCATAACAAAAGAACACACTGGCTAGGTCTGGAAAATGTCTGCATTGTTCTGCATTTATCCTCCACTACCCCTTTGCCATGAGGTGGGAGTTATGCTTTACCTTCAGCCCTCTGAAGTAATGATTGGATACTCTGATGATCAGAGTTTTGAAGTCTTTCAAGGTTTTGCTTTACATTTTTGTAATCATCATGTCAGTTATCCTTATTCTGCTTATTTCACTCTTAGTACTTACAAGTCTATTATTTGTCATATCATATAACCATTAATAGTTCATTACGTTAAAATATCATATTTCAGCTATTTGTCAACTGATGGGCATCTTCTTTACTTCTGTTTCTTTTCTAATACAAAAAGTGCTACTATAAATATTTTATGTGTGTAAACATACATATATATACACACATACATGTCTATCTGTAAACATACACATTAGCATACAATTGTAATACAACCTTTTCTTCTTTGATCTTCTTGGAGTAGGTAAATATAGATAGCTAGCTAGATAGACAGGTACATAGGTAGACAGATGATAGATAGATGATGGAAAAAATATTGATTATTCTCTTACTATGTTCCAGGTGGTGGTACTGCTGGGTTCAAAGTTGTATATGGTTTAATTGCTTTTTGGTGCAATTCCAAATTGTTTGCCAGAATAATTGGACCAATTCATAGCTCCATCAACAATGCATTAGTATACTTTTCTTTTTGTTGTTTCTCTAATATTTTCCATTGTCATGTTTTGTAATCTCTGCCAACCTGATAGGTATTGGGTGAAATATCAGCATTGTTTGATTTGTAGTTCTCTTATTAAATGTGTTTCAGAACATTCTTTCATATGGTTATGAATAACTTGCAGATTTCTTTTTTTGAAAACTTTTTGTTCATATATATCCTTTGACAACTTCTCTTTTGGGAAATAGCACTTGTTCTTATGATTATCAGAACAAGTTCTTGCAAAGACTTTTTTCCCAATTAACTCTCTCTTCTAATTTTAGCTGCATTGATTTTGTTTGTGCAAAACTCCAGTTTTGTGTGGTTAAAACTGTTCATATTATCTTCCCTAATCATTTCTATCTCCTGCTATAGTTAAGAAATCTATCCCTTAACTACGATTTACAGGATACCTCTTTCCATTCCCTTCTAATATTTATGTGACCTTTTGTATTCGGGTCATATATACATTTATAGCTTCTTACGGTAATTTCTGCCAAACATTTTCAGTTGTCCCAGAAGTTTTTGTTGAATAGAGAATCCTTAACCCTAGTAATTGGTGTTCTTGGGCTTATCAAACACTAGGCTGCCACATTTGATTTGGTTTGGATCTTACTATTGATCCATGGGTCAATTTTTTTTTTAATCAATGTGAAAGTAGTGTTGACTGTTCTTTAATATAGTTTGAGATTTGGTAATGTTAAGGCCCCTTCATTCCCACTTTTTAAATTATTTGTTTTGAGATTCTTGATCTCTTGTTCCTCTGTCTAGCTCTATAAAGTAACCTCTTGGTATCGTGATTGGTGTAGGATTAAATCTACCAGTTAGTTTAGGCAGTACCATCACTTTTATGTTGTCATGGCCCAACCACGAACAAGGATTGGGTTTGTTTTCGTTATGCCCTTCTATGGAACCTGACCCTAGACTATTTTTATTAGTTACTTCTAGTTGAGTCACATTCATATAAAACAACTTTGGCTATTTATGCCAAGTGAATGGATTGTTTGAACCCTTTAAGGAGCCATAAGCACTTGCATTTTATTGGCTAAATGTATTATTAGGCAAGCATATTATGTTGGGTGTTGGGGATGAAGGGTAGGATGGGGAGGGATAAATATCTCTACTAACTGTTTTTTGCTTTGGGCTTTAGCAAGATTTTCACGAGATCTTCTTTGACTTCGTCTGCAGTTATCTGGCTGATCAGTGCTGGAATGGCGGCTTTATCTACCTAATCATGCTACGTCGCATTAAGCGCAAAGCTCCTCTCCCTCCTTCTAATGGCAACAACAGCAACAGCTGTGAACCCAAAGCAACTCCTACCTCAGATCCCGGCAGCTGTCTGGTGCAGAATGGGAAAAGAACAAGGAAGTTTGGGGTCATCTCCAGGTCATCTGTCAGCAAGGATGGTGGGGAGAACAGGAACGGTCAGGACTCTGAGCTAGAGAATGGACATTATACCCTCATGGAGATGGGGGGCCCTCGCCTAGAGACCCTGGAAGTGGATGACAGGACAGGTGAACAGTTGCCAAATACAGAGGGTCCTCTAGTCACAGGCCATTATAGATCTCGCTTGTCTGAAGGGAAGTCTGATTTCAAGCCGAGTGACCATCTGGCACAGGTAAGATTTGATTTTACCATAGAAGATGATAGTAGAACCTAAAACCCGATGGTGGAGATGGGGACAACATAAATCTATATTTACCATAGACAGCATGGTAGAGTGGATGGAGAACTGACCTTAGAGTTATGAAAACCCAGATCCAAGGCCTGCCTCTGACACATACTGGCTGTGTGACCCTGAACAAGTCACTTACCTCTCAGTGTCCCAGGCAACTCTGTAAGACTGTCCAATCGTAGAACATTGGGAGATCTGCCTTGGAAGAGAGAGTTTCCTCTCTGGCAGTTCCCAAACCAACGACATCACAGAACTAATTTGAATTTCCTAATATGAATGGAAAATGGTGAGGAGATGCCAACCCTGAGGCCTTGATTAGGATGACTGGCCAAAGAACATCTGCTTTTCTAGCCAGGATTTTGTTGTTGTTGTTGTTAAGCTTTGGTGATTTTTTTTTTCTTGCTTTGGATATATGATGTCATTAGTGTAGAAATTCATTAATGTAGGGAGTAGGTTGGGGAAAACACCTCATACCAATTTAGATTGGCAATTCATCAGCAGTTTGTAGTTTTAGAGAATTACTTCAGGCAATGAGGAGGTTAAATGACTTGCTAGAAGGTCATAGAGACAGGATATGTCAGAAGCAGCATCTGGATCTAGGTCTTCAGGACCTGAGACCTCTCTCTGATTTTCTCTGCCTTACCACCTCTCAATAACCTATTGATGATGCTGTTACAAAATGACATTGATGGGGGATAGATTATGTGGGGCATGCCTATATATACTACTCTAGATTTGTTTTAAAATTGAGAAATCAAGCACTGAACTCACACATGGAGAGGATGGCTTTTGCATTTCCTGGCCAGTAAATGAACTTGTTCGGACAAATGATCAGAGAATGCAGAACAGTTATGTACTGTGTGTTGTGCTTGCCAAAGGAATGGTTTGTATCATTCTATCATACTTTAAAAAAGAAAGAAAGAAATCCCTGCTTATTGCTTCTCAAGTAATGAGGAGGGGAAAATCAGAATTGTTGTGGTTCTAATGTGAGTTTCATGGGACCCAGATAAAGGATTTGAGTTCTGATGCAGCCATATCATCATTCATCAGTGGCTGTCACCAGAGGAATTGGCACCACAAGACCATGAATTTCTGGTGACAGTTCAAAAGATGATAGAATAAACATCAAAACAGAGCAGTATTATGTGGGAGAATATAGCCAAGCTCTAGGGACATAAACATCTGTTTTTGTTTTTAAGAAAGTTCGAAATCAGGAACATTTAAACAGGATCATATAGTTCATGCTAAATTCCAGCAAAGTTAAATGTGGAAGCTATGTACAATTATAATAATAACAATTGCTAGCATTTATATAGCACTTTAAGGTTTACAAATATTACCTCATGTTATCCTCACAACAATGCTGGTAGGTAGATGCTATTATTGTCTCCATTTTACAGATGGGGGAACTGAGGCAGACAGAAATTTAGTTACTCAGGGTCACATAGCTGGTAAGTGACTGAGGTTGGATTTGAACTCAGGTCCTCTTGACTCCAGATCCAGTGCTGTATCCACTGTTTCACCTAGCTGCCTGTATACAAATCACATGGACTCTCACTCCAGCTGTCATGACCAGGTCTGGCATTACATATAGGGAACACCAGAGAGCTACCTATCTGGTGTGATAAGAAGGTCTCTGCAGAGTTTTCCCATCCCCTAAATACTTCCCTGAAATTCCACCATTTGAGATTGATTTTTTTTGTTAAAAAACATAAAATGCACACATACATATGATGTGCATGTTCATATGCATGTATTTTCCTTTAAATTCTCACTGGCCCTGGAGTCAGGAGGACCTGAGTTCAAATCTGGCCCCAGACACTTACTAGCTGTGTGACCCTGGGCAAGTCACTTAATCCTGATTGCATCTCCCTTCTCCCAATAAATAAATAAGTAACTTCTTATATTTATTTAGAATTTTGCACAAACAATACGCACCTTCTCCAGGTGTCTTTTTTTTTATGCAAAAATTCCTGGAAAGAAAGTAACTTTGCCTGGTAAGACTTAACTTTGGAATTTGAAGGGGCTTACAAAGTTATTTTCCTACCAGAAGGGAGAAGACCCCTATGGAAGGAATATGGGAAAGGGAAGGTGAATGGCAGAGAGACAATCTGAGAACATGGAGACAAGACAAATTTTGCAACTTTATAGCATGTGTGGCGTGACTAGCCCCTGTACTGAATTTAGTAGCTTCACAATGGAACCGCTCAAACAGTGTTCTTTCTTTCTGGTCTCTGAAGAATTGTATTTTTTTCGATAATGCTTTGCCTTGTACACTATGGACACCCAGTAGGTGTTTGGAGAATGAATAAATTAATGAGAAGGTGGAAAAAGTGTTGTATTTTAGGATTACTTTCTGCCAACTGGCAAAAGAAATGGGTCAATGACAAGAAAAGAGATGTTTCAGTTTTCACTTCATTTGGAATATTAAGTGAATGACTTTGATGCCCCATTTAACAATCCATTGAAGTGGGGAGCAGGGGAGAAAAGAATAAGAAAAAAATTGGACAATGGGAAAGAAAGCCAGCATGGAATAAATAAGTCGAGGTCTTTTTGTCTCATTTAATCCCCTGGAAGCTTAAAGCTTTTTTACAGCTGACTGAAGTAGGTTTTGATTTGAACTAATGCAGAGCCTTGGGGGAAAAAAAAGGAGCATTTGGTTCAAGATATTTTAGAAAGAGATTATCCTTCCTTTCTCTCCAGCTGAAGTTAGTGACTAACCTTCCTGAGAGTACACAGGGCCAAATTGGGAATATAGGACCATAGATTTAGAGCTGGAAAGGAACTTAAGAGGACATTTAGTGTTTACTTGATGGTGCCCTCATTTTGTAGAGAAGGAAACTGACACCTAGATAGAATAATTAAATGATTTGCCCAAGGTTACAAGTAGGAAGTTGATATGCTTTGATTTCAAGCCCTCAGGACTCTACTTGGAACATTCCTTCTGTTGTGCTACATAGTGTTTTCATATCTTCAGGTGTTTTTAATATAAAGGGGAAGACAACACCCCATGGACAAAACAGAGTCAACCATGGGTTGCTCTACAGTCACTAGAGTCTAGTCACACGGGGGTGGGGAGCCTGTGGCCTTGAGGCCACATGTGGCCTTCTAGGTCCTTGAGTGTGGCCTTTTCACTGAATCCAAGTTTTACAGAACAAATCCTTTTTTTAATAATTTATTTTTAAATTTTATTTATTTTTAGTTTTCAACATTCACTTCCATAAGCTTTTAAATTTTCTCCCCCTCCCTCCTTCCTTTTCTTCCCCTTCCTCTCTCCCCTCCCCAAGATGGCATGCAATCTGATAATAGGCTCTACATATATATTCATATTAAACCTATTTTCACATTAGTCATGTTGTGAAGAAGAATTAGAACCAATGGGAGGAACTATGAGAAAGAAGGAACAAAACAACAATAACAACAAAAAGAGAGCAAATAGCATGCCTCCATCTGCATTCAGACTCCAGAGTTCTTTCTCTGGATGTGGATAGCGTTTTCCATCATGACTCCTTTGGAGTTGTCTTAGATCCTTGCATTGCTGAGAACAGCCAAGTCTGTGGAAGTTAGTCATCGTACAATGTGGCTGTTACTGTGTACAATGTTCTCCTGGTTCTGCTCACTTCACTCAGCATCATTTCGTGTAAGTCTTTCCAGGTTTTTCTGAAGTCCACTTGTTGATCATTTCTTATAGCACATTAGTATTCCATTACATTCACATACCACAACTTGCTCAGCCATTCCCCAGTTGATGGACATTCCCTCAATTTCCAATTCTTTGCCACCACAGAAAGAGCTGCTATAAATATTTTTGTACATGTGGGTCCTTTTCCCATTTTTATGATCTCTTTGGGACACAGACCTAGAAGTGGTATTGCTGGTCAAAGGGTATGTACATTTTTATAGTCCTTTGGGCATAGTTCCAAATTGTTCTCCAAAATGGTTGGATTAGTTCACAACTCCCAGCAATGCATTAGCATTCTAATTTCCCCCCATCTTCTCCAATATTTATCTTCCTGTGAACAGATCCTTTTATTAAGGGGATTTGTTCTGTGAAGTTTGGATTCAGTCAAAGGGCCCACACTTGAGGACCTAGAGAGCCATATGTGGCCTTGAGGCCACAAGTTTCCCCACCCCTGGTCAGTGGAATGTCACACACACTAGAACTGATTCAGGGCTACACTCTCCTTTTCAAGGCAAATGGCCCAGAGGGTTCATAATAACACAAAAGTAGCCCTATCTTGCCATATTACCTTTTTTCGGGGGGGGGGTGAGGCTATTAGGGTTAAGTGACTTGCCTAGGGTCACATAGCTGGTGAGTATTAAGTGTCCGAGGCCAGATTTGAACTCAGGTCCTCCTGACTCCAGGCCTGGTGCTGTATCCACTGTGCCACCTAACTGCCCCACCATATAATTTTTTACAAATTCCTCTTTTTGACTCATCATAGGATCATAGATTAGAATCTAGAAATGAACTCAGAGACCATGTAGATCAAACCCTTCATTTTATAGATGAGGACACAGAGGCCCAGCAAGATTAACAGAATTACCCAAGGTCGCATGTGTAGTAAACCTCAGAGATGGGATTTGAACCCAGATCTTCTGAGTCCAAGTGGCAGCTAGATAGTGCAGTAGATAGAGTGCCTGGCCTAGCTTCCTGAGTTCATATCTGGCCTCAGATATTTACTTGCTGTGTGATCCTGAGCAAGTCATTTTAACTCTTTTTACCTCAATTTCCTCATCTGTAAAATGAGCTGGTGAAAGACATGGGAAACCACTAGAGGTGCTATCTTTACAAATGGAGTTGCAAGGAGTCAGAGATGATTGAAAAGAAAAAATGAACTACAACAAAAACCTTCTGACTCCACAACCAGTGTGTTCTTTCTACTATACCATGCTGCTTTATTACGTCAATAAACTGTGAGAGAGAAGTGGTAGCCTATGGATACAGAAAGAAGCATACATTGTCAGACATGAGCATCATGTAGTTGTGGTTTACTTAGCTTCTTTCAATTGGAGGTAACAGTTATGCTTTTTTAAAAGCATAAATAAAACAATTTTAAGAATTCCCACATATGTTTTGCATGACTACACATATATAATCTACATCAAATTGCTTGCCTTCTCAATGAGGGAGGAGGGTGGGAGGGAGAGACCTTGGAACTCAAAATTTAAAAAAACGAATTTAAAAAGTGTTTTTACATGTAATTAGAAAAAAATAAAATATTAAAAAAAACCTTTCCAAGAACAAGAAGAATTCCCATGTGTAGGAAGGAGATAACCATCGTTAAGGTTTTTTTTTTTTAAATTCTGAGTGGCCAGTCCAGATTCATGGTGCAGCAGCATTGAGGGCTGTTGGTAAGATGGGTGAGGGTGGATGTTGTTCCTAAGCACTGTCGGGATGACCTTGATATATGGTTTCTATAAATGGAATCTGTAGCTTTGGCTCATACTTCAGAACCACCAAGAGCGTTTTCATGGTGGGTCATAGGGTCTTACAAACTTGAGGTAAGCACAGGCTTCTCTCCCCAAGTGGGCTCTTATCATTCTTTCCTTTGCCCATCACTGGCAAGGAGCTGTAAGAATATACAGTAGATCTCCAGCTTCTTTCCATTCAACTGCTGCATCTCCTGAGGACAGCAGCTTTCTTGAAAGCCTCCAGCAGAAAGAAGTGTCACTCAAAGTCCAAGAGTGAGGGAGATCCCATTTTTACAGAATGGGTTGAGACCAAGGTCACGCTGTAAAAATGGATTTTCCAGAAAAACAGAAATTGGCAGTTTACCCTAAAAATTTCCTTTGGGGAAAACTTCCATTCTGTTTGAATAATGAGAGAAAAAACATGCCAGTGTTCTTCCTTTTCCTCTTTATTAATGAATTAAGTTTTACAAAAATTCAACAAAAGGTTCATGACCATCACTCAGATCTTTCTTTATCCATCAATTATTTTTATTTTGTAAACTAGCACTCCTATTGAGACAATGCCAACAGACAAAAACACATCCCTCTTCCCCCCCAGTTTTAAGTTATGTTCTTTTTTGTTGGAACAACAGTGAACCCTTATAATTTTCAAATGAGTAGTATGTCTATTTATGTAAGATGGCTATGTACATATTATAAAGGCAAAATTTTTAAAAATACAAGAAACTTAAGAACCCTTATCCCAAACTTAAGAAAACACATGTGTAAGTTCTTATACACCATATGTATGCATATGCAGATTTGTAAGTCTCCATCATCCAGGTAGTTCAGAATTCTTTTCTAAGTTGAGAGAGTGTAAAATATTTGCATTTGGATTGTTTCATGTGTTGTATTTTATCCCCTGTAACTAGCATAGTGCCTGGCAGAGGGGAGGTGCATAATCAATGATGGTTGATTGCTTTATTACTCACCTTAAACAAGAGCTCTTTGTGAAGCTTCTACATATGCATATGTAAGTTTGTATATGTGTATGTACATATATGTATGTATGTGTATATATGTATGTATGTGTGTGCACATACATACAGACTCACACACACACTTTGTATATCTAAGCATACAAAATATCAGCCATGGAAGATGGAGTGAAAAGCTTACCCACAGGCAGTAAGCCAGACCAGCCTCCTTTCTAGTACTTCATCTGGAAGCTAGGACACTAGGACTCTCGGTCATGGTAGAAGAATATGAGGAAGGAAAAGATAATTCATGAGCCGTATTTCCAAGAACTTCCCAGTTATGAATTCTGGCCTCGTGCAACCTCGAGAAGCAGGTCATAAAGCAGTTGATTCTTGTGCCGATGTAGTTACTGGCAACAATTTTGAGAGTGTGTATATGGTGGTGTCTATACATACATAGCGTGTTCACTTATAGAAACTTGCTTATTCTTACAGCATTTCAGGGACTGTGGCTGATAATGGGAATTTTCTCATTTTTATCAGTGCTTTCAATTTTGTCAAAGCTCTTTTGACTTCTGTCATTTCAACTTATGTTAACAATAACATCCAGCCCGTGGATCGGTACTTACAATATGTTGCTTTTCTTTCTACCCAGCATCAGTTTGGGGGCCATTTCCTCCTTTCCCTCTATTAGACGGCATAGTTCTCAAACATCCTGGAAGGTTTTGTGTTGATAGCAGGTTTTATCAGGAGAGGAAGTTGAACTTACTGACTCTCCTCCAGTTTTTCATGTCAGCCCTGCCCCCCATCATTACCATGGATGTTTGAGAGGCATCTCTAACTACAAGTGTCTACAAGTATATTTATGTACTTACACACGTGTACATGCATATAAATGTGGTCTTCCCACTAGAAACAACCTTTCTTTGTACCTCCTTCTCAAGTAGGTCATGAGGGACCTCATGAATGTCGTCCCGGATTTTAATCTCTTTCCCAGTTCTCCATCCTTTGTTAATGTGTAGGAATAAAGAGCTGGGTCTGTGCAGCTGCAGCCCCACAATTTGGACAGAGGCCCACTGAAGATGAAACATTGAATCTGGAGCTGGGGATGAGCACCAGCCCAACAGCACCTTTGCTTAGGGTCAAGGGCAATTTAAAAGGTGGTCTGTGACAAGAGATTTGAAATGTATCACCTGGCTTTCTGAGAAGCAGATACACCAACCAGGTGACTTTGTGCTTCAGGGACCTGGGATTTTGTTAGCGTGAGCGCTTCCTCCATCCACAAAGGTTGCAGACCTTACGGGCTTAAAAGATAGTATCTGAGAGGTACCGTATTAGAAAAAGTATTCAGCCTGTGGCTCCCCCAAGTGACGACCCTCTCTGGGCTTTGCTCAGTCCTTTAGCCTGGTCTTCAGGTAACAAATGTCCAAGTCATCACCACGTCTCTATCAGAAGCCTTTCCAGCTTGATAGGACCTACAAGAAATAATTGTACTCCATAGGAATAGCCTTTGAGAATGGTATAAATATTTTTATTTAACCAGGGCTATGTTTCATAGGACATTTATTCAGAACCCTGTGGTTGTCACAGATCATATGTGTGGTTTGTCAAAAGAGAGGAGGGAAATTTATATACTGCCTACTATGTGCTGGGTACTGTGCTAAGTGCTTTACAAATATTTTCTCATTGGATCCTCCCAACAGCCCTGAGAGATAGGAGCTATTCTTACCTGTATATTACAGATAAGGAAGCTGAAGCAGAGTTAAGTCACTTGCCCAGCTAACTCTCTGAGGCTAGATTTGAACTTAGGTCTTCTTGACTCCAGACCCAGTACTCTGTCCATTGCATCTCTGTCTCCAAAGAGGGTAGACATCAGGTTCAGTCAGTCTCAGTCAGGAAAGCAGGGTAATGGAAAGACCATTGGCTTCGTGGTCAGAAGATCTAGGTTCAAATCTCACCTCTGATACTTATTACCTTTATGACCTTGGACAAGTCAGCCTCTCTTGGCCTCATTTTTTTTTAATCTGTAAAACGATAGGTTGGATCAGATGGTTTTTGAGGTGTCTTCTAGCTCTAAATTATGACTGTAAAATCCCATGATCCTATGACTGGATGGCCTCTTGAGATCCTCCCAGCTCCAGATCTATGATTGTATGAGATCAGGCAAAAACAGATCAATTGTCTTACCTAGCAGTTACCCAGCTCTTCCCATCTGTGGGGCAGGGAAGAACTGACCATCAAACCTACAGTGGCAACTACAAAACACTATTTGAAGAATTGAGGCCTGAGGGTCAGACCTGTTGGAAAGTATAAGAAGAATAAGGGGTTGTCACGTCAGTGGAGACGATACAAGGAGGATGTGAAGAACTGATGCTGAATCAGGGCCACAGGGGGTGATAGGGCGGTGTCTTGGAAAGCAGACTGGAATTGAGAAGCAGAGCACCCTGGTTCAAATCTCTGTTCTCACAACCTGCCTGTCTTTGGGGAACTCACTTCACTCTGCTTTCCTCGTCTGTAAAATGAGCCCATGAGATTAGATAATCTGTGACTTGCCTTCTGAGCCCAAAGTTCTGTGATCCTAGGTATAAAAACAGAGAATGAGGATTTAGACAAGTCTGACTATCAGCAAAGTCAAAGCATGTGAGGAGCAGAGCTTTCTGTTCTATGACAAATTAGCCATTCGGAGCGAGTTCTCCAACCTAGCTTCCTCTTCTGTTGAGTTATCACTCGCCAACCATCCTCTCTCCCTTCCTGAGCTGTCAGAACTGGGCCGAGATGGGCCCAGCAGAGCCCTCTTGCCCCACATTCCTTTCATCTTCTCAGGTCTTGCTAACTAACGAGTCTTCTGACATCCGATTTCTCTACTCTTGACCAGTGGTAATTCTCTAAGTGAGGATATGCTCTTTTTCTCGAAGGTTGAGATCATCAAGGTTGGAAGAGGGATGATTCTTAATTTTTTTCATATCCCTGGTCCTCACTTACATCATCTGTAAAATGAAAGATTTGGACTGACTCTCATGTCCCTTTCTGCTCTCATCCGTGAGTAGGAAAGTGAAGATACCGCCCTTAACTTCTTTTTCTCTGTTGGCCAACAGTGGAATGCATGTTAGGGCTCCAGAGGTGGTATTCAGACAAACTGCTTGGAAAGCCATCTGGTAGGCCTTCGAGATCTAGCTGTAGGTGCTGAGCTCCTGGTTGGGCCCACTGGAACCTCTCCATCCTCATCACGTCTCTAATTCTGCCCTTGATCACATTCCTTTTGCTTCCTCAGCGATGGTGGCCATTGTGAGTTCAAATTCTTCGGTGAACTTCAAGAGAAGCAGGAGGGGGGAGGTGAAGTCAGGGGAAGGACAGCATACATCTTCGGACGATAGGTGGAAGGAGGGTGTAGATTTAGTCCGTGTTGCCTTAGAAGACAGCACTCGCACCAGTGGATTGAAGTTGGAGTGAGGCAAATTTTGGTTCACTATGAAAAGGAACTGTTAAAAAATCAGAAATGTTCCTAAACAGATTGAGCCTCCTTGTTAGGTGAGCTCTCTGTCAGGGGAAGTGTGCAAACAGAAGCCAAATTCTTGACAGGAATGCTTTAGAAGGGATTTCTGTATTGAGTAGGAGGTTGGAATAGGTTCAGTTTATTTTGTCAGACGTTGATTATTACATCTCACTTACCCCCATCTATTCTTCAGGTCAATGACACTGTCCTTCTTGCTAAGATACTTCATCTTCCAATTGTGGGCATTTTCACTGGCTGTCACTCATTACTGGAATTCTTTCCCATCTGCCTCCTGACTTTGCTGACTTCCTTAAGTTCCAGCTAAAAATCACACATTTCTACCACAAGCCTTTCCTGATCCCCTTTAATTGGGCTGCCTTCCCTTTGCTGATTATCTCCGGTATGTCCTTATTCATTTTATCTTTATGTTCTTGCTTGCATGCTGTCTTACCCACTTGACTGTGAGCTCCTGGAAACTAGGGACAGCCTTTTTGCCTTTCTTTTATCCCCAGCTCTTAGTACAGTGCCTGGCACGTGGGAGGGGCTTATTTAATGTTTGTTGACTTGACTTGTAAAATTCCAGATTTCTATGATTCCAAGAAGGGTAAAAACTGCAGCTGTTAAAGTTTGCAAAGTGTACTTCATTGCTGAGTTGCATTCCTTGCCTACAAGCTCCTGGTGCTTATGGGAAAAAGAAGTAACATTTTAGTATTGAATTTTTCAAGTAATGTAGAGGAAGGTGGGGGAAGTTTGATGACATGACATGGTAGGTAAACTAGAAATTAGGCCTCCCCAGTGTGATCATTCTCCTTAGAGTCATGTCTCAATGAAAGCAGAACCTGAGGTCTCCTCTCTCCTCATGTTTTCAGTATAACACACTGCCTCCTCTGAATCTCAAAATCATTGAATTTCAGAGATACTCATACTTTCTGAAGTTGTGCTATTGTCATATTTTTGAACACAGCAGTTCCCTTCATTGGGGTGTGAGTGTAAATGTTTAAGAACCAGCTCCTGGGAGAGGTGGAGCGGAACGTACACATAACATATTTTAAGCTTAATCTGTATTATTAGCATTTTTCTCCTTCACTTTTTTGAGTCTAGACAATCAATAAGGTAATAATTCAAGTGCTAATTTGAGAGTTTTTGCCACTTTCCAAGGTGTAAATACGCTACAAATTTAACAGTTGGCCCTTGCATGCTAGTTCAACTAGCTCCAGTGTACCCATGGCATTTGCTAAATGGCCTATGTCAAATGTCTTTTTAAAAACTGAATCCAAAGGGACTCCAGTTTGGAGAATCAGTGATCTAAAGTCATGATAAAAATATTATGCATAGTGCTAGAAGCGGAGAGAGGGAGTGATTATGGTATAATGCCAAGAGCACTGGTCTGTCTTTGCTGCTTACTAGCCGTGTGACTTTGGGCAAGTCACTCAATGTCCTTGGGCCTAAATGAAGGGTAGAATTTTTATGATTTCTAAGATTCTTGAGCCCTGAGGGTATGATATATAATCTGCTGATCTACTCCAATCCATACCTGAACAAGAGCCCCTTCTAGACCATCCTCAGCGAGCAGTCCTCTAGACTTCACTTGAAGATCTTTGGGGAGGGGATTCAGTGCTCCCAATGGTGTCCAATTCCACTTCCAGGAGATATAATTGTTAGGAAGTTCTTCCCCATATCAAGCTTAAATTTGATTCCACTACTTCTTTCTTTTACTCCTGGCTTTATCTTCTGTGGCCAAGCTGATGTCAAATTTCCCTTCTATATGACTGTCCTTTAAACACTTGAAAACAGTGATGATGCCCCACTGGCATCTCTTCTCTAATCTAAGCATCCCCTAGTTATTCAGCTGGCCTTCATAGTATATGATTGCCAGTGTTGGTTACCCTCCTCTGGATAATCTCCACCTTATCCATATTCTTCCTAAAACGTGGCGCCTAGAACTGGATACAGTACTACAAATGTAGTCTAACCAGGGTTATGAGCAGCGGAGCACTGACTTCCTTAGCTCTAAAAATATTACTATGCCTTTCAGTGAGAGGCTACATCAGAATCAAAATAGACTGACACAGTGTATCTGTTCAAAAAAAATTAAAAAATGGGATGGACCTTCCATCATCGCAATAATTTTGAATTTTACATTGGTTATCATTTGAGGAAGATGATATTAGAACCAAACTGATTAATTAAATATGCTATGAAAACGGGTTTTATCGTTAGGATTCTCTACCCAGTCAAAACTGAAAGGAACATGCTTTTCAATATGTAAGATCTCTATCAGGTTTTCATGTGTGGTCTTGGTGGTTACTTGGGATTATGGCCAGAACTTGGCACAGAGGATATATGTTACCCAAGGGAATGAGGAAGACAACCTGTGGTGAAGAAAACGCCGAACCAGAGGCAGCTGGGTGGCACAATGGATAGAGCACTGGCCCTGAAGTCAGAAGGACCTGAGTTCAAATCTGGCCTCAGACCAAACACTTACTTGCTGTGTGACCCTGGGCAAGTCACTTAACCCCAACTGCCTAAAAACAAAACAAACAAACAAACAAAAAACACCGAACCAGGAGTCATGAGACCTGAGCTCTAGTCCCAGCTCTGACACCAACTAGTTCTGTTACCTTGACCCTGATGGACCCTAGGTACGTCATCTGTAAAATGAACAGGTTTAGCCTAGGGTGCTTCCTTCTCATTCTATTCTGTCATTATTATTCCTTCTGCAATGATCATCATAATCGAAGGGAAAAAACAACCAGCCTTTGGAAAGCAGGAGTCTATGCTGCTGAACTTCAGCTGACTTTCTTCTCACGTTTATGTAAGACATAACACATAACACATCTGTCATAAATCAGTTTTTTCAATAAGAGCAGATGAGTCATTCTGAATGAAATGGAGGACTGCCCTGACAGCTTGTTTTAAAGTATTGCCAATGTTTTGGCAAACAAACGTTTTCCCTCGACTCAGTGTAGGGAATCGTTTCTGAGTCTGCCCTGCAGGTGGATGTTTATAAGCAAGTGTGGCATTTCAGCAACAGAATACAGAAGTTTATGTTATCCAGTCTGTCCTGGTTTGAGGCTTTTACAGAGAAGGCTGATGGAGATTTTCTTGCACTATGAGCCAGTGCAAAAGAAAAAGCAGCCATCAGACCCATCTGTCTAGACACGGTCTGTTTACTGAACATGGTAATCTCAATACTTGGATAAGTGTTAACAACACTTAACATTGGTGATAGTTCAAAGTATAAATCAGGACTGGGTGTACTTCAGTACAAAGCATAAAATGGGGCTTTATATCAAGTCTTATGGGACTTCTCAATATTAACCACAGTCAATAGCTAAGAACTAAAGTAAAAGGGACAAACTATCCATTTTAAACATATAATATGGATAATTCAAAGTTAGTCATATGGATGATGTTGACATTAACTGTCAATTCTAAAACACTGACTTATTGCCACATGATAGACACTTAGTTTTCATCGAATGGTATTGCTGTCCATGGGATCCCTCTATGTATGGATGCGAGTGAAGCCAAGGTGTGGGAGAGACTGGAAGTCTAAGAGTCGGCCAAGGGTCTCTGGAGGTCATGGTGAGGGTGAAGAACAAGTTTAGTTGAAAACTATTTTGGCGAGTGAAACCTTTCCAAGTCTACTCCAACCCACTTTTTCCTTTTCAAAATGCTGGATTTAGCTTCAGAGCATTAGAAATCAAATTTTGGCTCTACGGGGTTACTATCAGTGTGACCACAAGCAAATAACTTTCTCAGAACTCAGTTTGCTTATTTGTAAGATGAAAGGGTTGGACTAGATAATCTCTAAGGTCCTTTTCAGATTTTAATAGGAGATTTTGTGGTTCTATAATTCTAGTTCCTTTCACTCAGTTCTCAGGAAATAACATCCTCAGAGTGTTCAGCCAACACTCTTTCTACCTCCCTCCCTTAAATGAAATCCAATTTTCTGCTGAAGAAGCCCCATCCATGGCTTTCCTCTCCATTCAAGACAATGCACGTAAGCTCACAGAGGGCAACAACATTTAAAAAAAAATCTTTATGTCTCTGGTACCTAGGGTAGTTCCTGGCACACAAGATGGGTTTAATAGATGTTGGTTGTTTAATTTTTCTACTGTTTTTCCTAACTCAGATTTTGTGTACTTCCATCCCTCAATAGTTTTTCCTCATTTGAAGTACATTAAATCTGTTGATACTACTTTATGTCATCAATGTTTTGCTCCTCCACTAATCACTGTTACTCTTTTGACTTTCTTGATAATTTGAATTCTGAAATAACAATATTGTTCTCTACCCATTCCCTGTTGCTGTGCATGGGCACTTCAGTATTCATGCTCTAACCTCCTTACTATGCTAGTTCTTATCTTAACTCCGACACCTTCCCTTTGCAGCCATGAGGGGTCACTCCTCAGGCCATGACCTCCAGAGACCTTGGCTGACTCTTAGACTTCCAGAACTTCACAACCTCTGAGGGTGTGAACTTAGAAATTCTACTTTCTTTGTTTTTTAATTAAAAAAAAATTAAAAATCTACTTTCTAACCTTGCCCTCCCATGCTTCCACTTTTCTTGCTGTCTCGAACACAAGAAACCTATTCTTCACCTATGGAATGACCTCTAGTCCCTTGACCTCTCCCCAGTGTCTCAGTTCATCTTCCTTACTATGACTTATCTCCAAAATGAATCTTATCACTTTGATGATTTACTTGCCATTATCTCAGAATAGAGGAGCAGGGTGATAGATACAGTGATCTCTGGAGTCTATAGTCCAATGGCTCTGAGTTCTAATTGTGCTTCTCATGCTTATGACCTGCAAGATCTTTGGCTGGTTACTTAACCTCTGTGGCTTCAGTTTCTTCATCTGTAAATTGATGGCTTGTGAGTTCCCTTCTAGCTCTAGATACATGATGCCAAGATTCTCTCTAACTTTTCAGTGTTCCTGATGGACTATGCCCAACTTCCTCTATCTGATGTCTCTGTTCTTACTTCAGTGCTGCTATACAATGCTCTACAGCAAGGATTTTTAAATTTTTTTTCTGTGGTTTAGAGCCCTTTGGCAATCCAGTAAAGTCTATGGAGCCCATATCAGATAACATCATTTTAATACATAAAATGCATAAGATTACAAAAGAAACTAAAGGTACTAAGTTAGTGAAAATAAAGGGTTTTTTTCCCATTTCAACTTCATATATTTCCTGAAATTTATCCAAGGACTGAAATCCAGGTTAAGAACTCTTACAGGGGGGCAGAGCCAAGATGGCAGAGTGAAAGTAGTGACTTGCTTGAGCTCTCCCCCAAACCCCTCCAAATGCCTATAAAAAATGGCTCTAAACAAATTCTAAAGTAGCAGAACCCACAAAAAGACAGAGTGAAACAAATTTCCAGCCCAAGATAACCTGGATGGTTGATCGAAAAGGTATATTGCGCCAGGCTGGGAGTGGGATGCAGTGCGGGGTGGGCACGCAGGCCACAGTGAACCTGGAGCAGGCCTCAGAGGAATGAATCGTAGGCAAGTGTGGCAGTTTCCAGACTTCTCAACCCACGAACGCCAAAGACAACTTAGAAGGTCAGTGGGAAAAGTCTATTTCTGCCGTGCTGAGAGAGAAGTGAGATGGTCTCAGCTCCATTCCCTGAGCGCGGCCTGGGGCAGGGGCTGCCTCCTGAGCTTCCCCTCTCCCCCCCACAGAGTGAAAGGGGAATCAAGTGGCTGATCAGAGCGGGATTGCAGGGATCTCTTTGCTGGTGCAGGATTCTCTTGCTTTGCCTGTGCTTAGATCTGGGTCACAGTTCTAGGTGGCTGTCCTGGGGCGAGGAGGAGCGCTGGCATGGTGGAGCTTGTAGTGGCTGTGGAGAGGAAATCTTCCTCACAGTTCCAAGGCAGAAAAGAGTGGTTGTGGTCACTTATAGACCAGAGCACAGGCCAGGAAAGGAGTAAACACCTCGCCCTTGATCATAGCACCTTGGAAGAACTGAAAATTTACAGGTCCCTAGAAGTATCTCTGAAAACAGCTGCACAAAACCCCTGAAGCTTGGGACAGTACATTCTCCACACTGGAAACAGACTCCTACCTTAACAAAGAGTTTATAACTCAAGTAATTGGCCGGATCATGAGCAAGCAGCACAAAAAGAGTCAGACTATATTATCTTACTTTGGTGACAAAGAAGATCAAAACACACAACCAGAAGAAGACAATGAAGCCAAAGCTCCTACATCCAAAGCCTCCAAGAAAAATATGAATTGGTCCCAGGCCATGGAAGAGCTCAAAAAGGATTTTGAGAAGCAAGTAAGAGAAGTAGAGGAAAAACTGAGAGTGATGCTAAAGGAGACCCAAAAAAATATGAAGAAAATAACACTTAAAAAATAGCCTAACTCAAATGGCAAAAGAGGTCCAAAAAGCAAATGAGGAGAAGAATGCCCTAAAAAGCAAAATTGGCCAAATGGAAAATGCCCTAAAAAGCAAAATTGGCCAAATGGAAAAGGAAGTCCAAAAGCTTACTGAAGAAAATACTTCCTTAAAAATTAGAATAGAGCAATTGGAAGCTAGTGACTTTATGAGAAATCAAGACACTGTAAAACAAATCCAAAAGAATGAAAAATTAGAAAACAATGTGAAATATCTCATTGGAAAAACAACTGACCTGGAAAATAGATCCAGGAGAGAGAATTTAAAAATTATTGGACTATCTGAAAGCCATGATCAAAAAAAGAGCCTAGACATCATCTTTCAAGAAATTATCAAGGAAAACTGCCCTGATATTTAGAACCAGAGGGCAAAATAGAAATTGAAAGAATCCACCGATCTCCTCCTGAAAGAGATCCCAAAGGAAAACTCCTAGGAATATTGTAGCCAAATTCCAGAGTTCCCAGGTCAAGGAGAAAATATTACAAGCAGCCAGAAAGAAACAATTCAAGTATTGTGGAAACACAATCAGGATAACACAAGATTTAGCAGCTTCTACATTAAGGGACCGCAGGGCATGGAATATAATATTCCGGAGGGCAAAGGAGATAGGATTACAACCAAGAATCACCTACCCAGCAAAACTGAGTATAATCCTTCAGGGGAAAAAATGGTCATTCAGTGAAATAGAGGACTTTCAAGCATTCTTGATGAAAAGACCAGAACTGAATAGAAAATTTGACTTTCAAATACAAGACTCAAGTGGAACATGAAGAGGTAAACAGGAAAGAGAAATCATAAGAGACTTATTAAGGTTGAACTGTTTACATTCCTGCATGGAAAGATGATATTTATAACTCATGAGACCTTTGTCAATATTAGGGTAGTTGGAGGGAAAAATTATATTTATGTACATAGATACAGATATAGATAGATAGATAGATAGATAGATAGATAGATAGATAGATAGATAGATAGATAGATAGAGGGCACAGGGTGAGTTGAAAATGAAGAGGTCACATCTGGAGAAACAAATAAGGGGTGAGAGAGGATTATACGGGGAGAAGGAGAAAGCGAGAGGTAGAACAGGGTAAATTATCTCACAAAAAAAACAGAAAAGAAAAGGCTTTACAGTGGAGGGGAAACGGGGGAATGTGTGAATCTTATTCTCATAGAATTTGGCTTAAGGAGGGAATAACATACACACTCAATTGGGTATGGAAAGCTGTCTTACCCTACAGAAAAATAAGGGGAAAAGGGGACAAGAGAGCAGGGGAATGATAGAGAGGAGGGCAGATTGGGAATCAGAAGCAAACACTTCTGAGGAGGGACAGGGTCAAAAGAAAGAATAGAATAAATGGGGGTGGGTGGGATAGGATTAAGGGAAATAGAGTTAGTTCTTCACAATATGACTACTATGGAAGTGTTTTGCATAACTGCACATGTATAACCTATACTGAGTTGCTTGCCTTTTCAGTGAGGGTAGATGGGGAAGGAGGAAGGGAGAAAATTTGGAACCCAAAGTTTTAAAAGCACATATTAAAAAAATAGTTTTCACATGCAGCTGGGAAATAAGAAATACATGAAATGGGGTACAGAAATCTGTCCTGCCCTACAGGAAAGCAGAAGGGGAAAGGGATAAGAGAAGGGGGGGAGAGAAAGAAGGGAGGTCTGACTAGGGGAAGGGATATTCAGAATGCATGCCATCTTGGGGTGTGGGGAGGGGTGAGATGGGGTGAAAATTTGGAACTCCAAATCTTGTGAAAGTAAATGTTGAAAACTAAAAATAAATAAATTTTTAAAAAATTTAAAAAATTTTAAAAAAAAAATGTAAAAGCCAAACCCCCCCCAAAAACTCTTACAGAGAGTCATGAAATTGAAAGACAATGTGATAGAGTACTGGATGTGGAATCAAGAAGTCATGGGTTCAAATAGTCCCTCAAATACTTATTAAGCTGTATGATCCTGAGCAAGTCATTTAACATCTCTGGGGCTCAATTTTTTCCACTATGAAGTGAGAGGATTGGACTGAATGACTTCTAAAGTTCCTTACAACTCTAAAATCTGTGCTCCTATGATCTTAGAATGAGCTTGTTTTGCCCACTGTAAATTTATAGTGCATCATTCTAGCTGAACTCTCATTCCTATTTAACAGTCCTTGTGCTCTTAGTGACTCACTATGTTCTTGCACCCAATGACATTTCTAAGCCTTTCCTGCTCCCCACCAGCTCTCTGGTCAGGCTTCTTCCTTCCTCTTCCATAAATTTACAGAGTATCTTAACTTTTTACTGAGGGCATTTAATGATATCTTCCTCATTACCCTTTTGTTGGGCTGTATTGTCCCCATTAGAATATAAGTTCCCTGAGGGCAGGATCTGTCTTATTTGTATTTGTATTCTCCACATCTTAGCTTTATACCTGGCATATAGTAAGCACTTAATAAGTACAGTCAATTAATCAGTCTTATCTGTCCATTTATCCATCATCTATCATCTATCTAGATTTCCTAATCTTAAAAGGATCTTTTTTCTACCTTATCTAGCTAGTACTATTCCTCTTCCCTTTCACTGCTAAATTTCTTGCAAAAGTTGCTTATCCCCATGGCCTACATTATCATTCATCCTCTCCTTATTTCATTGCAGTCTGGCTTCAGTCCTTACCACTCTGCTGAAATTTCTCTTTCCAAGGTTAGCAATGATCTCCCAGTTTCCAAACGTAATGGCCTGTTTTCTTTCTTCTTCCTCGATGACCTCTTGGTAGCACTTTGTACAGTTATCCTCCATCCACTTTCCTTCACCAGCTGCCAAAGTGATTTTCCTTAAGCACAAATCTGACCATGTCATTTCCCTACTTAGTAACCTCCAGCGCTTCCCTAATGTCTCTGATAGAAAAATGCAATTGTCTCCATTAGCTTTTAAAGCCTTCCACTATCCTAACCTATTTTCTAGCCTCATCATGTTTATTCTTCCCCCTCTTGTAGTTCTGTGAGCCAGCCAAGCTGGTCTTCTCTCTTTTCATCAAGGGAAAAAAAAAGAGAGAGAGAGAGAGAGGCACTCCCTTACCCACCTCCATGCCTTTTCACCAACCATTACCCAGGCTTGGAATGCCCTCCTTCCTGTCTTTCACCTCCTAGAAACCCTCTTCACCTTAAAGATACAGCTCGGGCACCATATTTCAGCGCTTTTTAAACTGTGGGTTTGGCAATAGTAAAACGTTTCTGAACGCACAATGACCAAAAATTAATTCAAAATCAAATGTGTAATGAATCTGAGGTATTTCTGGCAGAGTTTGCCTGGTGTTGCATGGAGCAACTTCACTGAAGCCTTGGTTCTGAACAGAAAACATGCATACTTTGCACTACGTGTGCCATCAGGCCATGCAGTGCCAATGTATGCTGCCTAATCGAAAAGGGGTCCCTAGTGAAAAAAGTTTAAGAAGCTCTGTATATGACACCTTTCCTGATCCTACTAACTAGTGGGACTCTCCCAGTCAAACTACCTTTAATGGAAATGTACTGATACAGGTACTATTATCTCCCATGTTAGAATGTGAGCTCCTGGCATGTGGTAGGCAGTTAATAAATGCTTGTAGATCATGGATTGATTGATTAAGAACAAAGTTTCCAGGAGTAGGAATTCAGAGTCATTATAGTTCTGGTTCTCCTTCTGCTTTCATGACCATCCCTTCTCTGTCTCCTTCACTAGTTCTTCATGTTTCTCCTATGTCCTTGTGGTAGTTGCCCTCTCCAGTTCTGCTGTTCTTAGAGGACTAGAGAGGACTCTATATAGTCTTGACCTTGAAAATTTCACTTATGCCAATGGCTTTAACCACCACCTCTACCAGATTACTCCTAAATCCCTATTTCTAGCCCTGAGTTGTCCTTTGAGTTCTGGAGCTACATTTCCATCTGTCTGTGGGAAATTTCTTACATTGGTGTCCTATTAGTATCTCCAACTAAGCTTGTCAGAAATCAAATTTGTTATCTTTCCCTTGAAATCCAGTCATCCTTATGACTTCACTAATTCTGCCTTCAATAAAACATTAATCCTGTTTTATCAGGATTCAGATCTCATACTATGATTAATTCTTCCCTTTCACCTTTCATATCCAGACTGTTATGTTTATTTTTCCTCTTTCCCTTCCTTTCTATTCCTACTAACTAGCACCATCCTAGTATAGACTTTGTATTTATTTTGTGTTTACCTCTCTGTGTATGTATTTCTTCCCTTGGAATATAAGTTTCTTGGGGCAGGTAGGTGGTGAAGTAGATAGAGTGCTGGCTCTGGAGTCAGGAGGACGAGTTCAAATCTAGCCTCAGACAGTTACTAGGTGTGTGACCCTGGGCAAGTGTCACTTAACCTTGATTGCCTCTAGAAAAAAAAATAAACTTCTTGAAGGCAGGAATTCTTTGTTTTTTGTCTTGTATCTCTAGTGCGGGGCTCATAGCAGGTGCTTATTTAAGGTTGGTTGAATTGAGTTGAATTGCCTATGCTCCTGTTCTTCCCAGGTCCTGAGATGTCTCCCTCTAACTCTCTGCTTTCAAGCTCTGCCTCCTCCAGACAGCCTTTTCTCATGTCTTATCCCCTTCTCAATCAACAAGAGAGACTTCTTCCCACTGAACATCCCATGGTGCTTTTCTTTGTACCTCTCTAATTCTTGTATATAATATCTTGTATTACTTTGTATTATGACTATTTAATGTGTACTTGTCATATCCCCCCTTCTCAGCCTCCCTTTACCCTGTAAGCCCAATGAGGGCAGAGATTTTATTATATTATTGTATATGCTCTGCCCTACCTCCCTAGTACCTAGTTCAGCATTCTATATACAGTAAGTATCTAACACATATTTCTTTAATTGAATTAAATAGTGTCTTTCTTACTATGACTTTATGACACACATAATAATTAAGTATTCAAAGCAACTATTTTAAATAGGAGAGATTAGCAGGTGAAACAAGACCTTTGGACTGCTGTAAGTATAATTACCTACCCTCTAATGATTTGATTGATAGCAGAAACATAAAAATATAGCAGCCTATAATTAGAAGGGACCTGAGAGGTCACCTAATTCAGTGTCCCTTTAACATAGAGGAAGAAACTAAGACCCAAGAAGTGAACTGACTTGCCCAAGGTCATACAGACTTTGACCAGCTGAGCTGACACTAAAATCTGAGTCTCCTGATTCCATGCCAGTGGATTTTTCCTTTAGTTCATATTGCCTCACTTTACCTTGGATGTTGGATTTTCTTCCTCTAATGAAGAGATAGAAAAATCAAAAGATAAATGCTAAGGGAGCTTAGATAAATGGTAGGACTCTGGTTTGTTCCACTAGGGCAAAAAAAAAAAAAAAGCTCATAGAGAGTGACTAAGAGCTTTGGAAGGAAGCTGATGTTATTGTATAACAATTTTGGCTTCAGTGATTCACTGAATGAAAACGCAGCAGCACCTAGCTTGGTGCCTGGTATACAAATGCTCAGCAAATAGCTATTGTTTTGCTTTTCTGAACTTGTATCCTTGGGGGAAAAAAGGAGTTGCTCTAGAATCAGGCATTTGCCCAGCCCATTTTAGGGGGTGGAGGGTTGAGAGAATGGTGTTGAGGCCATTAGACTGGCAGGGATGCCCTCCCAGAGGCCTGGCCTCATGGAATTGTAATGACTTGCTTTGTGTAAATTGTTCAACCTCTAGATACAGTGAGATCAAGGGTCAAAGAATGGGAATATAGGAGTTCAGGTTGCACAACTTACATAGATCAATGGTTCTGTGATCTTATCACAGTGTAGTTTATACCTTCTGGTTGTTACCCAGTAGTCATAAGACCTCTACACCTTTTCATGGTTTGGGACTGCATAAAGACTCTCTCCAGGCCCCTGAAAGTCTTCCTCTGGTCCTCTTACTACCCTGTCAATACCATAGCCACACTCAGTCTATTATCCCTTGATCTCATTATGTAGTCAGTCTACCTCCTTTTTCGGGTCTTACATGTCCTTGATATATCTTTCACACCACTTTTCACACTCAAGTTGTCCTTGGTAATGCCCACTATGGCCCTTTGGGTCACCTTCAGGTCTAAGTCTTCTGAGACATGTTGTTCTCAGAATTGCAGTCCCATTGCATCATGGGAGAATTATTTTCCCCTTTAATGATTTCACTGTTATGGATTGCTCCCTGGATGAAATTCTCTTTCCCAATACAGATCAGCAATTGTTCTGCAACTTATAGTATTTGAGGGTTGCCTAGGGCATTGAGACATTAACTTGACTAGGATCCCACAGCCAGTACATCTCAAAGGCAAGACTTGAACCCAGGTCTTTCTGACACTGAGGCCAGTCCTCATCCATTCCACCACACCACCTTTCTGGAAGACAACACCAGGTTAAAAGGCTGGACTTTTGCATCTTGAGCTGAAAGCACTGTGCGTTTTCTCAACTGTGATCCAGCCCATTGTCCTATTCAGTCCATCTCCTTTTCCCTCTACAACTCCTGTTCAGGTGTGTGTGTATATTCATACAGTGACCTGTCCTCCTAAATTCATGCTAAGTTCAAATATCATCAGATCATGGAATTGAGATTCTTTTTAGTTAGAAGTAAAAGAGTCAATCTCCAAGTTGGAGAAAGTTCAGGATTTCTTGTCCCAGAATGCCCAGTGACCTGTGGAGAAAGCTGAAGAGGAAGGATTTCGGTTCCAGCCCATCCTGTTGTGTTTCCTTCCCATGCTTACGTCTTTTCAACTCTCACTAACTGGCAGCTCCTCTGTGGCCTTCACTTGGGGCTGCTGCTGTTAAATGCAAAAGTAGGCTTTCTCCTGGTGAGTGAGCTGTTCTTGAGTGTTAGAAAGTTGCTGACTCCTCATGGAAAACTTTTGAGGAATTCTTCAGTTGACATATGCTATTGTCTCTTAGGGGCAGGGCAGTGTTTTGTGAGAGACGCCCTTTTTCCTGAAAACAGAAACTTCATTCTTTATTTGCTCCCTGGCCAGTGCTGAAGTTCTTCCTGATGTCAGCACCCAATGGAGAAGGGCTTCTTTTATTTTTCTTTTATTTTGTATGTAGCCTCTATTTTATTTTACTCCCCCCCCATTATTAATAAGCATTTATTTTCTCTCCCTCCAACCTCCCCAAACTGGGGGGAGGGGGAGAAAAGAAAAAGAAAAACAAAATCCATGCAACACATAACTAGCTAATATTTATATAGCACTTATTATGTGCCAGGCACTGTGCTAAAAGCTTTATAATTATTATTTCATTTGATCCTTACAACAACCCTGAGAGGTAGATGCTGTTATTATTCCCATTTTACAGGAAACTGAGGCAAACAGAGGTTAAGTGATTGCCCAGAGTCACACAGCTAGTAAAATGTCAGAGGCCAGATTTGAACTTTGTTCTTCCTGACTCCAGGTCTTGTGCTCTATGCACTTCATCACTTAGCTACTAGATAGGCAAACAAAACAAATTCCCGTGTTGTTCATATCCAGGTATGTCTCATTCTCCATCTTGAGTTGAAAGAATAATTGGAAAAAAATTAATTATTTTTTAATGTTCGTTTTAAAATTTTGAGTTCTAAATTCTTTCCCTCTTTCCAATTCTGCACCCCCATCCCCCACCCCCCATTGAGAAACCAGGCAATATGATACTCATTATACATGTGAAATCATGTAAAACATATTTCCATATTAGTCGTGTTGCAAAAAAAAAAAAAAGGAAAGGAAAATAAACAAGTAAAAAAAGTATGCTTCAATCTGCATCCAGAGTTTGTTACTTCTTTCTCTGGAGGTGGATAGCATTTTTCATCATGAGTCCTTTGGGATTGTTGTAGATCATTGTATTGATCAGAATAGCCAAGTCTTTCACAGCTAATTATCGTTAAAATATTGCTATTACTGTGTACAGTGTTTTCTAGTTCTGCTCACTGAACTTTGCATCGGGTCATACAAGTCTTCCTAGGGAAAAAAATGGTAATATATAGTGAAGAAACTCAAATTGGTAGGGTTTCGTTTCTTCTCCAGTGTGTCTCTTTATCTTTGTGATAGATTGCAAGATGCTAGAGATGGCATTACCTCTGAAGCTCACGTTAATCTAGATATAGGTTTTAAGGTTTGCAAAGTGCTTTACATGTATTACCTCATTTGACACTTACATCAAGGTGCTATCATCTCCCCCATTTTGCTAATGAGGAAACTGAGGCTGAAAGATTTTCAGTGACTCGCCCAGTGTCAGACAGCTAGGCCTATCCCTCAGGTCTACCAACCTAGGATGCTTCTCCTCTAGTTTCCTGTTTATTCACCATAAAGGTTCTTATCCTGGGGTCTGTGATGATTTTTAATATTTAGATAACTGTATGTTGATATAATTCATTTCCTTTGCAGTCTTGTGTATTTTGTTTTATTCATTTTGAAACATTATTCTGAGAAGGCTTCCTTTCATAGGCTTTACTAGGCAGCCAAAGAGGCTTATGAAATAAGAAAGGTTAAGAACTTCTGCTCTAGATGGTGCTTGTGCTTGTGGATAATTGAGAGATTTAGAGAAAGCACTGAGGCCGTCAACTGGGCAGATTCTTGCACAGAAACTCAAATAGGAGCTTTGGTTTGGGGAATGTTGCTATTCAATCATTTCAGTTATGTCTGACTCTTTGGGTTCCTATATTGGGGTTTTCTTGGCAAAGATAATGCAGTGGTTTGCCATTTCCTTCTCCAGCTCATTTTACAGATGAGGAAACTGAGGGAGACAGGGTGCAATGACTTGTCCAGGGTCACACAGCTAGTAAGTATCTGAAGCCAGATTTGAACTCGGGAAGATGCATCTTCCCAGCCTCAGGCCCAGCACTCTATTCACTGCCCCTTAGTTGTCCCCTTCTCATTAAATGAGGTTAAGAAATGACACTGCTGCCAACAAAAGTGCAACGGAGCATGTGGCCACCCTGCCAGTGTATACATCAGACCAGGGCCATCTCCAGTCATCCTGATCTATATCTTGCCACTAAACCCAGATGGCACCAGAAGAGAAAGGGAGGCTGGTGATGTTGCACAGCCCTCCCTCACTTAAATCCAACTCACTTGAAAGTCATGACATCACCTCCCCAATGTCATGGTCCTCTTTGAGAATGAAGGACAAACAATAACAACACCACATCAGACAGATACGTAGAGTAAATCAATGAACTGTATTTTATCCAAAAAAAGTCCTTCTTTTTCATCTAATTATCTGAGAAGCTTTAGATGTCTCCTAGAAGCAGGGAATGTAGGTCATGTTGATGCTCAGGGTTCCTTCTACCTCTCTGATTCTGTGACCTCCAAAGGATTATGTTTTGGGACATATCCAAAACATCGTCATCTGAATAAACCAACTGGGAAATAGGTTTTGCAGCTCATGCTACTTAAACACATTGCAGCCTAGAGACATTCAAATTGTAGAGATGCCTGTTTTTTCCCATTATTTCTGAAAGCCAACGTAAGATCCACCATGGTTCCAAATTACAGGTCCTTGAATCAAGAAGACCTGCTTTGGACACCTACTGGCCACAGGACCCTAGACAAATGATCTCTGACTGGCCCTGGGAGAGGAAGTGCCCCAGCGGGTGTTCCCAAGCTGAGAGAATCACATGTCCCATGTACTCTGTCCTCTAACAAAAACCCGGACTCTTGGTTCTACCAGTGTTTACAAATGATCAAATAAAACTGAGATCAAGAGTTTGTTCGCTTCCTGTGTGTCCCCTTTCCAATCTGAACTTTATGTTTCCAGAAGAAAATACCCACTATTCTCCCCTCCTTTTTTAGCCTCAGCAAAAACTGAATAAGTTTACCTACTCCTAGGATCAAACCATAAACTCATGACCCATTAGCAATATCTTGCATACTTTTTTTTTTCTCTGAGCTAGAAGGCATAATAATAACTCACATTAAATGGTGCTTTAAGATTTGTGAATTTACAAACATATACACACACATATATATGTGTGTATATATGTATATGTTTATATATGCATACACACACACATATATGTAAAATTTGATTTGATCCTCACAATAACCATGTGAGATGGGTTCTATTATTAAGTCCATTTAATGAGGCTCATACAGGTGAAATGACTTCCATAAAGTCACATAGTCAGTAAGCATTTGGGGCAGGATTCAAACCCAGGACTTCCTGACTCCAAGCCCAGTAAGTGCTCTGTCCACTATACCACACCACTTCCAGAAGATCAGTGTCCCATTTTCCCAGACCACTGGAGCTGAGCCAGAACCTGGCGTGGTACAGGTAGGACAACCCCACAGGTTAGCTCCAGATGCTCACCCATCTTTGACATGTGACCAAACTGTGCAGCTGGAGAATACACAGTCACATTCATATCAGCTAATAAAAGTGTATGTGATTAGGTATTTCTGGTTATGGTATGTGTTGAGGAATAGTAAGCTGGTCCCAGGAATCCAGAATCAGTGAGGGGCTGCTGGTGGGAGGGAAATGCATCTCCCTGCCTATTAGGGGGCCTACACAGAAGCACTGCAGTCCCAGATCTCTGAAGGACAGCTCAGTGGAAGGGAAGGCTCCAGGAGTCGGGAACGGACAAGAGGAGCGATGGAGTCTGAATCGGGAAGCTTGGGCTAAGAGGGGAAGGAGGAATAGGTTCATGAACTCCTGAGTAACTCCGGCTTCCAGAGCTGCATTTGGCCAGACTGTCTGGTTGGTCATCTGGTGAAAGAAGGGGTTTTCAGCAGTGCTATGTGTTTGTGGAAAAATCAGACCCTCCAGAAAAGTGCAATAATAGGGAGTACATGTGAGTCCAACTGGTCTCTAATGTCTGGCAGTAATTTTTCTAGACATTCCTATTGCTGCACATCAGCAGTCAGTCCAAGTCTGTGTGTGTGTGTGTATGTGTGTGTGTTTTACTGTTGCATAAAGCTTCATTTCACTTTCTGACAATGTATTTCAGATTTTCCAAATGTTTCAAATTCTTTCTGTTTTGCAAGCAATTCAGTTGGGCATATTGCCTATTCCTAACAGCACTCATTTAGGAAGGTTTCACCATTACTGCACTGGGAAAGGTGATTTGGACTTTCATGATGGATAAAGAAAGCAGATAGTTATCGTTTGATTTGAAGAGGGCATAACCAGACATGCCCAGGCATCTGTTTTGGTTTTGTCTTTGTATTCCCGATGTCTAGACCAGGGCCTGAGACTTGGTAGGTGTTTAATAAATGCTCGTTGCATTGAATTGAGGTAATGGGTCCAAAGAGAAATGGGCAATAAAGTCCCAGAGAAATCAAATAAATTCTGTTAGTCCCCTTCTGGTTTGTTTTTAAAAGACTTTTCCGTCTTCAGAGTGAGATTTTTCACCACAGACTCCTGTTTGTGTCCTGTGAGCCAGCCAAGGGATTAGAGATGATGTAACTGAGGGGAGAAGGGGTAGCAACATAGATAGGATAGAGGGCATGTAAATTTGGTAGGATGTAAGCTTTTACAAGGCAAGTATAAACAGCACTTGGAGTCATGAATTTGCTAATTGTTCTTTCTCGCTGCAGACTTTAGTTCTGACACACAGAGAGAACATTCAGTTCCTCTGCCCATTTCTAAGTGCTGCTGATTTTGTCCCAGCTGCGACAACTCCATGAAATGTCTCCTGTTTAACGATGTATCATTCCATCACTACGCTTTTTGCTTTTTCTTCTAGCGAGAAGGCTGCCGGATCTGGAAGATGCACATGGTGAAAGGATCAGACGGCCTGGGCATCCAGATAACCGGAGGCCGGGGATCAAAGCGATCGCCCCACGGAATCATCGTTGCACATGTAGAAGAAGGAGGGGCTGCACACAGGTGATAGAATTGGGTCTGCAGGTCTCCCATCCCCCCAGCCCACCTCCTCCTCACCTTCTAAACCAGTTTCTAAAAAACGCTAAATTTATCAGAGGTCATGGGATATTGTGCTAGACTTGCAGTCAGAACACCTTTGTTTAAATCCTGCTCTGACGTTAGCTGTGTGGCCCTGGGCCAGTCACTTGATCTTTATAAGTCTCAGTTTTCTCTCTGTAAAACAGAAGTGATACTTGCACTGTCTACTTCTAAGGGTTGTTGTGAGGAAAATACTTGGTTTGTATCTATATAACACTTTTAGGTTTTTAATCATCTGTTATTCTGTCAACTGGGACTTTCTAGTAATTGGCAATTTCATTATAGAAGCATAGATCAATAGCTGTATAGGACCCTAGGGCCACCTATTCCAGCTCCCTCATTTTACAGAGGAGAAAATGGAGTCCTGGAAAGGTTAAGTGACTTGTACCTGTGTCCGCACCAGTAGGGACAGAAACAGAATTAGAACTGAGGTATTCCTGGCTCCCATGTTTAGCACTGTATACACTAAACGGTGATGTCAAATTTGAATAGAAATGAATCCCTGTGTCTCACACACTGACTTGCAAAACCACAAATTAATATAATTTATGTTGTGCTATATTTTTATTTATTTTGCTAAACATTTCCCAATTATATTTTAATCTAGTTGCACTCGGGAGTTCTGTGGGAGCCCTTCAGTGTGACATCTCTGCATTACACTGCACCAGGTTTCCCCCCAAATCAGTAATGAAATTGATTTTGAAATACATCTCATGAGCTAGGTCTCATTACTTTTATAAGTCAGACACACCTTAAACTCAGATCTCCTGTTTTTGGAAATATCATCTCTTTTGCATTATGAGAATACCTAGTGTCTAAGATCCAGAGGTCACAGAAGGATCAATATTCCCTTTCCTGCTAAACTCATTCCTGATTTTCCCTTCTGCTTGTTTGTGGAATATGTTGAAACAGAGTGTCTCAAAAGTCTTGGTGTAGTTTTATTCTGTTAAAGCTTTAATGGATAGTTTTACATTATTAAAACTTTAATAGCACAAAACTATATTAAGACTTTTGGGACACCCTGAGTATACCTAAGAAATAGCCTTTTTTATTTCTTGGCTGAGGGCAGAAGCAAGATTCACTGTAGCAGATAAATTTGCCTACAGACTAATAAGATAATTTGTTATATTTATTGGCGGGGGGAAGGGAGGAAAGAAAAAACATTTTTTACATAGTTTTGTTTTACAAGCCTTAATCCCTAGAATTTTGGAGCTGGAAAGTATGAACAAGAATCCTCTCTAACATATCCAACACATGGTCCCTCCAGTCCAAAGTCCCTCCAGCTTAAAGACCTCTAATGGAGAACTCAATGCCTCCCAAAGTAGCCCATTTCATTTTACAGTGGCCCTCATCATTAGGAAGTTTTTCCTGACATCAAACCTGAATCTACCTCTCTGTAGAGAGTTATTCTGTATTCTTCATGATACTCATTCTGCTTTCCAGAGCTAAGCAACCAAGTCACTTCCCATGTGATAGTCCTTCAGATACTTGACAAGAGCTGCCATGTTTTCCTCCCCTCATTCCCACCCACCAAGTCCACTCTTCTCTAGGCTAAACATCCTTATATGGCATGATTTTGAAGCATTTTGTCACCCTGGTTACCATCCTGTATATACTCTGTCAATATCCTTCCTAAAATTCTTGAAGATCATCTACTCCCACCTTCCCACAATGAGGAAGCTGAGGTCCAGAAAAAAGCTAGTGAGTGATGGAACTGTGATCAAAATGCAATGATCTTTCCACTATAATCTATCTGTCCATCAGCAAGGGACTGAGGATTCATGGGAACTTAGCAGCACCCTTGCATCCCATACTCAGGAACATACCCAGTGCCTACCTTCAGAGAATTTATAGTTGCCTTTTGGTTTGAGATACCACAAAGATGATCTTATCAGTGTGAGGACTCCCTCCATTTAACAGATTTAAAAAGTGGAATTTTTCATGTTTTTTTTTAATAGTCTTCATGGTTTCTGTGAATAAGGAAGTTATCAACTGGTGGATAACTTTTCTAGTGATGAGCGTCTCCAGTCTTAGCCAAACTGCTTCTCAGATAAATAAAGCATACCATAGCCACACCTATCCTGGAAGCTTCCAGCTTTGTAGGATGTGCTAGAGATGGGGTACTCCTCTGGCATAGCCCCCACCCCCCGCCATGTGCCTAAGCTTACCTCCATAACACGATGAGGCACAGAAGTAGAACTTTAGTTGAGGAGACAAAGAATTAATAGATGTAAATCTAGCAATGATAAGAGTGTGAAAGGGAAGGAATGAAGTGAATTGGAGAGAGGTAAGGGTAGAGAAGATATGGGGGAGTGTCTCCTAACCTGCCTCTTTTAGAAATCTCTAGTTTCCTTCAAGGCTGGGCTCAATGGTCACCTTCTATGTGAAGCTTTTCCTGATTTCCAGCTGCTAATGCCTTCCCTGCAAATTAAGTTCTCTCTCTTTTGTATCTATTTTGTTTAATCTTCTTTCTGCTTCCATCCACCCCCATTGTCCCAGAAGCTGTGGGGGAAGGAATTTACCTCTTGGATTTACCTTCCAACATGCCAAACCTAGGGAATTCTGAGGAGGACATAACATTTGCATGTGTTATAAAAACCCCAGACTCAATTCAGAATTCAGCCCGAGACTCGGGTCCCAGAGTTCCCAGAACAAGAGTTAGCTGGGTCATAAAGAAATCACAGCTGTGGAGTGAGAGGAGAGATACCTTTATTAACAATTCTCATGAGAATTGGGTGTGATCCTTCATTGGAATCACACATCTATACAGGAGCAGGGCAAGTGGTTATACAGGATCACTTGGCTTTAACCCCCAATTTGCTCCAACATTCCTGCACGTCCCATTTAACATCTGTTTGCAATTGCAATATATATTGTTTCTATAGAGTCTGTGAAAACCAGTCTCTCCCTCATCTTGTTTACATATTTGTGTAAACCAATAAACCAATTAATCAATAATCTAATCTCCCCCTGCCCTATTTACATATTTGTGTAAACCAAGAAATCAATTAATCAATAACCTAATCTCCCCCTGTCCTGTTTTCTTATCAATTCTGTGGGAACCAAACAATTAGCATTTCTCACACGTGTATATGTATTTGTGTCTATTAATTGGTTCTCGCGTGAAATCATAGGTTCAGAGCTGAAAACATCTTAGAGGTCATCTAATACAACCTCTTCATTTTACAGAGGTGGAAACTGAGGTCTAGAAAGTATAAGCAACTTGCTCAAGGTCATATAAGTATTGAGTGACAGATTAAGGATTAGAACCCAGGTATTCTTGACTCATCTTCCTGAGTTCAAATCCAGCCTCAGACACTTAGTAGCTGTGTGACCCTAGGCAAGTTACTTAACCCTGTTTGCCTTAATTTCCTCATCTGTAAAATTTGCTGACAAAGGAAATGGCAAACCAAGAAAACCCCAGATGGGGTCATGGAGAGTCAGGCAAGACTGAAACAACTCAAACATCAACAACAAATCACAGAGTCACCCTGTTCCTTGAGAGGGGGTGACAGATGCAGGTATTTTGTGGGAAGAGGACATCCACAGAACTTGGTTATAGAATGGATGAGCAGGGAGCCTAGAGAGAGGCAGGTAGGTAAGAGGGAGGAGTCCAGGGCTTCCATCCAGGGTCTCTAGGAGAACATTAACAATAGCTACCATGAGGTTTGAGCTTCTGACTTTAAAGGACAGGGGGTCGAGTGGCCATCAGAGGCATCAGTGCTTTTATGTATTCTAAAGGCTAGCACGAGGAAGAGACATTCGACTCTCAGAGGGGAAAACTAGGAGCAACTAGTCAAAGTTCCAGAGAAGCACACTTCTCATTGTAAGAAAACACTACCAATTAGAGCTGGTGGGAGGGGAATGAACCACCTTAGGGGAGAGCAGTTTCCAGGATCAAAACCAGGCTATGATGAAGTCTGTGATGCATACAATGAGTACTCTGAGCTCTTGCGGCTAAACCCTCTGTGAGTTTTTGGGTTCTGCCCTTTTGTGGGCCCAGTTCTCATCAGTGCTGTCCCTCATGCTTCCAGTCTCCTAGTATTTCCCCCTGACATCCTTCAGTCAGAGTTGCTCTCAGCCACTCCTTGCCCCTATCTGCCAGGGAAAGTGATGGTGTGGGCACTGTGAGGCACAGTGGCATAAGTCAAGCCACCATGGGGAAAGAGTTGAGTTCACCTGGATGTTGATTTGAATTCTCTTGTTCTTCAAAATCTCCAGCTTTGATTCTGATCCTACTCCATTTGATTTCTTTCTCTTTTAATAGATCTCTGCTTGGATTTGGGGGTTTCCTTGGGATGACTCTTGATTTCTTCATCTAGAGACTGCTGGTCCTTCCCTGTTACCCTTCAACTAGCCTGGCCCACTTCTAGCCTTTGCCTCAGGCTGCCTTTTTAGAATACTTCCTTTAATTATGTGACTTCTCTTTCCTGATCACCTTCCCTGGACATGCTCTAAATATCAGTGTCTCATTTAAAATATGGTACCCAGAATTGGGCATAGTACTCCCAGACATAGTCTGACCAGGGCAGAATCTAGCTCCATTCCTTGGGACACTAGACTTCTAATAATGTAGCCTAAGATATATTGGCTTTTCTGGATTGCTGGGTTTCATCATTGACCCATACTGAGTCCACAGTTCGTTAAAACCCTCCCAGGTCCTTTTTACTTAAATTGCTTCCTGGCCATGTCTCCTACCCCTGTCCCCTCTCATTCTGCACTTGTACCCTGGAATTCCTGAACCTAAGTACAAGTCCTTGCCAGTTTTACTGCCAGTAAGAGCTAGCTTTCTGACTTTCCTGATTTTGAACTTGACTCAGTCCTTCCAGACCTCCATTTCCTCTTTCTGAGATCTGATGCCCAGTTCCCTCCCTCAAAGGAAAAATAAGCTGGCTCCTACTTGTGAACACAGGGTTGGCCAGACTCCAGTTCTTAACCTTTGCCTAAGTTTGGTGAAATCACTGTTGCTCAGGGGGTGGGGGCCAGGATGATGTTAGTTTTAGAACACACAGAAGGTGAGGGCCTGCGGGTGGACGTTGGGTTGGGGGTCTTGGGTTGTGAGAACAAAGGAAAAAATATTTCAACTCCTAGCTGGTTCATCAGAACCAAGAAGGAGAGACAGAGACAGCTTTCCTACCCTCTCAGCTTAGCTTGCTGAAGGAAGTCATACTTGTTAACTGATTGCTTGGAGCTCAGAGACAGGCAAAGCTAGAGATAGGACTTGGGTTCCCATAGTAGGCAGAGTTAAAGCCATGGAAACAGATGACATCCACTAGCACAGAGGTGTTAAATTCCCAGTGGTCCACAAAACTCCCAAGTACAAGGACCCAGATTAAAATGTAAGTGAGAAATGTTTAAGAAAATAAATGAAATTGCAGGAAAACATCAATAATGTTAATTTGTGGTTTTCTAAGTCAACATATAGCCCATTTCCATTGGAGTTTGACATCACTGCAGATCCACTCTGTCTTACTGAGATACCTTTCTGGACTCCAGGCAGTATGGTAAGCTCCTCCTGCTGTCCACAACACAGAGACCACAAACCGCAGAGATCCAGCCCTTTATTTTCAATCATATTTGGGGCCCTTACACTTTGGGATGGGTGCTTTTAGACGTCGTCTGATCTACTTTGTTCTGTTGGGTCTGGTAGTTCAGATGAGGACTCTCCTGGCTTTATGATAGGGCTCTCTCCATTTGTAACATTAGTCAGTGACACAGGTCTATTAGATATAGGTCATCCAAGACCATCAGGATAAGACTAACCACAGTGTAATCACAAATAATGAGTCTGCAGGAGAAAAGGACAGAGGCTTTCACTGATGGGAACATCCTGGTCCATCTCCCATGAAGAGGGTTGGTCCACTATGAAAAAAAAAATCTATAGGTGGTACAGTGGATAGAGCACCAGCCCTGAAGTCAGGAGGACCTGAGTTCAAATCCAGCCTCAGACCAAATACTTGACACTTACTAGCTGTGTGACCCTGGGCAAGTCACTTAACCCCAATTGCCTAAAAAGAAAAGAAAAGAAAAAAAAATCTACAGGACATATACTCTTCCTCCTCAGGACTTTTGGTCTTGAGGTAGATAGGGATTCATCAGCCGGTGAGAGGTAGAGCCTCCCTGGGAATGAGAAAGGAAGCTGGGTGATGGATGGGGCTGGATCAGTAGACAGAGAATGGTTTTCTCATCAGGCACATCCCTTCACGCCTCTCGGCTTCAAGCTCCTCATTTGTAAATGGGGGAGCTGGACCAGGCGGCCTGTGGGGGCCCAGCTATTCTAAACCTGTGGTCTTGTGATTTGCCTCATCTGAAGTCCTGCCTCTTACTCTGACTTGCTTCTATTTTCCTCACTGTTCACCCCATGATGATTTCACATTCTCTGCATTCCCTTGCCCACCTCCTTCCTTCCCTGGGAATGGAGAGATGCTTCTCTAGCAGCCCCTCTGCCTCGTGAGCTCTCCGTAGCAAGTGCCCGAGCAGACAATACGGCTCCCCAAGATCACTGGAGCTTAAGGAAAGGAATAAGGCCAGACTTGGAAGCTTCGCTCACCAGTGACCCTCAGAAGGAGACACTGGAAGCCCAGCTACAGATAGGGTGATATTTGTCAAACTGGTAGCACTGATGGGTCCTTCATTGGCTGTAGTCACAAAGATGATGTGAGACAGCCTGGAAACTCTTGTCCTCTGGCTGGGCGAGAGAAGGATGGTAGTTACTTCCTCCTCCATCATAATACTAGGTGAATCTGTCAAAGCCAACGCTGAATGACACCAGAAAATTACATCCTTCCCCTGGTCACCACATTGCTAGGAAGAGCTGTGAAGGGGAAATGTAGGACGTATTTCTAGGATGTTGGGAGATATTGTGCTGTAGTTCAAGGGGGGATGTCTTTTCCCCTTACTGGCCTTACAGACTCCTACATTTATCCTAAAAACTGATATAGAAAGTTGACACATTTTGCAAACTCTCTCAGCTCCTCCTGTAGCCTCTGGCAGGTATGTGGAAAAGTTAGTGTTTGGTGCAGATAGGACCGGGCCGGGACCCTCCCTCATCCAAACTATTGGCCCCTTACTATTCCAGTTCCCATGACTTCATTCAGCAACCTGAGCTGAGGGGGTGGGTGAGAAATCTGTGCTTGTCTCCCCTCCTTGGTTCTAGTGAACCAGCTATGGGTTGGAATTCTTTCTCCTCCCTCCCACAGCATGTGGAAACTCAGGCCCTCCCCCACCCCAACTCTGTATGCATTTGCTGAGGTCATATCTGAGGCTCCTCAGGCCCCTGACTGGGACTTCCCAGAATGGATCTAGCGACCCATCCTATGAGAAAGAGAGAAGAGCATGAGACCACACGTGAAACAGAAGGCCATGAGAGAACATCATATAAGTTGGGGGTTCAATGGCATCAGGGAAGTGAGGATGAGGATGAGGCTGATGGGCATATAGACCCTAGCCCTGGGAGAGCAGAGTAACCTAGGTCTGCAGTTGGGAGTTTCACCCTCACCTGTCTACTCCAGGAAGCTATTCATACAATCAGTGGATCTGACTCACACAGAGATAGGGGGCAATGTCTGCTATTACCCTCAGGATAGAGAACAGCACTTCATGGGGCCATATATCTTGGGGTCATATGTCAATCATCTCAAGCTCGTGGGTTCTTTGCTTCTCCATCTACCAAGGGTGCATATATCTACCATATTCAAGTCAGTTGAGAAGGTTTCTTTGTTGCTAGTAATTGACATGGAAATGCCAGAGAAAGGGGGCTCCTGTGATGGATTTCTCACTAACACACTAAAACTTATGTCATCTTTGGGACTGTTACTTACCTGTGGGCTTAATGCTAGTCACTTCAAACCATGCAGTCAAGTAATTCTACTTAAAATTGTTTTTTGGTCATTATTTCTTCCTCTTTTGAATGCACCCTGGCCCATACAAACCACCTCCCCCACTCCCACCCCCATTCCAGGAAAATCACAATTCTTCTCCTGAAGCATCTTGACAAAGGTTGTTTTTTCCTCTTTGCTTCCTTAGGGATGGCAGGCTGACCTCAGGAGATGAGCTGCTAATGATCAATGGTCAGTCACTGGTTGGCCTCTCCCATCAGGAAGCTGTGGCCATTCTCCGTGCTGCAGCTGGACTAGTTCAGCTAGTTGTGGCCAGCAGGGTAGGTATTTTCCGTTATCATTTTCACAGTGGCAAGGATGGGGATGTGGACTGTATTTGTGATTGCATTGTTATGAAGAAAGTCCATCTATCAATAAAGGTTGGTATTGTCTCTGAAACTTATACTCTTACAGAGTTGCCTGGGACATTTAGAGGTTAAATGAAGTGTCCAAGCTCACACAGCCAGTATGTGTCGCCATCAGGACTTGAAATTACATCTTCTTCGTTCCAAGACAACTCTTTATCTTTTTGAATTTGCATCCTGCATTTTTTAAAAATTAAATTTCATTAAAAAAATTATTTTATTTTCACACCAAACACCTCTAATAGAAGGAATTTTGCCTCCAAGAGACTTTTTTTTCTAAAGACATAGGTCTAACCAATAAGCACACAAAGGTGTTTGGCCAAGTGTTATGTGTGTGAGCATTGGTTTTATTTTAACTTATGGGTGTGTGTGTGTGTGTGTGTGTGTGTGTGTGTGTGTGTGTGTGTACACACACATGTAAATAAATGGTTGGAAAGTTAGGGCTGGGGAAGACGAGTTTGGCAAAATAAGAAATGGGAACAAATATTTTGGAGGGAGAAAAAGAATAATGCAATGGCAGGACAGAAATTCTTCAGAGAAAAGGAGGAATGTAAAAGACTTTAGGTAGGTATGGGGGAACAGATTAAGATGTTCACTCCTAAGTGCATCTGAACAAGAATCAGATGAAGTGAAGGTCCTGACCCAGATATGCTTGGGGTGGGATGTTGTTTTTAGAAGCATAGCATTTTCTAGCCAAAAGAGACTTTATGGATGATACAGTTTCAATAAGAAAATATATATATTGCTTTTATAGTCACTGAAATATCATAGATCTGGCCCAACCCCTATTTTTGAGGCACTTATAATCAAATGGAGATTGGAGAAAGGAAAATGTATACATAACTAACTGTGTTATAAATGCAGGGGAGAGGTCCAGGCAAAGTATTATAAGAAAGACCATTTTTAACCAGGGTCATCAAGAAAAACATCCTGAAAGAAGTGGTTTCTGAATTGGGCCTTTGTGCAACACAGTCATTTGACAGAATTGGAAACTGAGGTCTCAACAGTAAGGAGCTAGTTTGTGGAGCAACTAGGACTAGGGCCCAGGTTTCTGCCCCACTCTTAGCCTTGGGTTTGTTCCCAACCAAAAAGCTTTCTCCTTTTCTTCTTCATGATCTTCTTCAGCAATAGCCCTGGAATCAAATATAAAGTTCTCTGATGTTTGAAATTCTTCATAAACTGGCCTTTTCCTCCCTTTTCCAGTCTTCTCATAACTCACTCCCATCCACATAGTTCATGATGCAAAGGCACTTGGCTCTTTGCTATTTCTGGAGCAAGATGTTCTATCTACTGACTGCATTTTTTCTGACTGTCCCCCATGCCTGGAAGGCCTTCCTTCCTCATTGCTGTGTCCTGGCTTCCCTGGCTTCCTTCAGGTCCCAGTTAAAATCACACCTTCTGTGAGAAGCCTTTCCCTTTCCTATCTTAATGCTTGGGCCTTCCCCCTGAAAATTACCTCCAGTTTATCCTATCTGCAATTTCTTTGTACATAGTTGTTTCCATGTTTTCTCCCCCTCTTAGACTGTGAACACCTTGAAAGCAGGGACTGTTTTTGCTTATCTTTGTATCTTCAGTGCCTGGTACATTGCAGGCACTTAATAAATGCTTTTTGACCTAACTTTCTCAGAGAGGAGATTTCAAGGTCACATTGTGGGTTGGCATTCCATGTGACACGTGGAGCTAATGGGTTGAGATCCCACTTCCCTCCTGGGAACATCACTGGCCTCTACACGCTCTCTACAAACACCATTGCCTAACTAATCGTGTAGATCCAGTAGATGTGAAATCAAGAGGGAACAGGTGTAACTTGTTTCTCAATGCATCCTCTTTTTGCTGCAGTTGAGACAATGAAACGGGCCATATTATTGACAACTTAATGATTTGGTACCACAGTTTAGAACTTCTTTGAATTAATACCAAAAGGTGGCCCAGGTCCTAGAAGAGCTTCAGAGTGGCCACAGCTGTTTGCTCTGTGTGTGTGTGTGTGTGTGTGTGTGTGTGTGTGTGTGTGTGTGTTGGATGTTTTAGTCCTTAGAATTATCTATGGCTTCTCTCCCTCCTACTTTAGCTTACTAGAGGCATGAGGTCTGGGACTATCCCTTCCAGAGAAATATAGGTGCCATGCATACTGTGGCCCTATTCCATTCTTTTCCTGACAATTTCTAAATCAGGGATGAGGACCTTTTTGCCTATTTGAAAAAAATTATCCTCCCAGAGAAAACAGAATCAGTCATGTACACAGGTAAAAATCCACAATTAAGGGCCACACAGGATTTGGAAATTAATTGTTATGACAAGGAAAATATCATCTCATACTACCATCAACACATTTAAATAAGTAATCATGCATTTATTTATTCATTCATTTATTCTATTATTTATTTGTGTGTTTGACTGATAGTTCTTTTGTCTCTGCTATATATAAGGCACTGGACATTATGAAGCAAATAGCATGATTCCTTCTCTTGGTCTTTCTGAATCACTGTCTTCCTTCAAGGCCCAGCTCAGATATCTCCCTTTATGCAAAACTGAAGTTCTTTGTCATGTCACTCCACTACTCAAAAAACTTCAGTGGCTCCCTATTACATCCTAAAGTCAAATATTAAGTACTCAGTTTGTCATTTAAAACACTTTTTAGCATAGGGCCAACCTGCATTTCCAGTCTTATTACTTATTAGTCCCCTTCATGACCCCTACACTCTGACCAAACCAGTTTTCTAGCCATTTCTTGAATACAAGCCCCCATCTCTCAACTCCATGACTTTGCATAGGCCTTCAGCATCAAAATACATATTCTCGTCTCTGCCTCACAGAATCCCTAGTTGCCTTTAATACTTAGCTCTCTCTTGCTCTGTGTGTGTGTGTGTATATGAATATGTATATGTATGTGTGTGTGTGTGTGTGTGTGTGTGTGTGTGTATATATATATATATGTATGTATATAAGTATTGAAGGCAACTAGGGATTCTATTTGTTATTATATAATATGTTCCTTATTATGTTTAATTTCATATTATATGTTTATATAATATTGTATAATAAAGAATTTTCTATATTTTATATAAATACATAGTATATTTTACTATAAAGTAATAAGATAAGCACTTTGGCCTAGTAGGTAATCAGGTACCCTATTTAAACCAGGAAAATGTGGGTTCAGATTCCAGCTCTCGCATGTACTGTCTGTTTGAGTATCTTAATCTCATTACTCTCAGACTAGAAGTGGCAGAGAAGGCCCCAACTTCCCCTGTTAGGAGTTTCTGTATCTAAGAGTTCCTAATACCAATGAAATCACAGACCTAGTGTCTCTCTCTAAAAATAATTAGTATGTTAAGTATCTTCACCCCACTTGATATGTAGTCACCCCTTTCTTAGGCAACTGGCTGTTGTGAGGGATGGAATACTGGTCCTGGAGTCAGGAAGACCTAGGTTCAAATCCAGCCTCAGATATGTACTAGCTGTGTGACCCTGGGCAAGTCACTTAACCTCTGTCTGCCTCAGTTTTTTCAACAGTAGAATGGGAATAATAATAGCATCAACTTTGCAAGATTGTTGTGAAGACCAAATGAGATAAAATATCTAAAGCACTTAGCACAGTGCCTACCATATAGTAAACACTGGATAATGCTAACTATTGTTGTTGTTATTATTATGGAGAATTGCCACATTTTAGCTCACTTGGGAAGGGGGAGGTGTTGGGAAGTGGTTCATGAGGAAAGGTCTTGATCTTGTGCCCCCATGTAGGCTTGAGGCTGCAGGTTCCCCACCCCTGGTCTATGATTTCATCAGCGTAAGGAGCTCTTGGTGTGAGAACTCTCTCTACAGATGCAGATCAGTAGGTCCCTGGTGTGTAACTTATTGTCTTGGAGAGATGCCTGAGGCACTGAGAGGATAACTCACACAGCTAATAGTATCCAGGTCATTCTGATTCTAAGGTTGGCTCTCTATTGGCTGTGCCAGGCTGCTTCACACTTTGCCCTTAGCAGTCACTCTCCACCAAATGAATGAAAGCAGGGCTGCAAAGACTCTATCAGTATCACTGGAAGACGAGTCAGCTTCTCCAGGGCTGGTCCTGGCCTTCTGAATGCCCTTTCACTGGTGGTCCAACAGAGTTCACATCTCAGAAAGGTTACACAGTTTGCATTTTTGTTTAATCAACTTCATTCAGTTCTTCAGTCGAGGCCTCAGTGCGGGGCCCTGACAGAGAGGAGTCCAGAACGGATCATTTTTGTGGCCCTGGAGCTGGACACACCTATGGAAACCGGGGTTACTGCCACGCTCACTTGCAGCTGCATGCCTGCTCCCTCTGTCAGAACGTCCTTTTGGTCTCCTTGCCTCCAGTGCCAGCAGCAAGGCCTTCACTGTGTTTCCTTTCTTCTGAAAAATGTCTCGGATGGGAGGGGGATATGTTTATCTTTTTGCTGGAGTCTGTTCAACTCTGCAGAGCTGTGCACCCTGCCCTTGGCCCGACGAGTGTGCTATCACGTTTCCTGCACTGGGCCCATGTCAACTTTGAACAGCCTAGCCGTGTTCCCGGGAAGAAATCTGACATGTCCTATTTTTCTCTCCAGAGTTTCACCTCCTTTATCTGTCTTACCTGCAGGCTCCCACAGGACACAGAAAACCACGGGGCATATTGACAAAACCTCAGCCAAGGGATTTGCACCTCTTTCAGACTGATATGAATGGCATTTATTTCCATCCTGAGTTTTCCTCCATTCTCCTTCCCTTGACCCCTCCCACTTACTGTCTTTAATAGTCAGCATTTTCGAGTCTCTAATTTGATGCACTGATCCAAATAAAAATCTATTCTATTGTCAATGAGTGTATTATTCAGGTGAAATAACAATGAAAGAGAGAAAGGGAGAGGGAAAGAGAGAAGGAGAGGGAGAGAAGGAAGGAAGGAAGGGAGGGAGGGAGGGAGGGAGGGAGGGAAAAAAAGAAAATCAAGGGAAGGTTGGGCTGGCCAGAGCCGTCAACTGGACATTGGCAAATGGGGCAATGTTTTGTGATTGTGATTTCTTTTTACTGAAAGGAAGGCCTAGTCATCTAAGAAATTAGGTGTGTGTTGGGGTGGAGGAGGGTGGGGTTAGGTGTACAGGGACCAGTGGTTTTCAATTTCTTTATATCTACAGACAATTTAGGCAGGGAAGAAGCCCCCAAAACTACTTAACCCACATGCTCCTACTCATCATCTTAGGAAATCTCCCCAGAATTCAAGAAGAGGCAGGAAACACCAATGAGTGGCATCTGGTTTTCATCAAGTTGCCTATATTTTAATTAGTCTCAGAAACAGGAGCATAGTCACAGTCATATTGTAAACATGAATTCTCTAAATCACTCCTGGACAATTTTGACGGAGCACACTTGGATATTCTTGGCTTGCCACAGCCCTGGGTTTCTGGGTCGAACTTCCTTTATATCACTGACCCATGGCCTATTTCAGAGTCACCCTACTTGACTGGGTAGATTTTGTTGCTTGGGCTTGCCAAGGCTGATAGGAAAAAGCTATGGGTTAAGCAGAATTTAGGATAATAGAATTTAGAGCTGGAGAGGACATTAAAGTTCATCTGTTTCAACACCTTGGTTTTACAGATGGGGAAGCTGAGAAGCGAATAAGCATTTATTAAGCACCTACTATATGCTGTTTATGTGCTAAGTATTTTGCAAATATTATGTCATTTGAAACTCGCAACAAGCCTGTGAGATAGGCACTATTATGATCCCTATTTTAGGGGCAACCCTATTTTAGGGTTCAGTGATTTGCCCAAGGTTACACAGCTAATAGACATTTGAGGCCTAATTTGAACTCAAGTCTTCTTGACTCAAGGCCCAGCACTCTGCATGTTGTTGCTGAGTTGTTTTTAGTCATGTCCAACTCCCTGTGACTCCATTTGGGGTTTTCTTGGCAGAGATACTGGTGTGATTTGCCATTTCCTTCTCCAGCTCATTTTGTGGATGAGGAAAATGAGGCAAATGTAGTTAAGTGACTTGCCCAGGGTCACCCAGCTACTATATGTCTGAGGCCAGAACTGAACTCGGGAAGATGAATCTTCCCGACTCCAGGCCTGGCACTCTATCCATGTACCACCTAGCTGCCAGCACTTTCTATCTACTGCGCCAACTAAGTGAGCAATAGAAGGTTAAAATGCTTAGGTGGCATGTGTGCTGTTAATCAAATCCTCACAGATTAGACTTCCTGAAAAAAGAAGTGAAATCGAGGCAGCATGGAACAGTGGGGTAAGTCCAGGATTTGGAATCAGAAGACCTGGGTTCAAATCCTGACCCTGCTACCTATAATCTGTGTCACTCAGTTTTTAAAATGTGGGAAATTAGACCACACTATGCCTAGGGTCTCTTCTACCTCTAAATTTATGAAACTGCGATTCTGTATGCTACCCAGCTCCCTTGGCAACTCCCTTTATGTTGTTAGTGCTTGAACAGAGATCAAATAATATTACAAGAAATATTTCAGGCAGAGTTTCCTACGTGCTCCTAAGAATCTGGCATTACTTTCTAGAATGCCCAAGAAGGAATTCACCCTTGCTGTAGAATGCCGGGGGAATTTTAGATAGGTCTGTGATTCAGATAGGCATTCCAGAAAAGATTTGAGATATTTACTGCATTTGACATAGAACAGTCCTTTAAGATGGCTTTGCAAAGCAAAATGGAATGCTGAGTAACTATAATGACCCAGTGAGGTCCTGGGGATGAGTTAAGAAAATGTACCTTTCTCCCTCCTTTGCAGAGGTTGGAATAGAGGTTTGGGGGTATTGCATGTACTATTAGATGTAGCTGATATGTTGGCTGGTTATTCTGAATGGCTTTTCCCCTCTTCTTTTTCAAAAAATCTTTGTCTTTAAAAAAAATCTTACTGTGTTTAGTGGTCAGCCTTTTTTAGACTCTAATTTGATGCATTGATTCACATAAAAATCTATTCTATTGCCAATTAATGTATGCAGGTGAAATAACAATGGGGGGGGGAAGGAGAGGAAAAAAAAGAAAATCAAGGAAGGTTGAACTAGTGACTTGCTGGGCAAAGGAGATGGGGAGGAATCTATTGGGAAGTGAAAATTATGTCAAAACAGAAGATATCAACAAATATCAGATGAAAAATAGAGTAGCTGCCAACGTAGACATTTCTGGCTTTTTTTTTCCCAGTTCTAGGGGGGATTTTGGGCAAGTCCTTGAGGGGCTGCCTGCACGCTGTCTAAGCTTTCCTCTGTCTCTGAACTGGACCACCATGTGACACTCACTGGGCTTTTGATTGTATTCCCAATAGGAAAGCTCTGAAGTGGACTTCCTCAAATATCCATCTACAAGTTTGCCAGACCTGCTTAGTACTTATTCAGGCCCGGATGTTTCCTCTTATACTGATAATAAGGAGAACGAAGAGCCAGATGGTGAAGAGGAAAAGGGAGCCAGCCAATCGCCAACCCATGGAGCAGTAAGTGTGTCCTTGGGTGCCCTGGGGCTTCAGCATTTGAGGTATATTTTCCAAACAAATGGATATCGGGACTTGGTGAATGAATACCTAGTCTAGAAGAAGTTTTCCTTTAGGGAGAATGTCAGAGACTGGGAGCTGATCAGATCCATGAGACTGAGAGCATGGTAGACTGAAAAGAGCCCTGTGACTTCAATCAGAAGACTCATCACAGAGCCTCAGTTTTTTCATGTGTACAGTGGGAATAATATTTATAACATCTACCTCACAAAGTTGTGAGGTGAGTACTTGGTAAACTTAAAAGCAACATGAAGGTGTGAGCTATTAGTAGTGTGGGGTAGTAGATGGAGCACTAGATTTGGAGTCAGGGAGACCTGGGTTTGAATTCTGCCTCACATATTTGCTCACTGTATTAGCGTGGGTGAGTCAGCCTCCAGTGTCCTCATCTGCAAAATGAGGATGATAACCATACCTACCTCACAGGGTTGTGGAGAGGATCAAATGAGATAATGTCGCTGTGTGACAAAGTGAGACAAGCAGATTTTCAACAGTGCTATGTAAGTGTGAGTTCTTATTCTTGTTTTTGTTATAGTATCTTTATTTTTCCCTGTATGGCGGATAGGCATGTTAAAAGGGGGGAAAAAACACAATTGCAAGAGATGTCTGAGACAGGAAAGTGAAGTAAATGGGAATCAGTTTCAGTTCGGGGATAACTTTCACAGGCATTTAATAAAGTGACTTTATGTTGGCAGGGTAAGATGACAATCTCTCCCCCCCCCACTTAATAGTATTTTATTTTGTCAAATTACATATAAAGATAGTTTTCAACATTCACTTTTATAAGATTTTGAGTTCCAAATTTTTTTCTCCCTCCTTTCCCCCATCCCAGACAGCAAGCAATCTGATATGGGCTATACATGTACAATCATATTAAACATATTTCCATATCAGTCATGTTGTGAAAGAAGAATCAGATGAAAAGAGAAAAACCACAAGAAAGAGAAAATAGTATGTTTGGATCTGCATTCAGATTCCACAGTTCTTTCTCTGGTTGTGGATAGCATTTTCCATCATGAGTCTTTTGGAATTGTCTTAGATCCTTGCTTGCTGAGAAGAGCTAAGTCAGTCATAGTTGATCATCACACAATTTTGCTGTTACTGAGTACAATGTTCTTTTGGTTCTGCTTACTTCACTTAGCATCAGTTCATGTAAGTCTTTTTTTTTTTGGTGACTCTGGATTTGAACTCAGGTCCTCTTGACTCCAACGCCGGTGCTCTATCCACTGCGCCACTTAGCTTTCCAGGTTTTTCTGAAGTCTGCCTGTTCATCATTTCTTATAGCACAATAGTATTCCATTACATTCATATACCACAACTTCTTCAGCCATTCCCCAATTGATGGGCATCCCCTCAATTTCCAATTCTTTGGCAGTAAGGTGACAGTCTCATTGGTGGCCCTTGATGCACTGTGTGAAACCTCTGCTTTAGTAATGTACACCTGAAACTGAAGGAAACTGAAACTCCTAGAGGTTGACTTGCCCAGGGTCACATGGTCTGAGGGCCTTTGGGCTTGAAAGTGGAGGAATTTATTTTTTATTTTTTAAATAGTAAAAAATTGGGTGGAATGTTTAATCCTATGATACCAGCACAAGGCTCTTGAGCTGATGACTTTGTATTTACTTTGCATCTATCTTGTAATTTGCTTTGCGGAGTACATGTGGTTCACCGTTCTCTCAGAAGAATGTGAGCTTCCCTGCAGGCAGGGACACTTTTGGTTTTTGTCTCTGAGTCCTCTGGATCCCAGGGTGGTACTTGGACCATGGCAGGCACATTTTGAAGGTCGAATCAGAAGAGCAGCATGTGGCACTTTTATATAACACCTGTGGCTTTTGGAGACCCCTAATATCTAATATAATATATTGCAATATCCTAGTTATCCAGGGACTATTGAGTAGCCACTGGGCCTGGGGCACTTTTGGTTAGTGATCAAGAACTCAAGGGGAGAGACTGAAGGAGGAAGAAAGTTAGCCCTTCCTTTTGATAAGGATGGAAGTGGTCCAGGTTTATGATATATGGCTAAAGTAAAGCCACCTCTTTCTGAGCATGTCACTGGTTAGAGTTATCTGTGTTATCAAAGAATCACAGAATCTGAGAGTTGAAAGTGACCTCTTGGCCATCTGGCCCCACATACACATGAAAAGAACCTCCACTCTAACATACCTGACCAGAGATCATGCGGCCTCTGTATGTGTCCACTACTAGACTGAACTCTCCTAGAGGGCAAAACTAGATCTTTTCTGTTCAGTTCAACTTAACAAGCATTTCTGAAGTACCTACTATGTGCGTGGCAATGGGGACAAAAAGAGAAAATGAAAAATAGTCCCAAACCTTAACAGGTTTACATTCTACCAAGGGAAACAGCATGGGGACAGAAGTAAATAGAAGATAATATGAGCAGGGAGGGAGGACTGACAGCTGGGGTGAGCATGAAGACCCTTCCATGGAAAGGAGCACATAACTTGAGACTTGAAGGAGAGAATGATTCTCTGAGGCAGAGGTGAGGAAGGTAGTGAGGAAGGAGAAGCAATATGTCTAAAGGCATGGGGATGGGAGAGTAGAGTGCTAACTTCTACGAATAGCAGGTAAGCCACTTTGGCTGAAATACAAAGTGTATGTATGAGATTAATGTGAAACAAGTCCAGAACCGTTCTAGAAGAGTTTTAAATGCTGCACTGAGGATTTTATATTTTATCTTAGAAGTAATAGGGGGCCATTGAAGATTCTCAAGCACAGGAGTGATGTGGTCAGAGCTATGCTTTAGGAATATTATTCTGCCAACTTAATGAGGGATAGATTAGAGGAGGAAGAGGCTGGAAACAGGAAGACCAACTAGTCGACTATTTCAGTAGTTCAGATGAGAGGTATTAGGGACCTGAATTTGTGCGGTAATTGATCAGAAGGGAGGGATGCAAGAGATGTTATGGAAGTAAAATCAACAAATCAAGTGTATGTGGAATGAAAGAGAGGAAGATGTAAGGATGATCCAGGATGTCTGGGAATGATGGTGATGGTGTCTTCAACTGAAGAAGGGAAATTTGAAGGAGAAGTGGATTTAGAGAGAAAGATAATTTTTGGTGTGGACTTGGAGGTGCTTTGGGAGTACCCATATGGAAATGTCCAGAAAGCAGTAGTACAAAGCCATGCGCATAGTAGGTGATGAAGTGTTTGTTGAATGACTGAAGATTTAATCTGTTCTTTTTAATTCATACTTTCTCCAGGAACTCATTCTTTCTCACCCTATTCCCAAATGCTTTTACACAGTGCCTATTAGTTCCTAATTTGTGAGGGTACACTGGACGGCTACATTAGGGCTTCCTTGGTAGATTTTGAGGATCCAGATTTCTTACTAGGAGGAAGATTCTGCCCACCTACAGCAGACCTCTTCCCTTACCTGGAATAATCCTGTAAAAGACAAGGGGCTTGCTGACTGGGTAGGGATTGGTAGTCCAGGTTAGTTTAAAAATCTGTTTTGTTACTTTAAAAAAGCCTAAGCCCATCTTCTCCCCCTCCCCCATTCCAGTCTCCAGAATGTGCCATTGAGTTAAAAAAGTTGGTTTTTTGTTTTATTTTCCCTTCTACCTGGTTCATGAAGCTGGCCAACATGTCTCTTACTGTCCAAGTTTGCATTCAGTCATAACAGGAATCGATGATCATCTTGTAAATGATGGGTGACTTTCGACTTTCTCTTCTCTCTCATCCTTCCCTCTCCCTGCCCTGCACCTCAGATTTGACATTCCCCATATGTCTTTTCCCTAAACATGGACTGAACCTATTTGAAAGGAAAATCTGACTGCCATTTATAGGAGCCACGAAAAATAAATAACAAGGGCACACTGCATATCCTCAAGGTTTGAGTTACATTTGCTCAACTTAAGTGCTCTGGAGGGAATGGCCAGACCAGGATTTACAGGTGCAGAAATAAGAAATGTATGAAGGGAATTTGACAGCCTCTTTAATCATTTCCATCTGTGAAATAAAAGACTTTCACTGTGTTGTTGATGAAAGCTTAGTAAGAGGTTTCATTGGTTTAATTGGCTTAGGAACTTATTTTTTTTCTTTTAAATTACAAATCAAAGGGGACTGGATTACAAATCTTTGACCTGGATCCCTTCTTGGGTGATTCAGGTATTCATTTAGTCCACAGGCCTCAGCAGGAATGCCCTCAAGGTAAAAATGTCCTCTTGGTGAGGCTTTTCCTATTCTTCTAGGGTTATCCACCTACCCTTTCAGTGTTTGTCTCTTCTCATTTAGAATCACCTTCTCCACTTCCCGCAGACCCTTTAGGGATCTTCCCTCTCTGCTCCCATTTCCTTACCTCTGGACCTCTCTAGCTAGTCCTCCCCCTACTGAAACCTACCTATAGTATTTTTGGCTATATGAGCAACTCTTTGAAGGGAATTCAATTACTTTATTTGTGCTCACATGTTAATAGCTGAAAGAGCTTTACATTGTTCAGTTTCTGGATACATTCTTAATACATTCTAGATAATGTCGTAACCCAAAGGAATCAATGGTAGAATTTGGACATCAGAGATAGGCTGGCAGGGGATGGCACAGAATTTTGTTGCTGTTGGCAGGCATCCTGGACCCTAGAAAGGGAGCCTACATTAAGTATTAGATCAAGGATAAAGAAACTGAATTCTTAGGGCTGTGCTGACTGACATAATTTCTCTGAGGACCCATCTCTCCATGTGGGGATAACATCATGCCTGCTCTCCAGGGAGTGTCATTGGGCACAACTTGCTCTTATTTACAAAGTAATCTGAGGCTTCTAATGAAAAGAAGTGTCCACATCAAGTCTTGCCACAATATATACCATTAAAACATACATTTTTCAGAGCCCCAAGAGATGGCCAACATATTGGAAAAGCACTGGATACAACAAAATTCCAGTATGACCTAAGAATGTGAACAATCTTTTGGAGCTGGTAATAATGGTATTTGGCCCCATATGGTTTTAACCTCCTCTCAAAGGCCTCTTGTGCTACATAAATGGCCTGTGGGTTCTGTTAGATGAGAAATACAGATGTTTACTCCCCCACGTGAATCTCCATGCAACCATTCATTTAGAACCTATTAATATCTTAGGAGAAAGATGCTAAGCAATGGAGTCTAACCTAGGGAAGGGCCATGGATTCAGACTCCGTTCAGGCAAAAGAAAGAGAATACAGTTTCAGCCAGGATGCATGGCAGCAGAAAAACAAGGGCAAGCTTCCTAGACGTATCCCAAAAGTTTTGTTATGTTGATGGGAAACAGTCCAGTTAGGGAGATAATCACAGGTCCCAGCATCAGGGCAGATACCTGATCCCGGGAGCATAGATTTAGACCGAGAACGAGCCTCAGGGCTATTCCCTTTAAAACCCTCGTTTCTCAGAGGTATGAAGAGATTGCAGAAACATATAGTTAACCATTTAAGGATGTGAATTGAGTGCTATACTAATATGCTGAAAGAATTCAGAGAGTAAAGAATATCACTATGGGGGTCAAGGGAAAAAAAGGCTTCCTGGAAGGGATTCAAAGCTGAGCCCTAAAGATAAGTAGGTATTAGATGGAGAGAAGAAAACATGTCAGTAAATGAGCAGATGGGAAGTTTGCTGGGCAGGTTCTCGGTCATAGGATCATAACTGGAAGGGTCCTTGGAGGTCACCTAGTCTAGTCTAACTTTATTTTACAGATAAGGAAACTGAAACCCAAAGAGGTTAAAATGAATTGCCTTACCTTTTCCATATAGCCCCTTTCATATCTTACATCCTTCTGGATGCCTCCTCCTGCCTGCGCTAGAGCACAGTGATATCTCTTTCCCTTGAATTCCTGGATCACTTACCATTTACGCCACTCACTAAATACTAGTGTCTACTTCCTCGTATGGTTGGTTATCCTTTTTATGTATGGGTCCTATCTCCCAGTTAGACTGAAAGCTAATTGAGGACAGGAGGTGGTGCATCTTTCTCTTTGTTTATCTGGTGCTTGGCACCTAGTCAGAGTTTAAAAAAACAAAACAAGTCCTTGTTGGTGATACCTGTGTTGAACATCAAAGAATTGCCACATGTCAATGATGATTTTGCTGTTTGGAGAGAGAGCTCTTATCTTGATGCTACAAATACCTGGGCCCTGCTGTAAGCCAGACACTGTGCTAGACACTAAGGATATGGCTTACTGGATAAAGCCTTGGACTTGGAATCAAGAAGACCTGAGTTCAAATCCTGCCTCAGACGCTTTATTTGCTATGTAACCCTGGACACCTAATGTCTCTCAACCTCTGTTTCCCTCATCTATAAAATGTGGATGATAACAGCACCCACCTCCCATAGTTGCTGAGAGGATCAAAGGAGACAAAATGTGTAAAGAAAGTGCTTTGCAAACCTCAAAATGCTTTTTAATTATTAGCATTATCATTGTTATTATTATTAAAAAGCAGAACCAAAATAGTCTCATCCCTCAAAGATCCATCATGAGTATAGAAGGAGAGCTGGAAGGGACCGTGGGAAGCTTATATTCTGATGCAAGTTTAAAGAGTGATGCATTATCAGCAAAAAATAGAACCACAACAAATAACATGGGATGATGGCTTTGTAAGGAACTGTAACTCTCATGATGCAAGAGAGAAGAACCGTGTCAGTGTAACAAGGCACACACAACATAGATAACGTCTTTAAAGTGGCTGGGAATTTGGTTCATTTTAATATGTGTGTGTTTAAAAATAATAATAAAAGCAATGGAAGTGTTGAAGTTGCCAGATCTGCAATTGTCCCAAGCTAGGTAAGGAAGAGATTGTTTAGTCCATCAATCAGAGGGTCTGTATCCTGCTTCCCGAGGCATCAAAGGGATCTGCTCTAACAGCTTCAGAGCCACGAGAATGGGCAGAATCATGGATAGCATCTGGATGGCCACAGTTTGAGGGGAAAAGTTGTAGAATCAAGACTTTAGAGAGAAAGGGAGAAGAAGTTAATCTGGGTGCTGCCATGCTGTAGGTCTCAGGTCAAGGTGTCATTAATCCTAGCACCAGGAGCAGTGAGCATCCCAAGCACAGTACTTAGGTTATATGTGTGCTCCATTGAATCAATTAGTGTGGCTCCATTGAAGATGTATTTAGCTTTGTGTTTTGCTAAAAATAGTGGTTTGCTGAATAAAATTTGTGCTAAGTGTGGCTTTATAAATGTCTAGATGCTTTTGAATATCTTGTGCAACATTTTAAAGAGTTATTTTCATGGTTGGTCCGGGGTAAATGGTGTTGACAAGTAGTCTGAGTGTTTTGCAAAGAAGATAAGAATGGTGAGTTTAGGTATCCTGATGATTTAAGTTTGGATGAGTCAACAAGACTAATATGGAAATATGTTTTATATGATTGCACACATATAACCTATAGCAAACTGCTTTAGGGAGGGGGAGAGGAGAAAGGGAGAAAATTTAGAACTCAAAATTTTTAAAAAAATAAATGGTATAATTTGTCTTTACATGTAGTTGAAAAAATAAAATGCTGGTGATAGATTGATTTGGATGAGTGATTCAAAGAGCAATAAGGACAAAAAGAGAGTAAAAACACCTTCTCTGCAACTCGAAGTCTGAAAGTGCTGCCTGAGAGGTTAAACCACTTGCCCAGAATCACAGGGCCAGTATGTGTCAGAGGCAGGATCTGTAAGGCTTCAAGACAAGCTCTCCTGTCAGGTGGTTGTTCACTTGTGCCTGACCCTTGGTGACCCTATCTGGGGTTTTCTTGGCAGACATACTCAAGTGGTTTGTCATTTCCTTCTCCAGCCCATTTTACAGATGAGGAAACTGAGGCAAACAGGGTTAAGTGACTTGCTCAAGGTCTCACAGCTAGTAAGTATCTGAGGGCAGATTTGGACTCGGGTCTTCCTGACTCCAGCCCAGTGCTCTATCCACTGTGCCACCTAGCTGCCCTGCTCTCTACTGCTCAGCAGTTAATTGGAGCAGTGAATAGAATCCTGGACTTGGAGTCAGTAAGACTTGAGTTCAAATCTTGCCTCAGACACTTACAAGCTGTGTAATCCTGGGTAAGTCATTTAACTTTTCTTAGCCTCAGTTTCCTCCATTATAAAATGGGGATAATAACAGCACCTACCTGTCAGGGTTATCGTGAGGATTAAATGAGATGACACATGTACTGTGCTTCACAAATCTTAAAGTGCTGTATAAATTCTATTATTACCATCATTATACTGCTTCCACAGGGCTCAAAAAGCTCATATAAATCTAGGCTTTCGTTTGAGGAGGAGAACAAGACCAAGGCCCAGTTGAAGTATAGATGAGTGAAAACAGTAATAATGCTGAGAGAAATAAGAGTAGGGGTCCTCAACCCTTGCAAGGGAATGTACCTTTTTCTTTTCTCCAAGCCTGCAGGTCTAAGGGGGGGTGTTTTTGGGAGAGAGAATGCTGACAGTAAAGTGTGCCCCCCAAAAAAGCAAAAAAGCGGCAGCTGATTTCTGCCATGCTTTCAGCTCTCCCTTTTGGGACTGAGAATTTGGCTCCCCCAAGATGGGTGTCATGGTGGAAGCAGAAGCTGCCGGGTAATCTCCCAGGGAAGGCATTGAAATCTCCAGTCTGATAGTCAGGCTGTCTGCCTACAGGTCACTGGTGACTTGGCAGCTGTGGTTTTGCTGTTGTTCAGTTGTTGCAGCCGTACCCAACTCTTCGTGACCCCATTCTGGGTTTTTTTTGGCGAAGATACTAAAGCAGTTTGCCATTTCCTCTTCCAGCTCATTTTACAGATAAGAAAACTGAGGTAAACATTGTTTAGTGACTTGCCCAAGGTCACACAGCTAGTAAGTGTCTGAAGTTGGATTTGAACTCGGGTCTTCCTGACTCCAGGCCCAGTGCTCTATCCACTGCACTATCTAGCTGCCTGGTAGCTAAAGTGGGGATAGAAATTGGATGGAAATCTAATTTCCTTGGTGTCAGCAGAGGATCTAAGAATTCCCATATTCTCTTTCCTCATGCAGGGCATTCTGGTTAACACCTCATTAGCAAGAGGAGAAAATGATGAGATCAGACTGTTTAAGCTGGAAGAAGCATATTTAGGGCTGGTGTGGGGCAAAGAAAAATTTAAAGACCTTAATCACCAAGGGGAGGTTACTAAAGTCATAATTGAAGTGTGGCTCAGGGGAGTGGATTCAAGTCTCGTCAGGTGAACTAGGTGAACACTGAACTCTAAGCCCTGGAGACTTGGGTTCTAGTCCAGACTCTGCCATTAACAAGCTTGTAAACGTGGGCAAGACATTTATCCTCCCCTATTAAAATGATTGTAATAAAACTTTCCCTGATTCACCAGGCAATTGTATATTTGTGTGTAAGGGGGATGGGGCAAATAAGGGGAGCACAGAAGAAGGAGGTGGAGAAAGGGAGAGAGAAGGAAAGACTTTGATGGAGGGGGGGACCATATTTAATATCTGTTGATATTATTACTCTATGTGAAAATGTAGCAGGGAGTTTAGGGAGGTGACATGTTACTTTCTGTGTGGCATTGAGCAAAAGCTCCTTTCTGAGGTCTCAGTCTCCTCATCTGTAAAGTGGGCTGGACTAAATTAGTTCTAAGGTTCCTTCCAGCTCTAAATCTAAGTGAATCACAGACAATTATTTCTTCATTATGAAGCATTATGGCTTTTCATTATAGAATCCCCTGAGGGGACAGGAAGTTATAGGAAAAATCAGAGATCTTTAGACATTAATCTGGTTCCCTGGCCTCTGGGATACCTGGGCAAGGTGATCAAGGGTGAGGATGCCTGACCGCTGCTGCAGCGCAGAGATGAGGGGGTATCTTGGTCCTTTGTAGCAACTTCTCCTGGAGCTTTGGACTGATGAAAGCAAGGCAAAAACTTGGCTTTCGGAGCTTCAACCTCCTGAAACTGCCCTAGCTTTTTTAGAATTTATCCTTATTAAGGGGAATCACAGCATTTCTGAATGACGCAGAGGATCTTGAAGGAATGTTAGAGCTCAGTCACACCATACTCTCAATTTGCAGAGCAGAGAACCGACCTCCCCAGAGGAGATGGTTTGTTTGGCTTGCCCAGCTCTTGTTGCTTTTTCAGGCACTGATTTCTGGTGTTCAGGACTTGGGCTACTTTTGGTAAAAGGTGTATTGGAAGAAATCAGCAGTTTAGTGAGGGCAACAATACTTGTGACTCAGGAATGTCCTTGGGGAAAGCATCCATCCCACACCCAAACCGTGTCTGCCATTTCCCCTCATAGCCCAGCACTCCTAAAACCACCTCCCATCTGACCATCAGTTAAGGTTGGCCCAAAGCAGCAGATCACCTGGCATCTGACCTGTTAGCACTTGTTAAAAAGGTCAAGAAGGGATGATTCTAGATAGTAAAAATGACTAGGAGAGGTTGATGAGGTGAAAAAGAACGCTCTGTGATTATTGTTAACTGAACTGAGAGGAGGTAAGCTAAGCAATAAACATTTGTTAAGTGCCTTCCACGTGCTGGGCGCTGGAGATACCAAAGGCATAAATAAAACATCCCCTGCCCTCAAAAAGACTGTGACCTAGTAGGGAAGACATTGTATGAATAAATATAGAAGTATATGAAAAATAAATATGAACTAGATGTGAGGCCCTGTAAGATAGGGGAGAGTATTAGCAGTTGATATGAGAGGGCAGAAAGGAGAGGGAGCCATTTTTGAAGATCAAAAAGGCAAGAATATATATTTTTAGGCTGGGTTAAATTACTCTGAAAACTGGTAGAGCTTTGAATTGTATGCACTTCCTCAGCTGATTTACTCTAAGGCTTGTTCTGACTTGCTGCCTGGCTCCGGCTACATCTGGGGCCAAGCCATCCTCAGTTCTCAAGGAGCTGAACAGTTCAGAAGGGAGGAGCTAGCACTGCTAACTAGATTGAATAGTCTCACAGCCAATTTAAATGAATATTTTATGTTCCATTACAGTAAGCATTTTCAAAGGAGAAGTAAATGGATTCCTTCACTGTGCAGGCTGGTTGCACAACAATCTTTTCTAGCTTGAAAAATTCCTTTGAGTTCTAGTAAAAAATGAAATGTGGATTGCCAGAATATATGATCATGAAGTGTTTTAGCCAAAAAAAATCACTTCCCTTTACATAAATGATATTACAAAGAGCATACTCTGTGCTGAATTTTCACTCCACCTTGTCCTAAAGCAAGCAACTTAGGATTTTGCTTTGCAAAGCGCAACTGTGGGTGCCTCTTGTTTGGGGATTATACTAAGATAATAATAATAACGGCTAGCATTTACATAGTGCTTTTAAGGTTTGCAAAGCACTTTATAAATATTATCTTGTTTCTCACAACAACCATAGGAGGTAGGTGAAATTAGTATCACCATTTTACAGATGAGGAAACGGAGGCAGGTGATAGTTAAATGACTTGCCCAAGGGCACACGGTTAATATATGTCTGAGGTAAAACTTGAACTCGGGTCTTCCTTACTCCGGGTCCAACACTCCATCCATTGCATCACCTTAGCTGCCTCTAAAAATTGTCAAATGCTTCCCCATTTTTACCACCCTCCTAATTCTAATGATTGCTCCTATTTTCTGGTCTTAATTTGTTTCATATCTCATCTCGGACTAAAAGTTTGTGATCCACATCCAACAGAGACTAGAAATGTGGGAGAAAATAACAATTTGAAAGATGGCAATTCTGAAGTAAAGCACAATTGCACTTTCTGGCACATCACAAGATATAGCATTTGTAGTGGGCAAATAACAGCATTGAATGTGGCTCATTTGCACAGGTGTATATTATAGAAGGGCAGCTAGGTAATGCACTGGATAGAGTGCTGGGCCTGGAATCAGGAAGACTCATCTTCCTGAATTCAAATCTTGCCTCAGACATTTACTACCTGTGTGACCTGGATGAGTCACTTAACTCTGTTTGCCTCTGTTTCCTCATCTGTAAAATGAGCCAGAGAAGGAAAAGGCAAACCATTTTAGAATCTTTGCCAAGAAAACCCTAAATGGGGTCATGATGAGTTGGATGTGACTGAAAATGACCGAACAACAACAACATTATAGAATAACCACATTTCTGAATGTTGCTAAGTTTTAACAAGAACAGATTCCCTGGGATGCTTAATAGTTGTGTTTGTTTCTTTTATGAGGTATTATTGGGAAGTGTAGATTGAGCTACCACAGAGGCAGGATGTTCTTACTCAGCTAAGATTCTAGTGACTGTTTTTTAGTTAAATGCCAGAATTGACTTTTAGCAAAGCATGAATTTTGACTTGCACAGATGAGTTTGGGATGACTGGGCAAAGGATTAGGAAGGAAACCAGAAGGCTATGCTCCTTTTCAGCATGCCTTCTCCAGAACAGTAGGGCAGAGGATGAAAACAAAAGAAAGCAAACCCGAAAAGCTTAGGAAGGTCAAAAGTTCTTCTGAAGAATCCCAAACAGATCTTCTGCATCAAACCTAATACTGAAATGTGAACAGGAAGAATAAATGAACATTAGAATTGAAGGAAGGACAGGATAGGGGAGTGTACTCAAATAGACTGTTGGTTTGCCTTGAGCTTTATAGATGAAAACTGATTTACCTAGCTATATAGCTATATAAATAGGCATGATACCTAGATAGAAAAGAATAGTAAAACTTGTATTTCCATTTCTCTGCTCATGCATTCTGGTATATTGGAAGAAGATCCCTCTCTCTTCTGGCTCTTCCAGAGGTTCTGAACCTTTTTTTTGGGGGGGGGAGCATTGATCTCCTTTGACAGTTGAGGGAAGTCTGTGGACCCCTTCTCAGAATAATGTTGTTAAATGCATAAAACAAAATACATAAGATTACAAAGGAAACCAAATTATATTGAAATACAGTTTTATCAGAATTTTAAAAACAGTTCACTGACCCTAGGTTAAGAACCTGATTCTATTCAGGTTCTACTCCTTCAAGGCCCAACTCACACTAGCATCCTATGTGTGAAGCCCTCATTGATCCTCCCCCATTTCTGAATTCCTGCAGCACTATGTGTATTGAATAATTGACCCTATACAGGCACTTTGAAAGTTATAAATGGGGTGCGTCCCAAGGGTTTTTTGTTGCCGTTGCTAAGTTAATTTGAAAATGGGAATGCATTTTTCCCATAGAATCAATGTTGTTAAATAGTGGCTAGATTCTTCAGGGATGGGGAACCTGCAGCTGCATCTGGCCTCGACAGGTTCCCCAACCCTGGGCTACACCACAAAAGCTGACTTTTTACTCATGATACAGTTAAACTATAGCATTAGCCTGAGTTCTGGAAGCAAGGAATCATTCGGAATAGGAAGAAGAGGGGGAAAAAAGGTTGCTCTCTTTTTACTGAGGAAGAACTTGACTCAGGGGAAAACTGTGAAATCTGTGAATCTTTTCTTTTTTGTACCGCCCACCTCTTTTCCTACACTCTCTCCTGCTTCCAGGGCACCTCTCCTCTAATCCCACCAAAGTCCAATTCTGTGACAATTATCCCAGTCCTACTCAGTCCATGCAAAGCTCCCCACATACTAAAGTTTTGTTTGGTTTTTCCTTCCCTCCACAAAGCAGCAGAATGTATTCTCCACGGTCACCCAGCTAGGGAGTGTCAAGGTGAAGATAAGAAGCCCACATCTCCCATCATTCTGCCTTGTACAACACACACAGTTAGGATCCTAAGTCTAAATAAATGGGACCACATTGGCCATCTGGTGCAATCTCCTCATTTTAAAGTTAAAAGAAGCTGAGGCCTAGGGAAAATTAATACGTTGTCCTGAGTCACAAAGGTAATAAGCAGAAGAGGTGGGAGTTGAACCCAGGGTCTGTGACTCCACAGTCACTACTCTTTGCTTGGTGTCATACTGCCCATTACGTGTTCTTAAACTATGTATCTCTTATTTTCCCTTATACTACTACTTTCATACCTACAAAGTATCTAACTCAATTCTGAGAACGTATCAGATCTCAATAATAGTTATTGATTGATTGAAAATAAGTACAGTTATTTAAATATATTTGTCTTGCCCCCCATTCTTGCATGTCAACATACAAAATGGTCCCAAAAGTCTTAGTGAAGTTTTAAGCTATTAAAGCTCAAAGATATTATTTAAGTGATTAAAGCTGAATGCTGTGCTAAGAGTTTAGGTATATCCTGTATTATGTTTGTTGAAGTGAATTGTTGCTAAGTTGTCACAGAACAATCAGAATTCAGGCAAATACTCTGGATTCCCTTTTTCATTTCTTTTTCTGGCTAATTCCCATTAGGCTCTATCTACCCTTCTTTGATCTTATATTCCCTCTTGTAGATTGCCCTTCTACTACTTAACACTGTCCCACATCTTGATAACATTTCTTTTCTGACAAGCACACTTTTGGACTACAGCTGTCAGATTTGAAGTCAGCCTCTTGGTTGGAAAGGAATATAGGTTTGTCTCTTCGCCTGCATGCACCTGCATTTAGCAGCCAATTGCTATTGAGAAGAGAGATCTAGAAACAGGCTTTACCCAACCTGTCAGGTGCAGCTATTGCCCCAATAGACCTACTACATATTATGTCAGAGGAACACAGGTAAAGGAGTCAATCCAGCCACTACCTGTTTCTTATTGAATCTTGTTGTCTTCTGCACCTTGATTTGAAAGAAAAAAAATAGCATTTGAAATAGAAAAGCGATTGTTCCAAGTTTTTTTTTTTCCTGCCTGTATAATTTGCAGAGCATTAGGAATCACTGGCAGGATCCTGCCCTATCCCTGAGAGATGCCATGGAAGGTCAAAACCAGGCCAGTCATTCTGTTGCTTCCAGCTTCTTGGGGTCAGTTATTAGATTCAACTTTCCTCTGGAGGCAAGGCCATTCATTCATGAGAAATGTCCAAATGAAGGGGGGTGGGGTGTTAAACCAATCCAGATTGTTTGCACTGGCTGAATTGATTTCTAGTACCCCAGCTCCCATCCCAAGGATGATATGATTTCTCTAGTTTTGACCTAGTCCATTGGTCTAGTCCATGATAGGAACTAGCTGAAGCTCTTCCTCTGGCTAAAAGGGGTGGCTATTGGTGATGTTTATTTACATGCACATGCTGTGAAAGTTACTGACCACTCTGCTTAAATTGGGGGAGCCCCATTTGGCTGAGTGACGCTGTGATTCCTATAGTATTTGTAAACAATATACTAAATGTCATGTAGTAGTGAAGCCCCCTTTCAGCTGCCCTGTGCCACTCCCAGATTTGCTAATTATTTGCTTTTGCCTTTTTTGTGAGGCAAGGGGGGGGAGACGTGTGTCATTGTTTGGATTTCTTTTTCTGAATGGCTCTTCTTTCCCAACGCCAGCAGATCTGATGACCATCTGGTTCTGTTTTGGTCACTGAACATCTGCCCTGATGTTTTTGGAAATGAACTGCCCCTGGCAGTCTAAAAATAACCTTTGTGTGACTGAGGAATGAAAGGGAAATGATCACAGCTTTGTCTTCCAGTGGAAATTGACAGAGAGAATAGAACTTGAAGCTTAGATGTCTCCTGTCACATCTACAGATTGTTTATCCCCACGTGCTGGGAACTGTATAAAGTATGACCTGAATTGGGTGAAACCAATCCTCTTAAAACTGTGCATTGGATATGCTATGTTTGTGGGATGGAGTGGGTAGAGATAAATCTCTGCAGCTTGAACAGTATACCCACAGGCTTTGAGAGCTGGCCGAGAGACAGTTCTCTGAAACTGGGTATTATGTTAGTCATGGTGCATTCAGGGCGACATCTGAGAGGCAATGGATGCCAGTTTGAAAAGTGTTTCTAAAACATTCCTCTTTTGTAGCCTGGTCCACTAGCTAATAACATAGAAACTGCTTTGTTGATCTCTTAGCTAGGCTTAGGTTTTTGCTATGGCTTGGATCAACTTGACCTTCATCTGATCTTCAGCTCTCAATTTGGGGGAAGAGAAAACTTGTGACTCCAAAGTAGAGGAAAACTCACTATTGTTTTTATCCAGAATTTTCATAAAGTACTTAGATATTTTTAAACTCTAACAAATTAAAGCTCATAGGATTATAGGCTTAGAATTAGAAGAGACCATCTAATCAAATCCCTTCATTTTACAGATAAAGAAACTGAAGCCCAGAGAGGTTATGTGATTTGCCCAAAGCTTTTTTAAAAACTTATTTTATTTTTAATTTATGGAATAAAACAAGTATTTCATAACATAGTATGATAAAAAGATGATTGCACGTGAAACTGCAAATCTATTATGCACAACTTGCCAAAGCTGCACAGGATTCAGACCCGTCATGTGACTCTAAATCCAATGCTCTTTCCACTGTATCATGTTGTTTTGTAAGTGTGATGGCATATATGTAAACACTATTCGAGATAATAATACTTAAATCCTGGGGCAACTGTGTCACACAGATGTTCACAGTGTCACCATTTCAGATCCTGTGATTCTGTTTTAAAATGCCATTCCACCCCTGTCCCATCATACCAGCAGCCCAAGGTAGTATTTCAGAGAGCTAGGACTTAAGTGGGTGTACCACCATCTTCCCACTCACCCAGGTTCACATCCTTGATATCACCTCAATTCTTCACTCTCAGCATGCATGTCCAATCCTTTGCCTAATCTTGTGTCCACTGCCACAGTAACTCTCATACATCCCCTTCTTTCCCCTCAAATAACCACAAGTCTGGTTCCGAGCCTCATTTCTTCTTCCCTGGACTACTGCAATAGCCTTCTAACTGCTTTCCCAGTGTTATTTCTCTCCACTCCAATGTCTTTTAATTAGCTGCCGAAGTCACTTTTAAAGGGCAAAGGTAGCTCTGACCCCCACCCCTGCTCAATGAACCCTATTGTCTCCCTGTTACCTTCAAGATCAAAAATATAATCCTCTGTTCAGCATTTATGGTGCCTTTCCATTTCTCTTATACCTTGCTCCCCTCCATTCACTCTACAGTCTAGTCATGCTGCCCTACTTGGGAGTTTTCAGACACACCCTTCCATCTCTAGTCTCCTTGACTTTGCACCACCCATTCTCCTCGAAGTGCTGGTAGTACTCTACCCCCTCCCCTAGGCCTCTCCATTTCCTTTACTTCTTTCAGGATGAAGCTGTCATTCCATCTTCTGGAATAGGCCCCACGGAGGCTTAGTGGCTTCTCCTCTCTGATGACCTTCCCTTTCCTCTCTCTACATCTTGTATGCACCTAGTTATTAAGCTGTTCTTTCCTGTATTAGAGTGTATATTCCTTGATATCAGGGATTGTTTTCACCTTTCTATTCCTCATGCTCAGGCACAAGGCCCGGAACATAGAGCTTAATAAAGGCTTGTTGACTGACTGACTGACATCACTACTCACACGTCTAGGAGGGATCTCAAACTCAGTAGATCTAAAATGAACTCCTTGTATTTCTCCACAAAGCCATCCCTTGTCTAAACTTCCCTATTTTGAACTTTGAACCAACCTTGAAATTCTAGTCATCTTTGGCTCTTTCCTCTCCTTCAACCTTAATACCCAACTGGTTGCCAATACTTGTCAAGCCTCCCTCTTCACTTGTATAGCCTCTATCCTAGCTTAGGCCCTTACCACCTGTGGTCTCTCCTTTCTCTGATCCCTCTTCCATGTAACTGCCATAGATCTGACCATGTCAGCTTCCTCCTCCAAAATCCTAAATGGCCTATTTCCTCTTGATTAAAGTACAAATTCCTTAGTCTGGCACTTGAAGCCGCTTACCACCTGCCTTTCCAGTCTTATTTTGTATTATTCCCTTTTATGTACTCTCTATTGCAGTCAAACTGACTTACTGGCTGCTCTCTACACAAATTTGATCTCCTGCCTCCATAACTTTGTACACCTGGTCCCCACATCGGGAACGCACTCCCTCCTCACCTTGACCTCACGGAATCCCCAGCTGTCTTCCAAGCTCAGTTCAGGCTACATGAAGCCTTTCTTGAGCCTCACAATTGTTGGCACTCTGCCTCCTGAAATAACTTTGTCTCACTTTGTACTTATGTGATATATATGCATCCATTCATTCACTCATCCATCCTTCTAGTAGAACGTCAGGGGCTGGTGGGATTTTGTCTCTTTGTGCCCAGCACCAAGGCCAATGTCTTGTATATACTCTGCTCGACAAACAATCCATGCTTGCTAAATGTCTGTTGAATTGAATAAACGTTCAATCCAAAGTACTTCAAAACTTTGAAAGATCTGTCATTTCAACAGGGTTAATATTCAATCAGATGGCAACCTCTCAGTCAGTGTCTTAATAACTGACTGTAGAAAACAAAAACAAAAATCATCACCTGTTCTCTTTTTTTTTTAGGCAATTGAGGTTAAGTAACTTGCCCAGGGTCACACAGCTAGTTGAACTCGGGTCCTCCTAACTTCAGGGCCAGTGATCTATCCATTGCGCCACCTAGCTGTCCCAACTCACCAACTTTCTTATCACAAGCCTCTGAAACTGAGCTAGGCTTGTTCTCAGTCCTCCAGTCCATTGCCAGAGTATCTCCTCTGCTAGCAGCGCCTTAAAGGGTCTAGGATCAGCTTCATGTCATGCTGGAGCATCAGAGGGGACCAGATTATTAGAGTATGTTCTTGCTTCCATATATTCCACTGGTGTTGTTATAACTGTATGGAACTTGTGGTGAGAAAACTTTCTCTACCAAGGCAATCTGCAACCATTCTTCAACTTAAAATCTTAGTTTTCTGGGAACACTGCAGAGTTCAATGAACAGGGTAACACTGTCTGTGTCAGAGGCAAGTGGCCTAGTGGAAAGACGGTCAATCAATCAGTTGCCTCTGAATCAGAAAATCGTGTGTGTGTGTGTGTGTGTGTGTGTGTGTGTGTGTGTGTGTGTGATGAGAATAGATGTGATATAGATATATATCTATACACACATATACTATATTTAAAGACAAATAATCCAAACAAATGTGTGCATATGATATATATAAATAACATCATAGGATATATAATTCAAGTGCTGTTGGATTATACAGAAATTGGAACAAAGATTTCTATATTCATTGGTTCGAATGTTTATGTTTTGAATCTGTGAAATGCCCTTCTTCATGATATCCCAGAAGAGGGGATACAGGCACTAGTTTACTCTTTCGTCCTTCTTGGAATGTCATGGGCTGCTTCCCATGGGGTGGAGGGTTACCCTTCAATACTGTGGCAAGCAGAACTCCAGGGAATAGCCATGAACTCAAGGGAAAAAATAGGGAGAATACCAAGAGAGATGGTGCCTCAGACCCCATAACCTTATCCCCAGAGGCTGATTCCTCTATTGAAAAAAAGTTGAAGAGAAGTAGATTTTGGCTTAATGTAAAGAAAAACTTCCCAGCAGAGAGAGCTGTCCAAAAGTGAAATGAGCTACTTCAAGAATCGGTGACTTTCTGGCCTTTGGAGGTCATTAGGCAAAGGCTAGAAGACCACTTATTCATCAGGAATGTTGCAGGAGGCATCTTCTTCATCTGTGACATCTGAGATCCCTTTCTCCTCTGGAAGTCTCTGAATCTGGAGCAGTGGATGGCTAGAGAAGTGCTACCACCATTTGGTAGGGGGACAAGAGGAAGCTTAGCTAGGGCCTGCCCACAGTACGTGGTGCTGATTGGTCTGATCAAACGCCTTCTTGAGGAGTTTCTGGATGTCTAGAGAATAGTCTGAGCATCCTCTCCCCAGTGAGCGCCCCCATACACACTTTTGGCTGTACTCACCCCTTTGGCAACATGAAAGTAAAGTCTGTATAATCTGCAGTTGTATGTATGTATGTATGTGTGTGTGTGTGTGTGTGTGTTCCTCCCCATCACAAGCACAGGCTGGTTTGTTATTTTAGGATTGCTCATAAATGTTCTGTTGCCGTTAGTAATTTAGGGTTTTGTAAGTGCTGAAGTATTCAGGTGGGGGCTGGGGTGACATGTAGCCTTAAAGGTGGTAACAAGCTCCGCTCTGAGGGTTGGAACATCCCTGGCTTGTCTCTGCTTCTTCACCATTAATTACCTTTGAGAACTTGGGGGAGAGCTTTGCTAGACTTGTATACAATGATCCTGAACATGGACTTAGAATAAAGGATCATAAATTTAGAACTGAGATCCCAGAAACTGTCTAGTTCAACTCCTCACTTCGCAGATGAGGAAAATGGGCCTCAGAGAGATTAAGTGACTTACTTGTTAGGGTACCACAGAGTAAGGGGCAGAGCTGGGTTGGGACTCATGTTCTCTGACTCCAGAGAACTGACTCACGTGTATACAACTTAAAGATGTTGCTTTCTAGGTTAATTTCAAACTTACTCCTATTCAAGTTCATTCTTTTTCATATCCTCCATGCTACACATTTATCTCCTTTATTCTGTATCCATCAGTCAGTGTGAAAGATTTTTTAAAAATTATCCTCAAGGACTTATTGCTATCCCTTACCTCATTTTTCTACTCTGGCCTTTGCTTAACAAGCATTCACTTCAATTATACGAGCGTATGTTAAGTTCCTACTATGTGCAAGGCACCTACTAGGTGCAGGGATTTTTAAAAACGAAACAATCTCTGCCTTCAAGGAGCTTACATTCTATATGGGAATACAACCTATATGGAGACGTATAAATCCAAGGTATTTTGAGGAGGCAGAGAGCCCTGACAACTATCAGGAGAGGATGATAACAACAACAACAACAACAATAATAATAATAATAATAATAATATTAAAGCTAACATTAGAGGGTACTTACTATGTGCCAGGCACTGTGCTAAGCACTTTACAATTGTTATCTCATTTGATACCTCCCTATGGAAAGTAAGTGCTATTATTACCCTCATTTTATAGATGAAGAAACTGAGGCAAACAGAGGTTAAGTAACTTGTCCAGGGTCACACAGATAATAAGTTGTCTGAGACTGAATTTGAACTCAGGTGTCCCTACTCCAAGCCTGGCACTCTATCCACTGTGTTACTTTGCAACTTTTGACAGAAGGTGGCAGCTGAGCTGAACTTTGAAGAAATCTACAAATTCTAAGGTGCTTCATTGAGGAGACAGAGCCTTCTTGGCATGAGTGATAGCCTATGGAAAGGCAGGAAGGCAGAAGACGGATGTAAGTTTGTGGAACAAGAAATAGGACAGTTTGATTGTGATATATGGTTCAGGAAGGAAAGTATTACTTTCTGAGTGACCTTGGGCAAGACAACCTATCTGAGTCTAAGTTTTCTAATTTCTAAAATGAGAATAGTAGTAGTTATTATGAGATTTAGTGAATAGGGCAGCATCCTTGGAGTCAGGAAAACCCTAGCATCAGGGTATAATTCTAATCTCTGCCTCATACTGACAGTATGATCTTTAACCTCTCAGAGCCCCCAGCAACTCTCTGGGACTCTAAATTTCAGAACAGGTACAAATCTGCATTGACAGAGGGAATTTATTCAGCCAAAGTTCCTAATACCAATGAGGTCTCAGGTTTGTTTGGATTTTGGACAAGTTCTATGATTCCAAGTACTTGCATCAAATATTATGAAGATCAGCTGGGATAAATGTATGTGATAGTCTCTGGAAGCTCCTTCAAGAGCACAGTTCTCCCCCTTCCTCTACTCCTTCTTCCCCTCCCCATTCCCCTCCATTTTCCCTTCCCTCTCTCTCATTATCAGGGCCTATCGCTGTGTTTGATATAGAGTAGGTACTTAATAAAAGCTTCTTAAACTTAACTGAAAGGTAGCTGGAGAGAGATGATCAAGGATTGTGTGTGTGTGACACATAATGACACCTTTGGATCTAGGAAAATTATTTTGGAGCTGGTGGAAGATAGATGGAAGATGTGAGAGGTTGGAAGCAAGGAGACCAATTAAGAAATTATTCCAGTTAGTCCAGAGGAAAGGTAAAGAGGGCTTGGACTAGTATTGTGCCTATGTAAGTGGAGAGAAGGGAACCAATGTCAGAGATGCTGAAGAAGTACAATAAAAAGACGACTCATTCTTTTGTGTCTTTGAATAACAGTCTGACTCCAGCTCCTCCTTAAAGTCCTTTCTTTTAAATGTTTTGCTTCCAAGGATCCTGGACCTCTGTAGCTGATGGTAAATCATTGATCCAAAAGGACTAATCTCTGGCATTATTCACTGTTTGCCTGCTGCCTGCATTTCCCATCAAAGCCAAGTTTTCTTAGACACAGGCCTAAGAAGCCCACTTGGAGCAGATTTCATTTCTGTCTGTCTGTAGCTCTGTATTGTGATGCGGTTGTAAGAGATGCCCCAGTTATTAATCCCCACTTACAGATGAGGAAACCGAATCTCAGAGATTACATAACTTGTCCCAGGTCACACAACTAGTACAAAGCTGAGACCCTCACCCAACATGGTATAGAGTAGGGAGAGTGGCGGACTTGGTGCCCAATACTCTTTGTACTTGTACCTCCCCCTGTACCATACTGGTACCAGATGTAATGCAGACACCCAGCTGCAGGTCAGAACTCCAAGCTCAAGAGATCCATTGGTATCAGCTTCCTAAGTAACCCGTATCATAGGCATGTGCTACCACCATTGAGCCTTGAGACAGTCATGTGGAGTAGGCACGGCAGGTGTTATGATGCCAATTTTACAGATGAGAAAAGAGAGGAACTGGGAAATGAAATTACTTTCTAAGGAGGCCCTAAAGCAAGACAGCATGCTGTAGTGAAAAGCACAATGGGATAAAGCTCAGGAGACCAACGTTTTTCTCCTGGATTTGCCACTAATTAGCTAAATCTTAAAGGAGCTAATAAGCATTTTTTGTGTGTGTGTGAAGCCAGGGAAGGTATCTCCAGTTTGAAATTCTCCATTGGCCTTTCTGGGTCTAAAATTGTGATTTCTCTGATTGGCCTGAACATACTCCTTGACTCAGCAGCCCCTTTTTCATTCATTGTCATATTACTTTGTTACTGTGCCCAGATGACTTCAAGGGTATATTACCTCCTTCCACCCTACCCCCAGTTTAATTATTAAGTCCTTGAGGACAAGGAGACATTTATTTTTGTAACATCATCTTTGTTTTTCCTATCACCTACTTTGATACTCTTTATCTAGTAGTTGTTCAATAAGACTAATCACCTGGTCAGGAGAATTAGTGGCATTACAAATATACTGAGAACTTATTTGCCGTTTTGTGCATTATGACAAAAGCGTTACTAGACAGAGCCACAGATACACAGAATGCAGCTTGCTGTGCTAGAGACGGTGTCTAAGAGAGACACTGGCTTTGATGGGAAATTCACACTAGAGGAATAATGGGAGCAGCAGGCTTTGTATTGATCATTTACCGTCAGCCAAGGAGCTTGTAGGAAGTCTAGGAAATGCCTTCATATAAAGGTTCTGAGCTGGAAATGAGCAGATTGTGAGGTGCTCAATTCTTTTTTCTTTTTTCTTTCTTTTAATGTGAAAATTGTTTTTTTCAAATTACATATAAAAACAATTTTTCAACTTTTGTTTTTTTCAATGTTGAGTTCTGAATTCTCTCCTCTCTTTCCCTTTCCCCCTCCCTGAGACAGCAAACAATTACATATAGATTATAAATGTGCACTCTTGCAAAACATAAAGTGAAAGTAGCATGCTTCGATCTATACGCAGATTCCATTAGTTCTCTCTCTGGAGGTGGGTAGCATTTTTCATCATGAGTCCTTTTGGAACTGTCTTGGATCATTGTCTTGATCACACAGTGGATCATCCTTATAATATTGCTTTTACTGTGTACAGTGTTCTCCTGGTTCTGCTCATTTCACTTTGCATTAGTTCATGTATCTTTCCAGGTTTATCTGAAAGCATCCTGTTCATCATTTCTTTTGAGGTGCTTCATTCTTAAAGGGATATTTTCAATAGCATATATGTTGTAAAGAGATTGTGCCATGAAGGTGTGTATCATTTACCTAAAGAAAACCTTCCTTTACCTAAAGGAAACTCACATGTAGACAGCAATCCTGTGAGGCCATTCTTAAGCCCTTTGAATCTCAAGATTGCATGGACCAGAAAAGGACAGCAGCCAAGAACCTAAGCAAAGCTCTTTGTCCATTGCTAGTCCTTGAAATTAATTGGTAATAATATGCTTCTTTCCTTTAAAGTAAGATTTCATGCCATTCAAGTTCATGTTAGAGTGGAAAAGGTCATTGGAACTAGAGTTAAAAGGTCTGAGTTCAAGTCCCTCCACTAGCTATAAGATTTCGGACGAATTATAACCTTTCTGAGTCTGTTTCTTCATCTGTAAAATGGGAACAATAACACTTGTACCAACTACCTCACAGGGCTACTGTCAAGCTCAGTTGAGATAAGATTATGAGAAAGCCTCTGTAAACTCCATGAGGGCAGGTCTTATCTCATGTGGTGCCTCACACAGTGCTCTGCACACACTAGATACTTAAGGAAATGCTCATTGAACTAAACTGAAATGAAAGTGCCATTAAAATTATGACTGATAAATAGACTCACAAGTTCCTAAGATGACATTCATCGTTTTAAATTCGGTGCTAAACTTTGTTGTTTTACACTGAGATAGTCTTACTGGGAGCTTAAGTGGTACAGTGAATAGGGTGCCGGACTTGGTATCATGAAGAATTGAGCTCAAATCTTGCCTCGAACACTTACTGGTTGTGTGACCCTGGGCAAATCACTTTATCTCTTTCAGGCTCAGTTTTTTCACCTGCAAAATGGGAATAGTAATACCACCTATCTCACAGAGTTATTGTGAAGATCAAATAAGATAATATTCAAAGTGCTTTAAATGAGCTGGAGAAGGAAATGTCAAACCATTCTAGTATCTCTGCCAAGAAAACCCCAAAGAGGGCCATAGAGAGTCAGCCAGGACTGAAAATGACTGAACAACACCACAAACCTCAAAGCACTAAATAAATGCTAGCTATTATTACTGATTATTATCTATCATTACTACCTTCTTTAACTATCAGTACTAACTTCTTTAAAGGATTTGGCTACTTTTACTTCCTAACATCTGATAGTACCAAGAGGATTCACTTATTACATAGAAAAGCCATTTATATCATGAGGGGAGTGAAGGTCACAGGCTAGGAATCAGTAGGAAAGCTCATTGTCTAGGGCTTCTCCACACAATAACATTCCACCCATTTAATAGGTACCAAATGAGGTAATAACAAGCAAATTCTGGAATGCCTTCCCTGTCGGCTTCTAATGTGTGTCATGGTAGTATAGAAACAAGAAAAAACCAGGAACCTAATTTAGGTCTGATAATTAGTGTTTATAGGCTGGAGGCAGGATGGTTATAGAACATCATTAAACCAAAGTAAATGACCTGGGGCTTGTGTTTGGATCATTTTTATTTGCATGTCTCTTCCTGAATCCTCCAGGTCCTTGTTTACTTCTTGTAGTATCCTGAACAAAAGGCTTGCCCAATCCTCAACACTTAGAAGTATATATCAACAAGCCTAGCCAAAGAATTGGTTTTCTAGTGAAGTGGCCAAGTTCTAAACTTTATCTTGGCCTCCCTCCTCATCTTAGCCAAAGCCTAATTTTTAAATTTTAGTTTTTGTAAGAACTATTGATAAATAATCTAACCAAACATGGAATGAACCCACAAATATGACCCTGAAATTTCAATTATTTAACTTTGGCTCAAAAACATATATACATTTTTTTGCAAACTCAAAATCAAAATGGTACATTTGCTCTGTCTCCTTCTGAGTCTCCCTATTTATAAAGAACCAATCCTCTGCTGTTGTTTTCTCTTAATTTGCTTTTCTGATTCTGCTCAGCTCATTTGGCCTTCCTTCAATGGGACCTTCCATATTTCTTTGAAGTCTTCATAGTGGTGGTTTTATGGGCCATAATATTGTAATATATGAGTACATAGTAATTTATTCAATCACTTCCCAGTTGGATCAAATGTTTTCCTCACAATATTCTCCCTCCCACATACAACAATGTAGCATAACTAGAAAAAATAAAAAGAGGTAGAAGATCCCAGCTCTTTCTTACTCTTCATCATAAACAGGACTCCATCTGCTCCCTCCACACTTCTGCAGTGACTGGTCCTCATGCCTGGAATGTACTCCCTCTTCATCTTTGCCTCTTGCAATTTGCCTTTCAGCTCAGATGCCATGGAGCCTTTCATGACCCCCACCTCCCAGATGCTAATGCCTTCCTCCAAAATTATCTTCTGTCTATTCTGTACATACTGATATATGTACATACATACACATATCTCCCTAGATTCTAAGCTCTTCGAGGGCAAGGACTGTTTTACTTTTGTCTTTGCATCCTCAGTACCTAGGACTGTGCCTGGCATACATCAGGCCCTTAAATGTTTGTTGATTCATTGATGCTCCTAGAATCTGGAACATCTGGAACAAAGTAGATTTCCTCTTAGAAGCTAGAAACTGATCACTGTTTCACCATTTTAATGTCAGTGACTTCTATCACAAACCCAGAAGTTTGGAAGCTAGGACCAACATAGGAAATAAAGATGATGGAGAAGCCTGGCAACAGTCCTCAGTCATTTGGACTTGCTTGGAGAGTGGCAGACCTTGTGAGAGTCCCTGCTAAACGCATCTGCCGTGACAAGGTCTATGAGGTATTTGAAGTAGGAAAAGCCTGGGACTGGATTAGAAGACTTCAGTTACAGTCTGGATTCTACTAATTACTAATTGTATGACCTGAGAAAGTGACTGAGCTTCCGTCTAAGCCTTAGCATCTGCATTTGTAAAAGTCGGAGTAAAACCCCACCAGTAACTATCTCTTTGGGGTGGAAGTGAGATGGCCTGTATGAAAGCATTTTAGTCACTGCAGAATTTGTGCATAAACATGAGCTGTTATTTCCTTTCTACCCACTACTAGGGGAGAAAACAAGAAAGCATAATGGTGCCCACTGGGGGGGGACGACAAATGTCAATAGTGTCATTTTTTCATCCACCTAATAGAATGACATAGTGCTGGCTTGGAAGGCAGAATCCTCCTAGCTCTATTCCTGACCAACTTGGAAAGCTTTCTTTACTGCTGTGTGCCTTCTCCTGTCCTTCCCTTTAAAATGAAGTAGCTGGACTAGATAATCCCCAGATGTTTCTTTTAGTTCACAGTTCAGTGATCCTATGAATGCTCAAAGATGACTTGTACCCCTTAAATATATCCACAGATGTGTACGTCTGTTGTTTATGTATGAGGAACTGAAGTGAATTTGACCTATTTAAATGTAGATATTTTTTAAAAATTATACTTGAAATTTTTAAACAAAAATGCTATTTTAATAATAGCTAGCATTTCTATGGAGCTTTAATGTCTGCAAAGCAATATATACATATTATATCTCATTTCCTCCCCACATTTGTTTTGGGAGGTAAATGCTATTATTATCTCCATTTTAAAGATGAGAAAACTGAAGCAGATAGGTTAAGAGACTGGTCCAGGGACATATAGATAAAAGTAGGGTGGGACCTGAGCTTAACATTGAAATTATTTGTTATTCAGTCCTTTCAGTTATGTCTGACTCTTTGTGACACCATCTGGGGTTTTCTTGGCAAATATACTGGAGCAGTTTGCCATTTCCTTCTCCAGCTCATTTGACAGATGAGGAAAATGAGGAATACAGAGCTAAGTGACTTGCCCAGGGTCACACAGCTAATAAATGTCTGGGGCCACATTTGAACTCAGGTCTTCTGACTCCAAGCCCTGAGCTCTATTCAAAATATAACCTCAACTAACTGGAATGCTCAGGCAGTAGGATTTTGTTTCATTTTGTTTTCTTATGAACTGAGAGTAAAAAAACAAAAACAAAAATAACCTTTTTTGTTGAGAAACTTGCTGAAAAAACGTGTGAGTAAAAGCTCTTGCCTTGGTGAGAACATAGTTTGATGAATGTACTTGAATCTCTTTTGAATGAAGATCTTGAGACCCAGGGCCCTTAGTCTAAATGTCAAGGCTCATGGTACAATTTTGTAAGTGTAGGAAGTGCTCGGCTGAATCCTTCCCAAACCCAGAACAGGTTTCATTTTTTTTCTTTTCTTAAAACATAGATTTTCTGTGTGTGTGAGAGAGGAGGGGGGAGGGGAGAGAGCATATGCGAGCCAGACAAAGAGACAGATCTAGACAAACAGATGAACACAGATAGAAAGATACACACAGACATATGCATTGAAGGACAAAGGGAGACAGAAATGGAGAGAGACAGACAAGCAGAAAGATAAAGACAGACAGAAAGACACAGAAGGACACATAGGCATATGCATAGAGGAAGAGAGAGAGACCTTATAACTTCTCACCTTCTGAAAGCAAAGTGTAGGAAAAAAATACTAGTCCAGTGACATTTTCAGGGCTGTTTTTCCTCCTCTCCTAGTTAATCAAGGTCTTACTGTACATTAATAACTGAAGAATCATAGGATAAGAGATTTAGAGCTGGAAGAGACCATGGGGACCATCTGGTCCAAACCACTCATTTTATAGATGAAGAAAATGAGGTTCACAGAGGTTCAGTGACTAGCCCAGAATCATACAACTAATGTCAGAGGCAGGATTTGAATCCAGGTCTTTCTGAAGGGGAGGTGGGCTCTATCCACTACACCTCATATCTCTTTAGAGTAGGAAGAATAGTTCCTCTGAGTCAGGAACACAGGACCTAATTCCATCATTCCCTATAACTTCCAGTATGACCTTGAGCAACTCTGTTAAAGTCTCTGAACTTCCATTTCTTTCTCTGCAAAATGAAGGTATTGGACTAGACAGTGTTTAAATCCAGCTCTGAAAACTCTGATTCTTGCTGTAGTACAAAAAGAAAGAGCACTCGATTTTGAATGTGAGACCATAAGCTCCAATGCTCTCTTCTGGTATGACCCTTTTGGGGCATCCGTTCCTTTATGGTTAAATGAGGGAGTTGGACTTAGATGGCCCGGAAGGTTCCCTCCAATGTGAGATTCTATGATGCTATGATCTATACTCACCATGGAAATCAAAATCAACTGACTCCAGCACACTCTGGTGAGGAAACACACACACTCTCTCTCTCTCTCTCTCTCTCTGTCTCTCTCTCTCTCTCTCTCTCTCTCTCTCTCTCTCTCTCTCTCTCTCTCTCTCTCTCTCTCTCTCTCTCTCTCTCTCTCTCTCTCTCTCTCGTTCTCTGTCTCTCTGGCTATCTGTCTCTGTCTGTCTCTCTATCTCAATGTAGACCTGCAGATGTTTGAACTTCTACATTTAAGAGAGCCAAGAGGGGAGATGAAACCCACACTTTCTCACTGCCAAATCCAGGGTTCTTTTCCCAAGTCTCGATAGAAAAACCTCCCAGAGTTAAGTAAAAGGGTCACAGATGACCTGTTTTTGGTCTGCACTGTGTGAACCCTCTTCCTCACATGACACCCATGTTGTAGTTCAGAGAAATGCTTGGGCAATGGCTCTCTCAGTAGATGGAAGAGTGTATTTACCAGAGAGCCTCTTCTCCAGTATCCCTTAGCCTAATGCTATAATCCCTGCCTTGTCTGTTTCAGATGATTGAGCCTGATAAGCCCCAAGATCCCAACGGTCTGGAAGGATCTCGGGGAAGCTGCAGAAGCCCCACCATGGGGAGCTGCCTGATGAAGTGTCGGAGCCGTTCCCAAGGTAAGTCCTGTTTGATGGAGAGTACAGGTCCTGCCCATGAAAGGGAGGTTGGGAGTGCAGTATGGCCAGGACCCAGCCTGAGAGGTTCATGGATAAACCCATTAATAAGAGTCAGCTATTTCTTTCCATGAAACCCCTAAATACTTGAGTTAGGAAGGAGGCTGGCAATGGCACAATGTTTGCATTCAGCTAGGCTTCCCAAGCTGAAGCTTTTTATTGGCTGCAGAATGAAGTGAAAGTCTATGTCTCTGTTTGCCTTAGCCTACTCTTAAATTTCCTGTGTATTGGGTTCAGTTTATTTCAATGGGGCTTTTTAGAAGGTGATCACACCTCCCCAGTAGAGTATTCATGGTGGCCTGCTCTCCAGCAGACATAAATATGCACAGATATCCTTACTCCAAGAAAACAAGGGGAAAAGAACTTTTCCATCACCAAGCCTCATTCACTCTACATCTCAACCAGGAGTGGAAACAAGGTGGAGTTAGAGATCTCAGGCCAAATACTTTGCTGCCTTCCCAATCTCATCAGCAAATTTTTAAATTCTCAATGAGTATGAGCTTTTGCAGAAAGTCAAGATTACTCCCTAGAGGGAATATTTAATACCACTGTGATTAAGTGAAGTACCTTCTTAAATGGATTTGTTACACTGAACAGCAGCTACACCTGCTTCATAGACTTAAGTCCCTTCCCTGTTGGCCCATTCCTCTACTCGTCCAATTGCTCTTTTTCCATTTGACATGATAGAGGAAGGCCTGTAAAGTACACTTTTTTATGAAGCTGAATAAACCAGTACATTGTAATTTTTTTTTAATGAGGCAATTGGGGTTAAGTGACTTGCTCAGAGTCATACAGGTAGGAAGTGCTATGTCACTGAAACTGGATTTGAACTCAGGTCCTCCCGAGTCCAAGGCCAGTGCTCTATCCACTGTGCCACTTAGCTGCCCCCATTTTGATTTTTTTGGCTGTGGGGGAGGACAGTAAGTATCTACAACATAGAGGGCATGCTAGGCAAGCATGACAGAAATGATGCCAAGGTTAGAAAAGGGGATTTTAGAAGAAAAAAACTGAGAGAGTTAACTTCTCATTTTAAGACTTGCAAAGTGTGGGTCAGCTAGGTGGCACAGTGGATAGAGCACCGGCCTTGGATTCAGGAGGACCTGATTTCAAATCTGGCCTCAGACACATAACACTTACTAGCTGTGTAACCCTAGGCAAGTCACATAACCCCACTGCCTAGCCCCCCCCCCAAAAAAAAACCAAGACTTGCAAAGCACAACCCATGTCCCCACATAGCCCTGTGAGGCTAAATACTGTCAGAATCCCAGCTTTACAGATGAGGAAATTACAGCTCAGGCTAGCTTTGGTCACACAGCTAGTAAGAATCAGAGGCAGGATTTGAACATGGTTTCTTCTTGATTCTGGGTCCAGTACTCCAGCTAATACTTCCTTATTATCTCTGATAAAGAAATGGGTGATGTAAAAGCTGACCTTCTATTGTTATGTGACACCTCCTCGCAAGTTTGTCACATCTTTGTCTATTCCATCTCTTGAATATGTCCCCTTTTCTTCCTTCCCGAAGCCACCACCCTAATCCAGGCCCTCACTGCCTCTTAGCTGGACTACTGCAACAGCTTTCTATTTACCTCCTTGCTTTGAATCTTTCTTCACTCTCCTCCATCCTCCACCATCCTCCACATAGATGCAAAAGTGATTATCCTAAAGTTCAGATCTGACCACATTACTCTCATCACTAAACTGCAGTGGCTTCCTTTTACCTCCAGGATCAAAGTCAAAGTCTCCTTTTTTTTTTTTTTTGACAAAAAAAAACTTTAGCACCCTTCACCTGGGAGCATCTGTAAAATGAAGGCATGGACTCAAAGACCTCTCAAGTCTCTTTTAGCTCTAAATCTGTGATCCTAGAATGATCCCATGACCCCAAGTCAACGATCTCTGAGGCCCCTTCTGCTTGCCTTTGCCTCCTGATTGATTATGTTCCCCTGAAAGAGTGAAGCACAGCTGAGGTTCAGATGAACTCAGCAATGGTCCAGCAGTGGGCATATAACCAGGAGTGTGCTGGAAAATATTTAACAATCAGCCAGTGGGGGGGAGGAAATGTATGCATAACACACTTTTGAGCTTAATCTGAATCATTACCATTTTCTCTTTGAGTTTCTTAAGTTCAAATGATGAACAAAACAATAAATCAGGCCTGATTTTTTGTGATTGTGGATTTCTGAGGTGCAAATACATTGAAAATTTGACATGAGCAGGCTCCAGCAGGCTCCTGAGTACATAACTTCATGCTGCTAGGTTATGTAGTGAATAACAGATCAGGTCTGGAGTTGGAAAGACCTGAGTTCAAATCCTATCTCAGACATTTATTGGCTATGTGACTCTAGTTAATTACATCACTTAACTCACTTTTCTCAAATGCAAAATGAAGATCATATTAACACATACCTCTGAAGGTTGTTGTGAAAATCAATCGAAATACTATCTGTAAAGCACTTATCACAGTTTCTGGCACATAGTAAGAGCTTAATAAATGCGTGTTCCCTTCCTTTTTCCTGTGCAGTAGTGTCACAAGAGTCTGAATGTGCTCATCAGTGAGGCTGTATCTGCATTTAAGAATATCATAAGTACCTTCGTATTCTCTCATGCTAATCCTCTTCTTCAGTCGTTTCAGACTTGTCTGACTCTTTGCAACCCCATTTGGGGTTTTCTTGCCAAAGATACTGGAGTAGTTTGCCATTTCCTTCTCTAGCTCCTTCTACAGATGAGAAAGCTGAGGCCAACAGGGCAAAATGACTTGCCCAGAGTCACCCAGCTAGTAAGTGTCAGCCCAGATTTGAACTCCCAAAAAGAAGTCTTTCTGACTCCAGGCTGGGCACTCTATCCACTGCACCACCAGGCTGCCCCAGTGCTAACTTTGTGGCTATAAAAACAGTCTTTTAAGTTCCTTACTCCTTTCCAAAATGAAAAACCCAAGCCAGAGATATTTAGACGAACTTTTGAAATGCAAATGTGCTCGGAAGTAGAGGGCCTAATTATTTCTCCTGTTAAGGATAGGGACCTGACCTATAATTTATTGATTCAGCAACTCCCAGATGAAGAAACACTCTTTACCCCTGAAGACTGGCCCCTTCTCTGAAACTTATACTTACAGAATGTTGCCTAGGGCATTGAGACATTAGGGGACTTACCCAGGGTCACAGAGCTAGTACATTTCAGAGGCAGGACTTAAACCCAGGTCTTCCTGGATTTAAGGCCAACTCTCTATCCACTACCCCATGGGTCCTCTCAGGTATAACTATAAAGCTTATTATTAGACTAGATTTGTGAAAGAGTAATGACAGACACAGCCTAGGGTATCAGGAATGTGGGTAGGGTTAGGTAGATGAAACTAAAATGAAATCAGGTGGGGCTGGAGGATTCTAGGATGAACTGAGGCTTGGGGCCGTGCGGGGGTGTGAGGGGAGAGAGATGCTGAAGTAGAAGGAATTCTCAAGCAATATATCATATAATCAATGAAATGTAAGTGCTAGATAGGATCGAGGTAGTACAGTGGGAGTGTGACTGTGTCTTGTTCACAGACTTTTGTACTGTCTTGATTGCCAGGGAGTTCTGCTTCAGAAAAATTATGTTTTATATGTCCCATCTCCCAAAAGGAATAATTGAAGTTGCTGTTGGAAGTCTCCTGGCTGTATTTGAAAAGCTCTTCATTAGGGTTTTGGGACAAAGGTTGTATGTCCCTCCCCTGCTTCCATACTGGAGCTTTATAAAAGGGCTAATAAATATGGATAATGGATCAAGTCCAAGGCATCCCATTCCACCTTGGTCACATGAAGTGAAACATGGTACAATCATGTCTCACTTCCTTTTATATTATTTCTCTGGGGAATAGGCACCTGGATAAAATTGAAGGTGTGGCCATTGGGCGGGTGTCAAGTAAAATGATGGGAAAGCCTTCTAGAAAATTGGTAGCTTATAGATTGTAAGGTGGTTTTATTCTAAAAAATGTACAAAGATTTCTTTTGAGAAGTCAGTTGCTAGAAGGCATTTTCTCCCCTGTCATTTCAGAGTTAATATTCTATACAGCTGACGCTCATATGACCTTGTTTAGTTGTAAACTAACCATCTGAGTCAGTGGTGTGATGTTGTTCAGTCGTGTCTGAATCTTCATGAAAGAAAACCCATTTGGGGTTTTCTTGGCAAAGATAACTGGAGTTGTTTCCCATTTCCTTCTCTGGCTCATTTTACAAAAAAAGAAACTGAGGCCAACAGGGTTAAGTGATTTGCCCAGGGTCACACAGCTAGTAAGTGTCAGCCTAGATTTGAACTCCCAAAGAGAATTCTTCCTGACTCCAGTCTGGGCCCTCTCTCCACTGTACCACCTATCTGCCCTCAAGTGTGTGATATGGAAAACAAAAAGAAACAAACAGATGCATGCACGGGCTGCAGGAAGGAAGACATAATGATGAGGACCAGGGAAGTCCCACTTTGCCCTGGACTGATCAGAGCATAACTGGAGGCTTCTTTATTTTTTTTTTCTAATTCTGGTTGCCACATTTTTTTTGACAAAATGGAAAGCATCTATAAGAGGGCAACTAGGATGAGAGAGTGAGGGGCCTCAGGATTGGGCCATCACATAATCAGTTGAAAGAACTTGAAATGTTTAGCTTCAAGAAGAAACTTAGCCCAGTGTGAAACCTTGGCCCCACCCTTGACTCCTCACACTCTCCCTTATACCCAATCAGATGCCAGTTCTTCATGATTCCACCTCTAGAACATTTTATCCATCTCTTCCCTTTCTCACACGGTCACAACAGTAACTCAGACCTCCATAGCTTCTCACCTGTACTTTACAGCAGCAAATTCCTACCTTTGTCTTTGCCCTCTTCAATCTGTTTTCAACATAGCTGCCAAAGTGAGATTCTGACCACATGGGTCACCATTGTCTGCTCAAGAGGCTTCAGTGACTCATTATTGCCTCAGTGTAAAATACAAATGACAAATGCCTCTGTTTCTCTCCAAACAGGTGACTCTGTCAGGTAACTCTCCATTTTCCATCAGTAGCTCTATTTGGCATGGACTCTGGGGAACACCATGCCTCACCCAGGACAAGCTGATTAGCTGAAATCTCATCACCAGGCAAATTGACTCAGTTGTTGATACTCAGCACCTTCCCCTCTGATTGGAGGGTGGACAAATAACACTCCTCTGAAAGCCTTTCTTTAGAGAGGGCTCTGGTCAGAGGAAGGCTTTGGGAGAAATGTTATCGTCCACCCTCCAATCAGAGGGGAAGGCGCTGAGTATCAACAACTGTGTCAATTTGCCTGGTGATGAGATTTCAGCTAATCAGCTTGTCCTGGGTGAGGCAATGGTGTTCCTTAGAATCCCCTGCTTGGTCTCCCAACCTATCTTCACCCTATTTTTCTGCTTCCCTTTGTGCACTGTGTTCTAGATGGTAAGCTACTTGAGAACAGGAGCTTTCTGTCTTTCTTTTTCCTATTTATATCCCCATCACTCAGCACAATGTGCCTGGTACATAGTAGGCACTTCATAAATATTTATTGAATGGAAATCGAGTTTTTAATCCTTTATAGTCTAGTTCCAGTCTACCTTCACAAGTTTTTTATATGTTGGTCCCCTTCACACAATCTGTGTTCCAGTCAAACTTGCTCATAGTATGTCACAATTCATCTTCTGCCTCTATGCCTTATTCTGGAAGCTGCTCTCCCCTTACCTTTACCTCTTTGGAATCTTTTGTTTCCTCTAAAACCCACTCAAGTGGAGCTTTTGAAAAGTAGGAGTGGGTGGCCTTGGGAAGAAGCAGTAGTGCTTTCTGTCTGTAGGTCTGGATGGCCACTTGTCTGTGTTATGTTGGGGATTCTTATTTGGGTTTGGATTGGACTAGACCTCAGAGATCCCTGAGATTCTATATTTCCCTGTGTTTAAGTAGTTTCTGTGTTGTAATCAACAAGATCACTTAATGATGGTAATTAGTCCCCTCCCATCTTCATGCCATACTATTCCCTTTAATTTTCATTCTTTTGTGGATGACACAATCAATTAAAAATAATTATCAGAAACTTGTCATGTACAAGGCACTCTACCAAGTGCTGATAGGAGAAATCAAAATGTTTCTTCCCTTAATGAGTTACAACCTAGATGGAGTGGGATAGCATAGATAGAAATAGATTATAGAGAGATATATAGATATATAGATACAGACATAGATATGGATATAACTGTAGATAGATGTAGATAAATATAGATTTTACATATATTTTTATAGACACACACATAGAAAGACACAGATACATGTAAAATAAGTAATGAGAGGCAGCAGAGAGCAGTGGAGTCAGAAGGAACTGGTTTGAGTCCTGGGATTTCCCACTTATGAGCTGTATGATCTTGTGATCTTACTCCTTTAAATCCTAGTTTTCTCATCATTAAAAGAGGAGGTTTAGAGTAATGGTCTTTAATGTCCCTGCCGGGTCTGAAATTCTATGAAATATTGCCTTGTATTTTTATTTACTCATTGTCACAAGCTTGGCTACCACATTATGACCATCTTTGGCCATGCCAACCCATGAACCCTGCAGGCATTTCCATCTTCACAGGTGGAAAACGAGTCCTCATTAGATCTCCAAAACTCAGATTTGTAAGGGATTTTACCACCATAGATTTAAAGCTGGAAAGGGGCCTCCAAATTCAATTTCCTAATTTTAAAGAAGAGGAAACTGAGTCACAGAGTGGTTAAGTGGCTTGCCTAGGAGTCACATAGTAAGTGGCCAAGTGGGGATTTGTATCTAGGGTGGATCTCTGAGGCCCTCTAATTCTTAATATCTGGCTGAGACTCTCCTGTATAATCATCTTCAACAAGTGATCATGCAGTCTTCACTTAAAGACCTCTTTTGGGGTGGAGGACTCCCCCTCTATCCCCTTGCCTCTTGAGGCAGGCTGTCCTACTTTTGGAGATCTCTAATTGGGGCATCTAGGTGGCACAGTGGATAGAGTGCTGGCCTGGAGACAAGAAGACTTATCTTTGTGAGTTCAAATCTGTCTTCAGACACTTACTAGCAGTCTGACCCTGGGCAAGTCACTTAGCCCTGGTTTTCTCAGTTTAAAAGCGAGCTGGAGAAGGAAATGGCAAACCACTCCAGTATCTTTGCCAAGAAAACCCCAAACGGGGTCACAAAGATTTGGATACAACTGAAAAATGGCTCAATGACAACAACAAAAGAATTGTTAGAAAGTTCTTCCTTCAATAGAACACAAATCTGACCCTCTGTGACCTCTACCTATTTTTCCTTGTTTTTTCTTTTGAGGTCAAATAGGAAAAGTCCAGTCCCTCTTTTACACAACTGCCCTTTACATTTTTGGAGGCAGCTATAATTCTTTCCCCAGTTCTTCTCTGAGCTCATCACCCCTACCTTCTTCACCTGATCCTCTTATGGAATGATCTTCAGGACCTTCTCCCTCCTGCTAACACTCCTCTGGATGTTCTTCAGATAATCAGTTTCCCCCAACTAGTGCCCAGAACTGAACACAGTACTCCAGGTGTGGTCTGACCCAGGTAAAGTACAGCAGGGCTTCCACCTCCTTAGTGCTGGATGCTGTGCCTCTCTCCTTTCCTTAAGCTGAAGGTTTCATTGTTGACTTCTGTTTATCGTGCAAACCACAGATAAAATCACAGGGTTTTTTTTCAATTAATATTGTTTTATTTTTTCCAATTACATGTAAAAATAGCTTTCAACATTCATTTTTGTAAGATTTTGAGTTCCAAATTTTTCTCCCTCCTTTCCGTCTCCTCTCCCCAAAACAGTAAGCAATCTGATACAGGTTATACATGTACAATCATATTAAACATATTTTCACATTACTCATGTAGTTAAAGAAGAATCAGAACAAAAGAGAAAAACCACAAGACAGAAAAAAACAGAAAAAAAGTGAAAATAGTATGCTTTGATCTGCATTCAGATTCCATAGTTCTTTCTCTGGATGTGGATGGCATTTTCCATCATGATTCTTTTGGAATTGTCTTGGATCATTGTATTGCTGAGAAGAGCTAAGTCTATCATAGTTGACTGATCATCATACAATGTTGCTTTACTGTGTACAGTGTTCTCTTGGTTCTGCTTACTTCAGTCAGCATCAGTTCATGTAAGTCTTTGCAGGTTTTTCTGAAATCTGCCTGCTCATCATTTCTTACAGCACAATAGTCTCATAGCACAATTCAAATACCATAACTTGTTCAGCCATTCCCCAATCGATGGGCATTCCCACAATTTCCAATTTTTTGCCACTACAAAAAGAGCTGCTATAAATATTTTGGTACATGTGGGTCTTTTCTCCTTTTTGATGATCTCTTTGGGATACAGACCTAGTAGTGGTATTGCTGGATCAAAGGGTATGCAGTTTTATAGCCCTTTGGGCATAGTTCCAAATTGCTCTTCAGAATGGTTGGATCAGTTCACAACTCCACCAACAATGCATTAATGTTCCAGTTTTCCCACATCTTCTCCAGCATTCATAATTTTGCTTTTATGCAGATTCTTTAAAGTATTGAAGTGATGTTAATTATTTCAAATGAGAGAGAGAGACAGCAAGTGCTATCAGAACTTAGAATTGAAAGAAATCACTTTGAGCCAACTTCTTGAGAAAGTCAAATTTGCATTAGGCCTGGAAGAATGGGTTGGATATGGATGGATGGAAAGAAGGGGATGGGATGTGCTGGACAGAGGAATGGGGAAGCAGTGTGTGCACAGTGCTTAAAACACTGGCTTTAGAGTCAGGAAGACCCGGCATGAGCCAAGGTTCAGATTGGTAATTAGGATAGGACAAGTTATTTAACCTTTCTCAGCCTCAGTTTCCTTATATGTAGTAGAGGGGCAATAATAGCACCTACCTCAGAAAGTTGTTTCAAGGACCAAGTGAAAACATGGGTAAAACTCTTTGAAAATGTTAAAGCATGGGCAGCTAGGTGGTATAGTGGATAGAGCACCAGCCCTGGAGTCAGGAGATGATGAGTTCAAATGTGACCTCAGAAATTTACTAGCTATGAGACCTTGGGCAAGTCACTTAACCCTGATTGCCTCCCCCCCCCAAATTACTATTATTATTATAACAAACATCTTTTTTTTTCTTTCTAGGGGGTGCACCTCGTCTAGAATCTGTTGGAGAAGATGATGAGCTGACAGTAGAAAATTGTGACCCCGGTGGGGAGATGTTGGAAAAGTTTTCTTGGAGTGCCCGCAAACATTCCCTTCCACAGCAGCTTGATTCTGTTGGGGCAAGACAGGTCAGTCAGTCTGATGGTCCTGCTCTCCTGACTGCCCCTGATCAGGTCAAGGAAAGGCCTTAATCCCTTAAATTTTTCTACCTTAGCCTGCAAGGAGTTGCCTTTTTTCTTATCAACTCCTTCAGTAAGCAGAGCCAAGAAAACAACATACAAAGTAGCAGTAATGGAACTGGAAATGACAACAACATAACAAAATATCAAGGGAAAATATAACAAGAGGCAGCAAAGTGGTGAAGTGCATAGAGTGCCAGCCCTGAAGTCAGGAGAACTTGAGTTCAAATTTGGCCTCAGACCAGCTGTGTGACCCCAAGCAAGTCACTTAACCCTAATTGCCTCCCCCCCACAAAAAAAATATAACAAAGTTATTAAGATCAAACAGAACTTGAATGGAGAGATAAGAGAATGCACCCCACCCTACCCCTTCATAGAGGTGAGAGGTCCACAGATGCTACACAATGCATTGTTTTCAGACTTTTTGAATGAATTTATCAATTGCACTGACTTTTTTCCTCTCTTAAAAACATGCCATTTTTCTCATGAGATGGCTCTCTTGGGAGGGGGAAGATATATGTGAGATGACTGGTGATGTAACAAACAGAAAACACAATAAAAACTTTTTAAAAAGTTAACAGAAGAGAAGCAATTGTGCTTTGGTGTTCAGGACTCTCCATCCTATCTCTCCAACCCCATCTCTTAGATATTATCCCTTCCATGTACTTTATACTCCATCATGGATACTCTTTGCTGGTCCTAGGATATGAGTTGGGGTTTTTTGTTTGTTTTATTTTGTTTTGTTTTTTACCACCTCTGTGCCTTTATTTATTTTGTTCCCTGTGCCTGGAATGCTTTTCCTGTCCACATTCCAACGACTGAGTCCTAGTCATCCTTTTAAGCCCAGTTTAATGGTTGCCTCTTCCAGGAAGTTTCCTCTGATGTTTCTAGGTGGCTGTGATATTTTTCTCCCCCTTGTACCACTCAGACAGTACATTTGCTTGCTCTTCTCCAATGTTCTTATGTATCATTTTGTGTCACAGTTATCTGTGTATCATGGAGCAGCTAAGTGGCATAGTAGATAGGGCTCCAGGCCTGAAGTCAGCAAGACTAATCTTTGTGAGTTCAAGTATGGCCTCAGAAACTTACTAGCTGGGTGACCCTCTCAAGTCACTCCACCCTGTTTGCCTCATTTTCCTCATCTGTAAAATGAGCTGGAAAAGGAAATGGCAGACCATTCCACTGTCTTTGCCAAGAAAACCCCAAAAGGGTCCATAAAGTATCTGACACAACTGAACAACAAAAAATGTGTGTATCATATCCATTTCCTAGAGCAGAAACCTGAGCAGGGTAGACTGCAACTTATCTAAAGATCACTTCACCTCCAGTACTAAGCACAGTATTCTGCACCCAGGAATTTAATAAATTTTTGGTAAACTGATTTGATTGAAGATACTTCACTGTCCTGGAGGCATTTGAGGTGACAGAGCTGTGATAGGATGGATAGGATAAACAGTTGTCTCTGGTCAGGCTGGAAGGCATTCAGCAGTACTCTTTTCCAACAGGACTTCAGCTTAGGAGGAGGAAATAGGCCTATTAGGAGCCCAATTTCTTGATTCTCCATCCTGCTGTGTGTCTTGGATCTGAGAACTGAATTCAGCTGCCAGGAGACAGTAGGGCCTCACAGTGGTATCCAGGCTGTGGTCGAACCACTAGCATTTATCTAGTTCAGCCACGAAACACTGGCATGGCCTCTATATGTGTCAGACTAAAGGGGAGAAGCTTCAAATAGTGCTTTGCAAATTTTAAAGCACTGTATAAAAGTCAGTAGTAATGGTGGAGGTGGAAATGGTAGAAATAGGCTGACAGGGAGAGGAAGACATATATTAAGTCATTTTACCATCAAGCAGCAGTTTGGTGTGGCAAAAAAAAAAAAGTTGGATATTTTGATGCCAGCCTGAGGAATGAGAGAGTCCAAGTACTTGTGGGCTACATTGAAGCTTCACATACATGTATCACAAATACTTCTGCAAAAGAATCCATAGATGTATGGATATGACAATCACCAAATAAAATAACAAGAATGAAATTAATTATATTTTAAAAGGCTAGAAATAGACCCTTAACAATGTGAGCATCCTTTCCCAGCTAGATGTCTATGTATGGTCAAACTGCTTAGAGCAAAAATTAGAACTGATAAGCCAGAAGACAACAAAAGTGTGTGTGTGGGGGAGGATGCCACAGCATGAAAACCACCCCAACTTGACTGACTAAAACAAAATATAGAAAAGACAACACCTAATTAGAACAATTCACGTAGAAGTCTAACTGATTATAAATCAAGAGCATAGCATAAAAGAACCTAAAAATTACCTCAGGCAACAGATTCTCTAAACTTGCCTAGCAGAGAGCCAAGGGAACATCGGGGAAGCTAAGAGCAATACCAGTTCAGAATATAAACTCACGGCAGAAAAAAGATCACAAGAAATGTCACCTCATAAGACATAGTGAAGCAGTGAAAAGAGAAGCAAATTTAAAAGCTTGAAAAGAGACACAACTAAACATTACAATCTCAAGAGCATTGAAAAAATGAAACCAGAAGGAGGATATCAAACAGATGATGGAAAATGGAAAAGATTTGTAAAGAGTTTTTTAAACATTATTTTCACCAAAAGTGATATAAAATCATCACATCTGAGAACTGAATTCAGCTGCTGGATTCTTAATATCAAAGTCCCAGATGTGTCACTTAAGGGAGTAGATATGCCATCAGAGGAAACAAAGACAGAAAATCAGCTCTACTAGACCAAGAAGATTGCAAGCAGAACCATACTGGTCTCCACTATATGCCAGAAACATACTGATACTCCTACACACTATTGAATGTGTGAAGGCATCGATTCTCAATATAACGGAAGGAGAGGAAGATACTAGTGACATGGAAAAAAAATCCCAGACCTCATTGTTACCAGAAAGAAAGGTGACTGAGAAAGTATCAATAGCTATTGACCCATATGTATGCTTGCCCATAGATGTAAGAAGTTTTATGAGAATAACCTACATTCAGGTTAAGAGCATACAAGATGAAAATAATAAGGAAACAGCCAGACTTTAGCAAGCTGTAGTCCACTTTAAACTACATCCTGAAACAACTCACTGAAAGATAATAAGGAGAACATAAGGACCCATGACACTTATTTTTAGCTAATTTTTGTGGCAGCTACACAGTAGGACGGGTACAGTGCTAGACCTGGAGTTGGGAAGGCTTGAGGTCAAAGCCTGCCTTTGATACTTACTGTCTGTGTGACCCTGGACAACTCATTTCACCTCTCTGTTCCTCAGTTTCTTCATCTGTAAAATGAGGATATTTAGTAGCACCTTCCCCAAAGGGCTGTTGTGAGGGTTAAATGAGATAATATATGTCAAGTACTTTCTATATGAATGCTAGCTTTTTATCATCTCCGTTGACAACAAAATGGCTTTTGATTTATTTGTGCAAAATGCTGCCTGAAAGGATCCCCTCCAACAAAGAGTTTCCTGCATACATGTCAAATTATATAAGATTCTTCAAAAGATGTAACAACAGAGATAAACTGTTTGGACCCTTTTGTTGTTAGTATCAAGTAAGGCATGAAACAGGGAGATAGATGTCTGCTCACTAAAGGTGCTAACTACCATCATAGAGGTCATTTGGCACATAATCCACATGGAAGAAAGATTCCCTTCAAATAGTGAGGCCTTCCAGATGCTCCTGTTTGTAGAGGGCAGTGTGCTGATTGCTTCAAGCCCTGGACTTTGCGGGCCAGGCCTCCTAAGTGACACCTGTAATCACTCAAAAGAGTTACATGTAGGACAAGTGGTGTAAAGGATGTCATTGAAGAAATGTAGGATTGGCAAAGAAGAGAGTCACATCAAGATCAGGATTCCATTGGTCTAAAACACTGTGAAGGAAGGGTGAAGAAAGCTTCTAGTAGGTTGAATGTAGTTTCCATGCTGAGCTCATGTGAGGAAATGTTGGAGAATCACATAGGACAGGCAGGCATAGACATATTCTTCTCTTTACTATTGGGGTAGGGGGGCATACTAACTTCAGTGAGGTCACAATTCTGTTAGAGTATTGGAGAGGGAAGAGATTAAGAATGGTAAAGAGAAGGTCATTTGTCAATCCAAGAGTAAGCTTTCATATTCCAGGAATGAATGAGAAGCAATTATGCCATCATAGTCCCAGAAAAGGCATGCTCAACCATCCTCCCATGCCCCACCTCTCTCTCTTCCTTTTCTGTCTCTCTTTCTCTCTCTGTCTCTATCTCTGTCTCTCTGTCTCTCTGTCTCTCTCTGTCTCTCTCTCTCTCTCTCTCTCTCTCTCTCTCTCACACACACACACACACACACACACATACACACCCCTTTTTGATGAGTTAAAAGCTGCAAAAGGGGAATTGTTTTAAGTAATGCACAATTCAAGAAATGTTACTGTCAAAAATCTCATTTCTACCTCAGTAGGTAGAAAAATAAAATTTAAGGCAAGAGGGAATACTTTGTAATCTAAAAATTCTCATATTAAATGAGAAGTGGCTTTTACTTTATTTTTTTGCTTATACTGGCATAAACGCAACTTCTGGGGAAATCTATAAATCATCAAGTTATAAGTACTATGTTATAAGAGTTTAAACTTTATGAAGAATAGCAGAGAACCAAACTGAACTCATACTTTGATATATAAATACCTAACTTCGTATTTATGTTGTAAATACCACTCTCTGCTGTATGCCCACCTTCTGTGGTTCATATACTGAAAAAAAGAGAGGTCAGAATTTGATGTGTGCCAGAAGTAGTGAGTGTGGTATACATAGGAAAATATTTTCTTTTCTCTAGATGAAGGATTAGAGATATAGCTATAGCAGACTCAGTGGAGTTTTTATAGAATGTGACTTCTCTGGGTGTATATGTGGTTTGTGCTTTTATATGGAACAAGGGCTGTGTGGTTATGTGTGTGTATGTATAGTGGGATATATGATCTTGAAAAGCTGATACCTTCTAACCATGGCTTTGACCTGGCCTGGTATTGGGGGTTACATGGGACATTTGCCAAATGAAAACAAGACAATCAATGGTCATCCTGCATACTAAAGGCCTTCAGATTTACAGACCCTGGGTTCCATCCAAGATGCAAGGATATCTTTCTTTGGCATTGTGCATAGATGACGGGAAAATGCTACATGTTAATGGAGTTCCTAAAAACAAATTAGACATGGATGACATGCTGGGGATGGTAATCCGAGGCAGCTATGGCTATCTACAATACAGCCCACTAGTCTTGTCTCTTCTAAACTCCTTCTTCCAATAAAATTTAAAGGGTATGACAGACAAAAGGAGAAAGTGTTAACTGTGTCCATCACACTGAGGTTTAAAATCTAGAGTATTCTTGTGGGTGATAAACTTCTTCAAGAGTTGAAGCCTCTGTGATTTATCATTGTTGTGGAGATTCCCTACAGTGCACATTGCAGACCCTTGATGAATTGGCAGGCCATCCCCAAGAGTTGCTGAGGCTCAAAAATTCATTACCCTGTGAGCAACCTGGTGATAAGCCTCTCCAATCTTGGCCAGATTGGCAAGATATTGTAGAATTCACCTCTGACCCCTTGCTCAAAGCTTCCCAGCTTGGCATAGAACCTTCTAGAACTTGCATTCCTCTGACTTAACCTTGGAGAACTGAGGCAAATCTGCACACCACAATGACACATCAGAGGACAACTTTAATGGAAATATAAGAGACTATAGCAGCAAGATAAATAAATGAATTTTTGACTATTGTTCAATATGGTTCTATTTAGGAATACCATGCTGTGAAGAAGTCAACTCGGTCCTTGAGCACTGCTCAAGTGGAATCCCCTTGGAGACTAGCTCAGCCCTCCATTATCTCCAACATTGTGTTAATGAAAGGACAAGGCAAGGTGAGGGCTTTTTCAAGAGTGATTTCATTCCTCAGAGTCAATTTGTTCAACCTATGGCTATGATTGGTTTGTTGTTGGTTTTTTTTTATGTAAAAGAAAGATTAAGAAATAGTATTTAAAAAGGTGAGTTTTAAGTAGTTCTAAGTGTATCCTCTGGACATTCTTTTCTCAGGGTAGAATGGGCCAACTACATCTTTTTCCTTTTTGCTTCCCATTCTTTGAGAAGTAAATGCCACCTGAGCTAAGACACATAATTTGGTGATAGAATGGATCCCCTCATTGGTAAATTTCTCATGATCTTCAGAAAGGCAGAGCCTATGACCTCAGGACAAGTCCCCATTAAATCTTCTCAGTAAGCTTAATGGTTTTCCAGTTTTAGGGAATAAATGACCAGGGCCCTTTAAGTGGTTCATTCTTAATGTGAAGTGGAAAAGAATAAAATACAATAATGAAACTAGCATAGCACCACAGCGGCACAAAATGAGGTTTCTTTATTCCTCAGAACCATTTTAGGCCTCTAAAGGTAACATATGGCCAATGAGAAAGGAAGCTGATCACAGCAAACAACCGGAGAAGAAAATCCCTGACATAATTTGTCTCCAAGGGATCAGAATATTACATTTGCTGAACTTTTGACCATGAGCAGGTTAGCAGTAGTCTCTGGAAAGGGAACTTGGTATGTTGTCTCATTGTTGTCTTTTACTGAAATTATCTATCAGTTCTATGGTTTATTTTTGATCCACAAATTCTTTAGGATTCAAATTTTTAGTCTCTAGTTGATTTTTAATGTTTTTTTAGCAACTCTTTATTTAATATAATTTTTATTGTGTTATGTCAGTAAAAGCTGTCTTTTTGCTTTTGGTCTAGGGCCTTGGCTTCAGTATTGTGGGAGGTCAGGATTCAGCCAGAGGCCGGATGGGGATTTTTGTCAAGACAATTTTCCCCAGTGGAGCAGCTGCTGCAGATGGAAGACTCAAAGAAGGTGAGGGAGAATCTCCTGAGCTATAATGAAAATAAGGCTTTGACTCAATGTGAATCTGTGCCTGCAAACAAAAGGGAAGATGGGCCAGCTTCACTGAAATCTCTGCTGGCCTTCCCCTTTACATACATGACCACAGGAGAAATCCCAGTTGATAAAGACCAAGAAACTTGTTAACAGAAATGCAGTTGCTTTCTTCAATGGAAGAGCTCCTTTGTGGCTAAAGTTTATTGAGACATTTTGTTTGATAATATATTATACTAAAACTAGGAATATTATTCCTTTATGTAGATAATCTATGGGACTCCTTTGAATCTTTGGATTGAGACGATAGCCCTTTATTCTATAAAGCCAAAATCAGCACTGAATATTGGAACTTTTAAGATAGCAATTAGCACTGAAGAACCCCTGCTTTGCCATGAACAGATTGCCTTTCCTGTATGATGAAATCAGTACTTTCCAAGTCGTTTTCTTTCTTTTTTTATTTTTTAGGCAATTGGGGTTAAGTGACTTGTCCACGTTCACACAGCTAGTAAGTGTGAAGTGTTTGGTCAGAGGTCTGATTTGAACTCAGGTCCTCCTGACTTCGGGGCTGGTGCTTTATTGTTGCCCCCAAGTTGGTTTTAAAAATGCTATGAACACTTTTAAAAACTGGCTTCAAAGGCTATAGAAGTATTGCTACATTGAATTGGCCGGTTCTTGTCAGTAAAGAGTTAGGTAGAGATTTCTCCCCAGTAGGAAGGATGGTAGAAATTTGTGCTTGAACAGGGTGATGTGAGCAGGCTGAATGCTTCCAGGGCAGATGATTAGTCATCACTGTTAGAAAAGGGTTAACTCCCTAGAGGAGTTTTTGTCTTTAGTTTCAGAACAATGTGAAATTGTCACACAGCATTTCTATAATGAATTGCTAGCTTTTCAGTTCATGTGCTTGAAGCTCATCTTGCTTAATAGGGCAAGGTAGAATGAGCCTAAGATACAGAAAGGATCAATTACTCAGAATGGTCCAGGCTTCCTGATCCTCTTGAATACAGCCTCCAAACATTTCTAATATAGCATTCTTTTCTTAATTAGTACACATGTGACCTTGGACAAGTCACTTTACTTTCCTGGCACTCAGTTTCCTCATTGTTAGGATGAAGGGGCTGGACTAGATGATCACTAAGGTCCTTCCAACTCTGCATGTATGCATAACCTAAGTGGGCAAGAGCAGGCTAGTTACAGATGTGGATGAGGTCATTTGTCTTCATTTTCTACAAGGTTCCCATAAGGAACCAGAGGACACGTTCATATTAAACAATTCAGGACAATGTTGTGCTCTTGTGTTCAGATGCTGTAACTATGGTTTTGCCCTAGAGCTCCCAGATTTAGAAAGCCCTGATAGCCCTTGTATTCCTTCAGCAGGGAGAAACAACTGAGCTTAGCATGTACTTAACAAAAAGAATTAGTTAAATAAGAAAATATCATGGCTGTGTGTTAGGTGATTTCTCCCTAGCCTGTAACCTTACTCCTTTCCTTGGAGGTAGCCTCCCTAGCTAGGGCCAGGTAATTTTCTTGGGTCTTTCCCCACAAATGGTCTTCTGTAGCTCGAGATCCCCACCCTTTGTGTTAGAATATTCCTAATTATGGCTTTTGGAGTATGTGTGGGAAGTCCCTCATATGTAAAAGTACTTTCCATTTGTAGTTTGCTCTTCCTTATTGGGCTTTTTTTTCTTTCTCTTTGTTGCTGTGATGCCAAGGAACAGACTGATGAGCCATGAATGTCACATGGTACACAGTGGGCACTAACCTTGTAGATGTGAAGCAGGACTCACAGCTCAGAAGCAGCTCTGTAAATGCCCTGGCCGTGCTTTTTTTTTTTTTGGTGAAGAAGATGTGTCTAGGATTATTAGGGAAAAATCTGACATCACACAGCAATCTAGATAGAAGCACACAATGCCCTTCAAGCTCAATGACTGAGTACCTGGAAATGTCATTGAGAATGCAGGCACTGGAAAACTGGGTGATTTCTAAAGGTGGAGCTACCTTGGTCTTTGGGCTTCGAGTCCCATAGTCTTTGTTTCAATGTCCTCAGTAACCATGGCTGAAGCATGGTGGTGACTTGGGAAGCTTGGCCTCCTAAACATGTAGGAGTGGCCTGGCAAATGCTATGTGCTAATGCTTCCTTGCTGGAGTTAGGTAGTTATGAAAACAGACTGCCTCTGGTGTCATCACACTTTAACTTATGGCAATAGGATATTTACTGCCAAACAAAATTTGGCAAGGAAATAAAGCCTATAGCTTACATACCAGTAGAAGTTAAGCTCTGTGGGGGAAGGGATTGTTACTTGTTTTAGTTATTTTATCCCCAGCACTTAATGCAGGTCCCTAGTGGATGCTTCATGGAATGCTTGCTGAATTAAATCAAGTACTGTTTCTAGAAGTTTGTTTTCATCAAAAACTAAAGTCTGGGATTGCTGATGAAGAACTCTCCCTATTATTGATTAACTGGTTTTACCACCCTAGGAGCTGAGACAAATGAAAACAGATTGGAATAATAAGAGCCATCTTATTCCAAGTAATAAATCAAGCATCTTGCAGTAGTGCATTACTGTCCTGATGGCCTAGTTAGTACATTCCTGTAGGCTCTAGATGAATGTTAACTTGATCTTGCTTTGGATTATTAGGGGATGAAATCCTAGAAGTGAATGGAGAATCCCTACAAGGACTGACCCACCAAGAAGCCATTCAGACCTTTAAGGTAACCGAATTATAGCAGAAACCTGTTTATCTATTTTTTCAAAATTTAAAATTCAATTAATCAATAATTATAATAACTAATAATTTAATTAATTAATCTTTTTTGTAAATCTAGCAATCATCAATCAATATAAATATTTCATTAGGCAAAGAAAACCAGAGGCTGAAATAAGTTATTGAACTTCTGTTACAGAAAGTTTATTTTTAAAAGTATGTGGGTATCTGTATATCTATATATATACACACACACACACACACATGATATGTAATTTAATAAGATATAACAAAACTGCTGTCTCTTTTGCAATTTGTTTTGTTTTCATCTGTGAATTTTTAAAAAATATTTTGTAATGTTCTTTTTCAGCCAACTTAATTTTTCCTTATTTTTTCCCCCAGTTTTGATGGGATTATTTCCTGCTTTTGGTATAAATGCACTCTGAATTCCTGCTTTACTGATGTTCTTGTTTCCATAGCAACTCAAGAAAGGTGTTGTGACCCTGACGGTACGCACAAGGTTACGAAGCCCAAGCCTTACTCCGTGCCCAACACCCACACTAATGAGCCGATCTAGCTCCCCAAATTCTAATGCCAGTGGAGGAACTCCCGCACCCGGCTCAGATGAAGGAGATTCTTCTTCTTTGGGTCGAAAAGGCCCAGGACCCAAGGACAGGATTGTCATGGAAGTCACACTCAACAAAGGTGATATGATACGCTCCTCAAGAGTTCCTGTTCCCTTGTAAAGAGTATTCAAACCTTTATATAATCTACTTCTCCCTTCATTTTCTCCGGAGTTCCATCTGACAAGCTGAACTTCTGACTTCACACTATCATGTGAAAGTTTACTTTCCTTGCATGGTGAAACAATTAATCTGCCACCAGAACCACATTTCAGATAGACACTGGGATCGGAAGTAGTGCACAGAGACACTGTAGAGAAGGGAAAGAATCCCAGTGACCCGCTCCTCAGATAAAGTCCCACATATCAGACAGTGAAGAACGTACTAGATATTCTGATTCTGAAGCTGAAGAGGATTTTAGAAATGGTTTTAAAAGCTTAATTCAGCCAGGCTTGATGGCACATGCTTGTAATCCCTGCTACTGGGGTGGTGGAGGCTGGTGGATTGCCAGCTCAGGGGTTCTGAGCTTCAACAGGGCTAAAACCAACACAGTGTCTGAACCAAGTCTGGCACCATATGCTACATCACCAAGAACGGAGGATATAAGGCTGCTTAAAGAAGGAGCAAAACAGCTCAGGTCAGAAAGAGAGCAGGTCAAAGGTCCCATGATGGTGGGCTGTGGGATAAGGTCCATGAGCATCTATTGCCACTCTAGCCTAGGTGAGATAGGGAGACCCAATCTCAAAATAATAATTATTCAAGATGATTACAGTTATCAGTCAGGTATTTGTGGAAATAGATGGTTATAAACTAAAAGACCACAGATAATCCCCAAACATCATTCATTCTCATCTCTGTTTCTGTCTTCTACTCATCTGTGGTAGAAGTGCTTTTGGAGCAGTAACATGGGTAGAAAGTCAAAATCCGAACAAAGGAAGGAGCTCCAAGAATCAGTCCCTGATTAAACCACTATTGAGTCATTTAAGAAAACAATTAGCATTTGGCCTCCAATTCCACAGTGACTGCCCTAATTAACAAAATATATATCTCTTCTTCTCAAACAGTTTTTTGGGAAAGGGCTAGGGACTGATAAGGGGGTAAGTATGTATTGGTTCACACTCTGATTCCAGCCACAAAACGAGAAGCAATTGGTGAAAAGGGGAATTTGTTCCAAGAACCTATGGAGGCATATGATGTGGTTTCATTTGAAAGGGATAAAATTGTTTTCTGTTGTGGTTTTTTCTTTTCTGTTTATTTCCTTTATATTCTGCTTTTCACAGAGCCAGGAGTTGGACTAGGCATTGGTGCCTGCTGTCTGACTTTGGAAAATAGCTCTCCAGGCATCTATATTCATAGCCTTGCCCCAGGATCAGCAGCCAAGATGGACAGTAGATTAAGGTAAGGTGTGAGCTTGCCAGTTCCAGAAATCCTTAGAAGCATGATTTTCATACAACAGGACAATGCTAAGCTAGAAATGCATATGCATATTGATGAAGTATGGATGTAATAAAATGGATTTAATTTGTACCTTGTGTGTATAGTACTCTGTGTGTGTCCCCAAATATAATTAATTCTCCTATATTCAAACTGAAGAAAATGTTGAGCAGAGTGATGTCAAAGATTCAGACAACATTACTTTATGTCAAACTTGCTTCATCTCAATTTCTTTGACTGTGCCACCTGGGGACTTGTTTAAGTACCTGGGGCAGAACTATGCCCACCTATTCATAACAAGGTAGCAAACACTGCAAGAAGGCACACTGCTTAGAGCTCCTCATGCCCTTGGTAGCCACATAGGATTTCTCTTAGCTCTAGGTACCCTAGAGTAGATTGATGATTGTTAGAATAGTATTACCTGCATTTGACTTTTTGGTTTCTATCAATCTATTGTAGCATATTATTATTGATTTTCACTGTGAATATTCATATAAAAAAGAATAAACAAACTGTGCAAAAGCACATTAGAAGATGTTTTTCTTGATTACTAGAAGTATATATGTTTTCTTTCATGACATCCTAAAATGATGATTCTTTTGTTGAATGCTTCCATATGTCTGGAGCCCACCAAGTGAACATACTTAAATCCTTAAACAACAGAGTCTTTGTTTTATAAAGCTGACTTCCCTGTCCCTAATTTAAAAGGAAAATAGGCAGCTCCTCCCCAATTTCTCATTAGCTTATGTTTGAAATGGTTTTGTAAATTCTTCAGCAGGCTTTTGTGAGCTTTTTTCCTGTAAGTTATGTTGCATTAATCGTTTCAAGATGTCAGGAATAATGAAACCAGTGGCAAAAATTATTTTGTCTATGCTTCTTCTAAAAACATCAGAGTGGATAGGCAGTGCCCTATGCCAACATCTGGTCTAATTTGTATTGAGTTGATTTTATAAATGATCTGCTGTGGTATTAGTATGCAGTAGAGGAAGTGGTGCCATTTTTCAACATAAAATTTTGGTGAGAAATTTGTCTTTGGACATTATTTCTGAAGCATGCCTCTAGGCCCTCAACTGAAAGTTGGTGGACATTAGGTGTTAACAATCTGTGGTTTCATTTTGCTGAATTATTTTTGTTTCAGTGGAATGTTTAATTGCAAGAGGAAGGGGAGTCACTGAGAAGAGACACTAAGAGATAATATTCTCCCTTCCCCAAGAAATCTCTTGCAAGAAGCCAAGTACTGAAATGCTGATTATGTTTGCCTCCTTAGCCGTGGTGACCAAATCCTGGAAGCAGATTCTGTCAGCCTCCGCCATGCTGCATTAAGCGAAGCTTATGCCATCCTGAGTGAGTGTGGCCCAGGACCGGTTAGCCTGATTATTAGTCGGCACCCAAACCCAAAGGTGAAGTATGGAATGCTGCCCCTGTGTTTAAAGACGGTACATTATGGATTTCCTAACAAAAAGGCATATGCTTGGGCTTACTTAGCCAGGAGCAGGAATGAACTTGCCATGTCCAATTGACCGACAGAATTTTGTTAAATATTCTGTGTACATGGAACAGTTACCTTTTGTTTCACGCCAGAGTGTGGGGAAAGAGTACAAAACCCCAAACCCAACTGCTACTTCTAAAAGAGGAGGAAGGAAGAGAGTATTTCCAAAGTTAATAAGAGTATCCAAACACCAAGTCTGTGGGTCAGGTAGACCTGATCAGGACTAGTTTATTTTCAGATACAAGACAGAACAAACCTAACTAGGCTGTTCAGAGGTAGGTCCTAAACCTTGGTCTTATCAATGCTCTATGTGGTAGAGGGGAAGTAGAGGAAGATTGATGGCCATCGAACCTTTTGTTTTTTAACATACAGTGTTTTGGCAGTGTTGTTTATAATTGTAGAATTACTGCCGCCATCTTGGGAAAGAGCCACATCTTCATAGCAATTTGCCAGATTTTTTTCATTTAGGCCAAATGTACTAAATTATGCTGAGCAGTAAATAAAAAATATTTTCAAAAGGTTACAGAAACTTTCCAACTTTCTATTTCAAACTCTATTTTTCCAGAAAGAAGTATTATGATTATAGTATTGTTGTTGTAGTTACTAATGAGAGGCAGCAGGCAAGTCCTGTATAGTAGACAGCCGACCTGCCCTAAATCCGGTATGACCTAAGGTGTAGTCCTTCCTGTCACACATAATGGCTCTATGACCCCGAGCAAGTCACTTAATCTTTTGGACACCTCTACACAACACTCTGACCATAGAGAAGGTGTGGGCCTGCATTGGTAGAAGGAGTTTCCTCACAAAACGTTCCCCTTTCCACAGTTCCAGTCCTTATCTTGAATAAGAATTTTTTCAGGATCAAATAAGTGGTAACTGATGACAAGCAATGATCCTGTGAGGGGAGGCATAAATAATTGGTCATTGAAATAAGAGCTATAACTAGAGTACTTTTTTCATAAGATTTGTGCCCACTGTTTGGAATTTACTCTAGGTTCCTGGAATTAAAGGGATATACTTGAACCAGTGAACTGTTGAGCATTTTTATATTTCTGTCTGGGCATTTCTCTAGTACTCTAGGACTAAATTCATAAAACTCTTCTATCAGAAAGAGAAATCTCTGAGTTTGAAGAGAAAAGTGTCCTTCTCCCAAGGAGAACTTCACTTTTCTGTTGAAGACTTAAGAGTGTTTCCAGGAAATGATTAGTTCCTCTTTTGAGGAAAGTATATCTCTGCCAATAGAAAAAAAAAAGGTTAAGTTTTGCATGCAACTAAACTCTGGACTTCAAGTCCCTTGGATTGTGGGTCTTACTTCCTCTAAATTATGAATGCAATAAATAAAACTGGGCCTTTCAGATAAACTATATAGAGATGCTTGTTTTTAAGATCATTTAAAAAGTAGTTCTGGTGAAGTGTTATAGTGGAATAATATGGGGCAGCTTCTTTCCTGTATGATTGAAGAAATTCTTGTGTTTAGTTTTTAAAATTTATATTGGAAACTGTTCTGCTAATCAACAGAGAAGTATCACTGGATGTAACTAAGCATCATAATGCTGTATTAAAATTCTAAAGACCATAAAATATGAAGGTTAGATTTACATTCTTCTCCATAGACTTTTCAGTATACCCCTACATGCCCATCTTAAGAATAGGGTTCTTTTTAAGTTGTTTATTGAGGACATCTCCTCGGAAAATGGAAGAAACTGTTGATGTTTCAAGATCCTATGAGCATAGATTCAGAGCCTCAAGGGATGCTTATTTATTTACTGGGGACACCTCCATGGGAAAGGTGAAAAGCTCCCTTATTTATTTATTAGGTACATCTCCAAGGGAAAGAGGAAAAGCTCTACAGATATAATAACTTCAAGATCCTACAGCCAGAAGTCCAGGATCTTTGAGGTCATTAACACCTACCTCTCAGGGCCATTTTGAGGATAAAATAATTTTAAGGATAGAAATGCAAAGCACTTTACAAAGTTTAAGGCACTGTATAAATGCTAGCTAATATTATTTGGTCCAGTCCCTTCATTTTACAGATATGGAAATTAAGGCCCAAAGAATGATTTCCGAAAGTGATTTCCCATGGCAGAGATAGGATTTGAACCCAGATCCTTCAACATCAAAATTTTTTCACTGCCTATCTGCATGGTGATAGGAAGTATAATGTACTAGGGATCAATAATGATTTTCTAATTGAATAAACATTTAAATGATTAGACAATTGTGAACTTATCAGGCTATAATTTGGAGCAGGCTCTGGGGGTATTTTCCCCACTCTCCTCCCCTCCCATGGTGGGGGTCTCTGGGCTTAGCCTGAGAACCTTATCACACAGAGCACTTGTCTCAAGTGATACTGGTACCGAGACGTGAGGAGAGATTCAGGCATGTGGGGGAGGCAGGGAGAAGGGCAAGAAGAGGAGGAGGTTGCACAAGGCTAGAGGAAGATAAAGAAAACACTGGGTCATAGGACTTATCACATTGGAGGAAACCCTTTCATTTTGCAAACAAGGAAACTGAGGCCCAAAGAGCTACAGTGACTTGCCAGGTTCACAGACCTAGTCATTTGAAGGAAGAAGGTTTTGACTATTTTACCTTCGAATCCACTGCCCTTTCCACTGTGAAAAGGAGGTGAGAGTTTATTGTCAATCCTATTATCATGTTTCCAATAGAAGGGAAATCTAATGTGCAAGCAATGTGTTACAGGGAAAATGTCCACCATTTTTTAACAATGTTATGAACTTATGAACCATACAAATAGCAGCCCATCCATGCCTTAATCATTTCTGTTCTCTGATTATTGGCTTTCACATCTTTCAACAGTGTCTTGGGCAGCTCTGCCATACCCTCCCAACCCTCCTCCCTGCCTGGCTTCAGAGAATAATGGATTTGGAGACAGAGAATCTGGATTCAAATCATGACTCTGGCACCTACTACTTGCGTGTCATTAATCAAATCACTCAACCTCTCTGAGCCTCAGTTTCCTGAGGGTTAGGACCAAATGACCTTTCTTAAGTTTTAGAATTTTCTAATTCTTGGTTGTTTTTTTGTTGTTTTGTCTTTTGGGTTTGTTTTTAGGCAATTGGGGTTAAGTGACTTGCCCAGGGTCACACAGCTAGTAACTGTCAAGTGTTTGGTCTGAAGCCAGATTTCAACTCAGGTCCTCCTGACTTCAGGGCCAGGGCTCTATCCACTGAGCCACCCAGCTGCCCCAGAATTTTCTAATTATAAATCTTAGGATCTATCCAGTTTGATGTGCTGATCTTCTATGGGTTGAGAAATCAGATGTCTAAGATTGATTAAACTGGGTGTAGATGCCAGACTAAGTAGGGTTTGAGCAAAGGTCAGAAAGATGGTCCTTGACATAAAGTACATGAAGCTTCTGGCACTGCTTTTGGATTCTCACAGGTGGTTTTTTTTGCTTCCTTCTAGTTCTCGCATAGATTCTGGTTACATCAGCTTGCTGGATAGCAGATTTCTAGATAGGAAGACAAAAATATGGTATGAAATAGGAGATCCGGGGTCCTTCTCTAGGTATCTTCCTTAATTCCCTTCTAGCTTGTTTGTCTTTCTATTAATCAATCTTTTGCACTTTTGTCCTCTTGACGCCCAGGGGGTACAGAGGGTAGGGAGCTAGATCTAGAGTCAGGAAGACTTAGTACAAATCCAGCTTCTGACACTTGTTAGTTGTGTGACCCTGGGCAAGTTTCATCTGTAAAATTACAGTGTCTTCTGTAATACAGGGAGAATAATAGTGCCTACTTCTCAAAGTTGTAAGCATTAAGTGAGATAATATCTATAATAATATCTAGAGACCTTGGAAGCATTACGTATATACTAGCTATTTTTTTCTCTTGGTAATCATCATGCTGAAGAATCTTACCTTTCTCATCTGACTCTTCTGCTCTTTGATCAATCTATTCTCCTCTTGCCTCTGTTTCTCTTCCTGATTAACAGTTTTGATATTGCTCAGCCTCATTGCTCAGATATTTGATGAAATGGCTTTGATCTTTTTCAAGGGCCTCAGCCATCAAGCAAGCCCTAACCAGCCACTTAGCTACCATCACCCTTTAGAAACATACTTTCTTTTTCCTGACCAAAATTTTGTTGTTTTTCTCATTTCTCAGTCATGTCTGACTCTTCGTGACCCCATTTGGGTTTTCTTGGTAAAGGATACTGGAGTGCTTTGCCATTTCCTTCTTCAGCTCAGTTTATAGATGAGGAAACTGAGGCAATCATGGTTAAGTGATTCTCAAGGTCACACAGATTACAGGTAGCAGAGGCTGGATTTGAACTCAGGAAGATGAGTGTGTCTTCCTAACTCCAGGTTCAGCACTCTATCCATTGTACCATCTACCTGCCCCCCACCAAGGAGATGACTCCCCTATTATACTCTTCAGCAAATAATTAAAGTTCTTAGTGGTGTTTGCAACCAGCAACTCTTCCTTGTGGTTTGGACTTCACAGTCCTTTCCAGGAGAACACTGAACCATGACCAATTCTGAAACTCAGCTCATCTTAGAACAATGGAGTTTGCCAGTACATGAAACCGCTAAAGGGCTTTTCAGTCCTTAGAATGACCTTGACCAAGCCAGGTAAGGTCTGTTGCCCACTAACAAATGCATGCTAGTTCATATTTCTAGTTCCAACGTAACAATTTCTCATGGTGGGTGGTGCTGGGATACTTCACTACAAGTCATCTACAGATATCTTAGAAAAACTCAGAGTATGTCTCAGGAAAATGAATTATTTTCATCGGCTTCATCTCCTTTGGAAGTCAATATGACGCTCTTAGCTGTAACGCTATCCTGGATTTTTATCATGGTCAAAGTCCCATTTTTTTTGTATAATATGTTTTCATGTTGCCCCAGCTTTCAGGGCAATAGTACATTCTGTTACTGAACATTTGGATCTCAATAGTTTTCATGGTTTTCCAAGACAAACACCACAGTGATTTTCTTTTCTTCTGTTACTCATAATGGTTGCTGAGTTGCATTCTGGGATTAGTCAAATTGTCTGAGGGCAGAGTGGCTGAGGTGCTGGACCTGTTTCTGGTGCTACTTCTATCTTATGTGAAGTGAAATAGGCAGTACTTCTAAAGTGTGCTGGAATGAAGGGCAAGTGGGTGGGTCTCTCGGCTTGTTTAGAACTCTACAAGAAGTAGTTCATATGTTTAAAAAAGTCAAGAGCGTTATTATTTTTTCTATTTTTCATCTCAAAGAAATAACTCTTAAATTTGCAAATGTTGAAAGTCTGGAATCATGGTAAAACCAAATCGAGGAGAAAACCAGCCAGTGTTTCTAAGGCTAATGTTTTTCCTGGCTCTTTCATTTAAAATTAGATTTTGCCTTCACTTAGGGTTGTATACTTAAGGAAGTTACTTTTTAGAAAATACCTTCACAAGTGCTTTCTGTCAATTTGAATAAGAATATTTGAAATATATTATGTAAAAGTCAAGACACGAGTATAACTTTTTCTTCAGCAGTCAAACTTCATACCTAATTCTATTTAAATCCATATATTTAAAGATTAAAGCCCATCCTTGGATTTTTCTCCAAAGTATCACTTTTATCTTTACATATATTATGTGGGCACTTGAAAAAGCTATATTAAAGTAAAACCACATCCCCTCTGCTTTTGTATTCAAAAATCAGTTTCATGAGAACTTTCTAAAAGTTCAAGCACTGAATATTTAAGTATGTAAATCATCACAATAAGCATGAAAAAAATTGTCCCGAATTGGAACTTACTAAAAATTAGTCTTCTAAAGATAATTCATTTTAGTTTCCATGGAAAGAAGAAAATATTCAAGGAATAATGAGCTAATTGTATACTCCCATATTTTGTCCCAGTTAAACAGTATTGTATTCATGTCTGTGTGCCACATTTTAAGGACATTGGGAACCCACAGGGTGTCCAGAAGAGGGCAACCAGAGCCAATCAGTGAGCAGGTATTGATTAAGTACCTGCTATGTGCCAGACAGTCTTCTAAGTGCTGAAGAGATAAAGGCAAAAAACAATTAACAATGAAATAATCCTTGATCTGAAGGCATTATTACATTTTGATTATATTTATTATTTATTATATTTATTATTATATTACATAATTATAACCTTACATCTATAAGAAATATAAAAGAAGATGAAGGACCTTTAGGTCCTGCCATAATGACTGTCAGCTGAAGGAACTGGGGATATTTAGACATACCTGCCTTCAAATGTTTGAAGATCTCTCCTCTAGAAGAGGGATCACACTTATTCTGCTTCGCCCCAAAGAAGAAAAGAGTTAGAAACCATGAAGTAGACATGTAGAAAAGAGTAATTTAAATTCAGTTTAAAGGAAAACTTCCTCAGGATTAAAGGTATCCCCAGATGGAATAGACTGCTTACAACTGGCACTGGGTTTCCCCTCATTGGAGACTTTTAAGCAAAAGTTATAAATATAACTACTTGTGAGGTGTCCTGTAGAGAGAATTTTTTCTGGGATGTAAGTCAGACTACTCTTTACATACAAAACAACCCTGTGAGGTCAGTACTGTAGGCAACCACCACTTTACAGATAAAGAAAACAAGTCTCAAAGAGTTAAAGTGACCTGCCCATGGCAGGAGTAGAACCCAAGTCTTCCTGACCCTCAGTCCAGTGCTACTGATGAGCCCTCCAAAGCTCGGCAGATCATAACCAATACAGTTAGGGGTGAGTGGGGGTAGGGTGGGGTAGGTGTTTGTCTCCCATCATCAGCTGCTGAAATAGCATATGGGGGGAAAAAAACCTTGTTTTTCTCTCTGTGGTGGCTCCTGGAGGTAGCATATAGCAGCAGAACTAAAACTGATTGAGCATACAAAGAAATGCAGATTGACCCGCTCCACTATGGACCATACTTCCATGTCAGCAACTGAGAGGAAATGTGGTACAGTAGCAAGAGTGCTGGATTTGGATCCAGAGGAGACAGGTATCATCAGCACAGACCCCCAACCTCCCCATTTTACTTTAAGGAAACCAAAGCCTGAGGAAGATGAGTGACTCTGAGCCCAGGGTCACCAAGTATTAAGCTTCAGGGGCCGGATTTGAATCTAAGTGTTTTGACTCCAGAGCCACGCCCTGCCTGAGTTTGAATCCTGACTCTTCTATGTGACTATTTCTGTGACCTTGGGCAAGTCGCTCAACCCTTGTGGGCCTCAGTCTCTTCATCAGGGAATAGATGCCTTCCATCTCTCTGTCACTCCCCTTGCTTTCTTTCCTTCTTTCTCTCCCTCTTCCTTCCTTTTTCGTTTTCATTCTCTCTCTCTCTCTCTCTCTCTCTCTCTCTCTCTCTCTCTCTCTCTCTCTCTCTCTCTCTCTCTCTCTCTCTCTCTCTCCCCCCACTTCTCCCTTTTTCCGTCTCCCTCCCCGTCTCTCTCCTCTGTATACACACACAAATAAGTCAGTACTGACTTTCAATCTTAACATGACAATAAAAAATTCCTAGATTAGTGATGACCCACAAATAGTAGACAAGAGCTTTCACGTCCTTTAATGTCATGTTGGCTCAGGCAAAGGGAGTCCATTCCACATTCCAAATGGGAAATCAATGTCAAATGTTATGGGCTTTCCAGGGCACAAGGACACGTTTACAGACAGGACTAAATAAAACTATGGGTAGTAGCAGGGCAATATCATCATGGGGAGGAGCCAGGAAGAACAGAAAAGCCAGGTACTATGGAGGCACCAAGCAGGAGAGCAGGCAGTAAGTTTGAGGTCCAGAAAAGACAAAAAGGAAGTTTACCAAGGCACCTGCTTTAGAGGGAACCTAATGACAGAGGAAGATGCTCATATAGCCAGAGTCTTCCTAAATCCAGTCCCTTAGGACAGGAACTAATGCCAGGGCTTGAGTAACCCTGAGTCTGTGGGCAGAAGCAGCTAAGAAAATGAAGAGAGAGCCACTGAAGGGAGATCTTAACAGTTGGAGTCAGATACCAAGTTCATTCCGTGGCAGGTCAGCAGGATAGTAACTAGAATTCCCAAGGAGGGATCTTGTGAAGCCATCTGTTAATCTGTCTTTATCTATTTACTTCTCATGTGTCACTAAGTTACTAAGACAAAGAATGATGGTGAAGTTTGACTCTGCCATGGATTTGCTCTATCCTACAGAGCCATTGTTTATTCTCTGATCTTGGCATCTTGTGTTGAGCAAAAAACCCCCCTAATTTCTACTTTCTGCCCCAATTCAGGTTTCTGAACAGGAGATGGATGAAGCAATAGCTCGTTCCACTCACCGGGAGAGCAAAGAGGCCAGTTCCTCTCATGTCTTAGGTATGGCAGCTGCACATTCACCTCTGACATTGAGAACGTTGCTGATCATTTCTCCTGTGGGACAGTCAGAACTCACTGCTCCACTGTCAGAGTCTTTGCTATTATCTAAACTAGGGAAAGTAAGTTTTTAAAAGGTAGGAGCATTCTCTTGGACAGCCACTTATGAATTTTGAAGTGATGGCTGGTATGTCTCAGTTTAAAAGTAATCACATAAAGAGATTCTAGTATCTTGTTCTCAGTAACATTTTCCATAAATGAGTCTTTTAGCCATTTTATACATGGTACATTTGAAATGGACAGGTAGATATAAACAGATGTGGAAGTGATTGTTCTTCAGTGCCTACAATGTACTTCTCCTGTGTAGGCCTGGAAATGCCTCAAATTTATCAACACTTTTAAATCCCAGTGAGCTGTGATAGCTAATCACATGATCTCCACTTTACAGACGAAGGGATGGAGACTGAGGATCTAGTATAAAAGATGTGAAATCAGACCTTGAGTTTTATAACAAAAGTGTTTTGCAGGCTAATGGGGCAACTTATAGGACTTCAGAGCTAAACATTCTGTTGATTTGTATAAGGCAACAGCACTTGAGAAGTGATAAGTTTGTGAAGAAAAGAAGAGACCATATTTACATATAATTGGGGAAAGAAACAAAATAATATTTAATAAAAAGAAAGAAGAGACCTAGAAACTTTTAGGTACCATAAAATCCCTGGTATAACCAGGATTAATTTCTTAACAATAGAGACATAGCGTTGACTAGCCCAGTGCATTGCTCAGACCTGTCTTAGCCCACACTGTAACAATCTTCATGTAAAATTTAATAAATATAATATAATTTAATAGTAAATTTAAATAATAAAATTAATAAATTTATTAATATTAAATCTATAAATTGTTAATTGGTTTAAATATATAAATTTAGCAAAATAAATTTAGTAAAGTTATATAAAATTTAATTTATGATTTATAAGTAGATATCATAAATAAATAAATCTTCAGTATTTATAAAGAATTTTATTGTCATGCTGCTTAAGATTTGGGTGCTGTTCTTGACATATCCCCTGCAGCCTTAGTGTGAAATCTTGGTTCTTCCCGTCTTGGTTAATCCCAAACTGTAGATATCTCCAGTGCATAGAAATTCCTGATTTTCATGGTCTGCTTAGGTGATATTCATGCATTCAGCCAACCAACATTGATTAAGGTACCACATGCAAAGCACTGTACTAGATGCTGGAGAAAGGTGGGAACAAACATGCATGAAACATATTCTCTGCCCTCAGGGAGTTTGCAGTCTAATAAGGGACAACAGAAATGTGTTCAGAAAGTCCCCACTTACTGCTCCTTTACAGTAGTTGATGGGGAGGGTCCCGGGGTATGGAACATTGCGCATAAGGTCAGTTTTTTTTTATATTGATCAATTTTGTTGATTTTATTCTCTTTTTCTTTTCAAATTCCTATATTGGAGGGGTAGAGGGGTAAGGGGAAAAATCTAAGAGCTATGTACACAAAAGACATCAATAAAGACCTGTTAAAAAGAAAAAAATATGTATTCAAAAGCATAACTGATATATCATATGACTAACGAATGCTACAGATGTTGGGAGAGGTTGGCCATTGCAAAGGTGGGTGATCAGAGAATGCTTCATAAAGAAGACTGCGATTTAGCTGGGTTCTAAACAGCCGTAGTATTTAACAGACCAAAATGGGCAGAGTGGCCATTCCACACAGATTGCATAGAAGGACATGCCTATGCATATCAGTGAGAACTCTACAGGGAGAGGAACTTATTCCTTGTAGTCACATGCCTGCCATCTGTAGCTTAGGTTGTGAGCTCCCTGGGCCAATATGCCTAGTTGTTTTTGACTGCATGGTGACTCCTTGTCCTCACAGGTACCCCCCTGAAGAGTCCCTCCCTTTCAGCGAAGGCAAGACAGGGAGAAGGTGCCGCCTCACTCAGCTGGACCATGAAACGCTTCCTGGAGCCAGCAAGTCGGGTAAAGGGGTTCAGCCCAAATCAACATCTGTTGGTTCTGCCCGGGGGTTAGAGAGATGACGACAGAGATGGCATGCTTACATGATTTATAGATGATATAAAGCCGAGACGAAAGCATATAGTAGAGGGTTGAATAAGGATCCAAAAAAGATCTCGACAGGCTGTGGCAATTAGGTAAAGCCTGGTGAGACAGAGGATAGTAGGAGGAAATGTAATGAACTGCACTTGTGTTGAGAAAATCTTTACTGGGCAGGTACAGGATAGGTGAGATGGGGACTCTAGGGTATGTCATGTTGTGTGGGACAATGGCTGCACTAGAATTAAAAGTTGGGAGGCTGAGTCAGAGATCAGAAAAGGTTTTATTCTTTCTCATGAGAAAGGGCACAGCCCTTGTCCCTCAGGCAGCAGCAGCTAGGGAGTGCAAAGTCAGTGGGGAACAAAGTTTTACAGTCCTAACGCAATACCCCCTTCCCATTCCTGAACCCTTCTTCCCATTGGCTAGGTTTCAGGGTGCACAATCTAAACTGGCTTTCTAAGACCCTTAGTACAATGATATCCTTGTTTGGAAATATTTGCTTAGAGACAAAGAATTGGGACGACTTTTGACAACCATTTAGAAGTTCTACTCAGAGACAAAGGATTGGGAAGACTTTTGATAACTATTTAAAAGTTCTGCCTGGAGACAGATAAGCAGGAAGCCCTTGGCTGTTAAGCTAGCAGTCTTTTGGAAATGCCTATCTTGCTAGAGGAATTAGAACACAGTTCAGCTCTTGCTTAATGCACAGCAAATGTTTGCAAATTCCTCAAGTTTTACTGCTTTGGGGATACAAAGGGAATTTATGAGTTTTAGTACTGAGGAAACTTCATCTATCTCATTCAATGTGAAAAGGTCCTCAAAGTATGAAAGGACTGAAATTGGACCATGAGTCAATGGGGATGTGTCAGCCAAACATGCCATCATCCTAGCCTGCATCACCAGAAGCTTAATGTCGAGAAGGAGAGAGCTCATAATCCTCTTATGTGTGGCTTGGTCACATTGAAACTAGTGTGTCTTACTGAATTCTGGGTACCATATCTTCAGGAAGGACATTGACGTGCTGGAATGCATACAAAAGATGGCATCCAAGATGATGAGAGACTTTAGAAGCATGCAATTAAGAGACCAACTGAAGGAACTGGGAATGTTTATCCTGGAGAAAAGAAGACTTATAAAGCACACCATAGGTTTCTTTACATGTTTCAAGGGTTGTGATGTGAGAAAGAGGTTGGCTTTATTTTGCTTGGCCCTCAGAGAACTAGGCATAGTGTGGTGGCTGAGGGGAGGGAGAGAATTACATAGAAGATTTCTACTTCTGATGAAGGAAAACTGAACTGTTAGAGCTGATCTGGATGGCAGGTAAGTTCCCCATCTCTTAAGGTTTTCCAATAAAGACTGGATGACCACTTGCCAGGGATATTGTAGAGGGAATTCTGGCTTCCTATATGGGCTAAGTTACTTCCAAATCTGAGGATCTGTGGTCTCCTGGAGCCCTCCCACTTGGTGCTATTAGATGGAATAGAATATTAAGGCTAATGTTAAATATATCAACTCTTCAATGGATCTTTGATCTCATTGATGTAAGTATGCCTTTTACTTGGGCAGATTTTACCCCGTCCACCCCTTTTTCATATTTTATGCCTTTCTGTGCTCTCCCACAAATCCTCCACAGTCATTCACACAAGACACTGGGGGCTTCCTTTGGGTCACTTGGCATCACGTGAGTTAACCCTGTAGCATAGCAGCTGTGCGTTGAGGCTCCCTTGCTAACCCTATGTGACTGGCCCACCTCCTGTTATGGTCTTATGTCTCTTTTGATCTTTTATGTCAGGCAATAATCATTTATTAAGTGCCTACAAAGTGCCATGCACTATGTTATAAACACTTTTGATACACAGAAATGCAAAAGACAGTTCCTGCTCTTAAGAAGGTCTCACTCTACTGGAGAAGATAACATACAAACAACTATGTACAGATATGCCATATACAGGATAAGAAGGAAATAATCAACAGAGGGAAGGCAGTTGAATCAGGAGAGGATTCCTTCTGATCTTATTTATAGTGAAGAAGAATATCAAGATTGATAGGATTCAGTTCTCCGGCTGCATGATAGACAAGGATCTCATATTTAGAGTACCAACTGTTCTGTTCTTACCCTCCTCAGCCTCCTTTTCCAACACTCTCCCACCATGACGGACTCCCAAGACTGAGGACTCTTTGGTATTTTCCTCTGTCTCATGGGTTGTCATCACAAAAAGAATTCACCAAGTTCCAGCCTCCTGGTGATTTGGTGATGAATCCCTACATATTTAGCTAAGCAGGTCCTCAGAGCACTGACCCGGTATGTTATACTATTGTACCTGAAACCGTTCTGAAATAGTGCAGCCTGCCAGAGATTGAGTTCCGTAGGCATAACCACAAGAACCCACCAGACAAGGACTTTTGTATAGGGTTACTTTGACAAGCAAGATGAAAAGGAGTGGTTTTCGTATTAACTATCTATCCAGGGAAATCATAGAGAAAAATTGCACTTGGGGTATAAATAGAGAAAACCTAATAAGATTATCTTGAAATTTAAAAAACAGGCCACGTTGAAAGCCTGACCCACCCTGCTAGCAGAAGCAGGAGAAGGGTTGCTGTCTTATTGTACTTGATGCCTTCCCTTAAAGTCTGTCCCTAACTGGCAGAGCCATGGAAGTTCCTCCAGGAAAGGAATCTGGACAGGTCATGAAAATAGCCTGAAGATGGTGGGGCTGAAGTAGCAGGATTGTGATACTTGGGGATATATGGTCCCTCTGAGCTTGGAAAGAAGGATAAAGTAGAGATTAGAATGAAACTTTGGGGAAAAGTGAGCTAGATAATACTTCCCATGTTCAAAACGAAATCTTCATTTAGTACTTTCAGATTGCATGGGGCAGTCATTTTATTATCACTTCTAAATGCCATTGTCTTTGTCTCCTATGGTCTAATGGCTTGGGTTTTTAGAACAGTGGAAGAAGCAGACTAGTGCTTGATAACTTCTTGGGGACATATGCATATTGGGTAGGCCGCAGAATTTCTCCCAATCTCATCCTTAAAGTCTAAATGGATTGATGCCTGTTTGAATTCTCCTGTTCTCTGCTAACTTTTGGGTTGGGCCAGTTAATCTTAAGTTTTTCTCTGTAATTTCCCCCCCTGTGATTCTGAAGAATGTTGATATGCCCTGAAGAATGAGGGTTTTGGAAGGTGAAATCCAGAAAGTAAAGGCTTTCTATAATGAAAACCTTTTTTTTTTAAAATGACTCAAAGAGAGAATAACTTTTCAGCCTCCACTGGCCCAGAAGAAAAAGGACCCCCCAAACCCTTGGCTGGCAGTTGTTGCTATGCTGTATTTATTGATTTTTTAAAAATAATTCTAAAGTATACTGATGTGGCTGTTTAGTATTCCAGTTATCTCAAATGACTGAGAGAATTTCGATTAGAATAATATGATTCCAGGAAAAAACAAAAATAATTGCTTTGGAGCTCTCAATGTGCCAAAGGATCTGTGTGTGTTCTATGGCTGTATAAATAAACCTTGCTCTCCCTCCCCCACCATCCCCAGCCATCTAACATATTCTTTCCTCAGCAGGGCTCCCTCAGTTCTGAATCAGAACTCTCACAATATTTTTCACAAGATGTCCTGAGCCCCTTGTCTTATTCAGACTCTGTGGTTGCCAGTTCTGGAGATGAGGAGCATATGCACCAGAGGAGGGGGAGCAACTCTTTGGATGATGGTGCTCTTCCTCCCAGCAGCCCAAGTAAGCTTGAGGTGCCATGAATAGCCAGGAGCCTCTGTCCTCACAGTCTACTGCTCTCACATAGTTACTGGTGTGGGAGGACCTATTCTGGGAGCAAACTGATGGGAAAGTGGTTACTCATGCTTCACTAACTCGGATTCTAATGGTGTTAGAACAGGAAAAATTCATCTGAAAAAGTTGTTACACATTTCCACTACAGCCAAACAGGGAATTTAGTATTAGTTGCTATTAGGAAATCACTTAAACTCTCTCAAGCTTGGTTTCATGATGCAAAATGGAAATACTAGCACGTGCATCATACGGTTGTAGTGAGGATCAAATGAGCTAATATATGTTAAGCACTTTGTAAACTTTAAAGTGCTATATAAATGCGAGCTATTGTTGTTGTTGTTATTAATGGTCTGCCCCTATTTGTACAATAAATGGATAAGGCTGGTAATCATATCTATAATCTTTTCATTATTGTTAGTAAATTTCTTAACAATATTCCCTTTGGTTATTATTATTACTAGTACTAATGGCCAGTCACCTATTTGTACAATGAGTGGATGAAATTTGTAATTGTATCTATAATAATCATTTCATCATTGTTAATAATAATTTCTTAATAATATTCTCTTTGGTTATAATTATTACTAATATTACTACTACTAATGACCAGTCACCTATTTGTACAATAAATGGATAAGATCAACAATCTCATCTATACCAATCTTTTCATTATATCAAGCCAGGGCAGGAGGAACAATTTTCCCCATTACAAGAAATTCCCCACTGTGGTAATTCTATTTTATGCCCACAATGTACCACCCATTATAGAGGATGTAGTATATGTACTCTTACTCTCCAGAAGAGAGATGTTGAAAATAGCCAGAACATCCAAGAGATGGGTAAAGAATGAGACTACTTCAAGAGGAAGACAAAGAAAAATTAATAGGCTATTTCCTATCTCCTTTAAGGTCTGCTATCCTTAAGTGAGGAAACCAGACTATAGCACTTAGTGTGCTGGACTTGGAGTAAAGAAAATTTAAGAGGCATCTAGGAGGAACAGTAGATAGAATTCCAGCCTTGGAGTCAGGAGGACCTCAGTTCAAATCTGGCCTCTGACGCTTGACCCTTACTAGCTATGTGACCCTAGGCAAGTCACTTAACCCCAACTGCCTCATCCTACCAAAAAACAACAACAACAACAATAACTTAGATTCAAACCCTGCCTCTGACACTTACTAGCTCTTTCTACTTCAGACAAGCCACTTAGATTCTCACCCCCTCAGTTTTTTCATCTGTAAAATAGGGAAAAATGATATTTTTGGTACCCAGCTCACAAAATTGTTGTAAGGTTGAATAAGCTGATTTATGAAAAGCACTTCACCCTTTAAAATGCTATCTAAACATTTAATCCCTAGGGTCCTGGATTTAGAGCTAGAAGGAAACTTAGAGGCCACTGAATCCAACCTTTCATTTTGCAAATGAGGTAACTGAGGCCTGGAATAAGGTTAAGTGCATCATTTCAGGTCACACAAGTACTAACAGAACTAGGATCATAACACAGGGTCTGTTATTCCAAGTTGGTTGCTCTTTCCACTTCACATGTTATCTCCTATGATTATTACTGTTAGAAGATTTCCATCAACAGACCAGTGGAAAGGCTACTTGGATTGCATATGGGAGTTACCTCTGAATATATCATATACACCAGGCACTCTGAGCACACAGAAATACTAAAGTCATTGTATAATGTTGATAATGATGGCGTAAACCCGGTCTAGAAGGGAGACTAATGTTCCATTTGATTTCATTCTTTCCCAGCTCCCAAAGAATCAGGAAAAGCTAGGGCCAACAGCCTTGTATCATCTGGAAGCAAGAAGGCCTCAGGACCTTTCCATAAGCATTTGGAAGCTACTAGGCAAGCCAGCCTCCCTGGAAGCCCACAGTCTGCCCGAAGCCCACTCCTCCGACAGAGGAGAATTGGCTGCTTTGATGCTGAAGATGCCAGTGATGAAGAGGAGTTTGTGAGAGATGGACACGACGTTCCATTTTCCAGGTCCCTCCCAGCCTTTACTTCATCACAGGCTGAAGAGGACTCTAGGGTGATCACCCATTTATCGTCTGTAGCAGCTGATATTAGCATCCGGGAAGTAGAGCACCTTGGGAATCCTGCCAGTGAGACCCCTTTGGAGACTTCACCTCTGAGCAGCTCAGGAGGGAAGGTGGAGGAGAAGATTTCTGAGCAAATCATAGACTCACCTTTGCTTCCAGGAAAGCATTCTGACAATCCTAATGCCTCTGAGGACAGCCTGGGCAGCTTGGGCCTGAAGGAACAAACTGAATCCAAGAAGTCACCAAAACTGGAGCACAAAGCCATCACCAGAGTCAAAAGCCTGATGAGCATTGAGTGCCCTGGTTCCCCCAAACAGAAGAATGAGGATCCTGGTCCTGGTCACAAGCCAGTAGCCAGGATAACCCCACAAAGCAAGAGGGCTGTGACAGAGGACAACTCTAGGTCCAGCATCTTGGATACTGTTCATTTAATTCGAATGGAAGATGAATCCTTTGGTCTAGACTTGGAAATCCAGGCCACTCCCTTAAAAGTGGTGATAAGAGGCTTAAGGCCTACTGAGAGGGTAACTTTCTTTTTGTCTTATTTTGTTTTCTTTTGAGTGTGGGACAAAAAGTTGGTAATGAGAGAGAAATCACCTGAATCAGATAAATCTCCCCCTAGTGCTAAAAGGCCCCAGCAATATCTTAGGGAGTAGAGTAAAGAGATCGATATACCTGCTGGCACTAAATGAGCTTACACATATTAGCAAGTCACCTATTCTAAGTTCTCATGGGTTGGCTTCATCATCAGGGTAAAATAGCAGCCTGGCCCCCCTCTTCCTAAGCTGCCCTCTGTGTCTTCTCCTCTCCCCTTCAAGGATGCCTTAAATGTTCATTTTAGCCCTTTTCACTTGAATAAAAAAGTGTGAATTATTAGGAAAACAGAATATTTAAATGTACTCTTGGCTCTATCCTCATCCACAGTTTCCCTTTTATTTTAGATAGAATATAAGCTCCTTCTGAGTAGGGATTGTTTCAGCCTTTGTACTTGTATCCCTAGAGCCTAGCACAGTGCCAGGCACATAGTAGGTGCCTAATTAATGGTTATTGATTAATAAAGTCAGTCAATTTGAATAGAAGCCCACACTGAGACTTACCTCTGCCCCCATATTTCTTGGTATTGGCTGTAGGCCCAAGGGGGTGGGGTGGGGTAGGATAGGAAAATAGGACAAACAAACTGCGAGGTGTTTCTATTACTTTATGAAGAGCCATAGCTAATCTTAGGCATTGACACAGATCTTCACAAAATGAAAAATATGCTATCCAAGAACTATCCAAGGAAAACAGTATCCTCTAGCCCCAGGGATTCAAGTCCATTTGGTGGCATAAGTATCCTCTTTTGATTTGGGAAAAGGGAATTCAAGGGTTAGTCCTGGAGTAGAGTTCCCAAGTGCTTCTGCCTCAGTCCACCAACAGGGCTCAGGAGATGAAATGAAAGGAGGAAAAAGTTAAATGAAATCCATATTCTTTACTATTTAACGTGAATTGTTTCTCCTCTTGGGCAAGGAAAGCTATGGCTATTTGTAAGATAGCATTTTTAAGGATATGTTATTTATGGATAGGCCCACAGCTGGAGTGTGTACAAATATATGTATTTGTAGATACATACATTTATGTTTAAATATATAAGAGTCAACATACCATGTAGCTTCTGTGCACACACACACACACACACACACACACACACACACATACATATCTTCTATATTTAAACATATACATGAGTGTGTGTGTATATATATATGTATATACACACACACAGGTATATATATATACATATACACATATATATGTTATAAGACAAGATTTTTCTTAAACTTTGAAGTTCTTTTAAAAAGAACAACAAAAACACTTCTCCCTCACTCCACCCCCTATCTCCAGCTATCTTATGTGTTTAAAAAGTCAGTCTTCTGTGATTTCTTCAAGTTTGTCTTTTAAGCAACATTTATGTCAAGGAGTTGGGTCAATTACTTGAGGCTAGATAAGGATATCACTGTTAACCCATAGCCATTACTGCAATTGCTTACAAATATGTGAAGAAGCATATCTTCTGATGATACTCTAATACTTCTTTTTAAGACATATTAAATTTATTTTTCTCAAAGGTCATCAGTCAAGTTTTTGTGATAGGAGATAGCAAATATGAGAAGTTTTTTTTAAAAAAACCTGCTACTAAGAATCTTAGATTAATAAAATGAATCCTTTTCTCCCCTTGGAAATGGGTTACATTGCTAATGTTTTTATTTAAAACTTTTGGCATGTCCACAAAAGGAAAATTAGTTAAGATTTCCCATGTGCAAAATTCTTCCCTGGAAAGATATTTCAATATTTTGCTGAGTTATTTTTTAAGCAGTAATAACAATAAATTTAGAGAGCCCATGAGGGCAGTGGGAAGTGTTCTGAGTAGAACACTGGCCTCAGAGTCAGGAAAACATGGGTTCAAATCCTGCCATTAACACTTATTGGATTTGGGATACTGGGCAAGTCACAACTTCTTTTTGCCTCAGTTTCCTCATTTTTAAAATGAAATATTGTTCTCAATATTCTTGAAGGTCCCTTCCAGCTCTAAATCAGTCTTCCAATTCTATGAACTCTGGGCCTCAAATTCCTGAGTTGAAAAAAGAAAGGTGGGGAAAGGGTGGAAAAGACAGGGAGGGTACTGTGGATGATTTCTAGGGCTTCTCCCAGGGCTAACATTTTATGAGTCTGAATTTTAATGGGGAAGGCTTTAAAATAATTCATGATCACTTCCTTTATGGATTATCTGTATTTTAGTCCTTACTCCTGCTGCCCCCTTCTGGCCACACTGCCACATAGCATGTCAAACAGGAAACGGGAAGAATAAAATGTACAACTGTCAAATTCTTCCTCCTCTCTCTCTCTCTCTCTCTCTCTCTCTCTCTCTCTCTCTCTCTCTCTCTCTCTCTCTCTCTCTCGTAAAAAGCAACTCTGCTAAAAGTTTTTCTTTGAAACTGGGGGTGGTACTGTGAAGAAGAGGCAATAATTGACATGAGTGAGTAAAGTGAAGTTTGTTAACAGTTTGTTAATCTGCCCTTCCTCTTGAGAGACCTGTCAACAGAAAACTGACAGACTCCTGTAGATTTCATTGATTCAAACTATTCCTGTTCCTCATTGCTTCAACTACTTCAGAATGGACTTTTATGTCCTCTTCTGTCCCTTTTCTTTTCTTTTTTAAAAGTTAAATGTTTATTAGAAATAATTTCTCTGGGAGATGAAAGAATGGGCAAGGACAGATTGCAAAATGTAATGACGTAAAAACAAAAAAAAAATCAAGTTTGTTTTTAAAAGAAATGGCATTGACCATCCACACCAAGTAACAATTAAAATTGTTTAATAGCTATTTATACTCAAATTAATGAATTTTAATGAATAAAGAGTTATAGCAAGCTTTAGTCACTCTCTCTTAAGTCCCTACTAGGATTTGCTCTCTATTCTTACTCACTTTTGCTCCATAATCACCTACATTATCAGGATGTACCCCATTCTTCTTCTGTTTTTGGCTTTTCATTATTTCATAAACATCTTTCCAAATTTCTTTATCATTCTATTCCTCATGCTTGACTAAAATTCCATTTTCTATAGGAAGCCTTCCCCAATCCTCCCTTAATTATTTCCTACTTATTTGATATGTAGCTTATTTATACATCTTTGTTTCCTTTTTTTCTCCTCTTTTAGATTGTGAGCTCCTTGAAGGCAGGGACTTTCTTTTGCCTTTTTTTTGTACCCCCAGCTGTTAGCACAGTGCCTTGGACATAGGAGGGGCTTAATAAATGCTTACTGACTGACTTGGGAGGGGAAAAAGAAAAGAATGAGCATTGATATGATACAGCATCTCCTATGAGCCAAACAGTGTGCTAAGCACTTTCTACAAATGTTAACCTAGTTGACTGGTTTGACAATCTTAGTTGCATTATAACTTTGTCTAACTTCTGTGTACCATCCATGTTCTTTGTTCTAATGATTGGTTTCTGAGAGCCATTTAAGGTGACTTCTGGTTATAATTGTGCTAGGAAGCAACAGTACAGCTGAGTGTTGGAGATGAGATTGTCTCTATCAATGGTGTTCCAGTCAACTCCTTGTCTTACCAGGAGACCTGCCATGTTATAAAGAACTTGCCTATGGCACTGACCTTGCTCATGCGGCGGCCCACACCTGGTAAGATGGTTTCATTTGTTTAAAAGTGAAGGGGGGGGTATATATAGCAATAGCATATGTCACTTTTTGAACCAACAGCTCAAAATTATTGAAATAAGAGATGGTATTTGTTAACTAGACTTTCTCAATTCATGAGGAGTTTTAATCTAACATAGGGTATGTTCATTTTCAGTGAGTAGGTAACATTTATTGGTTACTTGTTGTGTCGAGCACTGTAATGAATGAGGTATGAAAGGAAAGAATATGTATTTCTATATATGTACTCACACACACATACATATGTGTGCTGCACATACTCGAGGTTTCATATGCAATCCTCCTTTTCTGTTCTCCTTTCCATGTGGAAATATCCATTCATCAAAATCATGATTTTTGTCATGTTTCCAATAATAAAAAAAACAGAAAGGGATTAAATTCATGGCAAATGGAAATCACAGATCTAGAGTTAGAAGGAACCTCATAGGCTTTCATAGCACCTTCGTTTTATAAGTGAAGGAATTGAATCCCATGGAGATTAAGGAAACTTGCCCAGTGTCACAGAGGTAGAAAGTGTCAGAGGCAGGATTCAAACCCTGGTTCTCTGACCACTACCTCCTTCCTGCCCTTTCAAAGGTCACAACTCCTAGTCGGGGAAATGAGACCAAGGAGAGCTAAACACATTGGAAGAAGTTGTATAGCATAACATAAACAAAGAAATATTATTTTTAATTTATAGAATAAAACAAGCATTTCCATAACATAGTATAATAAAAAGATGATTATACATAAAACTGCAAATCTGCTACGTATAACTTGCTATTCCTTTCAAATACACAGTAAAATTATCATGTCAATTTAAAAAAAATTTTTTTCTTCCCTTCCCACCCCCCTGCCACCCTAGAGATGGCTACCATTAGACACAAATAGGTATATCTGTGTAAAATTATTCTATACATGCTTCTATTTATCAGTTCTTTCTCTGGATGCAGATAACAACTTTCTTCACATGTCCTTTATAGTTCATTTGGATATTTATAATAGACAAAATAACTCATTCATTAAAGTCATTCTTAAAACCATGTTGCTGTTACAATACATAATGTTCTCTTGGTTCTGCTTGTTTCACTTTGTTATTTCATGCAAGTCTCTGCATGTTTTTTCTAAAATCACTGAGCTCATTATTTCTTCTAGCACAGCAGTATTCCATCCCAAGCATATACCACACCTTTGAAAAGCCATTGCTTTCTTATACTAAGTATACTGAATATAACTAAAACTTTTCTTCACAGCTCAAGGTTAATCTTATTACTACTCCTTGTACAATTATTTTGCTGGGTTTTTTTTCCTATTGCTGTCAATTCTTACTTCTCCTGACAGCATGCCTGTGTCTTCTCTTTCTGATTTGTTGCATCAGTCTCCCAGAAACAAGAAGAAATCAGATAACCACATTTGTTAGATTTGTGAATTAATTAAGTCATCTCCTGAAAAATCGCCTGTGGGTTTCCATGTACCAGTAAAGTACTGATACATTAGTGACCAGCCTTTGTGACAACAGTCCAGAGACCTCTCTTGCTCACTTCCTATGTGGTTGAGGTTGCCAGAAATCTGACTTCCAGATAAGGGTATTATTTCTTTCTTCAGAATAATTCACTACCAATATCTTGACAATAAATTAACCTCGGCCCCTAAATAAAGAGCATTTACAGTAAACTTTTGTTAATGTCTTGCCTTATTATCAAATGTGTTAGGTGAAAAGCGTTCCTAAAAGGGTAAATTAGGTTTACCCTGGGGAAATGTGTTTCTCTCCTAATTCCTTTTGAAGCTCAAGCCATGATATATTAAAAAGAGATACAGTCTCTGATAACACTTTTGCTAATTCAAGGGTTTTTTTTAAACTCAAGTCTATATGAGTTAAATTTTTGCTAGTTTGTGAACAAATTCAGGACTTGGCTATCCGGAACCTTAGAGAATGAGCAGTTCCCAGGTTTTTCTGTGTTGAGGTTTCAGCCCATGAAGTATCAAATTATTCTGTTAACATTTAAACCCTTGTCGATAGAAATCTTTTTGAAATCTATGCTTCCTTCTTGTGTTTTGCTGTTATTGATGACTGTTTTTTCTTAATGTCAGTTATGTTCCCTTAAATTCTTGCCCCTTGAAACACCTCAGCCCCCTCACTTTAAAACACAGAGCATAAAAATAGACTTTTCCTTGATTGAGGGCCATCATTATGAATATCATCCTGGGGCCATCAGAGTAGGAGGTAAGGCTGTTTGGCCCCATGGTAGGTGCCCCCAGATTTCTGTGACTTCTGAGTTCTTGTGTCTGCTGTCTGTAGTCTGTCCTCACCTTTGCTGTCACATGGCTCCCAGTTGTTTATCTTATCTGCTCCTTCAGCAATCCTTTAGTTCTGGAATCCACATAAACTTCTTAGAATTCCAAGTTGATTTTGAGTGAGGGTATGAGGGCCTCTACTATAAGTAAGATATATGGCCTGTAATCCATGGATTTTTTTGGTAACCTTTACTTGGCTGCTCTCTCCCCTCCTTCTCATAAAAACAATTTCTCATTTTTAGTTGTATTCCTAGTAGGGAAAGGAACAAGCATTTACTAAGCACCTACTAAATTCCAGGTTCTGTGCTAAGTGTTTTCCAAATGTTATTTCAGTTTGACCCTCATAACAACCCCTTGAGGTAGGTGCTATTATTATCCCTATGTTACAGTTGAGGAAACTATGGCAGACACAGGGTTAAGTGACAGCAAAGTTCTAGAAAGGTTATCTGAAAGTCCAATGGTGAGAGTATGAGATACAGCCTCCCATGCCACATACTGTGTAACTCTGGGCAAGCCCCTCACTTCTTGGGTCTCCTCTCTAAATGAGGAAGTAGGACTAGATGACCTCGAAGGTCTCTTCCAAATCTAGGATCCTTTGAATGGGTAAAAAGACACCAATGTGGTTCTGTTTGAAGAGCACTGAGTGTGGAGTCAAAAACCTGGGCTTGAGTCTTTGGCTTCGGGTTCTTGAGTCTCATTTCCCTCATCTGTGAAATAACAAAATCCCATTATTTCCTACTGTCTTGAAAATGTTCATATTTCGTGCTTGCTTTGGTAGCACATGTACTTAAACTGGACAAGGAAGATTAGCATGGCCCCTGCACAAGGATGACATGCAAATTCCTGTAGCATTCCATATTTTTAGTGCACTTATTTATCTTTAAGAAAAAAAAGGAAAATTTTCATATTTCATCAGAAAGATCTGATAAACACAGAATGAATAAGGCCAGCAACTTTTAAAAAAAACTCTTATTTTTAAGACCTTTTAAGCTCTGATTTTATTTTCTGTTCCCTAGGAGTTTCAGTGGGGGCCCAGTTCTACCTGTTATTTTTTATACAAACCTAATATCTGGCTGAAACTTGTTGCTTGTTTTCATTTTCTCTAGGGTACCAGATTTTTATTAGCTATTGGCTCTTAAGAATTTTGATCAGCTTCCCCGAGGTAACTGAGTCTGCCTCCTGAGGGAGGACTGGTTCTTAGAAAATGAAAGATTGGGCAGTATTGGAGATTTATAAATTGGGTATTATGGCTGTTCTTTGGTATTCTGAGTCAGAGGCTGTAGGAGGCCTTTCCTGAGCCTTTCTCCCCAGCTTTTAATGCTACCTCCTCTAACTTACTTTGTAATCACATCATATGTAGTTATTTCTGTGCATGTTGTATCCCTCGTGTAGAAGGTAAGCTCCATTCAGGTATAATGGAAAGAATATTGGATTGCCAGAGAAAAAATGATGGAGTCTGAATGCAAATAAAAGTACTATTTTTCATTGTTTTTTTCTTTTGTTTTTTTTCTTTCAGAACATGAATAATATGGAAATATGTTTTATATCATTGTACATATATAACCTATATCAAATTGTGTAGTGTTTTAAGGAGGGTAGAAGGGATGGAGTGAGGGAAAAAAAATTGCAACTCAAAAGTTTTTTTAAATGGATACTAAAATTGTCTTTATATGTAATTGGAAAAAATAAAACACTATTAAAAAAAAGAATATTGGATTGTGAGTCAGATGGTAGAAGTAGGCTCAAATCCTACCTCTGCCATTTATGATCTGTGTAACCGCTTTGCTTAATATGAGAAGGGAAAACCCTCAGGATTTCTGGCTAAAACAGACACAATTGCTGTTTACATTTACTGTGAGCCACTGAAACCCAAACAAAGACCCAGTGAGGCTTGGGCTGGGACCTATTGTTGGCCAATCGGTAAGAGCCAAGTGATTCGGATTTAAGGCATGATCAGGTAGCTCTATTTGGATTGGAATGAGTTTTATCAAAACCCTGGTTTTCCAGTGCTATACTGTATTTCAAGAAATCATAAATGAAGCTACATGGGGCAAAAGAGTTAATTGTCCTAGTTTTTTTTTCTAATGATAGAATAAATAAGTAGGGAAGAGAAGAACTCCAAATTTATATTCCTTTGGGCAGAGCACCCACAGGTAAGAGTATGATTCCCTGTGTGGACAGAGGGAGAGGAGGCGAAGGAAGGAAGGAAGGAAGGAGGGAAGGAAGTAGGGAAGGAAGGGGTATTGCCCAACTGGAACTGGTCAGCTGGGTCCCCAGTGGGGCAGCTACTACTACTCACAGATTGTTTTTTGTCCTTCGTTCTTGAAGAAGATTAATGACATCACAAAGGTGACGTCATGACTTGCAAGTGAATTAAATGTGAGGCAGGGCTGAGCAGTCACCAGCCTCACTCTCTCCTCTGGAGCCATCTGGGTCCAGTGGCCAGATATAGCGCCGCTCCCTCCTCCATCCTGGAATGTCCTCTCTCACACTCTTCAGTGTGCCTGTTGTTCAGAACATAAGCCTACCGTCTTCTTTATCTTCCACTGCCATAGAGTGTCAAGAATTGGGAGGGAGGATCCAAAGCCATCTAATGGCATATGGTAGCTGACTGAGGAGTCCCTTTACAGTGTCCCTGACCAGCGGTCTTTCAGCCTTAACCTGAAATACCCCAGCCCTCTCTTACTTTCTTCTCTTCTCTGAACTTTTCCCACAGTGTGTACCAAGAAATTTGGTATGGAACTATGTCATTTAAAATATAAAATACTACAAAATTAAAAATATTGTTTCATATTTTCCCCTACAAGTTAGTCTCATCTCAACTATTTTGAAAACTTATTAGTGACATGGGTCCTATATTAATTCCACCTTCCAGGCTGGTCCCTTGCACTTATAGCTAAATAATGGTCGGTACTAGAGGAAGGACTAATTGAGGTGAGACAGCTGTGAAGGAGTTGTAGAGGGGTCCTGGAGACAGTGCTAATCCCTTGCTGATCTGAGAACTGAGAAGGGTTTCAGTAGGTATGGCCCTAGGACCTGTTGCTATTTGCTACTTCCATTACCTTAAGAAGCACCAATAGATAGGAACTAACAAAAAACAAAGCACCTACTTTGCCTACTACTACCGATTATTTTTAGAACTTTTGAAACATGATGACACTGGAGAAGTAGTACCCTGTAGCGAAAGGACCTCTGGCTTTGAAATCAGAAGAGCTGTCTGTGTGGTTCAAGTCCTAGCTAGGTGGCCAGTAGCAAATCATTTCACCTCTTTGGACTTCAGTTTCCTATTCTGTGAAATGGGCAAATACTTTTGATCCCTACCCCACAGGGTTTGTGAAACTAAAATGAAGTAATATATGCAGGGCACTTTATGATCCTGAGAGGGCCATGTCTATTTCTGCTGGGGTTTTTCTTTTTAATTGACATTGTTAGGCAAAGGGAACTCTGCAGAGAAGATACTCCAAAACCTGCTGTAGATGTATTCTCTAACACTAGGATTAATTTTCCATTTCATTTCTTTGGGGGAATTTTAGAGCTTCCAGGCAGGATCATGGGATTTCAAAAGCTGGAAAAGACATTAACAATCCATTCATCCAACTGCCTCATTTTACAGATAAGGAAACAGAGACTCAGAGAGGTATAGTGATTTACCCAGTGTCACAAGGCAGGTAATAAACAGCAGAAGGATTCAAAATTCAGTGTTTTCCCAAGAATGGCATTGTTGACCTCTGTTTACTGAGAGAGTCTTCCTCTCATCCCACCTTTTTCCCCCCTTTTATTTCTCTAAACAGCTGTGGATAGCTCACAGGACCACCTTGAATCACCAGGGGAGAAGGAGCTGATTAATACTGACCCCAGTGGGACTCTGCCCACCATAGGAGAAACTCACTCAAAAGGAGCTCCAGCCTCTGAAACAGAGGGAACTATACAATCTGGTTCCATGCTGCCATCTCTTGTCAGTACCAAAGAAGTGCAGATAGGTAGTGGATTAAGAGTCAGTGGTCCTGAGGAGATGCCAGTGAGTGACATTGACAGCATCATCAGTGAGTTAGATGCTTGTGAAGGAAGATCTGAGAGTCCTCCAAAAACAGGTTCCCTTTGTGGGGAGGGAGGTTCTCAGAGAAACTCTGGGACAAGCAGCAGCAGCCCTTGCCAGGTGGAGCAGAGCATGGTTAAACAAGATCCAACGCCTCAGCCTCAGTGGACCTCTCACTTTTCAATTCTGGATTCAATTAATCCAGGCAAGCATTTTACTGTGAATAAAAACTGTTTGAGTAGCTATTCGAGGAATTTTAGCAGCTTACATGAAGACAGCTTGTCCTCATTTTGCCATAGGGAAGCTGACACCACTGAGCCATCACCAAAGTCTATGTATGGAGCTGCTGAGGATTCACATTCAGACTCAGAATCTCTTACAGAAGCCACACCCATTCCTATCCAGAACAGCAGGCCATCCCATCCACCATCTTGCTCTTCTCAGAGCAATGCCACAGAGTCAGATGAGGAGCAAATTGAAATCTGTTGCATGAATACTCACCCAAAGCCACCCTCTGAAGTGGAGCAGCGACCCAGCCCACATTCCTGGGATCCACCTTACCCAGCAGCAGACAAAGTTTCACCATTAGAAAGTATTGTAATGGGTAGTTTACAGACAACTGCACATACAACATCTTCCTTTGGTCCAGAAAAACCTATACTCCCCAACTCTCACCAGCAGGCAAATACAGTCAGAACAGTTCCTTTGGACTCCCTTCCTTCCTCCCATTTGGATAAGGACTCCCGGGACAGCTCAGCATATTCAGATGGAAATATTCCACAGGGATGCAGAGCGTTACATACAGAAGGGAAAATGCAAGAAGCTAGCACTGGCAAAGCTGTGGAAACCTGCGAATCTTCCAGAGGCTGTGGCCTTGTGCACAAGCCCCCAGTCCCTTTCATCAGCCCCAGATTGGTCAATGGCCTAGAACACAGCTTGCTGGACAATAAATCCCAATGCAAAAAGCAAGAAGCAACCATTAAGGCAGTTGATAGTCACAGATGTGCTCAATTCTCTTTAAATCAAGGCTTGTCTAATAATGAAGAATGTGATTTCACCAGCCTTCATATCTCTGAATGTCAAGACTTGGGAGACTTGAGACAAGGACCAGAAAAAATGGTTAGGAGTCCCCTTCTAGCCCAGTACAAAGATCCAAATAAAATTAATCATGTGCAAAGCAGAAATGAAAAGGAACAGTGTGTAGCCACAACAAAAAGTTCCAACACTAAAACTCACACTCCTGGCACAAACCATGTTAAGGGGGTTACTACTATGCACAGTCCTTCATCTCAACCAAAATTGAATCCTGAAACAAAAGGGCCAACACCCAAAAGTTTTATGGAAATGCTTCTCAATAACAATCACAAACCTAGGTCTGGGCCAAAGCTGAAAGGCCTCAGCATCAAAAGCAAGAACAAAACCAGCACAGAAGCCTCCAGTACTGTTCCAACTGCCAAGGTCAGTGGGACTGAGCAGAGAAAAAGCTTTACGTCACCCCAAACCTCTCCCAAAACGCTTTCGAAGAGAGTATTGGGCTCTCGCAGCATTGCTGTCCATGGAGAACCAGACAAAAGTTGTCCCATGGCTCCCAAACCTCCTCCACGTGGACAGGAGAGCAAATTAGCCTTGGCTGTGTCTGGGCCAATGAGTTCCCCAGTATCAGATGGAAGCATCCCTATGACTCGGAACACAAATGAAAATAGACTCCTTGGACAAAATGAATTTGGCCTTTCCAACCCAAAAGAAGCAATAATGGTCTCAGCTCTCCCCAGTGGACTTGGTGAAAAGGGGAGCAAGGCAGCTGCTGGTGATTCTCGAGACAGAATGAACCAGGTAAAAATAATTGCCATCTCTTCTGAAAGAAACCCCAAAAGCCCAGGTGGTGACAAGTTAGCAGCTCAAAGTGACCAAAGAGGGTTCTCTGCCCGAGAAAATGGTCACAAAAAAGGTGAAAGCAAGTTCTGCCACAGAAG